>NC_141236.1:10477500-11077500 GCF_054856515.1 Filicampus tigris | reverse complement strand
CGCAACACATTATCACCACAGGCTCATGTTGACTTTTTTTTAACAGTCACACTCAATATGACAAGCGCAAAATATATTTTATTTTGAAGTTCCGACTTTTGACAGGATGTTAAGCCGATGTTGCCCCAACTTGTCCGAGTGTTGCCGAGCAGAAGGGGAGGCTTGTTATTTTCTTGAGTTTGCATTGTGGAATACGTCCTGGCCGTCTGTTTTTTCCATACTTATTGTTTAGCAAATATCTTTTTTGTTAATTGGGTGTCTGGAAGGGATTAACTGGATTTACATTATTTCCTATGGGAGATCTTGCTTTGGATTTCCGACCATTCGGTATTAGGCTTTCTGGAGGGGCTGCGGTTCCGCTGTACATCCGATTTCACCACGATAGACACCCATTCATAGAGTTTTCAGGTATTTGAAAATGGTGAATATTCATCAAGCGTCCCAATTATCCCGCCTGTTATTCCAGAATGTTTTTATGAAACCTCCCTGCTGGCTTCCCTCCCTCCTATGCATCCTTGTTCAACTGACACCAAACATCTGTTTGACTTGGACACCTGCTGCAAAGAAAAGTGTCAAAAACTGAGAATTGACAGCCATGCCGGGAAAAAGGGCATGACAAATAAGGAACGGGGCGGGAAAATCATCCATTATGGAGACACAGGGAAAGTCAGAATGGAGGCTTCAAGTCATCAGGATTTCTCACTCATCTGCCGCTTCCACTCCCCAAAAAAAAGAAGTCACGCTGGCTCAAAGGAGGCCAGAGCGGGAAACAAAGATGAGACGGGAGAAAGATGAAGAAAAATGTGAAATGATCATCGGATTTAGCAGCCACTCACGCTCAGCTGCTCAATCATCTGGAAAAAAAAAAAAAAAAACAACGCTTTACTGATTGGAATATTTCTCAAAAGTGATCAATTATTCTCCCACATTGTGGCTTGTCAGGTCATCTGGTGATGCTTTGCGCACTTTCCTTTGACTTGCTCTCATGGCCGATTTCCCCGCGTACAAAAAAAAATGAAATAAATGGAGATGCGTTCAAAGGCTTCGTCTTTCTATTCTCGGCGGACGCCCCGATGGCTGCCGCTAATTAGCCGCGATAAGACAAAAGAAAAGGAAGGGGGGAAAAAAAGAGTCGATTAGACCCAGCCGAGCCACGATGGACGACAAAAGCTTGCGCAGCGGTCAGCAAAACGCTTAAGAGGCAAAATTGGGCAGGAACACGTGAGACGAAAGCACAAATGGAGCAAAGGCAGACGGAAGCACGACAAATGTTGGGGTTGAAATACAAAACATTTGAAAACTTCAGAAGGTGAAAGAAACAAGACGCCCAAAAAAGAAATCGCAAGTTTCCTTTGTCAGAACTCTTTTGTCATCACCAAAACAATCGATTTGAATGAGTATAAAAAAAAGGAATGTTTGTCACATTGACACTATAATTTTAATGTGTACTGCGATACCATCCAATCGATACTGAAATCCGATATTGGGAATGTCCATTGATTGAGAATTCATCAACATTTCTCCGTCTGTTTTGGTGTTCAGCATTCAATCCTCTGTTTGACTTGGTATCAAGAGTTGGAAAATTTTAGGACTGCAAGACTAGTCTTTGTAATACTGGAATGTTCTGCAGTATCAATATTTTGTATCACTGAATTTCTTCACAGTACCAAGCTGAACAGAGGCTTGTATCCTTGATACTTACACAGACAGAAAAAAAAAATCACGTTATCAACCTTTAATCAACATTCTTCTACCTAGCGATAGATCACATCACATAATCACATCTAGCGAAGACACACCTCAAGACGATCTGTTTTGGTATCAACGATACAAGGCTCTCTTTTAACAAAATGAGTGTTTGTGGGTTCGTACTGATTTTTCTATTTCCAGTGGCTCGTTATTTTTAATAGTATCTTCAAAATGGATCCGATGTAGTATTCCGCCGTCTGAGGGTGGCCGCTCTGAATGAATGCATGCTGAATGCTGAATGCGGGCGGACTGCTTCGGGTTCCTTTCAAATATTCTCCCGTACACTCGACTCGGGTCATTACCGAGCACCTTTCGGTTTTGACAAGCCAAAAACGCGGCTTTTCTCACCTCATCAGCTGCAGTGACAAAGACGGGCGATTTTGCGTTGGATTTGCAGCTCCGTGTCTCGCGGGAATTAATGCTTGTCGCGCTGAAGGCCACCTGCCACATGAAAGCAAGAAGAAAACCTGCTAATTATTCCTTCATTTTGGATAATTATTCATTCATTCTCCTAATTATTCATTCATTGGGATAATGACTGCATTCATATCTACTGTTTTTTTTTTTGTTTTGTTTCACGTGACTCCATAGACACAAAGCACTACATCCGCCCTCGGAATATTCACCATTTGTTTCCACAATTAGTGGGCGGGTGCGTCTTTGAGTCGAGTCCCAATCAAACGCCTCCTTTTGTCCTTATCGGGACAAAAAGCAGCAGATTTGACCTGGAATAACCTCAAGACAATCAGTGTACCACTGAGCCCCGTTGCTAAGCAAAACAGCAGCACCTAGTAAGGCACGTAAAGCATCTCAGGTGGGAGTTTTAGCGCAATCCTTTACCAGTGCGCCGTGGTCATTCTATTGGTGTGGCAAATTCTTGTTAGCGCAAAGAGCCTACTTGGTCTTGGACCTTAAGCTGAATGTGGTCTAAACGCTCAAAAGACTTTCCATCAAACGCAACTGTAGCGTGGTGGCCCTTCGTTGTTCCGTCGGCAAATGAAATCCGACACGAAGAAGGAACGTCCTCCTGGGAGATTGTGACTGGAGTGGAAGGGTTATTTCAGTTAAAGTGGTGCGGAAACTGTGGACTCATCGTTATCATCATTGTTATCGTTATCATCCTGGTGGACGCCGTCACGCAAGTGGCAATTACGCAACCTTTCTCGTGCGTGGGCTTTAAAGTTGCAACGTTAGGGAAACAACTGGCGACGATTTCAAGTCATTTATTGTTTGGTTAGTTGGTTAGCCAGTTGGTTTGTTTTTTTTTGCTTAGCTGCACGCCAAACTCCTTCAGCTTTTGAATTATGCCGTAAATTTGCATATTCAGGCAAGCAGTTAGTTAGTTAATGAGTTGGATAGCGCATGAATGCATTTGTTAATTTGTCAGTCGGTTGCGCTGCCAAATTCCTTCAATGTTTGAATATACAAAGTGGCGAATTAGGTTAGTGACCAAATTTGGCTAAACATTGTTCAGGTGTTTATTTCAAAAGGTACCAGAAAAGCTGCATAACAATTGAGGAAAAACTCAGTACCGGTTTGGTCGATCATCATAACGGTGTCGGGCGCGCTCGCCTTGATGGAATATTTGCGAAGCCGCTAAGCTCATCCGCTGTTTGTCCACACACTAAAACATTTCCGCCTGGGTGGCACTACTGAAAAAAAAAAAAAAAAAAAGATGTTTGAACACAAGGACCGCATCGTCCTGTGATGCCAAGAGACTTTGTTCAAGTGTTAATTACACTCTGGCACTCTGCACGCCGAATTAAGGAGGATATGTTGAATATTTAAACGCTCAGCTAAGAAAACATCTGTTTGCTTTTCCATCACGGTGCCGAGCAATGCGCCTGGAGAGGCGATCGCCGGTCCCGAAAGCTTAAAAAAAACAAAAAACTTTTGACGATTCTTTTCATCAGCTCCCAGCGCGATGAGGGGAAACACACGCACGCGTACACACTGTCATGCAGTCTTATAGTCCTATTTCCAACAAATATTTAAATAAATCAATGGATGATATGAAAGTCTAATTTTCAGATGGTGTGCTACTCACTTGAGCGTGCAAGGTGATTAACGGCAACACGGTCTCCTCGGACACAAGCGAAGAAACTAATGAATTCAATTAGGATTTCGCAAATGCGCTCAGTCGGCCAACGGTGACCAGGAAATCTGCCCAGCGCGCGTGTGTGCGCGCTCGCACGTAATCACTGGCCGACTTTTAATTAGAAGGTCGCCAAATGACAAATTGAAGCAACTTGAAGCGCACCCCTTTCCGAAACGCAATGTTTTTAGGGCATGCAGTGAATACCTCGTGGCATAAGTTCTTTGTTAAGGAAAGCAAACACGCTTTTGTTAGTTTCAAGACTTGACGGGTTAACATTTTTTACATGCTTGGTTAGATGTCTTGGCTAGTTATCAAGTTAATTTGCCAGCAAGCTAACTAGTTAGCCAGTTAGCTAGCTAATTGAATGTGTTCGTGATTCCCCCAGACAAAAGGAATGGATGCAAACATGTATTTATTTCTTTTAATAAACTCTTTGATGCATTTTTTTTTCTTATTATTGGTGGGGAATCAGCTCGGATTGGCCCCACAACATTTCACATTCATGGATGCAGATTGACACTTGACCCGCCAATCTCGCATTCGCCCAGTACTTCAAACGCATTTTTATTTGTGCTGCTTTACATGCACGTCAAATCGAGCGTGCGGGCGCACGCACACACATGCGCGCAGGGAAGTGCCTCTCCCGGGTTCGTACTTGTGACAGTAAATAACCAGCAGCGCCGTCAATTTATTCATGAGAAGGGGGGGGGGTGTCGCACACACAACCTACTGTGTGTGGCAGCAACAAGTGTTGAATTATATTGCAGCACGGGAATAATATCCATAGTGTGTGTGTGCGTGCGTTTCCCAGTCAGCCCCCCGGTTTCACTTAGCAACATGAAATTCGGAAGACGTGACATGACCAAAAAAAAGTGCACCGCAAAAAAAAAAAAAAGGCTCTCAAAAGCGTAATCGGTCTGCCATTTCTCAAAGACGAATTTGTACCTGAAATGTAGCTTAATTGCCGCCCGACTGAAAAACGCCTTACCTGATGGACAAAGCGTGTGTGGGTGAAGCACGGTGGTAAAGTTTGATGACTCATCATTAAATGCAGAAGTCTAAATGAGTTGTATTTGGAAATTCAGCCCCTGTAGTTAGCGTCACTTAGCAACAGGAAATTTGCCAGACTTATCAGTCACGAGCAGACCCACAAAAAAAAAAGCCACGGACGTCTGCCATTTTGCTTTCCAGCGGCCATTTTAGGGTGAAAGTGATGTCAGTCATTGCGTCCCCAATCTCTCATTGACTGCATTATTTATGCCTTCAAGTCCGTTATTAAACGGCGCGGAAGAAAAGTGGCCAAGGAGAAGAGATGAAAAGTTTGAAATGTTCTTCAGTTCAGTTGAAGAAAAAAAGAAGAAAAAAAAAAGATGACGGTAGTGCTGCCGTGAATGGGCCATAAAAGCCCTCATGTGCTGCTGAGCCTGAGACTAATCACAGATTATTAACATTTATATTGAAAGATGAGCTTCCATTAGCAGGCAGCTGCTAAATTACATGCGGCTAGTTTAGGCGCGTGAGGGTGTGTGTGTGTGTGTGTGTGTGTAGTTTATTGGCAGGTGGAGGACGCGATTCATTTTAGCAAGTCAATATGGGCACCCCAGGGTCATAAACATTCAAATATTTCTGAGGCTCGGCTTCAAATGTGTGTTGGTTGTTGCTGTTCGGACACAGCTGATCTTGTCATCTGCAACGTCTACTCTCGGAATTGCTCATAGAAAAACAATCGCCGCGTCTTAACCCTCAGGACGTATTTGCTTTGAATTGTATGTATTTTTAAAAAAAAATGATGTATGACACCTATTATAATCCCTCAAGGGAAATTGAACTTGGACTGCTGTTTATTTTGTGTTCCACACTGCACGGAGAGTCAGGTCTCACATCAAGGAGGGATTGTCAGAGTTGCGCAAACAGCGCTGTACCGCTTGAGTTGTGGTGTGGGCATGCTGCCTTGCTCAAGGGCCCCCTCGGAAGTAGCTAGCAAGCAGACCAGCTCTCCCAGGACTAGTTGCTACGTCTCCGTCTTTGTGTGCGAATGGCAATCAAACACTCGACCATCAAGCTCCAAAGCCCAAGTCCTTCTAGATAAGCACATTGAGCAATTGAAACTAACTAGGTTAACTAACTTTTAACAATTATATCGACAACTGATTTTCAATTTTCAATTTCATGGAACAAATTCAGCGAACCTTGCTTTACGGGTTTATTCCGTTCCGTAACTGATTTGGTCAATTCCCTTGCATGACGTAAAAATTTTCTCCACGGAAGTGAATCGAAAATCCCGTTTGAGATTTTCGGTTGAGGTCAAGCAGAAAAGGACTTTTCTGGCCTTGCCTGCCTACTGTGTCACTCGTGTGTTTGCTGTCCGTCAGCGAGTGCGCCGGTTGCTCACAATGGCGCTAAAGACCGGCGTTAGCGAGATGTGCCACGACAAAGGCACAGATTAACGCCGGGGCACCCCCCCCCCCCCCCCCCGCCCCGCCTCCGTCAAATGCTAGCAATTTGCCGGGCGTGTTGGGAAGTGGCTTTCAAGCCATTTGCCGCCTATCAGCCAGCTCATTTGTGGACCTTAATGACTCGCACGCTCGCTCTACCGACGCTGTTAAAGCGTGGCGGCTCCCTCCATGCCTGTCAATCATCCTGAGCGGCTCGTGTGACATCAGCCAAGCCAAACGCAAACAGAAAATAGCTTTGAGAGTTTCTACGTCGGAATAGGGCCACGGAATTCAAAGGGCTGAAGCCAAAATGCTCCGAGGTCCTTTTGATCGAACAACCGACGACTCGTAGCGTTAGCTTTAGCTGTCAGAAGGAAGCAAGCAACAGTTACCTGTCGTTAACTGTAATCCTTTTACCTGCTCGCCTGCCTGTGTACCAACCTACCAACCAACCATTTGCCAGGCCTGTTACTCGCCGGACAGGCCAAATGCAAATAGGAAAGAACCTCTAAGAGGTTCTGTAGAAGAATACGTAAAGGTCAAATGGTTGGGAACGATAAACCAATCCAATGCGATCATCGTTCATAAAGGTGAGAGAAACGGCTTTCTCTAGCCGATCCCTCAATCAATGCGAATCAGACAGGGACCTAATCGAGGCTTTTCCGATGCTTCACAGTTTTCATCTCTAAAACAACGTCAAGAGCTAACCATCGCCAGACACGGCAGTCTTTCATGGCCTTATTAACATGTCTGACAACGCCGATGACAGCAACGACCAAATCTTTTGGAAACAAACCACAAGCCATCAACTCGTCAATCGCCGACATCGTTTACGGCTCAGGTACCGGATTCGTCGTCACCCAATCCGAAGGTTGCGGGTTGAACCCTGAGCCCATGTGATCATGTCGAAGGGGGCCCTTGAGCAAGATACCGAACGCCCCAGTTGCTCCTAATGCGCCGTCATCCGTTGGGGAACGAGGAGGCAGCGTGAAAGGCCTCTGAAAGCCTTGGAGGCAGCTAAGCCCATCAAAGAACTTAAGAGCTGCTGTGTAGAAATTGGAGAAAGGCAAACATGCATAGAAAAAAGAAAAAAATCGAGTTTTTCTTGTTCTGCAGATACTTCTTTCTACCAGGCTCTTTTGGAAGACTTCTGCTGTTTTTGTAGTTGAATACGTGTATAAACAAACAAACAAACAAACAAAGCGCAGATGTCCTTGTCAAGAAGAAAAGCAATGGGTCATTTTTCCAAAAGAAGCCAGGAATCATTTTTTTTTTTTTTTTTTTTTTTTTGGCGAGCGAGCTGCTGGCCGACCAACAAAGTCCACTTGGTCCAAGCTCGTAAAGGGGGGGTGCGCTGTGGTGGGGGTGGTGCTTTGGGGGGGGCTGTGACAGATGCTGTGCGGCGGTGGGTGTGCGCCAGACTCCACAAACCTCGGATCACGTGATCGCCTCTTGACAAGCACGCTGCAACATGGGAATGTGTGCTAGATTATTTTTAAATCATGTGCTGGATTGCGTCCTCACGTGTTTGTTTTGTTAGCATAAGTGTGTTAGCAAGTCTGTGGTAGGATGTCGGGGTTTTTTTTGCATTGGTTTGTGTCTGTTAGCATGGGTGCTTGTTAGCATGTCTGTGTTGGAATGTGCATGTGAGCCAGTGTGTGTGTGTTAGCACGTGTGCGGTAATGTTTGAATGGTTATGTGTGTTTGCGCGTGTGCGTGTGTTACCATGGGCGTGTCCACGTCGTCATGTGGATTCGGTGAGCATGTGTTAGCACGTGCGTTTGTTTGGAAGGTCAACTCCCAGCACACATCAGGGCGGCAAGGCATTTAGCGTCTCGCGTAGAAGCCCAAAGGTAAACCTTAATGAGTGCAGGGACACACACATGCGCGCGCGCGCACACATTTGTGGGCTTCCCGCTCTTTGCGGAGCGGGTGTTTGACCTTTATCAGACGAGAGCGCTAACACGCTAATAGCCCAGCGCACGTTCCAATTAGCGGCGGCGAGGGAAGCTTGATCCCAGCCAACTCGCTCGCTGATGGATGGATCAGTTTGTGTGATTGCATGCTTTGTAATTTGTCGACTTGATTGGTTGCTTGAGAAGTGTTTTCGTACGTGTATTTATTACCATTAGCTTTTGTTCCTCTCACCGGAAAAAAACAAAAACATATGTTAACTTTAACACTAATAACAAAGATGCTGTTGCTGTGCTTTGTGTCATCGACATGGTGGTGTCACCCCGGCGGCGTCACCATGGCGACTGGCAGGCCACAGCCCAGACGGTCAGGCTCCTCTTGATGATGTCACCCATGTCCAATCGGGTCATAATTGGCGTTTAATGATCTCGATGCCGTAGCCGGCGGACGGCGTCTCCGCGGCGACCGAGCACTCAAAGGCGGACGCGGTCGTGTCCTGCGGGGGCTTGGTGGACTTCTGCCACCAATTTGCGCTCCCTCCCAGCCTCCGTGACTCTATTGATTTGCACTGGAAGCTCGTCGTAATTGAATATCACAGGACTTTATGATGACAATATAATTATGTCCTCGGGCTCTCGCTGCACGCCGCGCTCGGACCACTGACTCCTGCGCGTATTGTCCGCATTTATCATCCGTGTCAGACCTCCGTGCATCCTCGGTTCTTGTGCTACGACGCCCACAAAACATCCACAAAAGCCTCACATAACAAGATAATGGTAAATGGGCTGCCACTTACATAGTGACATCCGAATAACATCTACATAAAAAAAAAAATAATAAAAAAAATCACATCTCATCTACAACTACTTGACAAAAAATCCAGAGACCCCAAAAAAGAAAGAACTTGCAGAAATGATCCAAACAAGAATCAAATAAGGTCTAGATCACATCTGGAAAACAAGTACATAACATCTACCCCCCCCCCCCCCCCCCCCAAAAAAAAATACTAATAAAAATTTACTCCTGATTGATATCAAGAAAATATGCTTGGTTAGAAGATTTCATCAAAACAAGAAAAAATAAGATCCGGAGGACATCCCAAAAACTTTCTGATCACATCTAGATACCCAAGCAAATAATATCTATATAATAATATCTTTTTTTCTATTTGGACAAAAAGTTTTTTGTTTTCATTTTATCTAATCATCCAGAAAGCATCTGGATAACACACGCTAACGTGAAAACATCCGCGCGATATCGCAAGAATAACACATCTAAATCAGAATACTGATAACGTTTCCAAAAAATGTGGCTAGCATGAAAACAACAGCATATTTACAACATAGCAAAAGAAAGCCGCGAGATCCACCGAACCGAAGCTCTCCAAACGTTTTGATAGCGTCCTGGTGAAATCCAGATAAGAAGAGGATAACATTTAGAGAACAATGAGATGACTCGCCGATCGCAAGGCGTGACAAGCAGATAAGATGAAGCCGAGGCCGAGATCACGTCCGGATAAGACGAAGCTCTCGTTGGGTAGCGGCGGGCGTGTCCGCGTGCCACGCGTGTCCGCCGCCTGTCGAGTGAGCCAGCAGACGCCGTCCATGTCGGTGTGTGCGCGGACATGAGTGTGCGCGCTCGTTTGTGCGAGTCTCGCGGGCCAGGCATGAAGAATTGATGAGTGGCAAGCAGGAGCTTTCCTCAAGGATGCTGTGTGATGTCCAACAACATCGCTCCACTGAGCCAGCCGGCAGAGAAGCATCTCAATGCTAGCCAAACAAATTCATGCAAAGTCCTTCTGGTTTTTTTTTTACCCCAAAATAAATATCCGCATGAGGATTTTTTTTTTCTTTTTTTTTTCCCCGAAATAAATATCCGCATGAGGATGTTTGATCTCTGGAGAGATTGGGTCCTCATTTACCAACATGTTTCTTTCAACAATATTGGGGAAAGAAAAGTGGAAAAAAGTCAACATGGTTCATAGAAAAAAAATTAAAAAACTAAATTGACAAAAGCCCCCCAAAAAAACAAAAAACAAATTCAAAGTAAGCAAGGGAAGCAAATTGATGAGACACGAGTAGCCGGAGGGAGCCGATCGAGTGACACAAGGACGGGAAAAAGCGAACAAGTGGACAAGACATTACTAAAGAAGGCGGGAAAACATGAACCTCGACTACATTGTAATCGTGACGGCGCGTCTCTGGTGATTGGCGCCCATTTGCTCCAAATGCTTTTCACCTTATTTGATAAATATTGATTGTGGCCCACTCCAGATGTGCCACAGCTGCATGCCATGATATAGCGCTTACTACCCGCTATCTTATTGTGCCGGTGACCGCCGCGAACACGAAACTTTCCCGCGCTTCATCCGGCACGTGACCAAAGCCCGACGTTGCGTTCTTGTCTGCGTCGGCGCCTCGGCGGGGGCCGCCAACCTCGTTTAGCGGCGCCGGCAGCCCGTCCGACTTTTATCTGCGGCAGCGCGCAAACAAGACGGCGGCGACGCAGCGAGCAGAAGAAAGGCTCGCGGCGGCGCTAGGAGACAAGCGAGCCGAGTTTATTTTGGTAACGAGCTCTTGTCTTGCAGCTGGATGTTTGTGTTGCGCTAGCTCACGCGCACACCGGGGGCCGTCGCCGGCTTCCGCTGGAGATTCGCTTCTTCGGTGTGTGCTTACACGTTGCCTGTGGCAGCCTCAAGCAACCGCTCCTGTTGACTGGATGCCTCGCGCGCAGCAGGAGAATACAAACAACCACACCTGCAGCCGCATTGTGCTCACTATCTTATATTGTCAAATACGTATCATAGAAATCAATTTTAAAGCGGAAATCAACTCAAACGTGTTTTTTTTCAAAAATATGGTCCCAGCAGGCCCACTAGTTGAAACACGCCATTCTGGTGAATATTGCATTTGTGGAATATGAGTGAATCCAGCTGTTTTTAGCCATCTCTCGGGGCGGCCATTTTGTCACTTGCGTCGACTGAAAATGACATCACAACTGCTCAGGTAACGACCAATCACGGCTGACCTGTTTTCTGAATCTGAGCCGTGATTGGTCGTTGTGAGCAGTTGTGATGTCATTTTCAGTCGACACAAGTGACAAAATGGCCGCCCCCACAGATGGCCAAAAACGAGTGCATTTTGCTGCTTAATTTATATTCCACAAACGCAAAATTAATCAGAATGCCATGTTTCAACTAGTCGGCCTGCTGGGGACATATTCTTGAAAAGCTTTAAGGCTGTTTGGATGAACCTGTATATTATATATGGCATTTGCGCTCCAGTCCAATCGGCAGTGGTGGTCGGTTTCCATTGTATTTATCAGCATCAACATTTGGAACAGACGTGTGTTCAATTCAGGCCGGCAGGAGCGCACCGTGAGATAAAATGGAGCGGCAGGAGAGCACGTCGCTAACAGTGGGAGCTCGCCAAGGGAGGTGCTGAACATGAATGATGCAACACTGCGCCATTCTTTGTTCTCCCTTTTCGACCCATCCTCTCGTCGGAGGGCTGCCACGCACTCGCGTTCCTGTCGCGGGCACTTGAAATAAATACCCGACTTCAACAAACCGCGAACCTGAATTTAACCCCCAACTCAATCACAACGTACCTTGATTTCAACCTTAACATAACCCGCCATCCAGAGAACCGCTTAGAGCCTCTGTTGGCTGGAATATATATCCCAGCGGCTAATTTTCCACAACGTGGCAACGAGGCGCTCTAAAGCGGCCACGGCGTCCTGAAGAGTCTGTCCATAGTTCTTGGTCTTCACACGTTTTTTAGGGTTTTTTTTCATCTTCAAACAAGTCAAATGCATTGACAAGCAAATCGATGATTTCACTTTGTCGTGAGTTTTACTCGAGTTCGTCCTGCATGTTTACTTTAGCGTTGATTTACTTTTATTGTCCGCTCGTCTCCCAAGGCCGACCTGCAAGTCTTTCATCTTAACCACTTCCTACTAGCACGCCTTTCAAACCTAGAATAGAGATGGGTCACATTAGGTTAACGTTGCCCCGCCTCCCTTGTTTCCTCCGCCATGGCTGTCACTCCCCAAAAAAAAAACAAAAAAAAAAAAGCGAACCTGTGGCCGAGATTGAAAGGACATGAGCGGCCATAAAGATGACGGATGCGCGGGGTGGCCGGCGGCTCTTTTACGACCCGCGGCGGCACTTCATTAAAGTGCGAATGAAATTGATGGGCGGCCAAAATTGACCTCTGGAAAGCTCAACGCTCGTCTTCCGCGCCGACTATTAGAAAAACTTGGGGGTTTCTATCTGTGTGACAACCACGCTGATGGATTGTCTTTTTAGGGCGGAAAAGCAACAGATGGAGAGTATTCATCGGCGGCAGGTGACACATTCCCATTTTTGTATGTCAATAAAATTCATCCTTTCCGAGGTCAAACTTTCAACATGAACGTGTTGGATAATATTTGGAGTCAAGTTCAGGTCGACCGAGACAAAAAAGTATGCAAACAAATAAATCCACTTTACCTACAAGGGAATGATTTATTTCGGCGTTATTATTATTGTTTGTTTTTTTATAATATTATATTTTTATAATAATATTATATTATATCCCATCCCTAAGGAAAACGATTGTTTATTACAAAATGCACGATATATTTTGAAGAAAATAAAACAAATCAAAACTAAAGAGAAGATTTTTCCGCACGGATAAAAAACCAGCAAACATGCTGTAAAACCCGAGTGAATTCCCAAAAACAAAAGTAAGAAATAAATCAAAACTAGAATGAAGAATCCAAAAGTCGTATAACCTTGGCCCGGCGTTTTGTTTGTTTTGAGTCTTGTGTGTGTCCCCTCATGATTGTTTGGCTTGCTCACACACCGCCGCCACCGCCACCGCCACCGCCGTCCTGGTGAATAAAACATGAGGCGCGTTGCATTCATGGCGTGTGACAGGTCGCCACCGTTGATGTCTGCTCAGCCTGACATTTGCTAAGCAGCCGCTCGCCGCCGCCGGCAAGGCGAACGATTGTTTGTTTTCCTTCTTTGTTTTGTCGTCTTGCCTTCTCGCCGCTCCGACATCGTCAGGAAAACCAAAGTCGCGTTTTCAGCGAGGCTCCCGGCGCTCCCGTGGCGTCGCCACTCAAAACGACGCTCGGCCGGGCCGGTTGCCGTGGCGACGGTGCCACGCCATCGTTTCGGGATGCTGAAGCAATCTGACTTTCAGAAGAAATGTACAATTCGTCACTTCAGGAAAAAAAATTGAGGATTTTTGCTCGATTGTCATTTGTTGCAGTGCTGTCAAACGATAATATTTAATAGATATTAAATATATATATAAATATAAATATTTAATTAAATAAATATTTTTAACTAATTAATTGGAAACCTTTCTACAATTAACCGGAAGTACAATTTTTTTTTTTTTTTTCAAAAAAGCATACATTAGATTTGTTAATGACAATCGCCTAATTTCTGGGGAAAAAAAAAATGCTTCTGCAATGTTTGTTTTCCGACGTGTACTTGATGTTTACAGAAAAGTATTTCGCTTTGATGACAGTAAATTGTCGTTAATTTGACGGCAAAAACAAAACAAAAAAAAACAAAAACACCCAAAGCAAACGTTTGTCTTGTGGCTGATGGCGATGAGCAACTTGAAGGCTCCTAAAGTTTGTCGCGTCGACGGCCTCTGCGCGCCGACGCAACTCGCATTAAGCATTTATGACCTAATTAGCGTGAAGTGCAAGACTTTATTGCCTGGCCGGCACGCGTGCGCGCCTGCGAGAGAGACATTAAATCAAGGGGCTTGCTCAGCTGGGAAAGCTTTTTATGACACCCCCCCCCTCTCTGTCTTGCACTCACTCACTCACTCACTCACTCACTCACTCACTCAGTGCGTCTGTCTTGCGGACTTGGGCAATCTGTGAGAGTGAGCGAAGCCTTGGCCGAAAGCCAAGAAGCCAAGTGCATCTTGCGCGCGTGCGTGTCGAGTGCCGCGGAATCAAATAAATAATAATAATAATAAAGAAGTTTTTCTTTTAATATTCCGCGCACGCCACTTCACACCGAAACTGCTGAGGCGGCCGTTTTGGCGGCGAGCGACCTGGCAGATGGCAGCGTCGCACCGTTTGGCCACCACGCCCAGCATCACGTCAAGGACGCGATTACAAGACGCTTCCTTTGCTGCGCCGCGGCAATTTTGAATGAGTTCAAGAGATGAAATCACGCAACAGGCTCATGCGATCCTGATGATGATGATGATTGCGGTAATAGTGCGCAGTGGTCAATAATTGTGCGGTGAACTCAGCTAGATGGCGGCTCGTCTTCAACTTTGGAACCAGAAGCCGTTTGTCAGCCAAAAGTGCAAACGTCACCAAAGAACCTTCACGCTGTTTATCGCCGCTCTCACTGGACGCTTTCTGTCAAAGTAAACATAAAACGCGGAGAATTCTACATTTACGTTTAAAACCTTGAGCCCACCGACTAACTTAATGCTAATGCTAAGGCATAGCGGGAAACGGCGCAGGCAACTGGAAGCAACGGACATCTGAAGACAATCGTGTCGGGTGGATGGAAGCGATTCCTGGCATTTGCTTTTGTTCCAATGGGGAAAGATGATTTGAGAACATTTGATTTGCGCCACTGCACTTGAATCACTGTAACGTGGATGCTAATTTCCGTTAGCGCCACTTGAGTGTCCTACGATATTAGCATTAATTTGACAGACTTTTGTAGGAGGAAATTATAAGGTTTGGACAAACCTTTTGGTGTTTAAATTTACAATGTTTATTTGGCTTGATTTTGTGCGCCTGGGAGTGATCAATTATTGCTTATTTGGAAAGCTAAAAACGTTAATCATCCGTGTCACAAAGTAGCCTTTAAAGTGTTCTGGAGAGGAGAAATGTCAATTTTTTTCCATGTCCATCATTTGTGCGGGCTTCCTGCGTGTGAGGTATCTTTTATTCCCTTCGCAATGGTGTTGATTTACGCCCCGCAGGCCGCGCCAGCATTTCTTTCTTCAGAGTTGCGACAAATCAAACGTTTTGAGCCCGAGGCCGTCGCCTGGCAGGGAGTGATGAACGTCATTTGTTTACGCGCCTCCCCTCAAGTTATTTACTTTTAATCCCGCCGCGGAATTCTCCACTGTTTCCCGATGATTAGTGTTCGTCTTCCCTGCCAGTGGAGGTGGGGGGGTTTTTTTGTATTATTTTTTGTATTATTATTACGATGTTACTCCTCTCGTGTTTATCGCATTAAAGGTGTCACGCGGGGGCGACGTGATGGAGACATTATGAGCCCGGTCATCATTCGCAATACACAACACAGCAATTGCGGTTTGGTTTTATTGAGAAAAATGACTTGGTTTCAGGCCAGACGTGATGGAAGGATCACAGCGAATAATATCTCAACGGGCAAGTAGAGACACAAAATGGAGGGCGATTATGAGCAGGCTGTGGAGAAAAATCCAATCGCCTTTGTTTATGAAAACACGCCAGCTTGGTTTGTTGACTACGAAATCGTTTCTCACGGAGACACGTACGCAAGTTTCATTGAATACAAAATCATCTGGCGTCATTGAAAATGAATCGAATGTGTTACATTGGTTGAAGATGCTAACCGTGTCTTTGATGTTTATAAGAAAAAAAGTGCGAAATACTGTTAACCGTTTTTTTGAAGATCAAATGGTTTTTGACGTTGACGAAAACGTGAGGCTCGTGCTCTGAATCACCTTTGAAACTCGATTCGCTTCTTTCCGATGCCCTCGCGCTTTTAAATCAAAAGCGATTTTCCGATTTAAAAACCGCTTTGGTTCAATCGATTTCAATTTTTAGGAAGGTGAGCTTCATCGAGACTAAATTGTCTCCGATGTTGATGGAAAAGGTTTATTAAGTTCATTGACGATGCCAAATTGTCTTGTTTACGAGAACACGTGCGCTAGGTTTGCTAAATCCTAAATTGTCTATGATCCTCGATGAAAACGTGTTCATTTACGATTGCCTTTATCTATCGGCGTCAGGAAGAAAAAGTCAGCTCGGTCCATTGAAAACACTGAATTGTCTGCGATGTTTATGGAACAGAGTGTTGATTGAAGATGCTGATGAAAATCCGGTGTTGTTTTTTTTTTGCTGCATGTAGTTGACTTGCTGTAAAAAGTGGCGCAGATGTTTGCGTGATAGCGAGGCCAGGCGGCCACGCGGCAGCCATCAGACGGCGGACGCATTTGCACCCTTCAGTCAAAACGCGGTAAGAGATGAAAAACAGCCGGCGAGGATTCTAAATGTATCAGCTCTCCTGGGGAAATGATCAAAGTGGGGATAAGGTGACGGCGGAATGCAATCTGCATCGGCGCAGCTTTTTAATCCCTCGACTCGGCGCGCCCCCTCTTCCTGCTTTTATTGGGGGCAGGGGTCTATCATTGCCGCCGAAATGACAACCTGAAATCGTTTTTTCTCTCATTTTGAATGCAATTGAAGCATATCTACATTCATATCTGATTGGAGCTGAGGTCACAATTTCTGGCAAGTACTACATGTGCCAACAATCTCCTGTAGCATGTAATTGCACAAAAAATACACTAAAAGAGTTGCAGGAAATTCTGGCAAGTACTGGTTGTGTCTTTTATTTGGCAACAATCTCGATTATTTGCAAGTTTTCCCAAGTGATATTTTTAAAAAGTAAATGCACAAAAAAATACACTAAAGGAGCTTCAGCCATTTCTAGCAAATACTGGCTATCTCCTATACGTGCCAACAACCTCCCATATTACCACTGGATCTCTTTGTACGCCAAAGGAGTGTCAGAGGTTTCTGGCAAGTAATGGCTGTGTCCTCAATGTGACATCAGTCTGCCAGATGTCTGGGAATTTAAAAGAACTGCAGGAGTTTCCCTACTTGTGACAACAATTCCCCGTGTCTCTCGGATGAGCAGGGTTCAAATTGGTATATGGTTTTCCAAGTTTTGTGACATAAATTTGTGGTAATTCTGACCGAGTTATACACGTCACAACAATCTCCCTTATTTCTGAGCTATGAGCTAAGGGCTGCAGAAATCATTTTGGCAAGTACTGACTCTGTCCTAATTGGGTCAGCAATCTCCTATATGGATGCTCTCAAATAATGCAATACTGTAAAAAAACAAAAACAACCGACAATGTCCCGATGTCCGATCAGACATCAACAATCAATCTCAGAGGACAAGATTGGCGTCCCAATTGCATGAATTATAAGGTTTGTTCTTGTGCTTGTTAATTTTATCCGCTGAGGAAATGAACCGCCTCCTTCCTCCTCGTACATTTCCCCCCATCTAATTGTCTCGCGTCAGAGCACATTGTTCCGGCCTTGGACGACTCCATTATTGAGCCAGGGTTATTATTATTATTACTTTTTATGCAAAAGATTGAAGCGTTATTCAGCACCTAGAATACACTTATGTTAATTCGGTACATCCGCTAACAAGATGTAGTCGTGATAAACACATTAAAAAAAAAAAAAAATCCATCTCCCTCTGAAGGACTTCTTTCTTTGTGTGAAGTTTCACGTGTTAAAATATCAGTTTTTCGATGGTTGATAACCGCCCCGAACAGCTATGCCAATTCCCATTAGCCCATCTATGGCATTTCGTGTTTTATATTCGCCTTAAGCTAGCGGACTTTGGACAGAAGAAGACACGTTTGGACTAAAACTGAAATACTGGAGGTGGTTTTAAGCATTGCACATAAAAACTGCACGCTAACAGAAACGGAAGGAAATTCTAGAAAGTAATGGCTGCATCCTATTTGTGACAACAATCTACCATGATGTCCGAGAGCCGACTGAAGGAGATCCTAAACACGGAAATGTAGATGAAAAGTGGACAAAGTAATTCTAGCAAGTCTTGAATGATGGATGATGCAAAGCACAATTCCACGTTGAGTAAGTGAAAGTCTTGTTGCTTAGTTTGGCAGAAAAATAATCACAGCTACCTGCAGTGCCGGCAGCTGTGCCATGTTTAAAGAAAAAAAAAAAGCGGGCAAGGCAGGAAGGCGTGCGCTCAGAGAATGAGCTTGATATCGTCTGAATGGCAACTAAATGCTCCGCCTGAGCACTTATCAGTCAGCCTCGGCAGATGCGTGACGCTTCCCGCTTTTGAACGGCCGATTTGTGGAGGTGACTGGAGGAGCTCTTCAAGCGTGCACAAAAGATTACATTTAAAGGCGACATTGAGCTGGCACGGAGGAAGCTAAGGCAGGAAAGAAGACGAGCAAGTAACCTTTAACTCTCAAGGCTAAAAAAAAAAAAAAAAAAAAAAAAAAAAATCAAATAAAAAAGGAAAGGAGCTGCAGGGATTTTCCCGTGTCTGATGTGAAGAAGCCACAGGAATTTCTGGCAATTACTGGTTGTCCTTCAAATGGTTTATGTATTTTTCGGTTTGTTTTTATTCATCAAAATGTAAATGACATTTATTTTAGTTTGTATATTTGTTTTGGGTGTTTTTTTGCCGCAGTGAAAAAAAATCCTTGTGGGCCTTTCGACGTTTTATTTTTGTAATCTATAGAGTGATTTCCTGTGAGAGGAATTTCCGGCAAGTGCTGGCTGTGCAATGCGCATGACAGCAATCTCACTTATTGCTTTAAAATGCTGAATGGAACTGCATGGGTGATATTGGTACACAGTACATCATTTCAAATAATGGGACAGAGATTTCTGGCAAATACTGGCTTTGTCCTACATGTGACAACAATCTACCGTATGTCTGGACAACGGGCAAGGGTTGCAAGACGTAAGTGTTTAGTGTTCTCCTTCGTACTTTCAAAGTTTCTTTTTTTTTTTGTTTTTTTTCGTACAGTTAAAAGTGCGTCTTTGCCATGGACGTCGTCTTGCTGTCCCGGTTTTGTTTCCGGGATGTTGCACCTGTCCTCCCCTCAGCATCATCCTGCCAACCTCTCATCTCTTAATCGGCTTTTCGATATCCCCGGATTGCCTCTGTCTTACTTTGCGTCCGTCTTTGAACACCCCACCAGCACACCTCCTTCCTTCAATTCCTTCCTCATTTGAATTCATGACCCGCAATTTCCCCTCCCGACCAATCGGACGCTGTTGCGTAAGAATTATGTTTTCTCACTCTGGTAAAATTGGCTCATTTTAGGGGCGGAGCAAGCCCTCATCCCGCCCACATACAGGAGTTCAGAAAATCTTTTTGTTTCAATGGCGTGCAATCGGTCAAACGTGGCCAGGCACCGTTTAGTCTGAACGCCGTGTTACTGACACATTTCAAGAGCTGAAAAGCAGACATAAATTCCTACCCTGGGGAACTTTCATTACGTTTGCATTAGCACAACTCGTAGTGGTTCAAAGAGAGAGAGGAAAAGAAAAAAAGGGAAGCGAGAGGATTAATCACCTTCAATGATAAGAATAAGGAGTGTGCGGTTAATTGATGTAATTGTGTGGGCGATGTGTTGAGGCACAGCGGGAGTGGTCGTCAGCCTTTGATAACAAACCAGTGCAAACAGGCCCCGCCCACCTCTCCAGGCGCCCCATTAGACGAACGCCGTTGACATGTTGGACTTGATGGCAATAACGGATCAAAAAAAGAACATGAAATGCTGAAGCACGCCCAGGAATTCTGAACTAATGATCACTGCGCCTCTGACCCAAGCTTGTTACCCCGTTCAACTAGCATTTCATACTTAACATGTTGCAATTTACACATTTGTAGCAAACATCCATTCAGATGCCGTGCACACGCTCGCACACGCGCGGGGCGCGCCTCCTCTGTAACACGCGCACACACGACTAGCGCAAAGGGTCTCGTGGAGTGCAGCTGCCTCCAAGCCGCACTCTGATGAATGTGTTTACCCCGAGGTCCTCATTAAAAAGTCCTCCTATCACTGTCACAGTGTTTGTACGCGCATGTAAATGATGCCAGTTTGTCTCCGCTGCGGAAAGAGCACACACACGCGCGCGCACACGCGCACGCGTCATCTTCAGCTTAGCACCTGCACCAAAATGCGGCGTTCACGCCCATCCGTCATCTCAGCCTGCCATCGCTTCCAATTATGAAGCCATTAGCCGGCGCACGCGCACACACACTTTCATTCAGAACTCTTGGAAACAATTACGACTGACATTCACAAAACCATCAGAAAGAGGATTGACACTTTTTAGTGAGTCATTTAAGCGTCCATTCGGGGTGCCGTGAAGTTAATTGAACATTAATGGATGTCATTCTGAATTTGTGCGGGAACCTGCCGGCGAGAAAATCGGGCCCGGTCGACACGGTCAGTTTGGCCTTTGCCATACAAAGGCTGAGGACGACTCCTTCCAAGCCAACACTCCACCATTCAGGTCACTAAAATGACATGAAAGCAAAAAAAAAAAAAAAAAAAAGAAAAGAATACATTTAAATGGTCAACCAAGCCATTTAATCGCTTCTAATGCAAGAGCTGTTAGCTTAATGCTAACATGTAATGTGAAACACTACTAGCGGGCTAACGGAAAAAAACGATGTTCTGAGTCTCAACATGCATGGAGCAACGACACACAAAAACAGAGCAACAAGTCTCAAAGGTATTTTTTCTCGCGTCTCGCATTTGTCAAAGCAGAATGCTGGCTATCGAATACGTTTTGTTTGTGATCATTCAGCGCGGCTTGACGCGCGATGGCCGCCACACAAACACTTGACGTTCTTTGCAATCATCCAAGGTGAAGCGGCAGGGGGAGTAGTAGGAGGAGGCGTGCGCATGAATAAAGATAACCTGCGAGCCGCATAGAGAGAGAAAGAGAGAAATGTTTTTTTTTTTTTTTGTGTGTGTTTCGCTTTTCTCCCCACTTCTTGCGTATGTTGAACGCGTTCCTCCCTGCCGGCTGCTTGTTCAAGATCAAGTGTAACGCAGTCAGCAACAATTGACTGCTCTCGCGCGCAACCTCTGGCGTAGCGCCGCAGTTGGAACTTGCATTTTAGCGGCAGTGCAGCGTCGCTTTTGAAAGGCAGAATGAACGCAAACAGCCCGAGTGACGCATTTTGGCCCTGGCATGAGTCACCCGTCTAACTTGATGGCCTTTATATACATCGGCAGTTATGCGGCGCAATTGTGACATCTTCCCTATCGAAAGTCCGTTGCCGTGCTTTCTTTAGAGCGCCTCGTTGTTGGCCGTGAGCGCACGCACTTCGCGCAGACAAAGACGGAACAGAAGGGAGGGGGCGATTTTTTTTTTCTTCTAAGTCTGACTTGAAAGACTTAGAGAAAAAAAAAAAAGGATCTGCCCACTGGCATGACTGCTTTAGAACGCCTCATTGTTGGCCGTGAGTGCAAGCACATCATGAAGAGACGGCAGGACGTGACGTCCAGCACAATATTGGTGAATGTAATAAGAAAGGCGCTGGTCACGCCTCCGTTTGTCCGCCTCTCTGAAGCCCTTATTAAAGAATTTCAAAATGGCTTCTGACGGTTTCAGCGGCAGAGTCCGGAACCAATTAGTGACCTTGTTGGGCGAACGCAAGGCGTTGCTCCTCCGCCCGCCCGCCCGTCATCCCGTTTCCGATGGCCCCTTTTAACCCTCCCCGGCTTATTTGCTTTTTCCTCCCGCCGATCAAATGAGTCGGTCTTTTCCCGAGCGGGGCCGAGCGCCGGTTAAACGGCATCGGGGCGAGGTTATATTTGGAGTGCGGTGTGCGAGATGGAGGCGTCAAACAGCTGACGACGACCCGGCTGGCTGGTCTGTTTTGCACTTCCAGTTGCCTGCTTGCTCACTCCCACGGTGGACACGGCTGATAATGTTCCCGTCAGTCCAGGAGAGTGAACCCCGCTTTATTTTGGTTCATTGTTTGCAGCCCCGTTGGAGATCATTTTGTGGTTGTAAACCGGCGGCCAGGGTACTTCCTGTTGGCAGAAAAAAATGGCGACTGCCCGCCTGAGCTAAAACGATGACAACACGTTTTTTGGAGGAGCCAGCGTGATCTTATTTTATAAATATACTGCCCTCTAATGGTTGGAGACTACATTACAGACATCGACAGCAAATCAACTTGACAGCTTTTTTTGTCAATTCTCTTCATTTGCATCCATGTCGTCCGCGTTTGTGCCGCAAATCTGCCGCAAGAATGCACACAATTGCTTTTTTTTTTTTTTTTTTTTTTTCCTGCCGCTGCGCCGCTGTCATCATTTTGCAGAGTGGTTGCCGGTGGCGACGTGCTGTCACAACAGTTTAATGGCAACAAATGAGAAATGTGGCGCACTGAGTGAATGGGAGGAAACGTACCACACACTACTTATTGAGTCATTGCCTCGTGGCGGCTGCGGCAGGCCACTTTGGAAAAGTCAAAAAGCGGCTTTTGCCTCTTCGGTCGCACTGCAAAAGTCAAAAGCTTCATTTTGCGTCCCGCCACTGCGCAATAATGAAAAGCAATCTTGCTTGGTTCTGCTCAAGTCCGGTAAAACCCGAGTCTGGAGGGAAACTGAATGCAGACGCAAATGATGGGCAGTGGTGGTTTTTGCCACGTAGCTTCCCCTTGAAAATTGGTATGGGCCATGTTATGTTATTGCGTAATCATTCAAAAATAGAATGCAACTTGTTTTTACGATGTAATACTCTTTTTTTTTTTATGATGCCGCCAAAGGATGGTCACAGTCCTGCTCAGACCTCCACCGAGGACGATTTACCACATCTTGACGGACAAGCATGAAAAATGTGTGCGACAATACGACGCCAAGCGACATTTCATTTGTCGAAAACAAAATGAGAACGGCGCGCCACCATTTTGACACCTTGACGCCCTTGCGAATGAGACTTCCGGCATGACGATGGCGGCCGTTCGTCAGGCTGAGACGAGATGACGTTTTTTGTTTTTTTTTTTCATCTCCGCGCGCCAAAACGAGCGCTTGGTGATAAGTGGCGACGCGCTCCTCAACCTGCCTGCGCTTTTCATTCGCTTTTGATAAGATACAGTTGATGCAGCGGCACCAGTCAGTCCAAGAGCGCCAAAATGTCAGAAGCCCAGTAGGCACAACTCCCATTTTGATTGATGGACTCCAAACATGCATCCAGTCATAAGCACTGCATTCTGATGAAATTGCTTTTATTGGCTTTATTTCATGAGTGAATAAAGGGAAAACGCACTCCTTTAAAGTCCAAGCGTAGCGGTACAGGACGATCGTGCACTTTCAAGTGTGCTTTGTTTGTTTCATAAGAGTAGTAGCCCGCTAAGATAACAAAGCAGGAACCATGACGCTAGCTTAACAAGAAGTTCGGTCATCCACCGCAGATTTTCTTTTCCTGCATTCGAATGTGAGCGTCCTGTCTTGTTTGTTACACTTTAGAGAAATCACGAGCATGTCAAGAACATGACCGTAGCCAATTTTTCTTTTATGGTGGCACCAAAGCAATTCAGTCAACCGCAGAACATGTGGGCTTATAAATAAAACACAAGGCGACAGGGTCATTAAAGTGGGTCTTTGGGGGTTTTTTTTTCAAACCGCATCACAAGCCTGTTGATTGGCGACAGACCGCAGGCCACAAGTCAGCCCGAAGCTCGAGAAGCGGGCTCGAGACGCGGGCTAAGCCGCCAAGGAAAAGTCACGCTAGCAAGTAGCACAGCGAGGTCCGACGCTCACATGACGCCAGCGAGAAAACTGCCACCGTAAAAATGTTATTGACTTTCTGGGTGAAATTAATTTGACCTGCTCTGAAATGTTCTGCTCGTGTCCAACTGCTCAATGTCTCAGTACGACTCGCTCTTCTCGAACAAGCAGTTGAACGCTGGAATTCACAACAGGCGATTGATCCACAAATTAACCAGTAGGTTTACGGGTTCAATTCGATTAATTTTTTTTAAATAAGTCCTTTTAGTCATGATGCTCACGTGGAGGCTTGGCTCTTCTCTCAGCTTCTCAGTATTGCAGTAATATATTAGTTGCTCTTTGCAGAGGATAAAGAATATATTGTTGCTATCAGGTGGATTGCTTGTATCTTTTAAAATCACTACTTTTCAAGAAATACTAATAAGAAAATACCATCTTGCTTGAGTTCCCAATCACCGCATTTTTTGTTGGTCTTATGCCTTATACTGCCGTCAGATACTGCCCCAAAATTATGCCGTGCACTTGACCGTACTAAAGGCCAACTGCCTGATATCTATTTAGCATATTATAAGAGCCCCAACATTGACTGTGTTACTGCAAAGAGCCGCATCATAAAATTTGGGTGCACATAAATTGCCCCATCCCGCACTCTCTCCCCCGAGCTCTTGTCTCAATGTTTTGACAAACTCCCCTTCTTTGTGTGGCTTTTTAGCCTGTAAAATGGCCAGGACCAGCTCAGAAATACACCGGCCGTTCGGGAAAAATGACATATTTTCCCGTAATTCCCGGTGGCCACCCTGTCACTTGAGGAAGTCTAAACTTCCCCGGTGACTGATGTTTTCTTGCATTTGTCGTAACCTTTGATGAGTTTAGTCTGTAGCCTGCAGTGCGCTGCCATCTCAACCGCAAAAAGTTGTGCTCCTCACGGCCATTTTGATCAATTAAAGTGAGCACGAAGCGTCTGTGACTATGACAACTATGACAACGACGTCACCCGCAGCCAGTTGTGCCACGCCCTCTCGATCTTCTCGCACATCACAGGCGAAAGGTGATTGGCTCGCGGCGGCTGGCAATCAACGTGGCCCCGCCTCTTCCTGTCTGACGGCTGCTTGGCTGGAGCTCCGAGCGAGTGTGCTGCTGCTGCTGTCGTCGCTTGGTCGCTCCTCAGCAATGGACAACTTCAAGTCGGCGCTTTCTCTGGCGTCGTCTCGCACTTGTGCTCCGGAGGTGGACGTGTGAGCGGATTATTAACCTAAGCCGAGAGCTCATTTCCACAACGAGGAAAGCCTTTTTTGTCGTTGTTTGGCCCGAAGGAAGCGGAAGAACATGCCTGTTTCAACTCTTTTGCCTTTCACTGCCACCCCGAGTAGGAAGTCTTCCAGCCCGACCTCCTTCAGGTTGACGGAGAAATTTATCCTGCTTTTGGTGTTCAGCGCCTTCATTACGCTGTGCTTCGGCGCGATTTTCTTCCTGCCCGACTCGTCCAAGCTACTCAGCGGAGTTTTCTTCCATTCCTCTGCCGTGGAGACGAACACCCGCACCGGACCGGACGGCGGCGGAGGCGGCGGCGGCGGCGGAGTTGAGTCCGGCTCGGCTGGGAGCGACGAGAAGGTCTTGGCCAAAATCAAGAAGGACCACGAAAAAGCCTTGCTGGAGGCTAAGGATACTCTACAAAAGCGTCCCGACGAGATCAAGCAGGACATTTTAAACGAGAAGGAGAAAGTTGCCAAGGAGAGTTTGGGTCAAGATGGGAAGGCTGTCAATGATTTACCTTACGTCGAGTACCAGAGACCCCCGGGGGCCACTGGACACGAGCCCCTGGACCCCACAACAAGAGAGAGGCGGGCGAAAATCAAGCAGGTATGCCAAGCAGAAATGTCGTCAGTACGCACTAATTTTCCTCTATTCCCGTTACTGATTGGCCACACCTGTACACGTCAGGCTATTTACGAACACCCGCCATTTGTTTCGTCTTGAACATTATAGCCGCAAAAAAAAAAAAAAAAAAAACATTTTACGAACAGGCGCTCCGCTCCGCCTGTTGTGCATAGTCACATCGACTGCTTCGACGTACGTCAACCGCTGCGCGAATGACGCGTATGGAGAGTCCAACTTGGTGGGCCCTTTTTAAACGGATTACACAGCGAGCGATCGCTTGTAGTCGAAAAGCGCCCAGAAGTATGCACAAAATAATCGATGGAATCAGTCATGTCATTAGAGTAGGTGCGTTTAATGTGCGGTTTTCTCTGGGTTGCGCAAGCAGTCCTCTTGGTTGGAGGGGGAATCATCGTGCAGGGTCCGATGCCCCTCTATCTACCTCATCTGTCGTGTTTTACTACCAAGCAAGGTGGAGGTGGGGTACTGGTATGATATGGGCTGGTATCATCAAAGATGAGCGTGCGGGGCCTTTTGGGGTTTAGGATGGAGTCAAGCTGAACTCCCAGTCCTACTGCCAGTTTCTGTAAGACACCTTCTTCGAGCAGTGGTACAGGAAGAAGTCGGCGTCTTTCAAGAAAAACATGATTTTCATGCAGGACAATGCCCCATCACACGCATCCAAGTGACTGCACAGCATGGCTGACATGAAAGGGCCTAAAAGAAGAAAAACTAATGACGTGGCCTCCTTCTTCACCTGATCTGAACCCTATAGAGCAGTGTTTTTCAAACTGTGTGCCGCAAGACATAGTCATAGTCAGGTGTGCCGTGGCAAATGATCTCATTTGTGTGCCTGTGTGGTCTAGGGCCTGGCAGAGTAATAGTCTTTACTACATTGTAGTACTCTTCCATACCAGCAGGTAGCAGCAGCTGCAGCAGGTAGCTAATTGTCTGTGTTTAGAGACAAGCGATTTTGTGACGCGTGTTTATCCAAACAGGCCCATGTTTCATATGAAACATTATAAAATACTTTATTCTTTGCGTTTATTTAATTCCTATTCAATGCGTTATAATATAACGTCATTCTTCAATGTTAAAAAATGCTTTTATAAACAATATAACACTTATATTGTTAAAGTAAGCTTTTTTTTTTTTTCACCATTTCAGCTGGTGGTGTGCCACAGGATCTTTTTTCAATGAAATAAATGTGCCTTGACTCAAAAAAGTTTGAAAAACACTGCTATAGAGAACCCGTGGTCCCTTATCAAATGTGAGCTTTACAAGGAGGGAAAACAGTACACCTCTCTGAACAGTGTCTGGGAGGCTGCCATTTGCCTCCGCACGCAATGTTGCCCGTGAACACATCAAAACACTGACAAGAGTCCATGGATGGCAGGCTTTTGAGTGTCCTGGCAAAAAAAGCGGCTATAATATATAATACAATACAATTCTCTTTATATAGCGCATTTCATAACAGCTAGAGCTGTAACAAAGCACTTTACAACATGATAGAAGCAAAATGGAATCAATAAATTAACATAAAACATACATACCATAGACACCGGAAAAGAGACGAAAATTTCAGGTCGAATCAAAAGCCAGAGAATAGAAATGTGTCTTCAACCGGGTTTTAAAAGCTGTTGAGCTGGTTTCCCTGGCGAGTATAAATAATTGAGATGGGTACATCTTTGTTTTTTGTTAAGTTGCCTGATAATTATGCACAGTAATAGTCACCTGCACACACAGATATCCTCCTCAAATAGCTAAAACTACAAAAGCCCCACTCCAACTCCCCAAAATATTCAGCTTTGATATTAACGAGTCGTATTAACGTCAGCTTTATATTGCGCTCATCCGTTTGACGACGGCATGGCTTTTAAAGCAACAACAACAACAGCAGCAGCAGCAGCTACTCCGCTACTGAGGCGCCGCTGTTGTGAAGAGTAATACAAATGGTCTGGCCTGGGGGATGTATATATTTTTTTTATACTGATCAAATATTAATGAAGTAAAAACAACAACAACAACATAGCTTTTGGTTAGGGAGTCCATTTTTCAGCAGCTGACGGCTCGTGCGCTGCACTCTGGGTACTGTGCATGAGAGAGTACACCGTATGAACAAAAGTTTTTGGACAGAGTTCCAATTAGAGTTGCGAAAATTCCCCGCAATTTTCAAAGTTCCAAACATTCCTTTTTTTTTTTTTTTTTTTTAATTATTCATGGGAGTGGGGCAGCACTTCATTTAAAAGAGGAATTGCTCTGTTGGACGCACTTTTATTAGGGTGGTGCTTTTTGATAAATGCCTGAGTAAAAGTACACTTTGTTTGGAAATAGAAGCTTTCGCAGCTTCTTAAATGATTGAAATGCAAATGTATCTCATCATCTCAATTAAATTTGCTTATTGTTGGAGTCTTGAGCAAGATATTCTCATGGAGGGCACCACAGCTGATAAGTGTACTAATATTGATATTGCTCGTGACATTCTAGATCAGCCCGGTTCATAAGCGCGCCCGCCGTTGGAATAAATCACACGGAAAGGTCGCTCGGTTGTTCCGATTGGTCAGGCTGAATACGGGATTCGGCGCTGTCGGGAAGGTGTCGCTTGACAAAGCGTCGGCAGGGCGACGGCGGCGTCAATAAGCTTGGGTCAGCGCCATCGATTTGACACCTTTACAAAAAGCCAGAAACCCGCGGCTCAGTAAAAGGAAAAACATGTCGGGGGGACCAAAAGCGCAGTAAACACAATTTACACGAGCGAGCAACCCATCTGTGAAAGTAGTAAACGCGCTGGTCTTGCAAGCAGCTTTTTCTTTTTAATTTTATTGACTTTGTATGGTTCCTGCTGGATCAAAATGGCAGCTGGCTAATTTGTACATAATGACACATGGCGACAACGGCTGGACGATGCTCCATTATCATCCCGTTGATGAGCCAGGGTGTTCTCTAAGGCCCTTGTAGTTGGCTCTTTTGTTCTTGGCAAGGTCATGACCTCTCTTAGAATACTTGCCAGCAAACAAAAAAAAAAAAAAAACAGACATTGAAAAAAAGCACCAGAAAAAGTGAACCGCAGTTTCACAAGATTGGTCCGTTTTGGGGATCATTTGCGTTAATAGATAGGGGAGGATAGATAGGATAAGGGTTAGAAATGTATATGATATATATAATAATATGTTGTTACTAAACAAGGCTACTTGTTATTGTGGACGTCGATGCGGGTGATGCTGTCCACTAACAAGCATCGGTTTCCCCGTGGAGGCATCAGGTTCCAGAAACAAGACGAGTTTATTAGATACATTTCAAGCTTGAAGCTCCGCTATTTGAAGCCAGCCAGTCCGGAGTATTTCCCGCAGTGTTGGTGGGCGACCCCTGGTGACCTCCCCAAGAAGGATAAAACATCTTGTTTGTGAGGGAGCGCCACATTCGTGGAATCAGCCAAATGCGTTTGCTGCCTCCAAATCAAAGACTCGGCGAGGAGCCGCCAGGTCGGCGGCGATTTCTCTCACTGTCTCTCTCTAGGGAGCCTGCGGAGGGGCTCATGGGCAAAATTCTCCGCTGATAAACTGGGATAATAAAGGCGGATGTGGCCAAAGAAGTGGTGTTACCTGACACTGTACACGAGGCTTCTAACTACTAGCAGTCAATAAGGTTTTCAGGCTAGCTGGAAAGGAAAACAAACACATACCCTCAAGTCTAGTTACAGGTCAGTTCTTGCATCGTAAGAGTGAGCGCTCAAACTTGGATTCAGGTTGGGTTATGTTTTGGATCTAAGGTAAGGGTTAGGCTAGGGTTTGGATGGCGGTTAGCATTAGCGGTAGGTTTAGAATTTGAATCGGGGGCATGTCTGCGCGTCCCCTTTCGACATGTGCGCCACACCAGAAGGCATTTGGCCACTTTGCTCACCTTTTAGGGCCTGAAATGGAATTTCTTTATCAGCCCAACGTGGCTGTCTCCAAGTCCCTATTTCTGTATCGACCATTGAACTAATTACCTCTGGCCGCTGGACCTGCTTCTTCGCCACTCCACAAGCGTGCGTGTGTGACTTTGTGTCAGCTAGAGTTACTGCCCATCCCCGAAAAGGCTCAGTTTAATCGTCTAATGGCCATTATTGCTGTGACTTGCAGCTGTATGGGGCCACTGAGTGGCCTTCAAAACATCGTAACCCAATCAGTTGTCCTGCGTGTGTATAACATGCTACATAGAAACCTGCTGCAGAATTTTTCTTCCTTTGTTGGTGGTTTACTTTTCACACTCTCACTGTGTCGCCGATTTTTGAATCGTACACACCTAATTTCATATCGCAGATTTGTCGTTGTACTGTCATGCTTCGCGGTGATCTTTTTTCCACGCAGACTGTTACTCGTGCAGCAATAAGCGCGAGGCATGAGTGCCTGAAATGCGCTAAAAAGATAAAAGTGCAGTTTGTGTACTGCAAAACAGAATGTGCAGAAGTGCACATCTACGATAAACGTCGTTGGCTAATAATTTACTCCCCTTTTAAAACGACAACGATTTCTTGCAATAATGATTTTTTTTAAAAAATCACCATTATGCAAACTTGAAACATATTTCAGTAAACATGCTTAAAGCCCAAAGTTAAAAGTAATTTTTTCTTGAGATTTTGAATATTTACCTTTTCACTGAAAATGAATATCGGCTCAAAATATCGGTTATCGGCCTCCTTGACTACTAATAATCGGTATTTGTATTTGTGGGTGATGGAAAAAATTCTACCACAAAGTACTAGCGTCACTTCAGTTACGCTAACCTTATTCAAGCAATATTTAATTTGGTGTCCGGTGTCAAGGCCATCAAAAATCACAGACTTTGACAAACCTGTCTCGTACTCTCACGAAGCACCCGGAAGACTCTGTTTGCTCAACTCAACTCGCAGCACAACTTGAAAACAGCGGTGAACAGTCGAGTCTTGATAAAAAGATTCTATTTTTATCCCTGCGCACCACACTCCGGGCATGACCGATCAAGCCATGCTTAATCCCTTTCTTACATTAGTGTAGCGCTTGGAATGAGAGCAAATCGATTAAATAGATAAATGAACAAAAAAGCCATTCAACTGAGGGTAGCTCAAGGGTTTAAGATTAGTAGTTCGGATTAGCCTTAGCAGCGGTATTTATTTCCGTAAGAATATACTAGTCATGAATGTTGCTCTTTAATCGAGGAGAGCCAGGAAGAAATGCTACATGGAGCCGCATCGGTGTGCACTGTGACAGGACCCCCATGTTGGAAGGCCTTGGTGGTTGTTTACTTTTGGCTGGGTGGTCTCAGTAGGTTTTGCTTTGGGGATTATTCCCGTTGCGTAAATTCTGCGTCCTCCTGACTCCGGGGGTTGCCGCATGAAGAAACGCAAACTTCCCGATGACTGATGGTGGTCTGATGTTTTCGTGCATTGTCTTAACCTTTGACTCGTTTAGCCGCTCGCATCCAGCGAGTTCCCGCCCGGCATACCATGCGCCCCCCCACCCCTTTCCCCCTCATCTCAACCACGATAGTCATGCCTCTCCCAGCTTGGTCACTGAGCATTGATTTAGAAAAGCCCGGGGCAAGACGAATTATACGCATTTAAGGTTTGCGCTGTAGGTCAGAGCCGGAGCGAGGCTTCAAGCATGAATGGCAAAAACAAAAAGTGCCGATTTTAAACTTAAAAAGTGTACGCAGATGCTTGAATATGCTTGCATAACCACATCAGTTTGACCGACATTTTTGAATACAAATGGATATACCTTGTGTTGTTTTGGTGGCTCATATACGGCACGCCGCCGTTCTGGAGAGCACAAATGGAAATCGAGCGCATTTGCTCAATATTGTTGTCTAGATGTGAACCAAAAAAAAAGAAGCCCTTTCATAACCTTAATCTAAACTTCATATTTTCCAGCTCCTTGCGCTCTCGTGCCATGGGCTCAATTTGAGGTGTTTTGATGCACGAGGATGGCAGGTGATTCCGTTCGGAACATTCCAGATGTAATGTTTTAAGTGCTCAAAGTGCGCTATTAAATTTAAATGGCACATTAGGGCGTCGTGTCGGCGTGTCTTCCCGCTCCCGTGCAAAAGCCGAGCGCCGAGTTGAAATGTGCCAGCCGGCCCTCATCCACTCACGAAATCAAGTACGTGCTCAGATTTATTGTCGGATTAGCCACACGAGAGGACTCTTTGCGATCGGAGACGGCGTCGTGTTTTCAGATGACATTTAACTGATAGACTTTTTATGCCTTAAAATACTGGCTAATTGCAACGTCAATAGAGAGACATCAATACGCCTCCGCACATCCCTGAAAGCTGCCACGTTAGAGCTCACTTACCCTCTTTGCCACTTTTTTTTTTTTTTTTTTTTTAACTGCCAAAACATTAATGAGTGGACAAGAATAAGTTGCTACTTCAAACAAAAGCTTTAAAAGCCATCTGTGGCTCGCACTAACTCAACTCAACTTCATTGAACCAAATAAATAAAAGAATCACCCCTGAAACAAAGTACTGTGCATAAATTCCATACCGGGAGGGGAAAAAAAATTTCACAGTCCTTCTGTTGACGGTAACAAAATATTAGAAACGGTATATTAAAAAAAAGTACTACAAAAAAAAAAACAGTTTTTAGAGTGACTGCGTTTCTAGTCACACTTTAACGAAATACGGACCTAAAATCACACACAATGTTGACCAAAAATATTTCTTTCACGCAAAACTCTTGCTTTCCTGTCGTGAGGACAACGTGCTAGCTTCTTCACTTCCATCGTCGCGTTTACATTTGACAATGAAATCAGCAACATTTGCACTTGAATCACAAATGTAGCCGCACAATAATGACCAGAAAAACATCAACTTTAAAATTCAAGCATCCCACTAGTCCCCCGACGGTGATGTAGTACAAGGCCTCAGCCCCCCGGGGGTGTGCGGTGGGGGGGGGGGGGGGCGTATGCTGCGTGTGAACGCAAGCATGTAAAATCCACGAGCCGAGGTCAACATTAATGGCCGAGCCTCGCGCGTTTGCCGTGCCCGTGCGGATTAGCCGGGCGAGGAGGTGCCATTTGTCTTGTCTGGCTGGCGGCAAAAGCTAGCTCATTAGCATTCAAGGGGATATTGATTGCGTTATGTGTACCGTTGAACAGCAAATAGATTTGCACGTGCCGCACATGGAAACAAAAGTAAACCCGAAATACATTCATTTGTTCCCGACGATATGATTTAATATAATAAAGGCTGGGCCAAAAGTAGGTAGAGTGCATATTCGCTAGTTTAGCATTTGGAAACTAGCCAAAATTTGCATCATTGACATTGATGCAAATGGGAATTTAGCGGGTCGCTTTGTGTTTGTCGCAGTTGTCTTACTCAGATGCTCCGGGCTACCGTTAGCTGTCAAACGTAGAGGAAGTCGTCCATTTCGATATGAGAGTTTTCCTCGGACGTGGCCCGTTTGCAGTCGCTGTAATTGATTCCCGTCTTGTGATTCGATCGCTCCAACCTCACACGTGGGTCGAAGCCCGTGTGGCCTCCTTCCAAAATCCAAAATCCCAACAACGCAGCTGTGCACTCACAAACTTAGTTTGGGCACTCGAGCTGATTTTGATTCGAACCCTTCAGCGTCGTTCTCGGAAGGCGCACATTTGATGTCTACTGATGGCAATGCAGGGAAATGCGAAGGGATATTCAATATCCCTGTTGTCCCAATCACACCGGGGGTCACGGCCGGTTGATTTTTCTTTCTCCAAATCCAATTCGGTTTAATAGCGAGCGTTAGCGGCTGTCAATCACACAGGCAATTTATTTCTCAATCTGCCGTGCATGTGAGGGCTCAGTTTTTTTTTTTGTTTTTTTTCCCCCCTTCTTCTAGCAATGCAAGTTATCCTTGCATATTTCATTGGAGAAGCGCCGTGGTAGCGGGGGCTGAGTTACAAAAGCAAAAAAAAAAAAAATAAAAAAAGTTCCTTTCCTGTTTTTTTTAGTAATTAGCTCAGTGATTTATTCGAGCCGAACGTAATTGCGCGATCAGCAAACGGCGCGAGTTAGCCTCCGGACGTGAGCGCAACGTGATGGAGAGCGTTGCAAAGTTGCAGCACTTTGTGCCAGATCAGCAAGTCGAAAAGGCATCCGAGGTGCGGAACGGAACTTGCCAAACATTTTCAACCGTTACGATTCTGCTCGACCAGCTGTGCTTTTTGGCGCCAATGCCACCAATGCAATTCCCCTTTTCGTGAGCTAATAAACGTGACTCATCTTTCATACTAGCCTGCGGCCGGCTGACCCTCTGTACTGTTTAACCAAACCACTGGAAAAAAAAAAATGGTATTCCTTTCGTATGTTCCAAAATGAAGATAAAATATGATGAATGGAGCGAGGTTCCCATGGATGCGGCAAAGTTACAACAACAGGACAGCTGCTGTCGCTACGTTTACTACTTCTCTGTCCTCACATTTCTCCACAAAGATCTTTTTTTTTTTTTTCCGTCAGGTAAGGAGAACGCAAGAAAGACTCATGTAGAAACGAGCGCAGTGCAACTGAGGCTCTGCAGCGTTTTAAAACAGCACGGCAGGAAAGACTGCGGTTTCCTATTTTGTTTGAATTCAAGTGGCCAAGATGATAATGAGCCACTTGAGCGGCGCTGCTGTTCTCCTTTAGCGTCACATTCCGACGCTGGCAGGCCAGTTAAAGGGCACTGACACACAAAAGCAAGACGAAAGCGCCGGCGGCATTCAAGGGCCGACTTTTCTTGGCCCAACCCGGTGCTGCCTGCCTCCATGGCAAAGCCAGACTTGACCCGATGTGTCAGCTGCCGACTTGGACTTCTACCTCCTCCTTTGAGATGCACGTTTTTTTTTTTTTGTTGTTGTTTTTTTTCTTTTATTTCCTTTTTTTTTTCCCTCTTTTGTTGTGGCTTGCCCATTTAACGTACAAGTAGAAAAAGTACATCAGCTGAATTATTCAGCTGCAGTCAGTCAAACACACTCACACAGAAGCGGTTCGGAATTTGTGTAATTGATGCTGGGAATGATTTACAGTTTTCTACTGCCGGTCAATCATCTCCGTCAATATGGATTGGGTGCATTCGTATGCATGTGGTGAGATAGTTAGGAATTTGAATAGAATAGACTTTGACTTTAACATTAAAAAAATTAAAAAATTTACTTGAACCTCATCGGGCAATGAAACCGGGCAGAATGAGAGCTTGTACAGTGATACAAAAGTCGACACACCCCTGTTCAGATGCCAGCTTTGTGTGAAGTCATCACAATAATACCATTATAATACGACATATAATACAATACTGTACATATATACCTACATGTACCTATATACATACTGTGGACAAGGTGTAGATAATCACGCAAAGATATTCTCGATGTCTAAACTAACTTTGCCAGAGTTAGCATAATATGCAATTTAAAATTCTGTTTGAATACACACTGCCAAATTATACAGATGCGATCGTCATGCAAATGTGGAAATAATGACGTACGGCGCTATTTTGCGGCTAATGCGTTGGGCAGAAAGTTGGTGAAATATGACTTTTTGAATGCGCGTCTTAATTAGTCTGGAGAGGAGCAACTCTAATTCCGTCCACGCGGCGATGTGGCATAATGACTGAATTATCACTCTTTTAACTGTCAGCCGCCATAAAATAATAGACAGTGAATAAGGCGAGGTGGAGGTGCGTGAAATTGAAGGTGTGGAGAAAAAAAAAAGAAATGAAATGAGTCCAGTCGAGTGTGGTGTGTTCCGTTGTGACAGGGGGCGATTGTTTTGACAATGGGACTAAACTCGCAGCCTTGACTGATGATGTAAGTGAATTGATCTTGTGTTTAAGTGATTGGATCAGCAAACAGTGGCGGAGTTAATGACGGGTCAACCGGAGCTGACATCCGAGCTTCTGTTACTTAGCGCAAACCGTTGAGGCGTAAGCGCGGTCGGTCGGTCGGTCTTGTCGGGACGCTCAAGGCAACAATTGTCGAACCATTTTCAACTTTTCAGCGATTGCTTCGCCGTGTCAAAGTGTCAACACTCACAATTTTCTGGTTTATGACACCAAATTGCGGATGTAGTGTTAAACTGCCCAATTTTTCAAGTCTGTGCCAAGGATTTTTCCCCCATGATTTTGGTTTCTGCCGTAGCTCAAGTTGAAGTCAACCTTGGTGACCTGACAGCAGAGTAAACAAGCAAAATAAAAGCAAATAAAGAGGGGGGGCTCTGAAACTGTTTTATCAGAATGTCTGCTAGCTTAATGCTAACACATAATACAAAAGACCATACACAGGCTAACAGTAATTAGCATTGAAAAAAAAAAACTATAAGCAAATGTTAATATATTGAATTTTTGCGCAATTATTAAAGCCACAAATGTTTCACAAAAGACTGCAGCCGCATCTAATCCTGCAGTTGTCGTCCTTTAATTTAAATAGACAGGATGTCGCATGTTTTTCCGTTGATTGGTTGTCCGAGTTAGCGATGAGGCCGAGCCATGGACGGTGGGTGTAATAGAGGCGGGGAGGCAGGGGGGGGGAAAAAAAAAAAAATCAATGAGTCTTTTACTGAGTCTTCATTAGTTTGCCTTTTGTCAAGTGGCCGGGTCAAATGCAGTTGGTCTGCTTCCTACATGCCGGACAAAGTTCACGTCAATACTGGAGTGTGTGCGCCGATATCTGTAACGCAAAGAAATGAACTCAAACGCATGAGGTTTTCTTGCGTAAACACAATCAAAGGTTACGGACACTCACTCTTTTGCTGTGGATTAAGGATAGGAAATTGATTAAAAGCGGCAAACGGATTTTTGTGGAATCTTTTATATCGAGCCATATTGCTCAGTCCTGTGATTTGATCGGCAAATTACAATAAATCAACAAACCGTGCCGTCTGCATGAAACTTTCCTTTGTCCCGTGAAAGAAGAGAGTCTCGGAACAAAACGGAACAAAACTCTGCTCTCCGAATGCCTGCCGGCGAATGGGTGAAGAAATTTGACATCCAAGTATTACATGAGTCTTGTTAACCTTCATGCTTGATGGCCTGATTTAAAAAAAAAAAAAAAAATGTTCATGGGCCACACTTTAGCCACCACTGCGCTAACTCGATTAGCCGGGCAAACCTTACAACATAGAAACTAGAACAGAAAGTCACTCGTATAACCATTAGTCATCCATATGACAGACTTTGATCCGTTTCCTGCATTGCCGTTTAGCTAGGTGAGTCCAATTTAATGCAAACACGCACAATTGCCACGCCGGCTCCATTTCTGGATGGCACCCAGGCATCTGCGTCGCGCATTTATTGTAACATCTTTGTCGGCAATCATCACGTCCCCGCCGGAGTCCCCAGTAACTGCCAGACGCGGTTTTGTTTTTCTGTTTTTCCCACTGATGTATAGATGTATTTCTTGTCACCACTTGTTTATTTCATCCTCTTCCTCGTCCTCCTCCTCGTCCCCAGACAGCCATCAGCTCCTATCGATCGGCGTGTAAACGTCGCGGCGCAGGCATCGCGCCGGCCTTGTGTCAATGCCGTTATCGGCATCATTAAACCACTATCAGGGGGGTTGGGATTTGAATGGTTTTGCGCCCGCCGCTGCGGCCACGGCGGGATTGGCTCGTTAGAATGTTTGCAAAGTCCGACTTTGGGAATCTTTGGCGGAGGACTTCGCCAGTCGCGCACACGATATGATCGATGGATGCGCATTTTGTACGCTTCCGAAAGAGAAGGGCTGTCTGGGTCCCGCTTGACTTGTTTATGTCTTCTGTGGTTCCCCGTGGTCTTATCTGGTCCCGGTTTGGTGCCACTGTGGAGGCGGTTTGATGAACATCATTTATCAACGTGAGGCCTGTCAACAAGAAGTTGAATGTGTTTTTACGGCTTCTGTTAAGGAAGAGATTTACAAGTTTCTTGTCCTGGGCTTTCACTTGGCTCTTTGACAGAGGGCGCAAGGATTTGATTGGTCTGGGGACTTGCTTGCCTTTCAAGTTAACGCTTTAAAATCAAAGACTACAAATGTGTTTTTGACGATGGCGGCAGTGTTCGCTCTCCTCCTGCATAATTTTTTTTGTCTTTTTGGATTTGTGGCGGCTCTTCTCAGAGCCAGCTCTGATTTGTTGGCATTTGGAAGCAAATCCTTAGAAAATGATTTTTATCAGGAAATACTTGTAGCAGAAGTAGTAGTAGACATTATGATACGACTTTTGGTTGTCGTCGGCAGTACTAGAAGTAGTAGTTTCCTAGTGGTTACGTATGTGTATGTATATATGTATACGTTTGTGTGTGTATATATATGTATATATAGAATTTTTTTTTTTTTTCACTTGTTCAGTTTAGGCAGTGTGAGGTTACTTGTTGTTTTGTTTGATTTTTATTTATGGCCAGTCCGAAAGTGCCCTTTACAGCAGTTGTCATAGTTGTTTGACCGGTCACGGCGCTAATGGCTCTTGAATTTTATTTTCCTCTGGATCTATTATTTCCGCCTGCGTACGCTGCGCTTCACTCGGCCTCATGTACGAGTGCACTTGTCACTCGGGCAAATTGTGTTCCCCCGGCACGCCGAGCAAGTATTCATTTTGCCGCCATTAGAGCCAGCGCGTGCTACCACATGGGTGACCGGCCCTTATACTTGCGCTTTTGTAAGTCTAATTATACAGAGGAGAGACCAGCAAGGGGTCTGATTTGCATGTGGCACCACGATGGCGAATGTGCACAGGTGCGGCATGATTCACATGCAATTGCTTGGAATAATTCAAAAGAAAGGGCTCCTCCAATGGTGAACAACAGTCTTTCCCGCAGAATTAGTGGCCATTTGTGCTGGCAGCTGACAGGCAATATGGTCGTGGAAAAAATGTGCGACGGCTTTGACGAGATTCGCGCTCTCGTCGTTTGAACCAAACTTGTGCGAACAATCGTTTCACTCACATGAATGTGACACTTACCGACTTTGAACCGGGCTTCATCCATCTCCGTTTTTTCGCCGTTAGTTTTTCCGACTTCACTCTACAACGTCTTGTGTACTTTGATGATGCAACAGGAGCAAGATTTTCAGCTTATTTTTCTTTTAACCAGTTTGATCAAAGGGAATCTTTTAATGCGCTTCCCAAGTTCTCAGCATGCTTCGGCGCATGAGGGGCTTGGACTAACATGAAAACGATTTCTGCGTAACGTCAACATGATATTTTCTTTGCATATGGAAAATCACAGTATACCAGCCGTCATTGGCGCTAGTTTCTTACTAAGAAGACTGTCATAAATGGTTGAATTTCAATATTGTTAAATGAATGGACAATAAAGTTTGTGGGTTAGTTCCTTGCAATCATTTACTTTGTTGGTTAACATTTCTCGCGTTGCTAAGGAAGACAGTAGCTCACCATTTTGAAAGACTTACAATGCTTTTTGTTGTCATTATGAATGAGGCCCAAATTCGTTCCGTTTTTTTTCTTGAACGTTGTTTTTGTTTCATCACAGTTGTCGTGGGCAGCCAAGTATTAGTACTAGCGGGGCGATTGTTTGGCGTAGCAATTTTCTCCCTCGAGACAAAATGAGCGAGGATTCAGTTGTAAGCGTACAGACTATTGGAGCGGGAGGAGAAAAACAGGGTCAACAGCCCGTCAACCTTTGCACAGCAGGTTAATGATCTGCCACGGTGGCCGTGTGGGCTTGTTTGTGCTGTACAAGCAATGGCAAATCACTCTGGACCAACACTAGCTTCTCCTTTTCCCCAAGAGAAGGAGAGCGGGCCCCACTGCATGCTGGACTTGGACCAGTTAGCACACGTTTGCTTCCATGGCGGTGGAAGGATTCCTCTTCTGGCACATGCTGAAAGACGTTGCCGGACTTGAAACAAAAACCCGGTCTTATCTTTCTTTGACCAGATGTCCAAACGCTGTGTTGAGCAGATGCTTAGCTGTTAGCATCAAGCGGTCAATCTTCAGTTTGGTTCGCAACACGCTTTTTGGAAAAAAAAAAAAAATCCCATAATGTCTCTTCTGTCGGTCAAGTGCTACAAGAAGTACGTTGTTTTTTTGTTGACAGTTCTGTTGGTCCTGCCGCTCGGGTAGAACAGCCAGTATGTTGCCGCAGAAAATGTGTACTGTACCAAAACTGAACATTCTATGGGAACGTATATAACGACCTATATATAATGAAAATCGTGTATAGTGTAGCAAACTCTGTTGCTCAGTAGAAACATTGATTTAGATTCCTGACCTGTATTTGTCGGACGACTATTACTCGTTCATTAACAAGAATGCCCAAAGCTTTGGAAGGTACGGGGTGGCTTCCTTTCCGGGGGCCTGGTCGGGTTTGAATGTACTTAACCCGGCGGTGTGGGTGCAGAGCAACTTGGCACCTTTTAGTGTATAGCCAATTAGCTTGTCTGAAATAGCATCGGGCCCTAATACCTGTGGCCAACCTGGACAATTCTGAGCCGCTAATCCAATTAGCGCCAAATGTCGGGACGCTGACAGGGAAGCCGATAACACGCAGGAGTGTTTTGCGCTTTCAATTAGAGCCTCGCAACTCATTTACAGATAACCTGAATGAATGCCAAGTGTGCCAACCGCTAAGCTCCAACACAATACCTAAAGAGATGCTTGTCGACCTCCATTTTGTGTCGGATTTGAACCGTTGCGCACGAAGGAAATCATGTAAATCCCAATCATTCCTTCGCAAAGCTTTGAGTAATTGCCCGGGCAATTTTTAAAAAGAGGTCAGCTGCTGGTAAAATTGAATCATACAAGCAAAATAGTCTTAGTGGTTCAAACTTTAAAGTTTTACGCAATACGAGGCCTACTCTTTACATTTTCCCAATGTTGTTGAATTAGTTACCGGGATTATGAGAAAACTACTCAACTGACTTGCCTAGTCAAGTTTTATTGTGGGATAGAGCGTGAGCCAAGAATATGAAAAATGATCTCGATTACATCTGCTGTATGTTCTGCTTTTCGCCTTTCTCCAGATGAAGAATTGTTAAATATTTACATCATTTTCCATGCTACTGGAAGTCCAATAGCCTGCTGGTCACCATTTTTTTTGTGTGTGTTTAATAGTTGGGCCATGGTGGAGCTCCCCGTTTTGACTCTGTTGCGCTTCTGGTACGGAGGAATTTCTGTGTAGGTGTGTGCCGGCTGTGTCTGGCACACTTCACACTTCCAAGGACTTCCAAGGCTAATTTGTTGACGTGCTGCATACGCGCCGCCTCCAGGCCCGGAACGACCGAAGCCACCCCGAGGGAGCTCGCCGCTCTCGACCCTCCTCTCGTGTCGAGGAGCTGTAATTAGCAGCCTCGCTAGCTTTCATTAGCGGATTTAAGCTGGGAGGACACTATCTCTGGCTGACTATCTGACATGCGGGGGAGACATTAAATGCGCATTTGTTCAAATAAAGAGTTTATTTGCGCAAAAGCATATCGGCGGGAAAGCTCCTTTGTCCAAGTTTGGTCCATTGCATCACATGGCACATCACATTTCATCAATTTCCATACTTTTAAGAGCACTTCATTGCAGGGCTGAAAATGGAATTTCCTAACGGTCTTCAATTATTCAAGTAGTAGTATACATGTACAGTAAATATTGCATAATACCAATCCAATATGTGCATGTACCAACACTTAATAGGCAAGCGGGGATGGCATTGTGGGCTCTTGACTTGCGGGTTTGTGTTGACAAACACTTTGTTGTGGTCACTTTGTAGCTTTATGAAATTTTGAAGTGTGGCTGGTAAGCGTGTCATCTGGCGATATTATTGTGGGCGAAGCTCTCCTGAGCGCCCTCTTATCTTTGCTTGCGCAGCCACCGTGTGACAGGTGAGGAGCTAGCCGAGCTGAAAATGAGATTTTCTAAGCTGCTTGGCCGCCTGACTGACTGACTCATTCAGCGACCGATTCACTGACTGAGCAGGTGTCTGGCCGATAGAAGGACCCGCGGGTCCGACCGGTGTCTTGCCCTGGCCAGTTCATTAACAGCCACTGTAACAAGTTGTTTGCGACCGGAGTAGGAGGCTAAAGAGGAGGCTGAAGGCTTTTAGCGCGTGGAAGCCGTCAAAGCGGGATTAGCGAGCGAGAATCCTCGGGTCCCGCCAAATAAAATGAGATGATGCCTAGCTGGGAATGGGGCGGGGGGGCGGTTACCCGATTGGGGATGGAGCTAGGTAGTAGCTTGGATTTATTAAGTCATTTATTTTCAAAATGTGCAGTTCATCTTAATACTCTGCCAGCAATCATAATTAGCATTTGAATTGGCCATTTAGAGGAGTGAAAAGTTGGCCTTGTATTGCAGATTTTAGCTTTGGAACTCGTACAGTGGAAAACCTGGAATAGTGATGAATCCCTCCCAGAAAGTCTAGCTCGATATTGTCGTACATCTGTCCTGAAAAAAGTTATTAAAATTTTTATTCATTATTGTCTGACGTTGCAGATTTTTTTTGTTGTTGTTGATAAATCTTCAGATATCAAATGGGGCGAAAAAAAAAACAATCTTCATGTTGTTCTGATGTATGAAATGTAAGAATCTCGCCTGAACTCATTCCTGCCGTCGGTCTTTTTCTGACAGATGATGAAACACGCGTGGGACAGCTACCGAAGCTACGCCTGGGGTTCCAATGAGCTGCGGCCTGTCTCCAAGCAAGGCCACTCCAGCAACCTGTTTGGTCAGTACACACATGCAGGCAGGATTGATTTGGCGTCACTGGCACCAGCAGCCTTGGCCTTTAGATTAGCTCCAATTGGCCGTCATTTGGGAAGCATCCATCAATGGCCTCCGTTAAATGTCAGACTTATCATATATTCATAATTTGTGGAATGGGGGCTGTCAAAGCCCGTCTGCCTACTGTGTTTGTGTGTGTGTGTGTGTGTGTCGGTCGGTCAAACTGTCCTCCTGTCAGTCTTTCCGGGCTGTCTGAAGCGAGGCTCACACCTCACGATTTTCATAGGCTCCGACTGTCTGTCTGTTGGTTTTTCTAAGAGGCTGTCAGTTGTTCTTTCGGCCGATGGAAAAGGCCGTCTGCTCTGTCTGTGCGTTTTCATTTTAGCTTTCCCAATGGTAGCGTGCCCCCCCCCCGCCCCCTGGTCGTTTATGGGCTAAGCGAGGGCCACGCCAAGTTGTCCTCTGCCTCAAACGTTGTTTGACACGGTTAAAGAACAATATTAATAGCAGCCGTAGCGTTTGTTCAAAGCGTTTGATTCAAGCGTCCGCCTCGCCGTCGTCGGAGGTCTGATTGCTCTTTTCATCGCCCGTTTAAACCGCTCTCACGGCTGCGTTGAGGCATTTCGTGGCTTGTCAGCAGGCTTCTATAAATACACTTTGAACACACTCAACACGCCCCAATTGAGGCACAACTGTCTCCGGAGATGCCGCGTTAGATTATTATCCGTGTAAAAGGTGTGCGGTAACGTGTCTGCGATCCTACAAGCGCAATTGTCGACGTTCGGAGGAAGGGAAAAAAAAAATCAAAGTTCACTTCAACCAAAAACAAATGTAGAGTAGGCACAAAAACAACAAAAAAGTAAAAAGTGTGATTAAAACGAAAAAAAATCCAACTCAGGACAAATGCGAAAAACATACCAAATCTTACAAATCCCAGACTGTCAGTAGGTGCCCAAAAATGGTCCCGGACAAGCTGAAAGGAAGGAAGAAAAAGTGAAGCAGGCTTGAAGGTTAAAGCTAATTGTTTGTGGTTGTTGGTAAACAAAGTGCAAGTGCATCATCTATCAAACATCTCCCGGCTATTTATTTCTCAGAACAAAACAAATCCGAGCTCTGCCCTACTATTTCCTGCACTGTCCTGTCGTTTGTTGACGCCCCAAGGACGTGCAGGAGAATGATGGGAATCCTTTCTTGAATGCATCGCACGCCCACAGGCATTTGGGACGTTTTTTTTTTCGTTTTTTTTAAACCAACCCCTTTCTTTCTCTCGCCGCGGTGAACATGTCACAGCAGCGATTTTTTTTTTTTTCCCCGCCAAGAGTGTTTGCGGCGGAGTCGCTCGCGCTACAAAACAAACAGCAAAGCTCGTGTCGACTAATCTGATGCATTTCTCATCCGCCGTAATCGCGGAGCTGCAAGATCAAAAGGTGCACTAAAGCAAACGTGGCGCATTTGAGCTGCGTTGATGGGAAATAGGCAACGCAAATTCATCCGTAGTGAGAAAAGTAATTAAAAAGTGGGAGAGTCTTCAAAGGGGGAATAACATTTTTAAAAATCAAGCCACAAAGATGCAATTGAGGAGCATCTTTTTGAAATGAGATATTGCACAATTGTGGGAACAAGATTTATCCGCCTTTGTAATACATTCCAGCCTCACCCACAAAAAAAAATATGTAATATGTTTTTAATACAAGGAAAATGGCATACTATAATATTTTGCTTTGTACATGCATACAGTAGTGGCAAAGATTAAAGCAGTTTTAGTCACACTTTTTGCTTCAATCCCGTGGACAATGTGCCGCTCCGTCATTCCGCGCAAAGCCACAATAATATTGGTCCTTCTTTGCAGAGGATCAAGAATACATGCTTGATTATTATTATGTCTACATGTGTTGCTCCACTTTTTGTGTTGAAATACGCTTGGTAAAACAATAACACTGCCGCATGGATGCTATTCGTTAGCCCGTGTCTCTGGACTTTCCCAGAATAGACTGACAGGTCGTCCACATCAAATTGACGTCAGCAAGCAAGTCAACTGGCAGGCTCGCGTGTATCTCCGCTGCTTCCAGGCTAAAAGCCTTCATCATCATTTTTTTTCGACTCTGCTCCTCAGAGACACACACACACACACACACACACGCGCGTACACATTGTTATCATCCAATGCTTGAGAAAACATGCCCCGCCCTCCCCTCCCCTCCGGTATCCAGACAAGTCATTTACCGGGTTATGTTATGTGACATTGAGTCCGAGGCTGCAGCCTCGGCTCGGCCGCGCCATTGTGAGTCAGAATCCAATATTCAATGTGAGTAATTGAGATAGATGTCGTAATTCCGCCACGGCCTTCCCTCAGGTTTCCGAGCCAGCGGCGAGGGGGAGGCTTGAATGAGATGATGGCAACACACACACACACACTTCACCACGTTCCGCCATCATGTACTACCTTGATTGTGTGCCCACATTAGCCTAATTAATCGACACACAAATGAGGTCGGAGACTACGCGACGTGTTGTTGCTTTTTCGGGTAATTGTCCGTGATTAAAAATACACACACATGCTTGTTCACACACTGCATGTAGTGTTCAGTACAAAGAGGATAACATCCGACACTTCACCAAATGAACGGGAAGGATCAGCCTACTAGAGTGATTTTTTTTTTTTTTTTTTCCTTCAAATGAAACTTGTGTGAATACTCGGTGGGTACAAGTAAACGTAATCACAAAATAAACACCCTTGCTAGCATCAAAGCGGAAACGAATTGATGTTAGCTATGCTAGGTAGCTATTAAGCTGCCTCCATATCAAGGTTGGACTGTTTTTCACCAATTGTTTCCAAGCCGTGTTGCAAATGTTTACTTCAAGCACGCATTCTAGTATTCTGGTAACATTATCTTGATTTAGTCCAGCTGCAAAAGCGTGACTGACTGAATGGGGAAGAGTCGCGTCCCTTTGCCTGCGCTGACGACTGTCAATCTCTCAAAACGGTCCAGCGAACTGGCTCCTCTCCTCCGCACTCTCGTCTTTCGCTCACTCGCCGGGTTTTCAATGGGGTTGAGGTCTGGGGACTGGGATGGCCGCGCGAGGAGCTTGATTTTGTGTCTGCGGAACCATTTCTACAATTTTTAATATGAGAGTATGCTTCTGCGATATAAATTGAATTTATTTTGAGGCTTTGAGCGCGCGTCGCCCACTGCGTTGTATTTGTCTGTTCATACTTGTTTGGTTGTGTAAGAGTTGAATTACAAGAAAGAAATGGTTTGCATTCTGGCCTATTCCTGTCAGGTTTGCACACAGCATAATTGGATGACAAATTAACTTTGCTCCAGTTATTTTCTTTAATTACCTTAACTAGTGTGCACACACCCTGCATTCTGGTGTTTGTTCCTCCACCTTTAGAAGTGTGTGCCGGGTTGGTCTTGAAGCGAGGTCCCCACGGTGGCAGCTGAGCGTCTTAACCATGGCTTTTTTCATTTTAGATTTTTTTTTTTCCTGGGTGCAATAAAAAATATTATTTTAAAAACATTTTAAAACTACAATCCACAAATCAAATACCACTGTAGATTGACTAAGGTGCCAATTACTCAAGTGGACTTGTGGCCTGAATTCTTATTGTTTATGGATTCGTCATCCATTTATTAATATCAGATGGGTAATACATTTTGAAAAGCTCTGTTTGTCATAATTAGAAGCGGATATATTGTAATAATCGCTTCCAAACCAACCTCTGCAGTCTTGATTCAACCCTGGCGATTCCTTTCAGTTTCACCTCCACAAAAACTGTTGACGCTTGCAGCATGAGGGGGTGAGGTTAACGCGTTGCTTGCTTTTACGCTTCCTGCCAGCGATAGCGCCATTAGCCAACATCTGAACCGTCACTTTCACCCAACAACCTCATGGACGACTCCCAAATAAATACCCTGAGTGCTGACTGTGGGAACGCCAATGAAACTGTCAGATTACGGATCCGACTTAAGAGTCGGAGACGGAATTGAACACAACGCGGGACGTAGCTTCTTTTTAACAGCAATGACACTTTGACTGCTGACTCAGCACGCGGCGCCAGATGCTTGTTATTTTTCTTGTCCGAGCGAGGTGATACGTCTTCATACAAGTGGCATTTGGCAAGAGAGAAAAGGACAATAACAGGAAGTGGAACTGGCACAGTCATGCAAAATGCATTCAGTCATAGTCAAGTTTGTATCTGCGACTTCCTTAAAAATGACTGATCAGGCTGTTTGTGGTTGGTGGGATAGTTCCTGTTTGAATAAATCAGAGGATCAGACACGACCAGCTTCCTGGTATAAAGGAAAAAGGTGAAAGTCAGAGCATTTTGTCCATGTTTAGTGATGATCATAGGGTGTCATGTGAAAATGCATGAAAGACGAGCTCAGAATAATATTCAAGCGCATTCTTAGTCTGCCGTAGCGTACGATTCACGTCAGTTACGATAGCATAAGATGAAATGTGATGCGGGCTCCAGTTCACTCAGATTCAGCCGCGGCACGATGAGACTATGTCCAGTTGTAAGCCGCCATAGGATACAAGAAGATACTTTCTGATTTGGTTCACTCCAATTCCAATGTGATAGCACATGCTCCAATCGCGACCACGTATGATACGATACAATGCAAAAACGATTAACAGTCTCAATTTTAAAAAAAAGAAAAAAGAAAAAAAAAATCTGATTTGGTTTATTTTTTATTCAGGACAATTTACAACGCAGAATATTTCTTGGAAAACAACTGAAACATTAAACATACAAGACATGAATTTGTTGCACTTTTCCCAGAACAGCGTATAGTGTTACACAAACCAAGGACAAGTCTGTGAGTAAATCTATTCTACAGCAGAATACAAACTCCACGATAGAAGGCAAAGGTGGCGGCTCAGTGAAGAGCAAAAGAAGAAGTCATATCAGGTCATGCACAGTAAATGCGAGTGTTTTCAAGATGATCTTTTTTTGGGGGGGGGGGGGTGGAAGTGAGGAAGTAGGAAAGACCATTGCAGATCCAGTCACATTTCCGAGTGACCTGCGGTTCCGGGCTTATGTTAGCGTGGCGAGCCATGTAGCTCAGCGTGTTGTGCGGGAAGGCAAGGAAAAGACAAAATTAGAACACGGGCCTGACCATTGTTGAATTCGCGCTTTGTTTTCATGCGGAGAACAACAATTGAGCTTTGTTTGTGGAAAAGAAATTACATAAGCGCAGCAGGAATAACTTAATTGTACAGTGAACCTCTTGTTTATTTCGGGGGACATGTTCCAGACCCGCCAGCGGTTTAGAGAGAGCGTATATTAAAAAACAAACAAAAAAAAGAACATTATTCAAGCTTCTTAAAAGGCACTTTTTCAAATATTTGTTGGTGTCTGTGCTTACTCTGTCACTGTCAAGAAATGAGAGACCTTCATAAACGAGGAAACAAAAAGACTCTCGCTAGCCGGGCGGTAGCTGCACGTCTACAGCTAAGTTAGCATTGTTAGCTAATTTAATAAGACTACCACTGCTAGTTAGAATTGTGCACATCAGTGTACTTCAAGTTTTTTGGGGTGAAAACATTCATGATGATTGACAAATGTAAATAAAGTAGAAATATTGAATAGCAAATATAAAAGCAAGAACATGTTGATTTAATTGTTTATGGAAATTGTACTGGCCCAGCATCAGTGAACTTTGGTTAGCCAGACACAGTCACGAAATGGCACCAGGCCACCGGGCCACCATTGATGTCGAACGCCGCTGTTATCCAAGATGCCGTTTTTGTTCGGATGCATTGATGCCTCCTTTTCTTTCACATTTCTGGTGTCAACTGCACTGAGCTTAGCACAAACATTAATTGACACTGTAGAAATGTCCTCCCGAGGTTCTTTTACCCTTCAAGTCAAATATGACAACAACAAAAAATTCGATTAACAATTGTTTTTTTTTTTTGTCTGTGTGTTTCTTCCTTACACCCAACAAAAGTGTTGTCATCCCGTGGCGCACTGACATAACAAACAGTGAATATACAAAGACTGCAAGGTGGGGAATTGGAGCTGGCATTGTACTCCCAAATAAAAAGGGAATAAATCAGCAGAAACACAAGAAAGAAGGAAAGCTAGGCCCTTCCAAAATCAAACAGCACTACTACAATTTTGTGTAGTATCATTCAAGCCTTTGTCAGGGGGGAGAAAGGGGGGGGAAATAACACGCACACAAAAAGAACAGGGTAATATTAGTATTCAGGTCACTGTCTGAGCCATCTGTATCACTCTCATGGACACTCAGTGCCAAACAGGAGGAGCATTGAGGGGGAAGGAAGCGCTCTGACAAGACAATAGACATGTTGGGGGGGGAGCTCTGTGTCATCACCTCCAGAGACTTCCACAAAGGTGGAAAGAAGGACGAGTCGCCGGCACGGTGTTGTCAGGACCAAAGCTGGTGATGGCATAATCAAGCGGGAAGTAACGTGCGGCCTCCCGCGAACATTTGGAGCCATCCACCACTTGCCGCATTTGTTTGGCTTCTTTCGCGCTTGGACTGTCATTTGTCGGACCCAACTTGAAAAATATTGACAAGTATTTCACAAATTGTCATACATGATGTGACAAGTTTTTTGTTTGACAAAAATGTTTGACAGAGATGAGACAGGCTGTGACAAATTTCAGACTTGTTGGGGCAAAGGCGTGTGGAATTGATTTAATTGGAAACTTTCCCACTCGGTGGAGCTACCACACGCCTACACGTGATTTTTGTCTGCTTTTTCAGCAAATTAAATTGCAAATTTTACTCGGTGAAGCCTGTTCAAAAAGTGGAGAATAGACATAAATACTTGGCCATCTTGACAAATGTTTACAAATTGTTGACAAATTTGAACTATTTTCTTTTTTTTTGGGGGGGGGGGGACAAAACAAAAACAACTCCCAAATAATTTGTCAGCATTTTTGTCTTCCAGGAAGCATCAAAGGCGCAACCATCGTGGACGCTCTGGATACGCTCTACATCATGGAGATGTTTGACGACTTTGAGGCCGCCGCCGAGTGGGTGGAGAAGAACCTCGACTTCAACGTGGTGAGCCACCTGCACCTTTGACGCGTTTGGCTTTGGCGCTGCTGACCGTCGAACCATTTATTTGCCCGTTAGAAATGTTGAACATATCTCACTGTCGTAAATGTCGTCTGACAATTTTTAATTATCATAGAGTAGACTGATCACATTTATCAGTCTTAGTCAGAATTTTGCCAGCGATAAATCATGTCAGCGATCGTGCTCGTGGGAGTTGGCACAAGTCAAATGCATTCGCTATGCTTGTGCAATCTAACGACAGCCATAGTAATAATGCTCAAAGAGTGGTGTGTGCGTGCGTGTGTGAGCATGTTTGTACGAGTGCAGAAATGAGTGCGATTGAAGCGAGCGAGCTTGAGTATATGCGCGTGTGTGTCTTTATTATGCCGATCAAGTAAATAGAGTTAGCCAAAGGTTATGCACATAATTCACTCAATAAACTCTGGAATCATCGATCTGAGCTGAGCGAAGGCACCTTGAAAGGCTTAACCGTCATCTACATGCCTAATGAACATCAAACGGCTCGGACGACGTTCGCCCCCGAGTGTTCCTTCGGACGCAAAGCGGGCCGAGCGAGGACCCTGACCGAGGGAGGAGGCGAAAGTGGCAAATAATTCACCGGCTGCTCTCAGCACAAATGAAGACAAAGAATGTCTTTTGTCCGGGGCTGGCCGGCCTCACCTGAATGCTAAACAGAAGCGCGCCGCAGTCCACGGAGCTTTGTGAGTTGCTAGCCGCCCGTGTGGAATGCACACTAATAGGAAGAAAACGTGAATGACATTTCCCCGGACAGATAATAACATTAGTAATTATTGCTGTTGGACTATAATGGCTTTTGGATTCATATTTATTAATTACGAGCCGAGCGCCAAACCTGGACTCACTTATTACTCAAAATTCACAAATTTTTGGCTTTTGGTGTATCCTGGTGAAAAGAATTTTAGCGCTACCCAACATAATCTGTTCAGCTGCTCGACAACAGCCGGGCGGCACTAAATTGACCGTTTTTTGCTGATACTGTCTAATTTAAAAATCTTTAAGTAGCATAGATTGGGTGGAAAACCTCAATTCTCCCAAATCACTACTTAACGGGAAATCTTCCTTCAGTTACCAAACACGACATCGTTCACGTTACACATTGACACAGCTCCACCCTAAAATCATGTCTGATTTGCTAATAAGCTTAAAAAAAATAGCTCGTTGAGTTCACCACCATTGAGTAAAATAGTCTGACCGGTCGCCATCACATCTCAACAAGCCAAAAAAATCTTGACAAACAGCAAACAACCTCTCTTACTTACATGAGCTGTCCAAACTCTTTCTCAAAAGGTCTTTCAAAGCCAAGAGTGATGCAATGAATAAAACAACGAGCTGGCTCAGTAGTTTAATGAGCAGAAACGAATCTGCGTGTGCTTACCTTTGTGGCTGACCTGTTCCTTCTGCACTGAAGCATCACAGCGTTCCATTTTGAACAAAACAGGCACGCTCAAATGTAACTAAGCTGATTACTTTCACAATTGTCAATACTTTAACATCGGTACCAATCTGTGAAGAGAGATGAAATTGAACATATTTGGATAGTGACACCGTGCCGGTCGATGTTATTGCAATGCATGAGGCAAAAGTTTGAGCCCCAGCGAGAAGAAAACTTTCCCTAAGCTGAAAAAAAAAAGAATCTAATTTACTATTTGTTACAATGTCTTCTGTACTTTTTGGCTGAGCAGTTGTGGAAGAAACCATTTTGAATAGTTTTGTTTTGTTTAGCGAGGGATTAATTAGCTGCACAATCCAACTTTGCAATCAGCAATTCTGGGAGAAAAACATTTAAATTGTTGTTGGCACAGGACAGAGCATACTGTCACTTGTCTAATCTGTGCGAGACAGCAAATAAAGTTGAGTTGAGTTAAGCGCTCTCGGCTGTCAGTCAAAAAAAAAAACGGAGCTGCAGTCCAGTTGAATTTCTTTGCTTTCACTGAGATGTTCAGCATATACACACACAGTGGGTTTAAAAGTATATACAAAGGGTTCAAATGCCAACGTTTTGTGAAATAAAATGAGACCAAGATAAATCCCTTCAAAACGTCCACCAGTAACGTGACCTTTAGTCTGCGCGACTTCATAGAAAAAACAAGTTCACATTTAAAGGGCCCCTGGAAATGCCCTAAAATGACCAAAACGGTAGACTTCTGTCTTTTTGGGTCGTCGACTTTTTTTGTTTGGAGATAAACCAGCCAAATGTCATGTTGCAAAGTCAAACTCGCTTCATTTTTTTGTGATTGATTTGTTGGTGAGTCCTCAAACGTTCTTATGCTCCGCCCACACTCAATTTTGAGATAAGCCTACCCAATTTTATGCTGCGACGTGAACTTGGCTGATTGTTTTTTTTTTTTTTCTACCTCCTGGCTTTGCCGCCCTCCACAGAATGCGGAAATATCCGTCTTCGAGGTGAACATCCGCTTCGTGGGAGGCCTTCTGTCGGCGTACTATCTGTCCGGCAAAGAGGTAAGAACGGGCATACGTGAAGGGCTGCCGGCCAACAAGAAAAAGGAGAGACTTTTGCGCACGGTTGCTGTTCATGAGAAAGTAACGCCGCAAAACGGTTGAACGAATGTGAGCGAATCTGCTCAGTAACAAGGGCCAGAAAATGACATCAGCAGGCTTTTTCCTCTCATCTTTTCCTCGTATTTTCTCCTTAATGATATGCTTCTGTTCCTAATTAATTATAAGTTTGCGCTACAGAATCAATAGCTCTGCGGCCTCCAAGTCCCCCCCTGCCACAGAGCTTCTTAAAACCTCAGGCTACAGTTCTGCTCACCCCAAAAAAAATAAATAAATAAATAAAAAGAGGCTAACTCGCTTGAGATTTGACTGCAGCCTTGATTGTCGATGTTGTTCTGCCTTTAAGCCACGTTTTGCGTCTTTGGCAAGCGAGTGAGGCCTTGCTTCGTCTCCGCCTTCATTAGCTGCAAGAGTGGGAAAAACAATTTTCAAGCTCAGTGAGACTGTCGGCGCGTGCGTCAAATGTGCGAACCAGAAATCTGAAATGTAGCCGTTGTTTTTGCTTCATTTGGACTCCCCCTTTTCTCATGCCGCACAACACTGCCCTCAGATTGCACATCTCTGCCTCAGAGTGCTCTTCATCTTCTTTTTTTTTTTTTTTTCTTTCCCCCGCTTCTTGAAATATACATTACGTAACATTTACCAACCCGTTTGATGCGTCTTGTTTCAGTGTTGGGCCACGTTAACGCTATTTCCCCAGTAGCCATGGCACCGTTTCAGGCCACTGTGGACAAAACAGAAGGATCGTCAGACAAGACGGTGGCCAGTGCAAGTGCAGTGTGTATGTGAAAAACGGGCTCTTTTGCATGTTTTGGTGCGAGAGACATGGTTTAGTGAATTAGTTGATGTCAGAAAAGTATTGTTATCCAAAATCTAATGAGCGACTCCGGAGCAGGGCCTGCCTGGCAGTTGAGTGTCATTCGATGTTTTTCCAACCCAAAGTTGCATATCCCCCAAAAAAACGGTTTTAGACACCTGCAAACGTATAGTATTTATTACTTATCATAAAACATCACTTTGAGGGAGCAGAAGACTCCCTTTGACAAATCCAGTAGAAATTTACGTTAAAGCTGACATAAAAGAATGAAACGTATGTAAATACCAAAATGTTCAACCAAACCATATTTTGTCTAATGAAAGTGCACAAGCTTAATGCTAACACAGATCAGCTAACAGTATTTGTTACTGTTTTAATGTTGGGGTTTTTTCACCCCATTTTCAGCTTAACTATTATCAGCTATATTTGTACAATTTGGAATTTGACCAAAATGTTGTTTGGGGGAAAAAATGCCTCAAAATCTACACAATTTTGGAATTTCACCTGCCTCCTATACATGACATCATGCGAGATATCTCCATACAGCACTTAGAGAGAGTCACGTTTTTTTTTTTGTTTTTTTTTTAATCTTGAACATCAAGAAAACAGAGTGTTTTCATGTTTATAAAAAAAATTCATTAAATATGAGCAGTGTCGGGGGGAAAACCAGCTGAAGATCAGGCCATTCATACAGAGAGAACAACAATGGAGGGAGGCACAGCATCATAATTTGGATTTTTGCCTACCTTTCCAGTCGCTGTTGTTCTGAACAGACATACTTGAAATTACTCTCCTGTAACCTGATTAAGACGAGAATTAAGAGTCTGTTGAAGGCCACTCACTCGGAACACAAGTGAAATAACCCATATAACAGGTTTCCCATTACAGTAGGTTAAAGTCTGACTTAGTACAGCTAATAAACGTTTTAAGACCTTTGGACTGATTATTCCGACTCCTGTTTATTTCCTATGGGGGAAATTTGTATTAGAAAGCAGAACAAATTAGAAGTCAACAAGCGTCTTTTAGCGCTTTTGTTGTGGCTTTCCCGTTTATTCACGCACATGCTGAAAGATGAATAAAAGACAATGGCTTGCCAATGCGGCTTGTAAAAGCGCTTTGAGAGCACTCGTAAAAATAAATCGGATTGTTCGCGCAGAATCGAAAAGGTCCTCAGACATGACGTGGGCGTATACAGCATAAAATCCTGGCTGCTGGAAAGGAAAAGGATATTTAGAAGAAAGAAAGAAAAAAAGCGCTGTAAAAACTTTAAATTTAGACTCCCTACAACAGCACGTGACCCACATCTGCATGTCGACATCGGCAATGAATAGTATTAATAATCATCCTCATGTTTTAAAAGCCAGGCGGCTTGATTGGCACACGAAAAGGAGGACAAAAAGCTCTTGACGGGAATCTGTGCAGGTAGCGGATGATTTGAATGCGTAATGGCCTCGCGGCGGGCGCAAACTGTGACACTCGTTATCCCTCCTCAGCACTCGCTCATAAACGCTTTTTTTCTTCTTTTTTTTTTTTTTTTAATGAGTCAATCAATACGCGGCACTCAAAAGGCATCGCACGCCTCCCTTCTTACGAGTCCGGCTCCTCGGCGAAGGCGGCTGATTGGTGGCCTTCTCCGATGGATGAAGGTCACTCAGCAGAGTGGCTCCAAATGGCAGTTAGCATGCGGCTAACGACTCTGACATATTCACAGAAGAAGAGGAAAAAGGTGGCAGAATAGATTGAACGTGTTTGGAAGGTCACCGTCGTCAAGTTGCAACTTTATGGCAAATAAGAGTTTCAGCGCATTAGCTTCACTGGCGACTACTAGTGTTCCTTGGAGTGTTGCTTAAACAATTTAAACAAAGTTATCTCATTCACAAATTTGTGCAACAATTTGAAGTTTGAATTACTGGGGTGAAATTAACCCCATGGACAAAAGATTTAATACATTTGTAGGTAAAAGGGAGGGTTAAGATCCTTTGACCTTATTGGCTCAAACCTTTGCTCGCCTGAAGGTCTTGATACAGTTAGCACTTCAAAATCTGGGTCACTTGTCTCCGAAGCAAAACATTTTATTTATTGTCCCAAATCACAAGCGGTCAGGTTTTATTCACGACACAGCTTTAATGTTAGCCCGCGGTTGGAGGCTAACAAGGAAGAAGCTAGCTTCTGTCTGCTTCCAGCCCCAATATTAGAACAACCCACAAGCTAACCAATGCTTGTGGGACAGCGCCAACAAGACATTATTTTGCCACCCACTTTTTTTGCACATATTCATCACTCCGTAAGACGAGAAGCGGAAATGCATCTCAAGGCCCAGAGAGGAAAGATGAGGCCTCAAGTGCATGGAGACAGACGGGTACATAACAGCAGCGGCGCGTGGAAAGCACAAATAAGAAGCAATCACCTAAAAACCTTGATGCTAGACAGCCCGCTCTTGGCAAGTGACTCAGATGATGGAGAGCGAGGGAGCGGCGCAGCGAGTGCAGACGTCCTGATTGTCGCCATGATAAAACAGTTTTACAGGAGGGGAGGTAGAAATCAGTCAGGGAAGCGCAGTGACAAAAAAAAAAAAACCTCATAAAATGTGAGTTTATTCCCCTGCAGACCGCTGTGATTCAATGTTACTTGGGGAAACTACACGAAAGGAGATGTCAGCTTTTTTTGGGTGTCTTTGGGGTGTCACTTTGTTTATTGGAGGAAAGCCAAGTCACTTTGTTTATTGGAGGAAAGCCAAGGTTTGTTTGACTGTGTTAAATTCGTACAAACATTGACTCTACATGACTAAAGACTTTTAATGCCATAAATAAAATTACTCACCCATCTCATTCATACCTCAATTTTCAAAAAACACTTTTGACCAAGTATCATATTTATGTCTCAGCCAATCCAGCTTCCAGAAAAATCACTTGGCTTCAACTACAGTTTTTGAAATAAAAGAAATAACCAATAACTTTGAAACAAGATCATTGTGGATCGATATTTATTTACCTTAAAAAAAAAAAAACATTCGATAGTGTAATTGTAAACCTTTCCAACGTATTTGTGATATAATTCAATCCGGGGTCCAATACAGACCCTTGCGGGACACCTCGTTCTTTTGGTAATTCATTGGCGTTAGTATTATTTGTACGTATTGACTCCAATGACATAAATAATTTCTGATCCAATCATTCATAATTACTTTGAGTACATAACGTTTCCATTTTTGTAGGAAACTATAATGGTTAAAATTGATACTTTGTGCAGATTCATCCAATAAATGATTTTTAAAAAATTATATATATAAATATTTGCTCCCCTCAATTTTAGGTTGGACATCTAATGGTTTAGAGCATTCCGTGACTAAGATCGTAACTCAAGTGACTTTGACATGAAGTCAAGTTTCCCACTTTAAATCATCATTTCCAATGTTTTTGATCAGTTCATCTGACTGAACGTGCGCTGCTTCTCCGCTGTGGTGGAAACGGAACGCCGTCCTGCGAAGCGGAGTAGTTACAGATGGATACTTTATTTATCAAGGGAAATTCACTGCCGCTTTTGATAAGACAGAATTCAATAAAAACAATACGTGGCAGCTCACTTGCTGCTCTGCCAGCGAAAGCGCAGCGGAGGCAGCTGCACCCGGCATAGCACAATGATTTGCACTTTTTACTTTCTTGGGAGCCACGCCGAGGGTTCATTCAAAGCAGAAAAAACGGCGACCTGTGAAATTCAGGTTTGTAAATCACTGTAATAACCAACGCATCACTGTAGATGGCAGCATCGCATCACTTTGGATTTGAGATCAGCGCAGTTTTTGAGTAAAATATAAAGATGAGTCCATAATCTCGGACTGCCACGTTGATTATGAGTGAGAGGGACACGCTCAGGCAACCAAGTACGTACTGCACATGTTCGGTGTAAACAGAGAGTGTGTTGTTGAAGGAATTCCGTTCTGAAAGGGGAACCATCTAAAAAGGGGCATTGGTCAAAAGCGGAGCCTTTTTATCACATAAAATCTGTAACATTGATAAATGATTTTTTTTTCAAATGCACATTGCAAACTGAAATAGAGCAGAGAGCCGACACAAAACCAGTCATTGTGGCGTTCGCCCGCCGTGTGGGCCCAACCTACAAGCTGCCCCTTCGGACCACCGCCAGCTGACACACACACGCGCGCGCACACACACTCAAGGAGAGTGCGCTGCGAGGGGCCGATAGACAGCTTCTATCTGCTGTCCTCAGGAAATCCCATTCACTCGCCAGGGAAAATTGGCTTTGCTGCCGGGTGGCAGTGGGCAAAAACAGCCTCCTGGCGCCGGCCGCCATCGCCGAGCCTTCAGCACACACGGATGCAGCCAAGTGAGGATTCCTTACACAAAGCGTGGACAATTAATTTACTGGATATCTTTCTTAATCTCCTCTCAGCTGGTCAAATCTGTCCTTGGCCGCAGGAGTTTGGAGGAAGATTAGGAAGCGCAATGTGATGCCTCAGGCCACTAGGATGTCATGTTTAGCTTTCCCTTATTACAACATAGACAGGAAGTGGGGAAAAAAAGCGACAGAATATGTGCGGCATGATTTGTTTATCGTGACAACTTTTGGTGTGCACAACGTGGCCACCGGGGGGCAGTATAGTACAGTCATGAAGAAACAAGCAAAAAAGATTTTGACAATACCGTGAGCGAGTAAACTAACACTCCCAATGTTGTTATCCGAGTGGCTGCAGGCCACAAAGGGAGTTTGGCTTCATCGTCAAGCAGTCGCATTAAGAGGCACACATGCTGATTCAAACGTAGCATCAAGTTGCTGCTAATCTTGTGGTCCGAGTGGTTGCGGGCCACACGGGGAGTTGGTATCAACCGTCAAGATGTAATGAGATTATCCCAGTGAGCCAAAAGGCCGACGGGGGCGGCTCATAATCCACCAAATGCATCTTCCTTCCCTGATTTGACCACATCTCGTTTTCAGTCTGTCAACACCAAGGAAAAGGAAAGATTAAGGGGGGGTTAGGCCCACCGATTTGTGTGGGGGGGGGGGGGGGGGAGTTATCATGCTGGAGGCTTGGCTTAGACTAGATTTGAGTCAAGGCTTCCTTCGGCCTGTTAAGAGAGGAAGTAACCACAGCTGTTTTCGGACCAGAGAGTCTTCGGCTGATGAAGAGCTCGTAAAGGCCACTTGATGACGAGCGCGGTGCAGCCAAACAACCAATGAAACCGCCTTTCATTATGTCGTATTTGTAATGAGCATCTCTGTATCTTTGGTGTTACTTTGTTTTACTGGCACACGTGCCGACAACCGAGGAACGCTGAAGCAAACGGTTGTGATTGGCAAAATTGGCTCTTTCAACTCTCAATTGTTGATTTTGGATAAAAATATCAATATTACAATCATGCTGAGGATTGGTTGCTAGCTGTCATTACAAGCCGGGAGAAATGAACTCAAATCAATTTAAAGGGGAGCTAACCACCTAAATTTTAAAAGTTAGAATACATTGTATTCTATTCTTTTACAAGCCACTAATGGTTCAGATCAAAGTCGAGTTTGGTCCTCAACTTCAAGACAAGTTGGGTGTTGTGTTGTTTAATCAACATCCTGAATCAAAAATGCCATGTTGACAAATAAGAGCCCAAGTAAACTAAAGAATTTGCCAGCCGAAACAGTCCTGTTGTTGTCTTTGTCTGCTAACATTTGGCATCTTTTATGCCGCGCGCAACCTGCGATCAACATTGTAATTAAAATTAATCGCATCAAGAAAGAAGGTGGCCCTGCGCTGTAAATCAGAGCGACTCTCTTTCAATTTGCCCTGCGCAAATAAACACCATCCAGGTAAGAATCATTTGTATGATTACAAATCTGCTCGCGTCGTCGTAATTCTTTGTTATTGTCACGACAGATTACATCTCTCTGCTTCAGGATAAATAATCACTCGGAAGAGGAGCTCACGCTGTGTTTGGACTTTTAAATCCGAGCCCTTGTTGATATGAAATGCTTCTTTTTAATCGCTGTAATATATTAACCGCGTTCAAGCCGATTACTATTGACTTAATCGCTCAAATGTATCAGATTACCGTTATCGCGTTTTACCCTGTAGCCTTCATGTCAATGGGCGTGTAAGATTTTATGGGTATTGCTAACTTGTTGGATTTAAATCTTTCTCCCAGTTGAAATGTTGGATTTAACTGGGCGAATGGGAGAATTTGGTGAAAAGTCACATTTGAACGTAGTGTAATGGAAAAGATGATATGTTATTTCACTTGTTCTTTGGCCTTCAATTATAGGCTCGTAAACTCTCGGGTGAATTACATTACAGGAGAGCAATATCCACTATGTCCGGACAACGTAAAGCTTTAAAATGGTACGTATAAATAAGATGGTCGCTACTTTTCATCTATCGCTGGGGATCTGGAACTCAGACCCTGCGGTAAACTAGCGGCTGTTCTTTCACATATTTTCTCAATGGCTTAACCACTGTAAAGATTTACTTAATGTAAAATTGGTTTACAAGGGTATTAGCTCTTTTCATTTTCAAAAAAAGAGTGCCAGCCAATTTCCAGCATTCAAACTGATCTTTCAAGGCTCACAGAATATTGTGTTTTATGAATACGGAATCACAGAAACTACTAAATGAAATAGTACACCCTTTTCTTTCATCCCAAAAATTTGTTTCTACATTATTGTATTGTTATTTAGTAATGAGCAGTGGAACATGGGTTGTCAAAAATGCAAGAAACTAGCTTTTTGTGAAAAGATATATATTATGCACAGCAGTGTCTTTGATGCTAGCAATTTTTGAACAGCCCTTTTCTTCTCTAAAATACCAACAATTAAAATGGAAAAATAATGTATTTACAATGAATCACCAGTGTAACAATTTTACCTTTGACAAACTTTACAAATGAGTATGTAGTAGTAGTATTTAGTAGTGTGTGTGCGTGTGACTTGTACTTCTAAATGTAAATAAAACATATTTTCTCTCTTTTGTGACACTCTTTGTCGTAGATTTAACATGACAAACACGACGATCAATCATAAGATGCTTGTAACAGTCGCATTTCCAAGGGTGCGCCACCATGTTTTACGAGCTTGCACGCTGTTGTGACACACGTGAAATCAGTCAAAAGGGATTCAATGCTGCCCTCTACTGGCTTTTTTTTTTAACGTTCTCCTCTTAATAATCAAGATGCCCAAGACTTTTCTCCGCCCATTCCCAGAAATTAGAAACACTTTGAATTGTTTGCTCATTCCACCAGTGGTCGTGGTTCACTGTATTCTACGCACATAGCGAAAACATCTTGACTGTTAAATCTTGATTGCGTACGACAAACTTAAAGGGTCGTAAATGTAAGTTGCGGGTAGCCTTAGTTAAGCAAACTCCCAAAGCCCAGTGGCTACATGAGCGTTTTTTTTTTTCAAACTTGCGAAAAAGCATCAGGCCTTGCGTCGGAGCCCGGGCGGCCCGGAGGCCTTTTTCACTCATTTCCAAGCTGTTCCGGTAAACGCTCCGCTTCAACCCCCTTTTTTTTTTTCTTCCCCTGGCATGGAGTGTGAAATGTCAAGCGTGTGTGCATAGTCGACTGGCTTTTAAGCTCCGACGCTGGCGAGCGTTGTGTAAACGTAGCATTAGGATGCAATCAGCCTGCTTGTGTGCTCAGCAGCGTGAAAGGAGCGACCGTGTCCCCGGGCCCGGCCTGAGGGATGCAAGCTTTCGCCATCAGGCCGCATTGAGTGCGGCTGTGAGCGGTTAGCAAAGCATGCAGAGCAAGGAGTCTCCTCGTCCGCCTGGCTGAATTTCAAGCCCGAGTCGGCCGACGCACCTTTGAAGCCGTGCCGGGTCGGGTGACTTTGGGAAACTGGTTGGCTTAAACATCTGACAAGGCAGGAATTTGGTCAGCTCTGTTTCGATCTACTCTCATCGTTGTTACGTTATAGTAGTTTGTGATTTTTCATTAGTTAGCTGTTATTTCATTTTGACTGTTTATTCGATTTTAGGGCAGTATTGTTAGTTTGTATTAGTTTTTATTTTGGGGAAAATGCTTCGTTTGAGTTGAGTTTTTATTAGTTTTAGTTTTAACTTTTCAATACATGGGGTGTATAAAGTCAAGTTTGGACCATCCTTCACCTGTACGGCAGCACCAGTCGTACTTGTGTGTCCGAAATTTGACCCAATGATGATAGTCGGAAGCAAAATGTTCATCCTGATTTGTTTTGAGAGTCTGCAAGCCTTAAAAAGGCAGCCTAACGACACCCACAGGTAACGAGCCCACCTTACAACGCCTTGATTCATTAGCTCGGGTTTTGTTTTAGCTATACTACCGTGTTTGCCTGACTTGACGGCGTGAAATGGCAGCGGCTGGAATAACCTGACCTTGCTTTGCTTTTTCCTGGGTGTCACAGATGTTCATTGTCGTCTGTGTCGTTAAATCGGAAAGAGCGCGCTCACCTTGGTTTATAACGGAGGTGTCGGATAATGCCCCGTTTTCGACGCGGTCTGGCTTATTTTTCAAAGAATCGTTTCCATAAGTAGGGGTAATAAGAAACGGAGAAGGGCAATTTCCTTCCTTAACTTACATGCTTGTCATTGCTGTACCACTCAAATCCTGTAGGCGTCGGTAGTTTCAAACTGTTGTCAACTGTCAAAACAAATCATAAAACATGAAACGATTAATTGACCACGTATGCCCCGCATTAGCTCAACTTGCACGACTTCACAAGTGGAAAACTTCATGAAAATAAAGCAGCTCCTGCAGGACCACCACGATGTTTGGATCTCATCGGATGGCACTCTTGTGCTGAATGTCACGGCCTCTTGCTGTAATACAAGATCATTTGCATTTTTACAAGCGCGGGTTTTATCTGGAGCAAATGATGGTTTTATGGCCCACTTTTATGATCTCCGCCAACTGGGTTGCTTGTTATTGCCGTTTGTTTGTTTGGTAGCCAGTGGGAGTTTGCCAAAACTATTTTGCCAGAAACTCGTGTCCGCCATCCCAAGCCGAAGCCATTACTTTGCATGCTGTCATCCAATTTGGAAGCTTTGAAGTCATGTTCACAGTCTGAACCGTTATCAAGGTTTATCAGTGAACCGTTTCCACCCTAGCTAAAAGTTAAAAAAGAAAAAAAATCACTTGGTTGTATTGCTCACATTGCACTCCGTTGCAGACACTTTTCTACGTACTGTATTTTTTGTACAAGAAGATGGTATATTTTCTAAATCTTTCATTCCTTGTCATCTTCCGAGACATTTTGTACTTTTTTTTTTTTTTTTTTTGTTTTCCAGCTGCCAAGGCTGCACTCTGCCTTGCGGCTCTTTGCTCAATATTCATGTCCAGCGCCCTCTTTTGGCCCTTTAAGCTCAGCAGGAGGCCAAAAACATGGTTCAGCTTTGTGCTACCGCTTCCCCTTTTGTTGGCTTTTTTTTTTTTTTTTTTTAACTCACTTAGGCGAACAAGTAAGGAAGTTTACGTATGAAGCGCATTTGACAGACAATGCTCACTAAGCGCTTCATAGAACAGGTGCAAAATGCAAAGTGATGAGATGGGAAGGAACATAAAAAGGCAGCCGACATTAGCGTGAAATAGAATAGAATAAGAAGCCTTCTTTCATAGTTCTGCGTTTCCGCTCTTGGCAGAAGCGGCACACGAGGATAATAAACATCAGAGTCTGCGTATTTGCAACAGCGGCCAATGAGCAGATACAAACAATTTCGAAGTATACGCGGAGGGGAAAGCAGCAAGAATAGTCAGCAGCTTTGTAGATAGCTCCAAAAAGCCGTACATAAATATTCTCGATGGAAGCGTATCTTATGTTGAGAACTTCACTTGTTAAAAAGTACATGCAAAACTCAATTTGGATGTGTTTTTGTTTTTTTTTCTCCTGCCGCAGCAGCTGTCAAGCGATCGCAGTCATCACAAAAAGCTGTGATACTTTCCGACAAGGCAAAAGCCTGTTTTGCTCTTGGCAAATTTCTTTTTTTTTTCTTTTTTTTTTTTTTTCTTTTTTATGGAAGACAGCATGAGAGACGTCAAGATGTCATCTTTTAATGTGGATGTCAATCAAAGTCTGCCGCCGCTGTGAAAATGCAAATTTTTTTTGACTCGCTTTTTTTTTGTGTGTAACTTGTCTGCTTTTGAAAATGGCCTCAATGTTGTTGTTTTTTTCCCCGCCAACGTTTGAGCTTCCTTGTTGCCTTGAACAACATGAGGCCATTTTACACCCTGCTTTTATGCGTACGATAGCAAGAACGGAGCAATATTGAACGTTTCGGGTGGGGTTGGGAGCTACGATGTGACTCACCGAAACTCACCACAGCAAGCGTCAAAGCACTAAGGTGTTTGGCTTTTTCTTTACTTTGGTCGCATTTCCAAAACCTTCAATTGACGCCGATATCTGTTGTATATGATCCATATTTGTGTTGAAGATAATGCAGGTTAATCATCGCGTGAAAGCAAAACTTGATTCAACTGTTTACGAGCTTGTTTGCTCTCAGGAGAAGTAAAACAAATCCCAGACGGAGGAAAACAAAACCAAAAAGCCAAACTTGTTTGGACTCATGTGAAAGGTTCCAGCGTATTTGCTGTGATTCCCGATTGTTACGACTTTTAATGTGCGCTGTTCATTGCCGCCTCTCTAATAGTCTGTTAAATCGTCCTTACCGCTCGACACCTCCCCGGAATACTCAAACATGTTGGCGTCCCCCCCTGCCCACCAGACTTGTGTGTGTCGCTCTTCCACTGAGGCGGCACTTTTTTTATGTAAATCCCCGCCACTGAACAGCGCAGTGTTAAAAAAAAAAAAAAAGGAAGAAGAATAAAAGTAGCACCGAGTCAGCAGTCGGTGGCCTTGCGTCAGGGCGCAGAGGGAATGATGTTCAGGGTAGAAATTCATTGCCATTCATTGCATTGGCTTTTAAATGTTGTTTTCGATATCTGCTCGGGAGCACCTTTATGTCCCAGAATGCATTTCTGCCATCTTGCCATGCTCATGAATTATTTATGATGACGAAACAAGACGACAAGCAAAAATGTGGAATGTTGTTGGCGTGGGCCTCAAAAGTTGGAAGTTTGAAGCATCTGTGAGACCTGGATGTACTCCACTCGTTTGCTTTTGTTGCTGGGACATAACATGCTAATTTGGATTTTTCGTCAACGGTGTCGTTAGCGTGAAGCTAGCAGACTTTTGTTAGACAAAACGATATGGTTTGGTTGAACTTTTTTTTTTTTTTTTTTTTAATATACAGCAGTCCCAGCTTTATATGTCATTTGACAGGACACTTTAACTTGAAGCAAGCACACTGCTCAGAGTCTTCTCTCCGCCCCCTCCAAGTGATGTTATGTGCTAGTCTTTCATTTTTGGATGGCGAGAGAGTGAGAACAGGCACTAAGGAATGCTTTAAAAAGTGTATTTTGATAAGTTTAAAGCGTGTGGGTGGGGTAAAAGTTCCTTTATCCATACATATAAGGAACATATCCTAGCGATAAACACGAGTGCACTGCCGTGGTAAACGTAGCCTGAACGGGAAGTAAAAGATCCCCCAAACAAGTGGAGTTTCGCTCGACTCCCCACTCTGCGCAGACGAGCGCAGCTTTGACACGGTTCCGCGCCAGGCCTTTTGTAGCTTTTAATTCCGACGCTCTTTTGGGCTTGACTTGCTCCCGCCAGCCTGAAGGAGACTAATAAAGCCGCTGAGAGAGCGAGAGAGAAACTCTGACGCAGCGTACAAAGCAAAGCAACAGCAGGCTTCACCAGGGCTCAAAGCTGTCTCGTGTGCGCGTGTGGGGGCGGGCGTGTGTGTGTGTGTGTGTGCGTGCGTGCGTGTACTGTAATGTGTGTATGCTGAGGCGAAGTGCGTCTCGCATCCAAGCACACTCCATGCATTCTGCGCTTCATAGACGGTAACACGTGTCAAGTTTGACATGTTCCTTAAATTAGAACCAGTCACAAGTCTGTCTTTATAAATCCCAAGTCGGGCTTACGGACACAACCAAAATGAAGTTGGTGAGCTTGCTAACGTTTCACAAAATATACTCTGTTGAATTTGTATTTTTTTATCTGTATTATTAACGACTTTATCGCCTTTGATTTGATCAGTTGCGGATTTCATATAAGACATGCAAATTTTGAAAAAGGCGTCATTTCAGGCTCAAATTGTCACCATCATGATACCTTCATCTTACACAGAGGCTGAAGGGTTTCTTTTAATCAATACAAAGTATATGACTAAAATAACCAAAACCGTTTCTTTCTCGATATATGTGTATGGAAACCCAATCCCTAATAGAAATGAATGTTCAGCAATGCGGAAATCTGAAATGAGCCGTCAAAATGGTGCGTATTGGCGACAAGTGGCTAAACGGCTGCTTTTGCAACGTACAAATGGCCCCCGTGTCTTCGACAATGTTCAGCGTCATTGACTTGGTGATTGCTTTCTGCTTTCCAGCCACACGCAGAACAACGTGACAAGCATTCCGCTCGTCTCGTCTGTTTCGTGGCGGGAATTCAAGTGGCCAGTCCTTTGGTCTATAGATGAACACAATGAGATTAACATCATCAAGTTCTGTGACTCGGGATCATTTTCCCGCCGCGGCAAAGTGACTGCTTGTGAGTCACCGAAGTAGAGCGCGGTCGAGAAGGCCGTAGTCATAAACGCCGTGTTTCTTTACAGCGTTGACTTTCCACGCTTTCTGATTAGAAGGTCATCTCAAAGTGCGTCCAAACAATAAAGTCAAAAAGGAGAGTGCAGGAAAAGTAAAAGCGACAGCTGTGATTCAGGTCAGAGAATGTGGAGCAGTAGACACGCAGGACATTTTTAAAGCCTGCCAGATAATTGATGAAAAAAAAAAAAGCGCGTCCTACTTTTTTTATTCCTCTGGAAGTCGGACGGCGGCGTGACGCTTTTGCCCTCCGCCGCGTCTTCAGAGAGCACCGTTTGAAGGTCGTGAAAGAGGCGGGAGGTAATGAACGGGAGCGCTTGCCACGCCGGGCCGTCTTGAAGTACGTGCGTGCTCAAGCAGGGGGCAGGCGAGTGCATCGCAAAGGTCAACACGACACGCAGTTCCTGCGCCGCATCGCAAAACGCCGCTTCGAAACGGCATGATCAAGCCACGTGGCGGAATTTTCTGTAAAAATCCAGAGAGGAGACAAACTCAAATAAATGCACTGAAAACGTCACTTCAAGCTGCCAGAAAGTCTTTGTGTTTATTGCAGCTTCTGAGAATCACCGGCATCGAGATTAGAGATTCAGTGTTTTGACAAACGTTGGCGTCAAAAAATCTGACGGCCAATAATCAATTTGAAGCTGTGTTTACATTTTCACTTAACTTTACGAGGGATTCTACTGACACTGGGAACACTGCACTTTTTGTTTTTATTTGAAATCAAAACAAAGCTAAGTGAAATCTTAACATTTCTGTCTTTTTGACATTTTGGAGCACAAACATTGGCAAACATTGATGATAAAAAAAAAATCAACATTATGCTAATATGAGCAGATGCTTAAAGACAAAGTTAAAGCGGAAGTCAACCCAAACATATTTTTTTCAAGAATATGTTCCCAGCAGGCCCACTAGTTGAAACAAGGCATTCAAATTAATTTTGCGTTTTTGGAATGTAAATTAAGCAGCAAAATGCACTTGTTTTTAGCCATCTCTGGGGGCGGCCATTTTGTCTTCTGAAAATGACATCACAACTGCTCACAACGACCAATCACGGCTGACCTGCTTTCTGAATCTGAGTCGTGATTGGTCGTTGTGAGCAGTTGTGATGTCATTTTCAGTCGACACAAGATTTTGACGCCAATATTTTCCGTTTTGCTGAACATGATTATCGCCTCCAAATATCGGTTATGGGCCTCTTCGTAGTTTGCGTGAGAGCACAGGGAAGCGCTCAGGTTGACCAGCTCATTGGTGAGCTTGTAAAAGCCTCGACGTGACCCCGAAACTGGTTTGTTTCCACGCGGGGGCGTCCGGGCCCCCGTGAAATGTATTGATCAATATGAGTTTTTCCTAATGATGGCAGGCTCTCTGGCTCTGCGGCTTGGCTGCTTGTATAATTCATTTGCTTATTAAAGCTGCTTTGGCACGCGACATAATAGCCTTGGACGCGGGGCGCGTTGAAATTATTCTTCTGTGCGTCCCTGCGAGTGTTTTTATTCCACCCTGCAGTGTGCTCCATGCGTTATTAAAGGCATTAATCACCGGGCTCTGACGCCTTGTTACACACTCACACACTCGCTGTGGGGTACTTTGGCATCAGCGGTGCCACCAAGTATCCGAAAAGCCACGAGAAGTTGACGTCAGGAAGTCATTTCAATGAAAAAGCCACATTACACAAGATGCCAGTGACTTGCCGTTGTGGCTGTTTGTTTTAAAAGCCCGGCCAATATGGATTTTTTTGAAGCTGATTCTAATATTTGGCAGGGGGAAAAAAAAAAAAAAAAAACATGCAGAAAAGCATGAAGTGCTGAATGTACCTTTAGATTTAGCAAGTGGAGGTAGCGTCAAAAGTTGGATTTTGCAGGCCAAGCTCCGACGTGCAACCAAAGAGCGAAATGTGCAAGTACTAGTTGATGTTGCTTCTCTGCGGGCGTTTCCACTCCGCTGTTGACAAGCGGCCTCTTGAGCTTTGCCGCCTGGCTCGTCTTCGACTCGCCTTTTTTGCCGGTCCCTCGCCCACCCCGCAGAGCGCCGTTTGCCGTCTCGGGGGGGAAAGACATGCCCGCAAGTCAGCTGCCGCCTCACACTGGTGTTTGGATATGATGACGGATGAATGATGACAGGAGACATGACTTCTTGCAGGACTCGGAGTATAGTCCAACCTCCACAGTTTTCACTCTAGAGAGTTAGTGGAAGTAAAAACATGCCGGGGTCAAGATGTAGCCATGGTAAACGAGGCGAATTTCTCAATGCTTTAGAGTTAAGGCCAAGGTTTTGGTTTTGGGTGAAGGCTTAGCATTCACTGTAAGGCGTTGGGCCCGGGGTTAGGGGTTAAAAGGTCCCAGTAACTTGCATTTCCAGTTCTGTGGATTGCTGCAGTTCCCGTGAAAAGTGCCACTCTGCCGATCTGCAAAAATGAACGTTTGTCCCTCTCATCTGCAGGTTTTCCGCAGAAAAGCGGTGGAACTGGGTGAAAAACTGCTCCCGGCCTTTAAAACGCCCACTGGAATCCCCTGGGCGTTGCTCAACCTCAAGAGGTAAGACTCCAAGACCCCCACGTCAGACCACGTTGGTGCTTTATCAGTGCTAACAATGTAATCTGGCTCTCAATCTAAAAAAGCCCAAAAAGGCAAACTCCTTTCAACAACACCCGATAATGAAGGGAACAGTCGTCCTCCATTTTGTCTCTTTTGTCAGGTTTCACCTCCCCGGCCCCCTGAGAGCAAACGTTGAACGACGCTGCTCGGTTTTGTCAGACTCTAATTAAAATCCCAGCCGTCATGGGAATAAACAGGCTGTTCCAAACCAAGTTCCTCGGTGTGTTTACACGCCGCAGCTAGCTCTGCATGGAGAAAAACGTTTGGAGAGTAGTCAAAAGAAATGACGTCTCATTCATCGCACGTTCAGGGTTCACGTAATCTGTTTCGGGTTTTTTTTTTCTGCTCTTACAAATGAGAAATGTCAAAATGTTACTAAAACCAGCAATTTCCTCCTGACCGTGTCATAGTCTCATCGTTCGTTGCACAGGAGGCGGCTTCTTCTCCATGAGCCTTCTTTAGCTCCTTGAAAGAGATCCGCTCCGTAAGCGTGAACATTGATTTCCGGTGACTGAGAGAAAATTGCTGCTTAATCCAACCGATTGATGTGTCGTGCGGGTCGAACACATTTGACCCTCCTCACTCACTTATACTGGAAAGTGTGCGTTCGTTTGGCGAGTGGTTTAGGATTAGCATCTTATGGAAACTATTCAGCGCTCGTTATCGGCTGTAGCCAGCGTAGCCCCCGTTCGCAAAGTTCAGTGCACATTCACTGGCCGTGGCGGCGCATGCGAGCCGCTTACTGCCGCTACTTAATACCACTATAGTCTCAGAAATCCTGGACTAGGTGTCCAATACTTTGGACTATTACATTTGACTTGCTTACAATCGATGTTGCTAGCAAGGTAAACCGATTCCAGATAATTTTTGATCGTTTTACATGTACAGGAACCCCCGTTTATTGCGGGGAAATGATTCAGACCCTTCAAGCTGATTATTTGTCACACCCAGTTGAAGTTGACTGGAAAACTGACAAAACAAAAGAGAACACCAAAATATTCCACCAAACCGTCATGTTGTCTGACAAAAGTCTGCTAGCTAAACGGCTTACGGAAAGTAGCCTTAAAATGTTTCAGTCATTCTAATTATGCAGACTATACGAATTTAAAAATCTGCAATATTCAGTGATAGCTTTTAGAATTCTTTTGTCCACATTTTAGATGTATTTACCTAGCCCAAAACGAAGTAATGCTTTGCTACTATAAGATCGTGAACGGAAATGGTGCTAATGTGACGACTTTTAGCCCATAAAACAACAAGGCTTGACAAGACAAATAAAAGGAATCTCCCGTGACGTCTGCGCAAAGTCTGTTGGACTTAGCGACAGTAGCTAACTTAGCAAAAGGCCGATTGTGGCCAGTGTCCCAGCTTGAATGTTTAATTGCCTTTTCTGTTGGCGTGGACGAATGTAATGAAGTTAGACAGTTTTCTGTCGCTCTTCATCTTCTTCTCAATAGCTTGTGCAAAAAAAAGCCTGTCACTTTATTTGACAGATGTGCTCCTTCTGTCGCTCGCAGCTCGGCTCAAAGGCTGAAGCAATCAATGCTAAGCTCTTGGGGTCTCGCCGTTTGATTAATAGGCCTTAGACGCTGAGTGGGTCCATTAGCGCGGCCGAGTGGGCTCGTGTCAGAACCTCGGCTGACCCGCTCCTTCGCCTCGGTTTGCCGTGCTATTGACAGATTGCATTAACATATTTAACAAGGTATTAATACAACAAAAAAAAAAGTTGCATGTACTCTACATTTGAGTTTTACTGTGGAAAGTTATGTTCAAATTGGATTTTGTCGTTTGCTAAGACCTGCTGGAATTGGAAGGTGGGCAAGTCTTTTCACCACAAGTATTTAAAAAAAAATAACGCTGTAATGTGCATGTCAAGCCAGCGGGTGGTAACGTCTTTTAGTAAAGGAAAACAGCTTCCCGGCTTTTATCTCAAATGGTCATCGGAATATCCCTCGAGTTAAAAATGTAACATTTTGTACATAAGGCGGCGCCATTGGACATGTCCGGAGTGTTGAATTGTCCCTTTTTTTTTTCTTCTTCTTCTTCTTCTTCTTCTAGCATCTCAGTTGCAAGCCACATGTTCACAAAGCTGATGTGGCATCCCGTTCCGTTTCAAGTGCGCTAAGGTGGCCTCGTGCGGCTGCAGGCTCAAATCCCTGGACAGCTGCCGCGATTTAAAGTCTCTAATTAAGTGGCTAACTGTGAATCCATCGCCACGCTCCTTTTTCCTCACCCCAAGCAGTTGCCATAGATTTGACGCCAGCAAAGAAAGAGCTATGGAGAGAATAAAAGTGGATGTGGAAGCGAGAGAGGTGTGGGGGGGTGCGGCGGAAAAAATCTATCTGGGCCAACAAACGCTTCATCTCAGAGCGAGAGAGCGGGAGCGCCTTCCGGAGGAGCGACAGACGTGTGCTAATTTATGGAGCTGGGACGCCGCCCGCCCGCTCTGTTTTTCCAGGTTAGCGAGCCGCAGTGGGTGCCCCTCGGCGAGGCGGGGCGGGATTGGTCATTTTAGCATCTGGTGGGGGGTCGCACTCGTCAGTGCGGGAGACCCACCCGAAGGACCGTATGTGAAGGACAAACAAGACACTTAAAAAAGAAAAGCTAAAAATGGTAAATATCCTGCAAAATATCCAAGAAAATGGGACTGTGTTGTTGTTTTGTAGTTGGTGTCACAAATGCAAAAAATATTGTCAATTTCACTGTTTTGCTTAATATGTTTTGGGTTGGGTTTTTTTTGTTTTCCAGAAAAAGGTCTTTTCTCTTCTGCTTTTGGGTCCAAAACCAGTGTTAATGATAATGATTTTGTTCTGGTGAATGACGTCGTTTTGGTTGGTACGGCCAGTGCTTGTAGTCACCCAACACAATATTGCGCACTCTTGCAAGCATCCGTCAAAATGCTCGCAAACGCTGGCTACATGGCGACCTCGTCTCTGAAAACGGCTGGCAGTGAATGGCTTCACCTTCTAAGCCCCGCTTTCCCTCCCCACCCCACCCCCCCAACCCCCCAAAGGCAAGAACATTTCCGACTGACTCAAAGCCGACACATGCTGACTAATGCAAACCTTTTGGCTTGGCCAATGAACTTTTAAGTCCAAAAGTTACATTTTAAAGCCTTTTTAAAGCGAGCGGGACTTCCTGATTGAGAGTTTGGTCGTCTGTGGGTATTTTTTTTTTTCCTCTTTTCTGTGTGCAAACCTTATAGCTACCAGATGTGAAGTTGTTCTCCACGTAAAAAAAAAAAAAAGTGTCAAAGGCAACCTGGTAACTGTGTGAGGGAGATAACAAGCTCTTTTGGTCTCTCAACTTTCCTGCAGCAGAGCTCGAAATATTTCATCTGGTCTACTCTGTGGAAAGGAAAGTCTTTCCTTGAGCACTTTGACACACTTCAAATGTTTTGACAGCTGCCTCTTAATTAGCTTCCACTTCTTCTTTTAAATGCTTCTCACATTGTTCCCAACACGCCGCGGCTCCGTCTGGCTCTTTACATCCCCTTTCGCACCGCCCATTAAGACCGGAATTTTTCCCCCTTTTCTCTTGTCGTCGTTCTGTGCCGACACGAAATGAGAAGTTGACCAAATGAGCTTTGAAATGAAACGAGATCAACAGATACTCTCTTGATCTTTTTTTTTTGTCATTGTGAAAATTCAATAAGCTTGCTCTTCACAAATTCATCTAAATTATGTTTTTCTCGTTAGCATACATGCTAGCAATTTGTGCTTTTTTTTTTTTTTTTTTTTTTTTTGCTTTTTCCGTACCGCCTTTGGAAAGTAGCAAGTTGAATCGAGCCGTGATTGGAATCAGCAGCGCTAGTGAGGCTAACGGCTAGCTAAGACGCCGTCGCTTTGTTGGCCGAACATTTCGCTGCTCCACACTCGTCCGCCTGACGGGCGACTCGTGAGTCCTCTGTAACGTGGCGAGAAGTCAACTTCAAGCTTTCGACTTGGAGGAGAGGAGTGAAGTGGACTCGCGTGTTCCAACGTATTCACCTGAAGGAAGCAACATCGGACAATAAAAGCTCTTTCCGTTTTGTGTGCCTGCGCAGTGGAATCGGTCGCAACTGGCCGTGGGCGTCGGGCGGCAGCAGCATCCTGGCCGAGTACGGGACGCTGCATCTGGAATTTATGCACCTCAGCAAACTGTCGGGAAACCCAGACTTTGCTCACAAGGTACGAGCTCTTCAATTCCCAGACACGAGAAACGCTTCTTTGGAAATCTTATTTGCAATCGCTTTTGATATTTGTCATGCTTATTTCGTGTTGTATTGTGAAAAATGTTGAAATGTGGACATTTCTTGACGGTCTTTGTTCCTAGGTGATGAACATCCGCAAAGTTCTGAATCGCTTGGATAAACCTCAGGGACTGTATCCCAACTATTTGAACCCCAACAGCGGCCAGTGGGGTCAACGTAAGTACTTCTCAGTTAATTACGCGATTGTGTGTTTCGGAGGACCCTGACGGCATTCATATTAATTAATATTAACATATCTGTATTGTGGCATTCTGACTCAACAGTTTGTTTCTTGTCCTCACAAGTGAACTGACTTTTATGTTTTTTTTCCAAACTCCCATTTTATACATGATCAAAATAAATGTATCCCCCCCAAAAAAGAAAATACTCTCATGTATATATTTATCCTCAGCGAAGAGCGACTGATATTGTAACTCTCAGAGTAACTATTGACTTGTCTCCATGTACTGTATAGTTGTGTCTGTATTAGACTGCCCTCTTGTGGCAGAGGAAGAAAAACAATATCCATTGAATTGAAGCAAAAAAAAAGTGGCAAAATAGTTGAATTGTTTGCATTCGATTTAATGTTATTCTATTTGATGATGATGTTACTGTTTGTTCATATAAAAGACAATGGTAGCGCGTGATAGTTTTCCTTTTAAAAACACATCATAAAACGTTTGTTGTTGGGGTTGTTTTTTTTGTGGAAAGGCTGAAGGCCGAAGTTTGCTGTCGGAATCGCTAAGGGAAGCTCCGTATTAGAGCCGAAATGGACAAGACGAGATCGGTCTAACAAAAAAATGAGTTCAATTTTTTTTTTTCCCCCGTACAAAAGTTCTCATACGGCGTACACAATTTGAAATGATCAAAAAACGTATAAAATCCGGGGAAAACTTATAAATTGACAGGTATGACATCACAATCCTCCTGATCCGCTACATCAATACTTGAAAAGACTTTTTTTTTTCTAATCAAGTGAAACTTGCTTTAGAAAATGCTCCAACTTATTTCAGCTTCTCCAAGTTGAAAAGATAAAGCAATTTTTCTCATTTAATTATTCATAGAGACGCTCGCTCTTGTTTTATGCACAGCGTCCTGGCATCAAATAAGAATATTTGTTTCATCTTTTTTGTATTATTGACTTCTTTTTTCTTCTTTGTTGCTTTTACTTTGTTTGATGCTTCAAATATGGACGCGTACCTCTTTAGTTTACATTAAAATATTCATCACAAGTGCGCCTGTTGTAATAATTCGCATTTAGCCCAGTGTTTTATCCAAATAGAATCGGATGTTTTGGGATTCTGACTTCAGACGGTAACTTTCAACCTCAACAACAACAAAAAAAAAAAAAACTGCATTAATGCTGATTTGGCTCCAGAAAGTCATTACGTAATTAGCATGAAAACGCGTTTGCTGCATAATTTATGACCTTGGGGTGTCTCCCAAAAAGAACCCAAAAGGAAAGCATTTTTAAATCCTTCCATTGGATCTTTGAGCCGATCATCTGCAGTGTAGCAGCTGCAACTGTCGCCTTTCAAGAGTATCTTTCGTCTTGGGTTTGTCAGATCAATCCCATCATGCTCTATTTAGAGCAGCTGCCACTCTCGCTCGCCGTCGCTGAAAATGGCCTTTTTGGAAATTTGGTTGGGCAATGGAAGAGCGCAAACAAGCACGACAGTCAAGTGAAATAAGGTCACATACGTAAGTGATATTTTCCGTGTCGTGTTTTCTTTGTGGGAAAAAAAAAAATCCAAAAAGCAGGTATATTACAATTTGAGATTTTTGTTTTTCTTTTTTTTCCACTTGAATAAAATGCAATTGATTTTAGGTGAGGGGATTTTCAGAATTAAAAAAAAAAAAAAAAACACAAAATTCTTCTTGTCTTTATCATCATCATCATTTCACTCGCCGACACCTCCTCACACATGCACGCAGTCGACGTGGACTCAACCGCAGCAGAGGTGGCGTATGATGGAGCGTTTGCTGTCAGTGTAATCTGAAAACCGGCGAAAAGGATGAGGAAGATGATGATGATGAGTGTGAGGAGGAGGAGGAGGAGGTTAATCTGGATGCTTGTGTTGCAGATCATGTGTCCGTAGGCGGCCTAGGTGACAGCTTTTACGAGTACCTGCTCAAAGCCTGGCTCATGTCGGACAAGACGGACGATGAGGCCAAGAAGATGTATTATGACGCCCTCCAGGTAACACGAAAAAAAAAAAAAACACTTCATAAACATGTCATTAGTCTGTAAAACCTCTTTGTGTGGGCCCTCACGTACACGAAATGGTGCAAAACATACAATTGTCAACGTTGATAAACACACACATGATGTCAGTCACTTGGTTTCTCGCACACAGTTATACACGTCTATTTGGCTCTCAGAGGACCACATTGAGCAACTTCTTGTAAGGGCCCTCACTTGAATTGACGTAATGGTGCAAAACATCCAATTGTGAAGACACGCATGAATATTCTCTCACTCACTGTCTTTCTTCTTCACACACTCACACACGGTTATTTTAGTCTAAAAGGTGCGAGCTTGATGTAGATTTGGGTCCTTGTGCTGGTGCATTGTGGGAGTCAAAGCAGATGGCGCAATGCCTAGCGTAGCCTAGCGCATCTGAACACACACCACGCACGCACACGTTTGCATGACAAGCCTAATCAGGGTCATCTGCTCAGGCATCCGCTGGCACACTCACTCACACGCGTCGTCAACGCGACATTAATCTTGAGGAGATACTTTACCCGTAATCCGCCTTGATCCTGTGGATTAAAAGTGAATTCTTTGTCGAGCGGGGACGCCACAAAGTAGATGAGCGCCTTTCTTTTCTGAATCGCCAAACCAAACTTCCTGTGTCTGTTTTGGCACGGCTTCTTGAGACTTTGACTCACGATGGCAACCACGTTTCAGACTGCAAAGGGAAAACCGGCTCGCGAGGCGGAATTTTCAACCTCAACTTGTTGGCGAATGACACGAAGCGGCCTTCGCCGTCCGTCAAAGTATGTGAAAATTAGAATTTGGTAGACTAAAATCTTCCATTTGCAGGCCATCGAGAGCAGCCTGATGAGGAAGTCGAGCGGCGGCTTGACCTACATCGCCGAGTGGAAGGGGGGCCTTCTGGAGCATAAGATGGGTCACCTGACCTGTTTCGCCGGCGGCATGGTGGCGCTCGGTGCCGACGGGGCGCCCGACGACAAGACGGGCCACCAAATGGAGCAGGCGGCCGAGATCGCGAGGACCTGCCACGAGTCCTACTCCAGAACCGGTATTTGGACGCCAAACATTTCCTGTCCAAGAGTGACGGTGCCGTCATGAGGGTTTTATTTATTTTCATTTATTGAAAAAAAAAAAAAAAAAAAAATGTTTAGCTTTAAAGCTGGGCCCGGAGGCGTTCCGTTTCGACGGCGGCGTGGAGGCCATCGCCACGCGGCAAAATGAGAAGTACTTCATCCTGCGGCCCGAAGTCATCGAGACCTACATGTACATGTGGAGGTTCACCCACGACCCAAAGTACAGGGAGTGGGGCTGGGAGGCCGTCATGGTAATGGCACTTTTACGTCACTACCGAGCTCACCGTAAGAATACGAATCGCGATTGTAGCCACTGGGGCTGAATAAAAGGAAATGTCCCCCAAAAATGTGAAACACATTTCACATGATGGCTAAATTGTAAATTCACCTTTTAAAATATGAATGGAAGAATGGACAATTGAAAAAAGTATTCATCATAATAAGCCTATGACGTGCGAGACCTCCTCAACCTCAAAAGGTTGCAGAGGTATGTAGTACATACAGAAGTGCAACATGTAGATTTGATGATGAAACTGAGGAATAGTCGTTTTTCTTCAGAGGATAAAGAATATCTTCCAGTAGTATTATTGCATGCAAGTGTCGCTACCGCTTGTGTTCAAATAGAAGTTCTTTAAAGGGTTATCACAAGATAGATGCTACTTTCCTTAGCCCGTCTATGGTATATTTGTCTGTTGGAATTAAGCTAGCAAACCTTGGACAAAAAAATTAAGAAAATAATAGCCGAAGCCTGGATTTGTCCGAATTGTCAGCAGGCCTAAATTTGACCTTTGAACCCGCTGCCCCGCAGGCCTTGGAGCAGCACTGTAAGGTCGAGGGAGGCTACAGTGGCGTCCGAGACGTCTACTCGTCCACGCCCAACCACGACGACGTGCAGCAGAGCTTCTTCCTGGCCGAGACGCTCAAGTAAGACGCCGAAAGAAGAAAACAAGCAATTAGAAGCCACAGAGCCCTTCAAAAGTCAGAAAAGATGATTTGCATTCAGTTAGCCAAAATAGATTATTTGAGTCTTGATATTGTGACAGTAAGTTAAAGATGATGTTGCTGTTCCATCGCTATAAGTAGAAAAAAATAACAAGAAGCATACTCATGATCCGAATGTTTCCGCATCCCGTTGCTTCCCAGGTATCTGTATTTGCTGTTCTCCGACGACGACCACGTCTCACTGGAGCACTGGGTGTTCAACACGGAGGCTCACCCGCTGCCCGTCATTCGCAAGGAGCCACCAGAGCGGACCAACGAGGTGGAGTAGGAAACAACTTTGGCGCCCTTGTACAAGCCCTCTAAGGTTTGATTTTTTTTATTTTTATTTTTTTTTTGCCAACCGGAAGACGACTTTTTTGACAATTCATTGAACGGGATCAGAGCCGACTTTCGTCTGTCGCGTCATCTCGTGGGGTATTTTTGTGGTCCTGTTGTTTTTGCCGGCTTCCGCGACGACCTTTTTTCAAAGAGCCTTGAGAGGCCAGGATATCTCGGACGCCATCTTAAGTGCTGGCGAGAGGGAGACAAGATGGACGCCGCCCATGCCACGTCAGCGTTGACAGGAAAAAAAAAAAAAAAACTCTTTTGGCCTTCTCAAGACGCAGACGGGATGTTTCCACGCGCCGCCCGGTGACATCACTTCCTGTGATCGTGTTTACAAGAAGACGCAATCGTCGTTTCAGCTTTTGTATGTTTGACAGATTTTACTTCTTCGGTTTAGAACCAACAGCGTAGCATTGGGAGCCACTTCGAAAGCAAAAAAAAAAAAAAAAACGAAACGTTTTGTGGTCACCGCACGAGTGCATATGGATGAAATAATCACATATCTGGACAGCTGTCATCCTCACCTTTTAATGGGAGGTATCACTTGATCGAAAAGTCGACAACCAACAATGTAGCATTGTGAGGCTAATACTAGCACAGAGTTTTGTGTCCAAAAATTCTGCCTTTACAACAGATAATAATGCCCTTTTGCTTTTGGGAGTGTCAAAGGTTTGATAAAATTGACATTGAGTGCACGAGAGGCCCTGAAATGAGCTCCGACCACTAACATGTTTATAAAGGCAGAATTATTGTAGTGGGACCTCTTGAGCAGCTGTTCCTAATCTTACGACTAGGCGGGGAGAGCAGACATCAACTAGACTTTGGACCTCTCTTGTTGCTTTTGATCTTTTTTCACTTTTTTTTATTTTTTTTATTTTTTTTATTGGGAAGCAAGCAGCTCGCCGCCCAAATCTTTGTTTTGGATGTTTTTCTTCATTTTTCTTCAGCTGCAGCATAAGAAAATTTGTCAGAGCCACTTGAAGCCACGGCGAGTCATCGCGGCGTCCTTGTAGTTGTCGGCAGCAACGCTGCGCCTTGACGGATGCTTGTTGGGTCGGCGGCCGTGTCCTCACGACGCCTCGCTCAAAAGCCACTCTTCATCTTGTGCCTTCACTTCCAGGCTGCTCGCACAAACGAAACCGGCTGTGAAAAAACAATGATGTAGCTCGAAGAGGGGGAAGGGTGAAGTGAGCCGCCATTTATCGCAGGGAATATCTTCCAGACCCGCAAAAGGTTAGCGGCCATGATTGAGAGACACCATATCATTTAAAACAATATGTTCTATATCAATTTTAAACGCTGAAATGTTTAAACAAATATCACTTTGTCTTACGAAAGTCAGCGAGCTAAACGCTCACATATTCAGTGGTGCCTTGAGATGCAAGTGGAATTTGTTTGACCACACTTGACTTTCCCTATCGAATTGAACGGAAATACAATTCATCCGTTCAAGCACCCACCCCCCCCACAAAAAACTCCCGCAAATTTAACATGTTTTAATGATAAAAATTGCGCTCAACAGTAGTGTTCTGTATAAACCACAGTAAGAACACTGGTATCTCGGGGCGCCACTGTAATGGCAAAATTAGCATCGCTATTATGCTCATCATAAACGTTCAAACAACGCACGGAGCAGCAAAACTCACCGGCATTCAGCCCTGCAAAATGGAAAAGACCAAAACTAAAACTGCACATGATGTTATTTGAGCAATTTCTGCATCGACCTGCTTTAAATGAACAGAACTCCAAATTGAGCCTGAAACGGGGCGCCAACGATGAACCGCGATAGAAGTGGGGTCATTGTACCGCAACAGGAGCAGTCAGGTTATTACTTGGTTGTTAGCGACCCCTGCTGGTCAACTGAATTACTTACCTGCATCGGATTAGCTGCTGGCTACGTTTCCTGTACTATACTGACACCTAGTGTTGCGGCACATCAATTACAGTCTGCTTCAGACTGTTTACTCATGGACGGATTATGGGCTTTGTGGTTCCTCAATCTGCAGCCTACGGCAACGCTATTTGGACGAACTACTCCTCGTCATTTTCCATTTATAGTTGTGACGGTCACAGTTAACAATAGCTTGAGCGTAACAAGCGCGCTCGGGTGCTTTTCATGGCTGTGTAGCAGATTGGGTTTAGGTTGCATATTGGGTTATTAGCGCAGGTGAAATCAACTTCCAATTCAAGTCGTCCACTTGGCGTCAGCATGTACTCTCTGTACAACACTGACACCCAGTGGAGGGACGGCTGCATAGCAGCCATTTTCTGACGGATTTGGGTATACTCAAGGTAACTTCTTACAGGGATGGTTTTATTTTATTTTTTTTTTAATCAGATTTTTTTTTTTTACTCACAGTTTATTTGATCACATGAGCAGTGTTCACGTTTTGGAACGTCAAAAATCAGAAAAGTGCTCATTTGAGCGTGTTTCGGTGATTAAATGAAGCAGCTGAGGTCGCAAAAAGAGTGTCAGATCGTATTTATGGACGATTAATTTGTGATTGATTTTGATTGTCATGTTTGATTGTGTTAATTTATTATTATTGTTACTGTGTACCTTTGTTATTTCCGGGCAACGATGACAACTGGAAAGAAGAATCAAGTTGGCTGGAACAAAAACGGCAATGAGAAAAATGACAAGGCATGATAATGTGTGAATGTACCAGCCAATGTGAAGTGAATTCAGTTTCACGCCTTTTTTTTTGTTTGTGTTCTTTTTTGTTGTCTGTTTTGTTATTGTTAGACTTTTTCTTTTTTATGTTGTCTTGGTTCTTGTTGGTCTTTGTGTTTTGTGACATTTTACTTTGTCTTGTTCATTTTTGTCATTTTTAAATGTTAAATATTCTTTTGTTGTTTTGTTCATGTCTTTTAGGTTCTTTTCGTAATTTTTTTGCGTCCGTTTTGGTTCCTTTTGATTTTTGTGTTCATTTTTGTCATTTTTTGCTTTTTTCTTCTGTTTGTGTTTATTCTTTCGACTGTTTTGTCGTCTGTTACTTTTTATTTTATTCTTTCTTCTTTGTTCTAATTTTTGTTTCTTGCTTTTTTTATTTTTATCTGTTTTTTGTTCTTTTTCGTCATCGTAGAGATGACGACAGCGTGATGACACTTGTTGTCTTTCTCTTTTTATTTTTCTCTTCATCTTTTTGATTTTGTTGTTGGTGGTCTTCCTCTACAAGTGCAGGTTTCTTTCCTCCGAACTTTTCTCACCCCCTCCCCATAATCCAAATATCCTAAAAACATAATTTATGGCCATAATATATCCATAAATGAACGAGAAAGAACATCTTACAACAAACATGCTGGGGGGAAAAAGAGATTTTCAAATACAATTTTCTGTTTCCTTTTGTCTGTAGCGATTACATTTTTAAAGATGAAATGTAAATGCTTGCGGAAAGAGGAGGTAAAATATTGACGGAAAAAAAAAAAAAGTCAAATTTGTGGTTTTAAAGTCGTGTTTCAAACATTTCTACTGAGGTAGTGCCTCTAATATCCGCGGTAGGGCATTCCAAAGTTCGATCCAACAGCAACTGACTACTACAAGATTGGAGGCTGGCCACATCCTCGGAGGCGTTGCTATGGCGATTTCTACATTGACCATTGGGCCCCTGCTCGCCTCACCAATGTCATCTTCCCGCAGCACTTCATTTGACTAACTATCACATCACTCTAACAAACACTGAGGGGGATCCCCCCCGCCCCCTCCCCCATCTGCGGTCCCTTCTCAAGGTTTCTCACTTTTCCCCAAATGGTTTTTTTTTTTAGTCTTTCCTTGCCCTCCTGGGGGTTAAGATCAGGGGATATCGTGTGTATGATCTGGTGCATATGTGAAGCCCTTTGAGACTTTCTTGTGATTAAGGGCTAAATAAATCAATTTGACTTGACTCGTGGTCCAAAGACACTTCAGCGGGATAGAATTTCAAACCTGGAATCGAGTTTAAAGACTGAATTGAGGTTTTAAGACAAGGTTAGTATTCGAAGACGGTTTGGGTTTCAAGACGGAAGCAAGCGTTTGAATTGGTTTGTCCAAGAGAGAAGAAAAGTCTGCTGTGTTTCCAATTGCTAATTTCAACATTTGAATTTCACAGTTGGAATTTGTTGATGTTGAGTTCCGCATTCGACAAACTTGAGGAAGCCTTCAATTGTTGTTCATATTCTTTTGCGTGTGTTCCGAAACATATTTGACATGACGCTTGAGTCTTGAGCCAAACTAGTCAATGAAATCAAATTTCCAATTATTTGATTGAGATGAGCGTGTACTTTTGGATGTTTCCGGAAAAGGCGCATCTGACATTTCTCAAATATTTGCCGTGTTTTATTTTGAATTGTGTTTAACGAGTGGCGACTCTGTTGTATTTAATATTCGGAATCTGTGACGGCAATCTCGGGATGTGAACAGTTGCAGAATTTTTTTTTTTTGTGTGTTAATGCAATATTTTAATTTGTGGACAAATGTTTTATGATTGTGTTTTGAAAAGAAATATTGTTATTATTATGACGATGATTCTTGTAAATGATCGGGTTGTGGCTTAAAAGCCGCTGGACATTTCTATCAAGATTTGTGGATTCAAAATGAGATTAAAGCGCTGCAGACTTTTTAAGAAATTATATTTGTTACACTTCTATAATCAACAATAAAGAGATTTTATTATGTGTCGCTTCGGGGTTTTTATTTTTTCATTTAGTCGCACCTCAAATATGAAAAATGCATTACAGTGGATTCTTGCATACTCGCTGATATAAAAAAGAAAAAAAAAAGTAAAAAGCAATTTAATGTTCATGTGTGCAATGCATCATTCTCGCCACCAGAGAGCAGCAGAGGAGCGCAAACGACTCACAAGGTTCACTTAATTTTTTTTTTTTCAGATTTATGAATTGGTTTGTCTAGTAGGGTTTTAAGACAGGGTTAGGGTTTTAAATTTGGTTATCAAACGAGGGTTTCCGTTTTAAATGCGGTCTTTCAAAGTAGGGTGAAGGTTTAAAACCTCGGTTAAAGTTTCAAGAGAGTGCTAAATTCACTGCTTTCAAATGAAGGGTTCCAAGACAGGGTTAGGGTTTTGATACGGTGAGTGTAGGGTTTTAAATGATTATTCGGGTTTGAAGCGTGTGTGCTTGCTGAGTTCCTCTTTGTGGTGACTATGTTGGTGCACACGTGAAGCAGATGTCTTCTTTTTTTCCCTGTCTCTCTCTCTGTACAAGAAACCGGACCTAAAAGCCATCTGGGCATCAACATTGGAAATTTAAAAACAATTAATTTGCCGAGAAAAGTTACAGCATACGTTGCTTTCCAAACCTCTTATTAGTGGGGTTTTTTTTTGTCATCTGATGTTCTAACACGCTTATGTAACTTCTATTGTCTGCATGCCAGACGGACGCACGCACTTAGTGGCTTAATGAAATATTTAATTTGGAGCCAAAAAGTATTTTTGTTCTCTGGCGGCCTGTTTATTGGCAAAATAACCCATTTACAAAGGACCCCCGCTATTCGCAGGGGGATAGGAACTAGGCAAAAATCTGTATAATTGGCGGCAAGTGTAAATGCATTTGGTGTGTCTGTGTGTTTGGGTTGGGGGTGGACCATGAAGACATTAAAGTGGACACTAGTCCCTAGCATAGTGTTTCAAAGGCAAAATATGATTGGCATATGATCAAGTAAATGTATTAACGGAACAAAATAAATGGGGAAACTAGCCTGTTTAAATTGACTGGAGGCAGCATAACTTATGCTAATGCTAACTCTTTTGGTGTCTTTTTCCCGACAGGGAATGAGCTGAACAGGCGCTACAACAACAGGAGCGAGCATATTCGCTGATATGTGGCGACATGAGCGCATTTCCCCTGGCGACGTGTGCACGCGCAATTGTAACAAGCTCCGTGCTGTGACAAGCACACCATCCGGCAACAAAAGTGAGCGATGTCTTTGTCATTCACGTCATGTGAAGACTTCAGACCTTCTCCTTCGGGTTCTTCTGTTCGTTCTGCATTTGTGACACGCTCACGTGTTGTTTATGAAAAAGACAAGATCTTCCCTTTAATCTGCTTTTGAGAAAAGGTCCGAGATCTCTGGACCAGAAAGTCTTTGTGCTGGGGAAAGTAGTAACACACCTCTTTTGAAAATGTTTTACGTGCTCCAGTACTTGCCAAGGCGAGCTGGGGTGTGACATCTACGTTGATACGTTGCGCCCCACCTTGGTCCTATCGATTGCAAACTTTGAATACGTGACAGTCTGTAAAGATGTGTGCGCATAAAGGAAACATTTTAATCAAATGTTTTATTTGAAAAAAAAAATAACAGTAAATAACGGTCATTCCAATATATTGTAAATGATAAACATTTTCAAAAGTAGGATGGTAAATATTGTTTTAGAATAAGTTTAGATAAAGAACAAAATACTTCTCTAAATATCTAACGTTGCCCTCGTTTGTGCTAGCGGGGAGATTCGATTCGTTTGACACTCGTTTGTCTTCCCGCCCGTGAAGGCGTCGCCACTGTCCCATTGCCCTTGAACGCAGCACGGACTGTTGAGGTGATCCATGGCAACAGGAGCGTACCAGCAGCCGGGCTCGGGAGGCTGACGGGGGAGCTGAGGCTGCGGCTGCTGCTGCGTCCGTCCACCCGTCCATCCGTCCGTCCGTCCGTGCGTCCGTCCGTCGCGCACGCTCGCCCACCGGCCAGTCTCGCGCACGCCCAAACGCACCTCCATGTAGCCGCGCAGCACCGAGGGGAGGACCAATCCGGCGCGACGGCTTCTCATTTGGGCTCCAAGGTGACCGAGCGGGGAGGTGGGCAGCCAGGCGGCAGCCAGACGGCAGCCCGACTTGCGCTGCGCGTCAGCGGCAGGTGAAAACGGCCGTACCCGCACCTCGGAGCGCTGGCGGCGGCGTCGTTCACGATGCGCGCCGCTGACATCTCCGGAGCTTAAAATTCTGCTCGTCACTTTTTTTTTTTTCACCCCCTCTCGCGTCCGGAGCCGAAGCAAAATGGGACATTTTTTAAACGGCTTGCTGCGTCATGTTTTTCGTTAGGTTTGTGTAAAAGAAATAAGTCGTCTTATTATTTTTTTTTAATAAAGCTTACATCTCCATCAAGCATCTGAAGCATCATCGTGAAGATGGCGACTGGGTCGGGTTGGCAGCAGTATTACTGCCCTGCCGGTCAGGGGAAATACACTTCATCATCTTCTTCATCGTCATCGACATCCACGTCCACATCCACGTCCACAACCTGCTTCCAGTCCGGCCTGGCCATGGAATATACCCAAGACCTGCACCTGAAAATGAGCAAGAAGATCGCCCAGCTGACCAAGGTAAGGCGCAGATGTGCGGAGGCCTCTTTTGCATCCCATGCAATCGCTGCTTTCAACTCTTTGCCCAGACTCCGTTCAGGAGTGCCCATATATTAGGTTTGCACCCTCGGCGTTGCAGGTTTCTGAGAGCTACGACTATATTTCGCATTTCCTCAGGATTCGTACAGTTCTCCTATTAAATCGGCGTTAGAATATCTTAAATTTGCATCGATGAAAACGTGCTGTGATTTCCAGCAACAATGCATTTAATTGAAGAATTTAAGAGCAGGCTCGCACGTTGCTCTCACCAACGCCAATGGGCACCACGTTGCACAATTCTTAAATTGGGCGATTCTTAAAGGAAGTTTGGTGTTGGCATACTGTTGCTCCAGACAACGAGCGATGTGAGCTGCCTGAAGGTGAAAGCGTTTTGTCGGGATGCTGCATCCATCAGCGAGCCACACGCGCGGTCATTAGCCACAACATTAATCACATCAGTCACTAATCACACACAGCAACAGCCGCCTGACATTTTCTTCCATGTTCATGTTGACATTATGGAAGCAGAGGGGGCAACTTTGGTAGTGGGACAAAGCTCTGTCAAGTCTCACCGGTTTTGACATTTAGCAGTGCTGGAAAAAGAAAATCCTCCTTTCACCCCGAAACGGGATGACTTTTCCTAAGGAGACCCACAAAGCACACCAAAAAGTTATTCAAATTGATCAGTATTCAAGAGGGAGCTTGAAACAGTCCAGAGAACTGTCTGCACGTGTTCTCACCATATTTGCACATGTTGCTGCAGAAATGCGCACATTTGGTCTTTGAATGGTCAAGGGGAAGTGGAAGAGGCCCAAGTCACAGAAGTGCTCTAAGATACGAGTTGATTTTGTTCTGTGACTACGCGTGTGACTCAAAGCACAAATGTCAAATCATCTTTCCCGATGGTAATGAATGCAAAGGCCGTTAATTCGTTCCGCCCCCCGTAATATTACAAAAAATAACATGTAGGAAAATAGCATTCTATATATTATAGTACTTAATAAAAACATCCTGATAACTTCAATAAAACACGAAGCAGCGTCATGATTGATTCATTGCTAACTCGTCCTGGTGTATGCGATTTTGCCTCTGGGCGGCAGTATAATCCAGTGTGTGGAGTAAAATGATGTAGTTAAAGAGACAAGGGGTAATTCTCTTTGTTTGATGTTTAGTTTGACAGTAAACTAACTCGTAACTTTTAAGCCATTCGGGGGAGGGTACACATTTGCATATATCTGTATATATATCGTTCTATATATTTATATACAGTATGTATATGTGTATGTTTGCTACAATGCGCTTTATCTGTTTGCTCTGCTATATTGAATTACTTAGATTTTTTTTTTTTTTTTTTTTGCTTATAGCAATGAGCGATTTGAGCCAAGTAAATATGAGTGCTTTGTCTCAAGCTTTACAACGAGCAGCCAGTATTTTACGGCTCCGCTGACTGACTCTCGTCGGGCCTTTCAAGGGCATTCCGAAACTTCCAGCCTTGCCTTGGGGGAGGTCTGGCCGTTGATCCCCAACAATGCATGACACGATCCTTGGCAGGTTGGAACTCGCGGAGGGTTTGAGTGTGTCATTATCGCCACAAGCCGGAGGTCTGGCGCCGTCTCTCAGGCGCACACGCTTCCCGTTGGAAGCGCAGGACGCTCGATTAGGCACAGTGGAGGCTGCCAAAGTTGTTGTGGCGTCGTTGGAATTATAATGCGCGGCGTTTAAAATGTGGCTTCAATACGTACATAAAAGAAGTAACATGGAGCAAATAAGCTTACGTAAACGATACCTACCGACGCACCCTTCCCAACTTCGGAAAAGACGATTTAAGATTGCGGGCAAATACGCCCCCTGATGGTTGTGATTAATGTCGCATTTGACACCAGCAAGTTCTGATTGGATGCTCAGTGTAGGTTTGTGGTTAATAATTATTTCGGATAAAATAAACAATGTTACATATACATTTGACTTCAGATAGTTGAGTTAATTACAAGTCAATTAGTCATAAAATTGAAAAACGGGTTGTTTTATTTCATTACTAGGAAATGCAATTTCTAGAGAAATTGGGTGTCAAGGCTGAATGGAAAAAGTAAGGAATCACGTGGAATGATATGGAATTAAAGGGAAGGATGTGGAATGGTCTTGACAATGATATTGGCGAACAATGTGAAGTTTTGGTACCTGGGAATTTTGGAGTCTTGAAAAAAGTTCCCAAGGTGAATTGAATGAGCTGAACATTTTGAATTGGACTGATGCGAATATGTTCAATTGAAAGCATCATTGGGAATGAATTTTCGGGGTGAAAAATGTGGAACTGTGGGAAAACGACATTTCTGGAATGTGAAAAAACGACAGCCCGCATGGCGTGAATTTTTGGCCCACCTCATACCTCCCACAGAGCAGGAAGTGATGTCACAGCTGTCCAGAGGAGACCGCATGTTTAGGCCCTCGTCGTAATCTCCATAAACGCCATTCTGGGGGAACGAAAAACCAGAGGGGATTACCGCTTGAGTGTGTACGTGCGCGTGCCATGTACAGTTTATTAACCTCTGCTCATTGTCACAATTCTTTGTCCGATTTCATTAAGATAGCGCACGCACTCACACGCCGAAACTCGGCCACTCACACCGAGCGTGATTTGCCGGCTCATTTTTCTTAGGAAGGCACATTTTCCTTCTCGTGGTCTTTCTTCTGATTGGCTAACTCGGAATCAGCTCATCAGAGCGCGCGAACATCCTCGAGCGGCGTCTCCCGTTCGTTCCCACGGAGATGCAGTCAAGCTGTACTCGTAAGTCAGAAGAGGCGACATGGATGTGATGTCGGCGGCCTCAGTGGCCAACGCATGAAGTATGTCGTGACAAAATGGTGGCAGAGCATGACTCGGCATTCTTTCTTGCCATTTGAAATGCAATCGATAGCGTATGGCCGCCGTCACTTTGCCTTCTAGCATGTAGCATAGCATTCGCACACTGCATTTAGCTCTTGCCTTACATCAACAAGTTGGATTTAGCATCCGTCGTGAACTTGATTAGCATTTTCGTGCCAGTTTTGGATTCAATTTCGCATGTTGCGAGCATTACGCAGCAGTTTATTTTGGTGTGCTTAGCAGTTATTTACTTATCATTTTCTCGCAACACGTTAGCTTGCCAGTCTAGTCGCCGTTTCCTTTGGCCCAAATTAGACATCGTTTGAGTCCTTATCGGCTTTACGGGCACCGCGGCGCGCTAACGAGTCCATCAAAGTAGACTGTGCGAGAACAAAAGAGCGCCGCAGTTTCCATGACAACATATCCCCGAAGCAAAAGTGTTCCACTTGCTGGGAGACAAACGCTCTCAGAAGACAACAAACATGAAGCGTCAACACCAGAACGCTAATATGCTGAGCCTCACACGACTCTATCTGGAGCACATGCTCTAATTGCGGGAAAGTTACAGGAACAGGAACAAGTCTTGGACTTCTCCCCTACTTGTGCTACCTGGAACCAAAAAGTGGTCGTCCGGAAGTTTACAAGTTCTGGGGGGAAAAGTTCCAAATCATTTTGAAAGTCTACGTTGATGGGCTGGCTAACTTTAACCCGTAGCTGCAACAGTAAAAAACGTGTGAATGGGTGAATTTGGGATGGGCAAAAAAAAAAAAAAAAAAAGATATATATATATTTTTTTTTAGAATAGAAAATAAAGCACTGCTGGCTCTGTAGAAGCAGTGTTTTTGTGAGCCAACACCCCCGCCCGCCCACCTCCGCTGAGTGCAGCCGGTTTATCTCCGGCTGGCGTTTTGTGAACTGATAAAATGCAGCATATGATGACACACAAAACATGAAGGCTGCAGGCCACGCAGTGTCAATGGAAACTGATGGCAGCGCTAATGGAAGTCAGTGTGTGTGTGTGCGCGCGCGTGTCGTGCGGCCGCCTGTGCGCCTTTGACAAGCTGTGCGGTTCTTCCTCGTCATGCGCATTCCTGCCGTCTGCTCCTGACTTGAGTCCGTTGTGATGATGTGCGACGTGTCAGACTTGGCTGCTTCGGCCCCTTTTCAACGCCGCGATACGACATTTGACTGTGATGTCGCATGTACTTGGCGCCACCAGTTAAGAAAAAACAAAAAAGCAAAATAAAAAGCCTTTGGTGTGATTTGACCAAGGCAGAGTCATTGAGGAAATAGAGGAAATAGCTTGAATGAATATTTTCGCCTTCTCTACATAGAGGGCGCCCTAGTGGTCGAGAAGTTGCGAGTTTGAATCTCGGGCCTTCCACTATCTGCATGTTCTCCCTGGCGCTAGCGACCACGTTACAAAACTGTTAGCCTCATCGCAGACTCTAAATTAGGCGAAAATTATCATTTGTCCCTACGTGCCTGCCGATTGGCTGGCAACCAGTCCAAGATGTTCGACCCGCACGTGTGTGTGTTCTGTGCGTGCGTGCGTGCGTTGCACTCCTTGTCTCACCGCCAGTTAGCAAGAAGAGACCGCCGGAGAGGAGAAATGGTCGACTCTCGCTGATGAGAGAAGCAAAAGAGGTCGCTTCATTAGGTACACACGCAGCCCTGAACCGCCATTGGCGCTGCCGCGAAAAGGCGACACTTTGCCCGGTGAAGGCGTCACCACTCACGAGTCCGCGCTTTCCAGCGCACCAATCTTGTATTGACTCATTGCAGGTGTGCCTAATGAAGTGTCCTCGGTGAATTACGGCCTTTTGCGGCGGGCGGGCGGTGACATCATGCCATCGGGCCGAGGGTGGATTAAAGATTTGTAGCTTTGAGCAGCACGCCGCTGGTGAGTCATCTGACCTGATTTTGCATAGCAGCAGCAGCAGCGCGGCAGCAGAGGCGGAAGCAAAAGCAGCCACTCGGGCGGAAAAAGGAAAAAAAAAAAAAAGCCACGAAACACACTTGCGTGGTGGACGTGTGGCCAGATGCTCCATTAACGCTCTGATGTTGCGTATGCAAAATGACACACGTAGAATTTTTGGCTGACATTTACCACCCCCCCCGCCCCCGAGAAAAAAACCCATCCTTTCCAAATTCAAATTGTTGTTGTGGTCCTAATGGGACAAAAGCCAAAATGCTTTCCAAGTGCACCATCATTGGAGTTGACTACATGCACCTGAAAGCAAAACAGTTCCTGGGATAGACCCGTATGCTTTTTTCAGGGCCATTTTTAGTAGGCCGGTAACTGATACTTGAATATTCGTTTGCAATAAAAAGGAAAATATTGGCGTCAAAATAAAAAAAATAAAACTCATAACTTTGTTGAAATGCGTTTCAGCACAATTTATCAGACTTTCCTCATTTTTTTTATTATTATTATTATTACGATACGTTTTTGACAATATCCAAACAAAGGGTTCAGGGAGCACCCAAAGTCGTCAGCATGTCTTAAAAAGTTCAATGAAAACTTCAACTGTAGCTCCATATAGTTCTCCAAAGTAAGTGAAGTCCTCCAACATTTCAAAATGAGAGAAATGGTCAACTTTGACGCATGTTTCTTTTGATTTGGACCCAGTTTTAAATTGATTTATTACGGGTGCCATCGGATTTGTAAAAAAAAAACGGACGCAACTCCCAACGCACGACCGCGCTAGCATCCGAGCCATGCCGCGGTCTGTTGTTGGTCGCTTTGCTCGCCGCTCGGCTCCTTGGTTCTTTCCTCCGTCTTTGGTTCGTTTGTCAGTTGGCTTGTTCACTCGGTGCTCTGTGTTTTTTTTTTTTTTTTTTTTCCGTTACTGTTCCGACGCATCGTGTATTCAAATAAAATGACAAACTGAATATGGAGTTCAGATCTTCCTTAGACCACCACAATTATGCCATTCTAAATATTCCATAAAAACCAATAGAATAAAATAAAACCACAATGAAACATAAATTCAAACATAATTTAATAATAATAAATAATAAAAATGTCATAATTATGCCGTTTTTAGTCAATACAAATATTGTATCCGTCTGTCAATTTGGGTGGGCTTGCTAGTTGATCGCTTGAGTCTTGGTTGCTTCACTTTTTCATCAGCTCGACTGATCTGATTTATTTGTTTGTTGCTTTGTGGTTTTCCCGCTTCAGGAGCTCATTTTCACGGCTGTATAATTTCCAGCCATTGAGCTGGCGGCTCAAGCTTCAAGCCGAGCGGCGACCAACACGGCGGCCGCGTCAATGTCTTGCTCCCAAACGTGTTCTTTGTCACGTCCGCCTCACTTTTCACTTGGTTTGACGTCCACTTCATCAAGCGGTTGGCTCCCCACGCAGGCGGCTGTGTCCAGTTGCCGTGGAAACCGAGCCGAATACGGTGTTAAAAGTGTGCGCGAGTGTGGAAGACAGAGTATTTAAACCCCCTCCCCCACCCACTCCCCCCAGTCGTTCACTCCCCCGCCTTACCTGTCCGTGCTGCAGGTAATTACAGTCTTCCCACTCAGCTCTAAAAATACTCCGAGCCTGTGGAGGCAGACGGCGGGCCAAGTCTTCCAGATGGACTTTTATCAGCTTTGGAAAACAACGAAAATGACCCCAAAACTTTGGAAGTGTCCTCCAGTCATCATCGCGTTGGCGACCTGAGCTTAGCGAGAATGCCAAACATTTCTCAAATGCAAGTTGGCCAAGGTCGCCGCGGCCGAACGGCGTCTTGACGTCGTCTCAAACGTCACGCAAAGTCTTCGGGATGTATTTGGGAACTTTTTTATCAGAAAATGTCTCTTCTTTTTTGGGCTAACAGTATGGTTTAGCATTTTTTTTAGCTAGGCTACTAAAACGGTATTTCTTGGTTAGATCGGTCAAGTTTGATCGATTATTCGTTCTTTGACATATCGAGTGGGCGGTTGCTTTCCTTTGTTGGTTTGTTCTTCTTTTGAAAACTTTTGTTGGCTGGTTTGTTTCTTTGCCCTGCGGTTTAGTCTGGTTTGGTTCTTTCTTGACTGCCTTATTGTTTTAGTCTTTGATCCTCTTGGTTGCTTTGTTCTTTGGTTCGTTCCTTTGTGAGTTTGTTCTTAAGTTTGTCTGTTGGTTGGTTGGTTGATTTATTCTTTGCTTCAGTCGTTTGTTCTTTTTTTTTTTTTTTTGTTTTTTGCATCCAGTCGATGGAGGCGCGGCGAAGAAAACGTCAGCCATTATTTAATTCACGTTATTGTGATTGAATGATTCTAATAACTTACTGCGCCAGTTAAAAGTCAAGTGAAAGCATCCTGATGTCCGCGCCAGTCCGGCTAATTGTGTGCGCGTTTGTGCGGAAGTCAAGCTAGCAGTGGCATGAAATTAGAAAGTCGAGCACACATCATCTTAGTGTGTTAAGCCCGGGCTCGGCTGCCGCTTGTTCTTTTTCTTCCTTCTCCCACGCCGGGAAGAGCGCCTCCGTTCCCGAGTGCATCCATGCGGCGACATCCCACCCGCGTCCGTCTCCCTGATTAGCTAGCGCTGCCGGCGGATTAAAATGTGATCGCCGCGCTCGCAAATTCGTCTCAGGGAAAAGAAAAATCACGTAGCACATATAGTTTTTTTTTTTTTTTTTTAAAGCATTTTCCATATTTAGTTTATTTTGTTCAATGAAACATCCCGGGTACGCCCCGAATTGGTCGCCAGCCAATCGCAGGCTAATCAAAGTACAACAATTGCATGTGTTTCTACAAAGTGTTATTTTACATTTTTTTCATCTTTTTTTCAAAAATGGACATTATTTTGGTCATTTTTGAATCCAAAACGCAGAGAATTGTCCACGTTTCAGCCGCGATTGTTTTCATGCAGGTGATCTACGCGCTCAACACCAAGAACGACGAGCACGAGGCGGCCATCGCCACCCTGAAGGAGGCTCACGAGGAGGAGGTGCAGCAGATCCTCTCCGAGACCAGGGAGAAGATTTTACAGGTAGCTCACAACACTACATTTCTTTTTCTTTTTTTTTTTTTTAAATTAAAAAGTGCAGCAGATGATCATTACCACAATGCGCCTGGTCGGGCCGGCGATTTGTTGCAAACGTCGTGTTTTTTTGTCTCACGCATTTGGCCCTCAGCTTGGTGCCGCTTCACGCCTCCTCCATCGCTTCAAGACAATGCCGGTAGCAGGACACAAAACTGCTTCATCCGTTAAAAACGCGCATGTTCCATCAGTGGACGAATTGACGTCCACTTCCCATCCATTTGGCAGCCCGTTTAGCAATAGGCCCTCCGCAAGCCAGTCTTAGAGATTCAAACATGTTAGATTGAGCAGTGAAGCGGTCGGATTCCTCTCTCCATCCCTGCGGCTGCCCATCTAGGCAGAAAACGGCTCCGATTCATCGCGTAATCGACATTGCTTCGAGACGCCGCCCGAGGCAACACGCTCTCATTGATAGCCACACATGAGGCCAGTCAGCGAGTCGCTTCCTGTTTCCACCCTTTTTGGCTGCCCGTTTAGGCAGCCCGGCTGGGCCAATCCAAATCTCCAGTGACCGTCTGTTTGTTGACAGAGAAAGTAGTCCCGGTCGAGCTGCGCGCTGACGCCGTCATGCTTTTTCTTGTTTTTTTTTTTTTTTTTTGGGGGGGATTCCCTCCGCAGTACAAGAGCAAGATCAGCGACGAGATAGACCTGAAGCGACGCATCCAGTCCCTGGAGGAGTCCATGGAGCTGCACGAGAGGATGAAGAGGCAGGCGCTGGCCGAGTTTGACAACTACCGGCAGAGGGTGGAGGACCTGCAGCTGTGCACGGAGGCTCAGGTATGCCGTCTCCTGGGGAAGACGCCCGACGGGCGAGCGGAGGAGTTGACCTTGCGACTTTGTCCCTTAGCACACGCAGCGGGTGGTGTCCATGTCGCGCGAGGTGGAGGAGATGCGGCGCTCGTTCGAGGAGAAGCTGCGCACCTTCGGCCAGGCGCAGGCGCAGTTCGAGCAGGAGAAGAAGGCGGCGCTGGAGGAGCTGAAGGGCCAACACCGGCAGGAGGTCCAGGAGCTCCTGCGCAGCCACCAGAGCCACAACGCCAACTACAGCAAAGACCAAGAGAAGCTGGGCCAGCTCCACAAAGCCGAGGTGCGCGCCGCCGACGCAAATGTCAGCCGGACGAGGCAGCTCCCGCTCGGACGCTGAGTGGCTTTTCTTCGCTCCTCAGGTGGATTCTCTGACGGAGCGAGTGGAAGAACTCAAGCAGGACAAGAAGAGACTGGTGGACGAGTATGAGGCCAAACTCAGCAAGGTACAAGTTTTAGTTTTTACTTTCTCTTAAAATGTCAATAATTCCGATTGTTGAACAGCCGATGAATGCATTTCAGGGGTGGAGCCACAAGGTGGCTTCGTGGTAAAATCAGGGTGGGCCCAAATATTTCTCTGGCTGAGCACAATCGTCCCGTCCCGACACATCGTATATCCACATAAAATGACAAAACTGATTAATATGAAGTTCGGATCTTCCGCCGACGATCACTTTTATGCCATTCTTCATATTCAACGAAATAATTTACAAAAAATGTAGAAGTATATGTTTTTTTCATGAATCTCACTAGGTGGGCAGTCACTCCGCTCCTGATGCAATTCTATTTTTTTTATTAAAAATATATTTTGTTTTTTTAGATTTAATTTTTAAACTTTTTTTTTTAAATTTAATTGACATTTTATTCGTTTTTTTAGGGGGGAGAGAAATTTCAGAAAAATAGATTTGCATTCATTGGCAGAGGCAATAATGTCCAATAGAAGCGTTAGGACACCATTGGCTCGATTGCCGTGCGTTGGTTTTTTTTCTTCTTGGCAGGCTCAGGCCTTCTACGAGCGCGAACTGGAGGCCATGAAGCGGACGCAGCAGCTGACGGCCGACAACCTCCTGGCGTGGAAGCGCACCGAGGCCGAGCTGCGCCGCGAGTTCCAGACGCAGGAGGCGGCGCTGCAGAAGACGCTGGGCAAGCTCCGCACCGAGCTGGCCCGCGTCAGCGACGAGGCGCGCGAACACCGCGAGCGCTCGCACAAGCTGCAGGCCTCGCTCGCCACCTCCGAGAGCGCCGTCAAGGCGAGTAGCGCGCGACGACACAAATATGACTTCCACAACTATTGTAAGTCACTTAACGCAATATAACTGCAGTGATATTAGTCGTTTTTGCTGAGGATAAAGAATATATGTTTATGTATTATGGGAGTTATTGCCATGTTGTCTCTCTACATGTGTTGCTGCACTGTTTGTGTTCAAAGCGTTTCAACACGGCCACGTAGATGCTATTCCTTAGCCTGTCTAGCCATGGGGTTTCTCATTGATAATAATAATAATAATCATAATGCATCCCCAAAAACCCCATCAAAATCTTCAAAAAAACCAATCTATATGATTCTTCCTTTAGCGGCGGAAAAAAAAGAACAATAAGAAAATATTGATTTGAGTTAATCCAGAAATGATCGCCATCATGATCACAAATCTCAAAAACTTATGTTAATTTCTTTTTTGGGATGGATGGAAAATGCAAAATGGAAAACGTGACTTAATTTGGGATTTTGTCACTTCGCCAGGAGCTGAGCAAGCAGCTGGACGAGGTGACGCAGAACTCTGAGATCGTGGAGATCCGCCAAAAGGAGGCCGAGTGCGAGCTGGAGGCGGCCCGCGATCGAGTTCAGCAGCAGGCCACCGAGATCCTCCTCAAAGCCAGTAAGCCTCCCCTCCGCCGCCCTCCCCCGTCGAGAAGACGAGAAAACACCACAAAGGTTGTTGAGCTCTTTTGTCGACCGCCGCCCGCCCGCCCGCCCGTCAGGTCAGATCAGCAGCCTGCAGGCCACCCAGATGACGCAGGAGGCGGCCGTGCGCGACCTGGACAACGAGCGCAGCCGCCTGAAGGACAAAGTGCTGCGGCTGGAGGAGGAACGCGAGGCGCTTCAAGGGCAGAGCCGAGCGCTGGAAGACCGCCACAAGCAGCAGCTGCTCTCGCTGCACAAGGTGCGAGAAAATGGAGGCCTGACGCGAAATTATCCACGAAATATTGCCATTGCGATTTAATAGGCTTTTTTTTTTTTTAGACACAAAAACAATACTCGCATGTGTATTACAATATCAGATTTATTATACGACAAGGTTTTGGTCTTTTGGGCCACACTTACCTCGGAAAAGTGACTTTTGTGATGATTAAGTTCGATGACTTGATTGGTGACTTCATCAGCAGATGCCAACAAGCCACTTAACATAAAAATGACAACTAGTTTTGACCACAAATGTGCATTTTTTACAGTCATGTTTAAATTGTCTACTTATGCTTTTTATTTAAAAAAAAAAAAAAGTCTTTCTAAACTAGACACATAAATATAAAAAATATTATTTATTATGATGTACATGCTTTATAAATATAACAAAAAAAAAAATCAGGGACATCGTCATCATCATTAGTCACCGCTTTGACGATTGTTTGTTTTGAAGCTAGATAACACTTTGTTGTCAGTACGGAATGTGCAACCAACCTTCAAATTTTCATCTTTACCTGTCACACACTCAACATGGGGACTTTTGCACTTTGCAAATTGCACCCAATTATATTGTGATGTTGATTTGAATCGGAATGATAACAAGCCCTAATTCCAAGTATGGCACCAGACTCACAAGAAGTAAATAAAAAGAAAGTCAAATGTGACTCGTGCACACCTTCAAGCGGCGTTTTCAGTCCCATTTGAGCAACAAGTCAACCAAAAAAGTTTGGGCTGGTGCGAGGCGACTGCGACAAAATGTCGCCAATGCGCCGATTTGCCAGTCTTGAGGGGGGGGGGGGGGGAGAAAAAAAAAAACGCTCTTTGTCAAAAGGTCGCGTGAAGCGTCCCCGATGTCGACCGAATGTCAAGTGTGGCGGCTTCATGTTGCCTTTGTCGGCCCGCTGGCGCTGACATTTGCCGCCGCCTCGTCCTGCGGGAGGCGCTGACGGAAGGGCCCGATCAATGCGAGTGAGCCAAACACCCGACAGAAACAATCGTTGCAATTCTGCAGAGCGGCCCAAAGTGTAAAAAAAAAACGTCAGCTGGCTACAACTAACAACGTACACAGCCGCTGCCGCGCTCGTCTGCGGTTCAAACAGAGCTCGCGACGATAACCAGGGACACGAGCCGCGTGCTGCTTCACCAAGAGTCTTTCGGGAGGCGGCGGGCGACTCCTGGCGCGCTCGCTCGTAATCGCCGTCAAGATGGCGGAGCGGCGCAGCATACGGCGCCGGTGTCAGGCCGTGCGTGTGTTTTGGCAGACGCTACGCGAGGAGAAGGCGGCTCACGAGAAGGACATGAGCGGCCTGCGCGGCCGCTACGAGGAGGAGAGCGGCCAGAGCAAGGAGAACCAGGCCCGGCTTCTGGACGACGCGGCCAAGAAGCATCGGGCGGCGCTGGACAACGCGCTCAGTGGAGCGGAGAAGGACAAAAACAGACTCTTGGCTGTGAGTTGCGCCCCGCTTAGCGCCGTAGCCCGTCGTCATGGCGACCAGCGCTTTCCCGCGCATACGGACGGCGGTGATTTCGCATTTAAATGCAGCCGTTAGAGAGGCTTCCGCTTGCTAGCGGCTTTTGACAGTTGCCTCAAAATGCGCGCAGGAGCTGGAGCAGCAGTTTGAGCGAGAGCGCCACACGCTGGAGGAGCAGAGGAGCGTTCTGCTGCAGCAGCTGGAGCAGCTCCGAGAGGAGATGAGCGCCAAGCTGGACGCCGCCCACCACCAGGTGAGCGACTCTCGGTATTTCAAACAAGGGTTGCAGATTCAAAGTTGGGTTAGGATTTGACAACAAACACACACACAAAAAAAAGGTTCATTAGGACTTCAAGTTCGGGTGGTGGTTTCGCCTCAATCGGTTGGCCTCCCTCCCTCGCGAACGTGCGTCAGGTGCGGCGTCTGCAGGAGGAGGCGGAGCGCGGCGAGAAGGAAATGGGCGTGGCCGAGGGCCAGATGGCCACCATGAAGCAGGCGCAGGACAAACTGCTGGAGGAGCTGGACGCCACCAGGGGGCGACTGAGGGAGACCAGCAACCTGCTCACCGCCCTGCAGGTGACTGCCACGCACCTTGCAAGCCGCATTCGGGGACAAGTGATAATCCCCTTCGTTTGTGTGTGTGTGTGTGTGTGTGGGTGTGTCAGGGCGAGCTGGAGGTCCAAACACGTCAACATGAAGCCAAAGTGATCAGCACCAAAGAAGAAGAGAAGCATAAGATGGATAAGATGGCTTTGGAGCTGGAACTCAAGTGGACGGAGACCCTCAGGTGACACGCACACATGCACACGCACGTGTATGTGTGCGCACAGAAGCGTGTGTGGCATGGAAATGGCATTTGGCAAATGACTTTTCAAGAAAAAAAACAAAACAAATTTGTTGTCATTTTGAGAGGTGGCAAAATGTCAGACTGAAGGCAAGGAAAACATGAGCACCAACAAAATGAGCTGAAAGGGATGGATGGCTGTGATTTGTGGATGGATGAATGTTAGATTGTCGGATGAGCGGATGCAAGGATTGATGGCGGCTGGATGACCGTTGGATGAATTGGTAGATGGACGCGGGGTGTGCTCGGTTGTCGCGTGGACGGATCCACGATGGAGGTTTGGACGGGTCGTTGGAGAGATGACGTCTCGCATTTGCTTGTTTTGGTGCAGGCAAGAATGCAAGAAGCTGCGCGAGGAGCTGCGCGAAGCGCACGAGGCGGACAAAGCGGCCGCCTTGAGCCAGCTGGCCCACAACAAGGAGCAGGAGATGAGCAACTCCCGAGACGGCTGGCAGAGGAAAGTGGACGACCTGCTGGAACAGGTGCGCCTCACCATCGCTCGCTCGCCCGCCTTCACAAAGCCGAAATCGTTTGCCGGCGCTCCTTTTACCGCCACGGCGCTCCCGTGTCAAAATCACTTTTGAAAAGATCAGCGTTCAACTGCACTTTGCCTTGGAAAAAAGTCACTTGCATCTTCCACCACAGCAGAGCAACACACAAATAAAATCAATACGGTAAGAAAAAAGGCAGGGTGGTGAAAACAACAAGAACGATGAGCTTCCTTCCTTCCTTCCTTGACAGGAATTTAATTTTTTTTTTAATTTAAAGTGTGTGTGGGCTGTGGGGAGGGGTAAAAGATTTGCAATTGTTTTTTTTAATGTATTGTCCGTGTTTTCAGCTATTGTGCATGGGTCTGTTGGTGTACTTGTCTGTGCTGCTAATGCTAACGCTAGCTCTCCGTGTGTGGGCGTGCGTGTGTGTGACACGGTGTGTGACACTGTGTGTGACTCACGTCTTAGTCACGGCACATTCTCCAAATTTGGGCCACAAGCCACTTGAGTGTGCGTGCGTGTTGTGACACAATCCATCTTTTCGGTTGTATTCTTAGTCGCGTTTCAAGTGCTGATGAATTAGCAATGCGCGGCCCCTTCCGCTCTGAAACAATACCGGGGAAAAAAAAAGAAAGTGGATGATCTGGGAATGGAGACCGCACGTCGTTTCCCTTTTGGCATTACAGCCGTCTCGCGTTTGCAAAATGACATCGAACGTTTTGTGTCTAGATCTCGTTGCTGAAGCAAAGTCTGGAGATGCAGCTGTCGCAGTCGCAGTCGTCCCTGCAGCAGCTCCAGCAGCAGTTCAGCCAGGAGCGCGAGCACCTGCGCACGCAGCTGGACGAGCTGCAGACGGAGCATCAGCGCCGACACCAGCGGCTGCACGAGGCGCAGTGCTGCGCCCTGCGGGACGCCGAGCACGCGCGCCAACGGGATATCAAGGTGCCCGCCGCGACCGCCGCCGCCTCGGGAAGCTAATCAGCGGTTGGCCTCCCAAAATAAAAAAAAATCATTACAAAAAAAAAAATAATCATTTTGATTTCGGATGATTCCAAAATAAACCCACACTTTCTCTTGGCGTCAAAAAAATGATATTCAATCAGTTTCAACTGCAACTACTCAAACTAAATACATGCCGCCGTCTAGTGCTGGAAATAGGAATTACACCCAATCTAAATGAGACTTCAACACAAATTTTTGTTGTTAACTGCAAAAAAAATCTGCAGAACCACAATCCTATTTCGGATTTTTTTATATAGTAAACTGTAGTGGATAGAAAAAGCTAAAAAAAAAAAAAATACCACAAGAAGCAGGACATCATGCAAACAAACAACAAATCCATCTTTATGATTTCACTTAAATTTGACTCATTCATTTTCAATTGTTTCCACCCCCATCCCCGAATCAAAAATAGTCCAGCCCCATCATGTTGCGTCAACAGCTGTAATTATATAAAAAGCTTGCGGTCGGGAAAAGGCGGCCTTCCTTTTATTCTATTATCATCTCAAAATGTGCAGTGAGTCACGAACGGCACAAATCCTTATTTCTACTTCTTATTTGATGCAAACGTCATTACGCGGCTCCGGAAGAGGAGCAATAAATAAAACACCTTTTTTTTCTCGTGCCTCCCACACGCTTGGCTCACCGACGCAGACGCCAAATTGCCCGGCTTGCTTCGTCATCGTTAAGTGGAATGGCAGGACAAAGTCCCCGCGGGGAAGCGATGAGGCGAGGGCCGCGCCACCGCTGGCGATTGGCCATTGACGGCCGCCCGGCTCGTCACGAGTTCAACCGATGGCACAAATTGGCTCCACTCGTCAAACGGCCGCCAGGAAAAAACTTGCAACGAGCCCCTTTGCGCAATTTTACATTCCATAAATACAATACACTGCTGCCTTGAAATACGAGCGGCCCGACTTTTTTTCAAAATCAGATGAGGATTTTTCTTGTCTTTTTGCTGTTTTTGTCACGCCCAGCTTGTGTATTTCAAATGATCCCCTACCTTAGCCTAATCCCAACACGTAATGGGAAACGACACAAATGCACATATTCTTTATCCTCTGCGAAAAACGGCTCAAATGACCCGTGACTTGCTGAAGAGTACATACCCATGCCCGCATTATACTGCCCCCAGGTGGCCAATACGCACACAGCACAAGGAGCAGCACAAAACTCAGTGAACTGAAGAGAAACATTTTCCAAAAATTGTCTGATTTTTACATTATATTTAATTCTGTTATTAGTATTTATAGATTTTTATAAAGTAAAATATGATAGAGTGCTATTTACCTACTAAAAACACATGATTTTCTTTTTGTTTTGTATACTTCAACCCCCAAATCGGCAACCAATAATCTCATCTAATAACATTTTGCAAACTATACGTAATGCTATATACTGTATGCTCCATCTTTGAATGCTTTCGAATTGTGAGCGCTTGAAAGAAAAAAAGAAAGAAGCCGACTGTTAGCCTTGACGCTTCGTGCAGTAGCCGCCGCAGTGTTGTGAGTGGCACCCAGGGAGCCGTAAAAAAAAAAAAAAAAAAAACACCCCCTGAAGCGCGGCCGCCACATTGTTCTCATCGTCCGTCTCGCTCATCTCACACGGGGATTATTTGCCGCGGATCAAAGCTTTCCTTCCGCGTCTCAATTTGAAAGACGGCATGAATAAAAGTGTTTGGAACGCCGCCGTGGTATGAAAAGAATGCCGACCTCCAGTCAAGCTGATCGGAATGCGGCAAGAGTGCTGAGTACGAACGCTCCACCTCCGGGAGGCTTTCAATCACTCTGCCGCCCCGATCGGCAAGCGCACGGATGACGGACGTTCGCGTTTTTGGAAGTGCTAAAAAGATCCACGCTTGGTCAATTAGAGCAAATCAACAAGATTGCAACGGCGAAGGCCACCGAGCAAGCTGAATGCGGCTCGAGCGCGCGCGCATCTTTGCTCGCTTTGATTTCCACTGACCGCCGCCCGCGCTCGTCGCTGATGCGAACTTTTTTTTTTTTTTTTTTTTTTGGTTGGTTCATCTATAAAAAGACAATCGAGATTTGAGCTCGTTTAATTACCTGACATGTTTCGGAGTCAGGACCCCGATGAAGGCGGACGTACGCGCCCGGAACATGTCAGGTAATTAAACGACCTCAAATCTCGATTGTCCGTCACATATGGACCAACCCAAATCTAGACAACAGGGAAGACAAAATGAACTTAATACAAGTGCGATCTTGTTGTTGTTTCTCCCGCATCCCCGGCCGGCGCAGGAGCTGGAGGAGCGTCTGCGCCAGCAGCACCACGCCGAGCTGCAGTCGCTGCGCGAGGCCCACCGCCACAGCGTGGACACGCTCAAGCAGCAGTCGGAGCAGGAGCTGCAGACGCTTCGCTTCGAGCTGGAGGACGAGGGCAAGGCCATGCTGGGTACGCGCCCCACCGCGGCCTCCGCTCTCTTTCAAACACTCCAATACTACACGGACACATTTGAAAACTCTGAGAACTGTCCCATTTTTTTTTTTCCCTTTTTGAAAAAAAAAAAAAAATCACATCTGGTGCATTCCGCATTGTGCCAGCGCTGAGCAATGTTCCTCCATTCACCTTCACGCTGGTGCACCCGCCGCCGTTCGTCTCGCCGCCCGCGCCTCCCCTCCTTTTTATGAGCCCCCCACCCCCCTTCTTCTCTGCGCTTCTCTCTCGACTCTGTGGCACAGGTGTCAAACTGAAGGTTCGGGGGCCGCATCATGTGGCTCGCAAACTTGACAAGTTGCTTTCAAATTGTCTTCTCTTTTAAAGCAGCACTGGGCAAGAATTCGACCTTCATCATTTTTTTTCCCCACAACTCTTTTGATGAGACATTGACTTACAAGTAGTTGAATGGGACTTTTGTCATGCCGTGGGGGTCTTTATCGTTTTTTTACTGGCACTGAGCAACTCTGAGGAGGATGGGAGCAACCCTGGCACACACAAAAAAAAAAAATACAAATGTCCTAAAGTACTCATGATTCGATTCGAACGTCTACACACTGTTACTGGTGTCATGGCAGAAGCCCCAAAACAAAAAACAAAAGTGCCAGCGACAGCTCAGGATTTCACGACACTACGCGCTCATGGGAAATGTGCTTGACTTTTGTCAAAACACTACCGCTTTTGTCCACCTGGCGCCGCCATAATCAACAAAGACTGACACGGTGTTGCTAACACAACATATGCGAAAAACACTTCTCTCCAACTTTGGAAACTTTTTTTAATTTTCACTTTAATGCGATAACGTCTGTAACGTGGAAACATGATTCATGTAAAAATAAGGAAATGAATGAAAAAAAAAAATGGAGATAAGTGTTTTTCACGTGACAGCGACGATATGAGACATTGCGAGCGTTTATGAGCAATGAAAAGAATTTGAAAGAGAGTTGAACAAACTATTTACTAGCTTCCAGCTTTCAAAACGACTTATCAATTTGCTGCGTGTGCGCGTGTGATCATGTGAGGCCATCGTACATTTCTTTGGGTTCACCGTCAAAGCGGCCCTTCGAGGGACACCATCATTCCGATTTTACGATTCTCACCCAATCGCTCTCCAGTAGAACGAAATATTGTACATTTAATCCCTAAAACGCATCATATAATCTTATAGCTAACACGTAATGCCAAACGCCATCGCCGTGCTAGCAGAAGTTAGCATGACGGGAAACCTGAGAAGGGGGCGGGGCCGCTCATTCTTTGACCCAAGTCATCTCTCTCTTCTTTTAGCGTCTCTTCGCTCGGAGCTGAACCACATCCACGCGTCGGCCATCGAGCACCTGCGACAAAACCACCAACAGGAAGTGACGGCCGCCAAGAAGGAAGTGGAAAAGGCGGCGGAGAAAACCCGCCTCCAGGTGCGATCGAAAACCTTTCAAGCGGCGCCTTTAAGGCTTTTTTTTCCTTCAAAGTTTGTGTTGTGTGTGTTTGTTTGTTTGTTTTCCTGCTGCTAATTGGACAAATGCCGTTTGCGTAAAATGTGTTCAATTGGCCTCCGGGCTCTCAGCGAGCTCTCTTTGGTTCATTCGAATGAGCGCACAGCTTTTAAACAACACGATTCCTTTTTTTGTTGTTGTCGCAGCGTGGGCGTTTGGAGCTATTTAAAGGCGTTTTCGTTTTCATCAACGACACACACGCAGCTTAACGATGCACTCCTTGCATCGGATGAAATTCGATGAGGTGGCAAACGAGTTCAAATTCCATTTTCAGCGCGGTGAGGCTGTTTGAGTTGGCGAATGTCCTCGTCGGATGAATAATTGAAGGCTTCTTTTTCTCGGGATTTTTGAAAGAGGCGGAAAAAAAAAAAGGAGCGGGGAAATAGTCGGACGGGGGAAGATGTGAGGAAGTGAGCTCATGAATGTTTTGTGGGTCGGAAAGGAAGGAAAAGGCAAAGCGGTTCCGATCCGAGCGAGCAGATGTCTCATCTGGCAGCACATCTGCTTGGAAATCTCATTAGCATGTTTCATTTTGCTGGATTACATCGGAAACAAGTCGCACCAAACATTTGAAAAGCTCTCTTTCGTTTTTTGTATTTTTTTTGTATTTTTAACGCCACATCCACGCGTCAATATTCTTGCAAGCGTTTCACTTTGTATTTAGGTCACGAAATGATGGATTTTGTTTTTTTTTATTCATTTTTCTTTAATTGTTAGTGTTTTCATTTCATTTATTGACGTCTGAGCTGAAATATTTTATTTTGTCATTTTATTTCTACTAGTGCTATAATTCCTGATAATTAATGTAGTCGTAATAATAATGTAAATTTAGTGAAACAATACATTTACCGATAAACTTAAATTTTTTTTAAATTACATGATAATTAATGACGGTGAAATTGTTTGTAAATAATGCAATTTTAAAAATGAGAGTGAACGATTTTATTATTAAAATAAAATATTTTACAGACATTTTTTGGGTGTGTGCAAACTCATCTCCTAATCTACAAATGATGCAAATCTGTCGTTTACAGAACTCACTGTTCGGATTTATTTAATGTAAATATTTTAAATGATGAATATTGAAAGATTTAAAAACCCGATACTGAAGCGCTTTTCCGATCTTTTTGCGGTTCAGGAGCGCGAGCTGCTGGGCCGCATGGCCGAGCTGCAGGAGGAGGCGACGCGCAGGAAGAAGCACATGGCTCAGCTGGACCACCAAATCCACACGCTTAACGAGAACATCAGCAGCCTCACCAAGGAGCTGGAGTTCAAAGGCAAAGAGGTGCTCAAGATACGCAGCGAGGCCAACCAGCAGATCAGGTAGCCACCGGCCCGCCAAACGACTTGACTGCGCCCGAGCGCAAAATGTCGTTTTGCTTAAAAAAAAAAAAAAAAAAACGCCGTTTCGGCCCCCAAAAAAAAAGCATCTTGCCGATTTTGCTGTCAAACCAAACAAAACCGAGTACACGCGTCGTGTGTGTAAAGCAACCACATAACCTTCAGCTAGCTTAATGCTAACACACAATGCAAAACGCCATTGACGGGCTAACAATAGCATTCACAGTTGCGGTGTCACTCAAAAGTGCCAACATGAGTGCACACAATCGCAATAGTTGACTGACCACATTTTTTTTTGCCCAGACATTCACTATGTCTCATAACTCCTTCACATTAGGAAGTGACCGATGAACCGGCTGCTCAATTTAACTGGCCGATATTATCTTCAATTATCATGGATATCTTAAGTGTGTGACATTCCTGGTGCCGGGCGTCTAGAATCTTCTTTTCTGGTGCATGATGGGAATTCTTCATCAATCTTGCTGCCGGTTAAAATGCGTGTGCGCGGCACAGCATGCGTCCATTATGTAACACGTGCGTGTGTGCGTGTGTGTGTGTGTGTGTGTGTGTGTGTGTAGTGAGAGAGGCGGTCAGAGAGCTAAAAATAGAAAATAATGAAATAATTGAATGAATGCAGAGTGTGAGGAAGATGAGGAAATGACTCGCGTTCCTCATCTCCACAACATTAGGAGGAGATACATCGCAAACAATATTTGGCTTGAATACCGCATCGTAACAATTTTACTTCTCACAATATCCATACGCTGCCCTTTATTCCGTATTGTATTTCATAAAACATATTGAAATGGAATATAGAAAAAAAATGACCAGTTTTAATTCATTGTGACTCCCTCTGGTGTGTGCGGCTTATATATCGTATGATACAATCTTCATCACACAAACAAAGAAGACTTGCGCAACTACTGTAAGTGTTTTTCGCAGAGGATAAATAATAATGTATACCGGCGGCTATTGTTACATTGTCTGTCTATGTTTGCTCCACCATTTGTGTTCATATATATCCTTCGCTGAAAGTGTTATAACGGGTGACTCTCGATGCTATTCGCTAGCCGGTTTATGGCGTTGTGCGTTTAGCTCGAAGCTAGCGGAAGTTGTGCTTTTGTGTTCAGGGCCCACGAGCAGGAGCTGCAGAAGCGTCACGAGCGAGAGGTGTCGGAGCTGAACGCCATCCACAGCCGAGAGACGCACAACATGTTGGCCGACTTCAACAAGGCGCAGGAGGTCCTCAAGGATAAGATCTCGGCCCTGCAAATTTTGTACGTGCTTCGTACTCCACGTTGCCGCTCGTCCATACGCCGCGTGCACTCGAGAGTGACATTTTCATTTTTGTTTCCCGGCAACGTCCAAGCGCAAAGAAAAAGCGGTTGCGTTGGACATGATGAATGCTTTTGGCCCCAAATGCTTGATATGATTTTAAAAAGGCCAGCGCTGAGGATTTTTGCGCCTTTTCCGTACGAGTGACATTTAAATGGCAAACTTGTCAAATGTGAGTTTTTAAAGCGCCATCAACTGTTTGCTTTTTTACATGACAAATTACAACGACAACATTTCACACAAATGGATCGATTTTGGTCAGAAAGTGGAGAGAAAATCCAATCTAGTCATTCTTACGACGAAAGCAATTTGAATGTTTTTTTCCATCAGGGGGAGGCGGGGCTATTGATCAATGCTTGATGATAAATTGCATCCGGCACTTTGATTTGACTTTCTTTCTTTTTTGCATGCGACAGGCTGGAAGGCACCGAGGAGAAGTTCAGGAACAGGGAAAGCCGCCCCGAAGACCTGCAGATGATCGCCGAGCTCAAGGACATGGTGTCCGAGAGGGAATCGCTGGTCAAGAAGCTGGTGGTAGGTCCCCCGAAACAAAGAAAAAAAAGAAAAAAAATCTATGAAATGTGCCACGTGCATGCCAAAGCAACGGGTGGCGCTGTGACACCAGCTGGAATCGGAATCCCCCCCCAAAAGTCATCCCCACAAAAAGGTGCAATATCAACTTCCATTTGACTAAAATAGATTAAACGCCTCCCTTTCCCGTTCGACAACCCCTTAAAACAAAAAGGTGTTTAATAAACACCTCGCTTGAATTGAACACTTGATTTTTACCTTCAGGGAAAATATTTGAGCAATTGCCGTCCTTACTGGAATAAATACCCGCCTCACCTCAATTCAACCGCTTCAGTGAAAGTACCAAGTGGTGCCACTAGGGGGTGTACTTAGCTCTGCCAGCCACCAGCATGTGTCTCAGCGGTGGCATCTGTCGAGCTGAGGCGAGAAAACTGAGCCGTTTGCTTGCCGCTGCCGCCGCCGCAGGATGACAAGAAGTTCTACCAGCTGGAGCTGGTCAACCGAGAGAGCAACTTCAACAAAGTGTTCAACGCCAGCCCCAACGTTGGCGTCATCAACCCGCTCATCAAGGTAGGAGCAACGCCGCCCGGCCCGGCCCGGCCCGGCCGTCAGCGCGCCATCTCGAACGCTCAGCATTTCACTTCACACGCTACAAACCTGACTTTGAATGTTTCAAGTTCCTACAACGCTTTCTAGACTTTATTTTTTTACTACTTTTTTTTGCTGACGAACCCTAACTACTTCCTTATTATAAATGGATACCGTTTACTTTCTTGTAATATTTATATTATAATATTTACTATTTAATTTTAGTACTTTTGAAAATTTGTCTTAATACTTTTTCCATTTGAATACACATTTTTTTCTTTACTTTTAATACATTACAATTTACTTTTAATAATTTCTACTTTACTATTGTTACTTGCCACTGACGATACTTCTTTACTTGACTTAAAGTTTCTTTTACCTGTAATACATTTTACTCTACTTTCAATAGTTGGGTATTTTATACTTACTTTAAATCCTTTTTTCCCCTTACTTCTTCTTTTCTTGTATTTTTTTTTTTTACTCTTTATTCTTTAAAACCTTTTTCCCTTTATACTTTTTACTTTTTTGTTTACTTTTTAACCTGAATTTTCCTCCTTTTTTTTTTTTTGCTTGACTTAGCCTCCCTCTTTTAAATTTGTTTAAACTTCTTTTTTTCCGCTCATAAGACCCATTTTGCGCTCACGTGTCGTGTATGCCGATGAGCGGCCTAAACGACTTTGGGGCTTTGAGTAGCGTCATTTCCCACCACACGCTCGTCATTGAAGTGTATCTGTGTGTTTTGTTGTCGTTTGTTTTGTGCGTGCGTGCGTGCTTTGTCGGCATGTGTGGCGTGCGTCTCTCCTGACCGTCTCACTTTGCTTTCCAAGCCATTTGGATGTCGGAAGCCCAGCGAGCAGCGTCGGGACGATCACGTTTGCGCGTCTTTGGGACCTTTCCTCATTTTCCCTTTTTTCTTTACCTGATTAATTTAGCCTTTTTTTGGATTATTTACACCCTGATTTTTTGCTTTGAACCCTCCCTTCCCCCCGCCCCCTCCCCCTCTCTCCCCCATGATCCCTCCTTCCTCTCTTTCTGTGTAGCAAAAGCGAAAGAATGAGAAAGCGGCGGCGAGCAGATTGGGCAGCTCCGCCGGTTTCAGGGTTCTGGAGGCAGCCGGCTCCGGGGGCGGCCCGCAGCCGCCCCAGCCGCCGCCTCCGCCGCCGCCCCCGGCCCAGCCCGGTCGCCTCGAGCCCCTCCCCCACTCCCCCCTCCTCCTCCATCACCTCGAGCTGAACGCCAACAAACCTCTTCCCCCGCCGCCGACCCCTCCCACAGAACCCAAGAAGTTCACGAGGTGAGAAAGAGGTAGCGAGAGCGTCTCAGATCCGGTGGGCGGCGGCCAGTCAGAAATCATCCAATCACAGAGCTCCATGAGCCCAAAGAACGGAGCCTCCACATCTGATTGGCCTGCACTCTTCTCTGGCGGCTTGAGGGGGTGACGTTATTATATGAGGAAAGAAAAGACAAATCGAATCAAAAAAATATATATATATAATTGTAGTTGAGTCTCCACCCCCTTCCACCTCTTCCAATGTTGCATTCAGGAAAACTGGGAACCACATAGTCAAATGTAAACAAAATAATTTGAAATAATGACGATGATGAGGTGTACCATGTAGTTGATGTCACCCTTCCTCAAATAGTGGCCTCCGCTTTACTTGACGCCATTCCTCAATTGACCACAAGGTGCGCCGTCCGCATCTATGAATACATGTCTAACTTCAATTGAATGCTTGCATTTTGCCAAGAATTCTACTCCTCACTGAGTGATATTTCTTCAAATAGTGAAAAAATAAACACATCATCTCAATGACATGTAAAACTACTAGTGGGAAAACTAAAGCTTTCATTAAAAAAAAATATATATCATATTGAATATTCATGATAAAATACTTATGTGCCTCCGCTCTAGTAATTGCCGGTACTTCCTGCAGATGACAAATACTGCAGTCGCTTTAAATGTCATTTAAGCATTCCTTCGAAATGATGCTCTCACTTGAAAATGATAAAGGCCTCACCTCAAATTGACATCTTTTTTTTCTTCACGTGAAAATCGCCTCTTATCACGTAAACACCCAACAGTTGATTAAATGGCATCATCTGCTAATTGACACGTAACCATTCCTAAAAAACCTCCTCTCCAGTAAACACTTGGCATTGAGTAAATCGTCTCGTCACTGAACTGATGCTGAACCCCTCACAAAGCGCGTCAGCTTGATGGCCAAACGAGTCGTAAGTTTTCCCTCGGGAGGTGTCAAATTTCCCAGTTGTCCTGAAATGCAGCAGAGCGAAAACCAAGACGGCAGTGGAGAAACAGGTCGCCACGACGTGATTGGATGGTTGCTGTTGATGGGCGGGCTTTGCTCTATGCAGGAGGCATCAAAGAATGGCTTTGGGATGCAAAAGGAGCATGTTTGTGTGTATGTTGTTGGGTTTTTTTTTTGTGTGTGTCATTGCTGTTGTCGTGCAGTTTTTTGGTCATCCTCATCTTCACCCCTTCAATGTTTTTTTTTGGGCGTATTTAGTGGCCTTTGGTGACGACTTTAGCGAGGAGGCTACCGGTTAATGTGCCTTCAAAACGGGGAGCACATTTGCATGCCCCCAAACACACGTGTGTGCGTGTGCATGTATGTCGTGTTTGTTTGTTCGGCTGCATGTTAGCGCTGCCGCTCTGCTTGTAGGGTGTTTGACGATGATTCATCAACGAATTAGTTGAATATTTAAAATGACATTTAAATGTAAGTGGGCCAAAAGCGCTGTAGGAAACTTTCCAAATGTTCTCATTCGGGATGATGGGGGAAAGGGATGGGTGGACAAATGGAAGGTGGTAAGGAGAGAAGGACGGTCAGAAAGGAAGGAATGATGAAGGAAGTCGAGTAGGAGACATGAATGAATGAATGAATGGAGGATGGAAGGTGAGGAAGGGCGGAATGGCACGAAAGGCCTCTCTGTCCTTCCTTTCCGCAAGGAGGAAGTAACAAAGGAGGGAAGGAAAGAGAGAGAAACAAAAAGAGAAAGCGATAAATTCCTACATGAATATTAGGGGGCGGGGCTAAATGAATGCATGTTGTGATCATGTAAATGCTCGGCGGAATGGATTATGCATACCGCAGCACCCGAGACACACGCACACTCAGCACTGACAGTATGTGAGGTAGGTCTCATACAGTAGATAGAATACATTAATTCTGAATCAAAGGATTAGTTCCCTTGCTCACGCCACGCCCCTCCATTCGAAATCATTCAATCAGCTCATTCATTTGAATAAATCTCTCAAATATGCGCTTTCATCTTAATACGACTCGACGCAAGCAGGGGAATATCTTGAACCTACTGAAAAGTGTCGAAAGTGCAAAAATGATGTGCGGAATCCTGACGAAAGTGTGCCGAGTCACGACGCAGGATTGGTTTATAGTGATTTGTTGCCCTCTGCTGGACAGTCGCGGCACTACAAGACGACACTTTATTCGGTACACAGTCGAGTTAAGACCAAATCCTAATAATCTGCCTAATACGAGGTTGTAGATTTCATAAATCAACCGAAAAAATATGGAAATGTGACATAAAATCATTTTATTACATAACAAAACTTGATTATTATAAAAACATTTTAAACTAACTTTTAATCAAAGTTTTCAATTTTGAATTAAATAGTTTTTGATATATTACATTTCCAAGCCTTAGAAGTAAGCTTAAAACGAAAATTTTAGACATATTAGACACATGAGATTTTTTAAAATTTATTTATTTTTATTAAATATATCTTCATCGACATATGCATATTTAACTGTTTCCTCACAGTAAAACTAACACACATGGGGTCTAGTGTATATGAATTGTTTTTGTCGCCTTTCTTTTGTTCCCTGCAGCCCTCCTGAGACAAAGGACATCACCATGGACCTTCCGGACGCTCAGCGGCAAGAGTGGTTCGCTCAGTACTTCTCCTTTTGATTGACAACACACACACACTCGCACACACGCACACACAGACACACACGCATAAACCTGCAGAAACAAACACACCAGGATTCAGCAGCATGTCATCCAAACTTTAAAAAAATGTCTGGATTTAAACTACTACTACTACTACTACTACTACGAAAAAAAGAGAGAAAATGTTTGTTTTCTATATTGTTTAAAAAAGAAAAAGACATTCGGGCTTGATTCAGTTCATGAAATAAATGATTGGCAGCTTGAGAAGATGTCATTCAGCTTGACGTCTTTGTACTAGTGTTTTTTGTTTACTAGTAGAATGCCTGTGTCTTACTAGTACCATTTTCCCACTACTTTTGCCACTTTTAGCCTAATAGTACGCAATTAAACCTTACTGGTAAACTACTGTGCTGCATTGCAACTAGGCCAAACTAGTAAGCTCGCACTAGTAGCGTCCTGGACTCTACTAGTAGGACCGAAACGCCCACTAGTAACATGTGCTTGTCCAACTTGTATTCCAAAGTTGTCCGACAAAAATGTCAAAGAGTCATGGAAAAAGGTTACTAGTAAGACAGTTGTACATGGCCTTAAAGTCCCTGTAAAGTGAAAAGAAAAGTCGAGTAAATTGGGCACAATACAGAGAAGATCGTTAACAACCCTGCGAAATTTGAACGATTTAAAAAAAATAAATAAATAAAATCGAAGTATTTAAAATGACGCTTCCACTTGCTGGTTGTGACGTTGGACTACAATTATTTTTTCAACCTGATTCTCCTGCCTTCTCTCCATGGCAAGCATGCACTCACGCCACGACGACGCGCTCTAAAGTGGCCGTGCCAGTCCGAAGCTGCGGTCCATACGCTGGATGTGAAGTAAAAAAAATAAAAATATTCCCCCCTCCTTGCTCTTGCATCTTTCTCTGCAAGACGTGCACACACTTGCGGTTGACAACGAGGCGCTCTCAAGCGGCCACACCAGCAGACTATCTGAAGGGGATTAGGCCCCCACCAAAAAATAAAATCTGTAAAACTGAAATGATGAAATACATTTAACGTCATATCAGCACAATTGAGTACTAGAAAGTTGTGATTTTTGGCTGGTTTTCTGCAGTAAGCTTCAACCATGTATAATTTAGTTCAAAGCAAATTTCTGATTTCACTTTACAGGGTCTTTAGGACTTTTATAAAGTTTTGGAATAAATGCTTGAATGCCTCTGGTATCTTGAAATCAAGGATATGAAATAAATGCTCATTACTCTGATTTGTCATCTTCTAGGTTGGATGTTTTAGTTTTTTCTCATTTGTATCATTGCCAGCGTTTTTATTTTTATTTTATTTCTTTTTTTTGGGGGGGCGGGGGGGTCCAAGTGAGAAGTAGACGTACGTGGGGTCTAGAGGTCCTTGTTGCTCTTCTCTGTGCGTTACAAAAAATGTTCAAATCAGAATATTAATAGTAATAAAAAGAAAAGAAAAAGCTGCTTTTCTGTTCGACGCCAGATCAGTCGGTCTGTTGTTTTAGGGGGCGCCATCCCCGTGATAGAAGATGATGATGATGATGATGATGATAGTGGTGGTGATCTTTTTGAGTAGACTACAAAACTCTTGTTTGTATGCTTGTCTGTCTCTACACAGATACAATGATGTCTCACCAATTTTAAGAGCAAAAATAGCATTTTATATTTATATTATAATGTGTATGCTAAATAAATGATTATTGTGACATTTATTCTTGTGTTTCTTGTCTCCTATTTGGCAACTTTGATATAAGTATAGAAAGATTTTTTTTCCCGCTTCCGATTTTTTTGCACCATTCACTTCACTTATACAGTCATTTGCTTTTGTTTAAAATGTAATTTGATATTTGTTTATATTTAACCTTTTGCTGCAAAATAATTTCAAAACAAAAAAATCAATCTCATTCTTTGTATATGATTTTATAGAAACACCATAGGAATGTTAAAAAACTAAACAATTTAAATGTAAAACATTTTGCATTTGTATTAGATTTTATTATTATTTTCAGCTCTTTTTAAACATAACATTGATTAGCTGTAGGGATATTTATCCCCCACCCCCACACACACACACTGCTTAACCAATGTAAATATACAAAAAACGATTTTTTGAGGGGTGGTCTTATGTGAAACAATTTCAAAAATATGATTTTAATACAATTTCTTATATTAAAATTATTTCAATAGAAATGTAACATTTTCCTCACTGCTCAAACATTTAATTTTGTTTAGAATAAATGATTAACAGTAACTTGGTTTAAGAGAAACGATATTACACCTTTTTCTTAATGAAGAAAATGATTAAAAATAACTTTCATTAAAAAATACAGCTGTGTAGAAGTAACAAAAATGTACTTGATTTCATCAACATATCTGTTTTAAAATGTAATTTAAAAGACAAAACCTTTGTCCCCATTTGGTCCAGACTGACCCGATGGATGAACTTGCATTTCTAGTTATCTGCCGCTAGATGGCGGCAACACCATTGTGTTGACCAAGAGGTCATTTTTTTGACCCGGAAGATAAATATACTGGTACACGAAAACAAATGGCTACCTCGGGAGCCGCCGGTTCCCCGGGCCGCCTGGTCCAATACGTGGTGGTCCGCTCGGACCTGGTCCACAAGCTGTCATGGCCACTGGGCGCCGTCATCACGCAGGCGTGCCACGCCGCCACCGCCGCCGTCCACCTGCACTACGCCGACGGGGACACGCAAAGCTACCTGGCCGAGCTCGACTCCATGCACAAAGTGGTGCTCGGCGTGAGTCACGCCGAACTCCGTTGGACAAATTACATTTCAGACTGTTCCGATTTAAAACACGTTTATAATAGGTTTAACACATTTATAGTTTCACACATACTTGTACCGTAGGCTGTATCGTTCGGCGAGAATTGATGTCATTTTTGTTGCTTTAAAAAAGGCCCAATGCTGTTTTTAATAGGCTTGCTGTCGGAATCCTAGTGCGCAGTGCGTCTGTGTAATACTTTTAGATGTTCTCCAGTTTAGTATGAACGTGCTGTATGTGTTGAGTAAAAGCAGAACCGAATCGTAGTCATACCTAAAATCGACAAAGTTGGTGAAATAGTTCTTTTATTACTCAACGTTATTCTTTTTAAAACATAGGCAACCTTAACATGGCTGTTTTACGAGAGGAGTTTTGCAAGGTTACACTATAGCCGGCTAGATTTATTGGTGATATTCAGAAAGAGTTTTGATTGAATATTGGTTTTTTTTTAACTAAGTTGAATATCTGATTATGTATTTCTATATTTACTTTTAATGAACTCAATTCTGCAACTGGAACATATGAATTGCATTTAATAAATTAAATTCAGAAACCAAGATTGCACTGCATTTTGGCTATTGCCTAAACTATGACGTATAAAGATTCTGCTTATGGGACAAGCCGAAAATCACAACAACTTGTCTCCTCATCAGATTATGAAACAATTTCACTCTTCCTCTTGTGTCCTCCAGGCTCCCGACGAGGCCGCCCTTTCGGGCTTGTCTGACAGCCTGACCCAGGCCAGCGTGGCACACAAGCTTTGGATTGAGCAGCCTGAGAACATTCCCACCTGTCTGGCTCTCAAGCCGTACCCCAAAGAAATGGTGCAGCCGCTGCTCCGCAAGTTCAAGCTCTTTAAGTGATCTTGCCTAGCCTCAACGTCTTACTGACTCTTAGTGGAAAAAACATGACCACCATTGTTAGTGCATCCATATGACTGCAATACAGACATTTTTTGGGATGAACTGCATACATGTATAAGCAATGAGTCAATTATTTCATGAATGAATACACCTTAAATGTTAATAATAAAATCAGTTTAATTTTCATTAATCAAATGAAAAAAAGTGTCAGATGTATCTTAATCCTGGCCGGACAGGTACAGCAGCGAGATGTCAACAGGGCCAGGAGCCAAGTGGATGCATAATGGGAGCCATTTAGCGGAGAGTAATTTTCATACTTTGAAAGAAGCGCAGCAGCCACGTTCTCACCGTCACTCCAGGGCGCTCGTCTGGGTGCTGTCGCGCCGTCTGGAAAGTCAGCCGCCCTGTTCAGGCACTAAATGATAAACTTATGTGAACCTGGGAAACTACAATAACAACACACAAGGCCACTGCACAGTGGATGTGGCATCTGTAAAGCTAGTGATTATACAGGAGTGCTGTTGAGGTATTGTTTATCCACTGAGTGGTATTCCTTCAAACAGTACTTTGATCTAAAAAGATGTCGGCTTGAAAAAAAATAAATGCCTCATCCCCAATGGTGTTTTCCACTTGAATAAACCCCTCGCCCCAAATACATGGCCTCTTTAGATATCTGGCATCTGTACAGCTGACTTAGAGTGGAGTTGAACGAAGCAGTGCAAATAGCGGCCTCCGCTCCACTAGACACCTTGTCTACTTGAATAAATAAGTGCCTCATCTCAAATAGACATCCTGTACTGATGTGGCATCGGAAAGGCTGACGCTAATACTGAGTTTTTGGGGCAAAAATGCTGCTGAGATCCACCCGGCACTGAGTGATGGTTACTCAAATAGTATATTTGTGGTAATGAACATTGCCGAGTAACTAAAAACTGTACCTAGACACCAACTCTCCCCAGAAAAAGCTCAAAGCACTCAGCAGATGTTGCCGTTAAGTACACCTAGTGAAACCTGGTCGTTAGCTTCAGGTTCGAAGTTGCTTGTCTTGAAGTGTACTTCGGGTACTAAGGTACAAGTATTTCAGTGTACTTTAGGTTTTAAAGTACTACTCTAAAAGTATTTAAAATTCGGGGTTGCTCATCTTTCAATGTACCTTGAGGTTCTCAGGTAATAGCGTTTAAATGTACTTCAGATTCAAGGGTACTTGTACATGTACTGCAGGTTCAAGGGTACTTGTACATGTCCTGCAAGTTCTCAGGTGTAAGTTTTCTTCAGATTCTCAGGTACTCAAAGTGATTTCTGGTTTCGAAGGCACTAGAGTACTTTACGTTTAATCAAACAAGTTGAACAGCCCTTTATTTCTATAGAACCTTTGATTCGCGCAGTGCACTATAATCACTTATATAATCACCATCAAAAATAATCCTGTATAAATGACGGCCAGTGACGGACGAAAAGTCAAGTCTTCTTGCGTTCCTCGAGTCAAATTTTGATGTGTTCCATGAACCAGGTAATGTTTTCTCCTGCTTCTGCTCGCGAACGCGCACGCAGGCTGGGCGCGCGCCCTCGCAGCCCTGTTTGTTTGTGTTGGAGCGAGAGAGCGAGAGAGCTTGCAAATGGCGGAGAGCGCCGAGCATAGTGACAACTTGGCTTCGCGAACTGGGCCACCACTACCGCCGCGCAGTCTCGGACACGCACGGGAGTGACACGCCGAGCCACCCCACCACCAGCAGCAGCAGCAGCGCGGAGGGGAAGTCTCCAGGCGAGCTGACGCGGATTTTTTTTGGGGGGGTCCAGCGCGTTGTGGGTGCTTATTCAGGCAGGCTATCTGTGGCTAAGCTAACCGACGTTGAGGCTCGCTGGCTTCGAGTCGTGTGTGATTTTTTTTCCCTCCCCTTTCCTCCTCCTCCACGCAGGCTTGTTTGTCAACAGACGCCGATGGCAACTTGTAGCCAGCCTGCTAATCGCAACCAAAAAAAGCCAAATTTAGGCGTGCTTTTATTGGATGTTACGTGTGAGCCGCTGCGGAGGGAGTGTAAAGTTACCCACGTAAAGTTAGCAACAGACATCCACACACACAAAACGGGCCAACGTTATCCGTCACGCAAGTTAAGTTAGCTGCTTGGAGCTAAGTCGGCTAACTGGCTGTGGTTGGACGACCCGCAACAGCGGGGAGGCGCGGCGGACTTCTCGTGGGATGTAGGAGCGAGAAAAGAAAAAAAGAAGAAAACAACAACAACAACCGTGGAGCGGCTGCGAGAGCACACCGCGAGGACGACGCCTGCTTGTGCCACATCAAGGTGAGCCAATTGAGCAACGGCTGCTGGTAGTGTTGACAGCCGCGATGGGACCCGGCCGCTGCGGCGCGGCCTCCCACGGATGCCTTGCCTGGCTTGGCCGCCGTGCGCGTGCGCGTGTGCGTGCGTACGCGCGCGCTCACGCGCACGCACGCCACCCAGTCTTTCTTCCTCTTGGCCCACCTGTAAATTAATCAAAGACTCTTACGTAAGCGCACCCGAGCGGCCTCACGGCGTCGCTGCCACCGGAATTGTGTTTTTGTTTTTGTTTTTGTTCGTCTTCCCTCACCTGTGAGTCTTCTTGACCTCCTTTGTGTCTTGTTGTGCTTCGAGGCTAATCTGATTCAGGGCTGTGGAAGAGAGAGAGATGCTATTCCATGTGCATGGTGTTTGCATCAGCTAATTGAGCTATTGGACACCTTAATTGGCTTCAGGAGCTTATTAAAGAGGCGCTGATGGATTGCTGTGGACACTTGTTTGATAAAGAACGCTGAAAGACTACTAGCTCACAACCCAAAGCGCACTCAAAGATGAGAAATGAGACGAGACCTGAAGTACACTTACAGACATACCTAAGAACTTGATATACTCTGAAATGCCAGTACTGTGGAGTAGACATTACTAGACACCCCGCAATTTTGCAGTTTGACGTTCTTTAAAAAAAAAACCTGGTTAGTGTTTTTGTCATCCAGACAAAGCAATGAAACAATTGCTTGTGACATCTTGGTGCTTTTTGTTGCAGTGAGTTGAGGAGCTTTGATGACACAGTAGTGCTGTAGTGCTATTTTACCTGAAGTGCACCAAAAGACAAAACATTTTCCTCCGAACCAGGAGTCCACTGCAAGACTTTTTTAATTCAACTTGATTTGTAGAGCACTTTACAAATAACCACAGCTGCATACAAAGTGCTGTACAGAAAGTACAAATCTGACATATAAACAGTCAGTTAAGACAAAACAATGACATAAAAACATCCATTCAGCCAGCCATTATCCAAACTGCTCAACAGTAAACACGAAACCCATGCCGCATAATCTCGAAGTCTCACGCTGAATTGAAAGGCAAATAATACAAATGGTCTTTTAAGACGTGCTTTAAAGGTGGACAGGGAGGGAGCTTGTCTAACGTTTAACGGAAGGGAAGGTCATTGCAAAGGGAGCGACCGGCACCGGACAAAGATCAAACCCCTCTGAGGCTCCGCTTAGAAATACACGTTAAGACTAGTACCTTAACGCCTGAAGCACACTTTCAGACATGTGTCTTTGAACCTCAAGTACACTTAAAACACCAGCACCGTAGAACCTCAGGCACTCTTTAACACTAGTATCTTTTGAAGAACAATTAAAGACGAGTACCGTGTATACCGCTACTAGAAATATACCGAAGAAAACATTACAATGTATTTTTTTGAAATCGGTTCTTCTTCACGTACTACTTAAAGAAAAAACATATTGATCTAATTCTTTAAAAAAAAAAAAACGTAATGGTTTTAAGCAAGCGACACTGCCATTCGCCGCCCTCCGCTAAGTCATAAAAGTAATTCCAGTTAAGTATCGTCGTCGTAAAACACAATACATGTGTACCGTATATACTTTATTTTTATGTCTTGCTGGTGGGCGATGAGCTAACTAGCGCATTTGATGGGCTCTCATTTGCGACGTCGTCACAACATGCTACGGAGAAAAAATGGTGGCCGAGACTCAGCACTCGTGAAATGTTAAGTAAGAATGGAATGGACACCACGACGGTGTGGTGTCGGGCCGTTCTGGAACCCGGAGTGGGAAAGTAGCTCGGTAAAGACCTGATATCCTGGAACCCGTAGCACACTTTGAGACCAGTATCTCGCGCCCAAGGTACTGGTACTTTAGATGAGCGCTCCAGAGTGATTATTATCAAAGACGCCCAAGACAAAGGTTGTGTTTACGCGGTCGGGCTGACTTGTTTTTGTCGAGCGTGCGTGTTGATTGATTGCGTGTGTGAAAGCATTCTCGCGGGGCCTCTCGAGGTTAAGATGTCGTCAGATAAACGAGTTCAGCCCTCCGCACCAGAAAGGCTCGCGAGCGTTCCTCGGCGCCCGAGGCGGCGACTTCATCCGACACTTGAACTTGTTTTTTTTTTTTTTTTTTTTTTTTTCTCGTGCACGGCGGCTCAAAGCAAAAATTGCGGTGGTGAGCAAACTTGAGTGGGTAAGCGATATCTGCTGTGGAATTCCTCCACGCTAATCTCTCCAAACAGAAAGCGGGGTGGGGGAGGCTTCTGAGGTTGTGTAAAGTGGATCCCTCTGCGGGGTCCAGTCGTTGTTTGGATCTTTGGGAGATTTACTGTCGCCTCTCGGGATGGCGATTTGTAGCGGCTGGTGATCTTTGTTGTCGTTGTTTTTTGTCGTCTCAATGTCACGGCGGCCCACCGAGGACGTCCATTTTAAAACAAAGCATTCCTCATCCTCGTTCGGCGAGAACACGGTGGGCACCTGCAGCCAGGTCCCTTGACTTCAGGAAATAGTCTGTGGCCGAGTGTCGCCAGCCACCGTTCACGTCACTGCCATTTTTATCAACCCGCGTGTGATTAAGTAGACTGTAAGACAGGCACCTTAGAACGTGAGAATCGGAAGTTCTCTTATTTAGCTTTTTGTGTCTCAATGAAACGGCAGACCTCGTTTCACCAAGGCCGTCCATTTCAAACGTAAGCATTCTCACGGTCGGACCCCTGCAGCCATCCTGTGTCACTTGACTCCAGGAAGTAGTCTGACTCCGTAGTCTGTCGACCGTAGAGGGAGGCCGGCTGTCGCCAGCCGCCCTTCATGTCACTGTGATTTTTATCAACACGCTCAATCAGCATCAGAGACTTGCCGCCAGAACTTGGCCACACTCGACTCAGCGGCTTTTAGCGCCCGCGTGGCTTCCGGCCCAGAGTGCCGTGTCATGTTTAGTCCGACTGCAGTGTCATCTGCTGGACTTGTGCAAAATTTTGCCGCCGCCGCCAAAGAAGGTTGTTGGAATCACCGTTTGCTTGTTTGTTCGTTCATTCGGAAGCAGCCTTTGTATGGTTATTAATGGGAAAATTGAATAGCCACGCGGTTGCCGCCTGATTTCATGTCACGTTAGGCAGGTCCAGTCCCCGCTATCAGCAAGTACTTGACACCTTTGACAAGTGCAAGGTAACAAAATGCTGACAGCTGATTGGACTTGAATAAGATGGAATTGAATTGCATCTACAGAAGGCTTTGTGCGGCGTGCAAGATAAGAGATGTCTTAATGATGTCAACATGGGTTTCGAGGCTATGAAGAGGTTGATGACTATGAGTACTATCGCATGAAATGGTTTTGGCTGGTTACCGTTTCCAAGGTATATCACAGTTCCAAAACCACTAAAACCTTCCATCAGCCATCCATCATTCATCGGCAAGTTCAAAGTAAAGTTACCCTGTTGATTGTAACTTGAAATGAAAATTTGCTGCTAGCTTGCGAGAGTTAGCGCGTCTACAGTCGATGGGATATACCAGTATGGGCTTGCTAGCGAGGCAGCTAAGATGCTAACCATCCAGGCTACGCATCAGCTTGTTTCCGCTCTGATGTTACTTCACAAGCGGAGAAGAGAAGTGAGACAGACAACTGGGAACCTCTTCAAATTGCGAGAAAAAAAATCACACTATTCCGCAAATATTGGATGATACTTGATCAAATACGAGGCAGCGATTGCCTTCCAACCAGATGTGAATGAGCGGCAACCAAATATGTAAGGCATGAGTTGATGTCTAAATGTGCTATCGTGAGTGTCCTGTGACTGTGATTATGAGCAACATGATAAGTACAGTATGCACTGTGTCCTATGGGCTCCCATAAGCTTCTGCGCTCTCCCGGCCGGCCACATGATCACCACGTTGTCCTCGCGTGAACCTGCCATATATGCATTGCATGTATTATTTACATGCTGCATGAAACATGCGTGCATCCCCCCCCCCCCCCCCCCCCTCACAACGCCTGCGCCGGGTTCAGCTGCTACGTGAATCCTTGCGGATTGGCTTGTTTTGGAGATGAGCCAAAAAGGTCATTTGCCTTAAATGTCATCTTTTTTTTGTGGGGGGGGGTGGGGTTCTGGTTTTGGGGTCAAACTCGAAAGACGGCTTAATGCCTTTAATGGTGCAACACAATCGAGCGTTTTCATAAGGTTGGAGGCCGACTAGTAACCGATCGTCTCATTTAGCGCTCTGCCTCACCCCCCATCCCTCCCCCGGCAACACGCGCGAAAGCACAAAGCCGCATAGAAGAAGAAGAAGAAGAATGGCGTGCCAGAGCTTTGCGACTTCATTTTCCTGCGGCTGTCAGCGACGGTGGCAGAAAAGGAAGGTGAAGGCAGCGAGGCGACGGCAAGAAATTGATCGGGCCTTTGAGACCACGGCGTAATGTACCGGCGCCTCCACGCGTGTGCTCGAGCACGGTAAACAAGATGAGAAGTCCACAAGTGGTTGAATGGTTGGAATGCGCTGCTAAGCCAGGGACAAAATATAGATTCTATCTTATACAATACTCTCTCCGGCTATATACACACACACACACACACTGCTGACAAAAAGAGACATTTTGATTTTGGGTGAAATTTTCGGGATGAATCTCAAATGCACTCGAGTTGAACCCGTTTGTGACGGAAGCCGAATCCACAATAAGGAAATCTCGTGTCCCGCTTGCAAACCGCCGATGACGCTTTGGGACACTCTCGGTGCAGTCGATGATGTCAGCGGTTCAATTGATTTTCCAACATGACGTCCTCGTCCGAGATTATCAGCGCCTGTTTGGTGATTGACCACGTTGTGACCCTGTCGAAAACAAAACAAAGCATTGTACAACTATGCGGTCGGAGTAGTACGAATTGCGATTGATTTGACAGGCGCTTGGTTTATTTCAACAAATGTTCAGCGTCCTGTTGTTGATGTCACAAAGTGGAAACAATTCCACGTTTTGGGGTACTGTCGCCGTGGGAGACTAATCGCCTGCATGGCGGCCTCCATGACCCTTAAACTGATTATTGGCCGTGTGGTCAATCGAAATTGACGCGTCATTGGTGGAAGACCCTTTGTATTGTTGAAACCTCCAGACAGCAGAAAATTCCCTCAAGGTAGAGGGAAGCGCATACGTAATCAATTGTACAGTCGGAGTCTTTCCGGGGCTGGCGATCGTTGATGCAATTGCGTCTGCTTGGCTAACCTCGCTCTCCAATCAACGTCGCGCTAGCACGACGCCGCGCACAATAACCGTCTTTTTTGTGTACTTGTCGTGGCGCTCAAGTGCTTGAAAACATTTTGCAACACAACTTTGTTGATGTGGCGCATTTCATCATAACAGCGACAGCTGCAGCACCGACCAACGGCAGTGCTCAGCAATCGCGACGCACACCGCACGCCCCGTTTGCACCGCGCACGTAGTCTGTTCGAGTGTGAGCTTGCGAACCTTGTCCGATTTCCGACACAATCGACGAGACAAGGCCAGATTCGCTGCCTAATCTTTATCTTTGACTCAAAAGCGGTGTTGATCTCTAATCCGAAGCGATGTACAAAGCAGGCAGTTAATGATAAAATAACAACGTATAATTAAAGGTAATTTATTTTTAATTGCGTAGGCGTGTATCTTTTGTACTCATCGGTACCTACGAAGTAACTGTCAGTTTCCAAAAGGTTGGTCAGCCGTCTTAAAAGACAATGGCCTTTGGAAATGACAAACTCTTTTTAAAGACTAGTAAAGTACCTTTAAATCTGGAGTACGCTTAGAGTAGTACCTTAGACCCTGAGGAACTCCTCAAAAGTGCTACCTTCGAACCTGAAGTACCCTTAAGACCAGCGCTTTCAAAAATTCAAAATGTCAGCAGCGTAGTTGCGTCAGTCGATCAGGTTGTTCTGGTGAACGAGAATTCACCACAAAGTTCAGATACAAAACATTGCACGGATTCCATTAAGTGAGGGGAAGCACGCATGCAGCTCTAATTACAGGCCTGCCGCTGTGCGCTAATTAGCGCTGTCAACAACCCTAAAAGCGCGGTGACGTGTTGAGGAAATACGGCACATATCAACGTTTATATGATTAGCGCAAAGTAAAGCAAGCAGAGTCTAAAGGCGTCGCTTTTTACACAAGGGTCGTTATTTAATAGAATGTTAAAATCGGAATTTTTTCATTTTATGACAATGACTCAGTTAGCCAATTATTACGCAATAAAATGGGACGGATGCGGCAGGTCATACGTATAAGGCGGAAAATAGTTTATTTTACAGATGAAATATTTCATGCTCGGTTTTTTTTACATTTGAGTATTTTTTAAATTACAATTAACTATGTGATTGAAAATGATAACGTAAAAAAATGTTTGTTTAGCTTTGTTTGTGTGTGTTGCTCTACAAGGATCCAGTACCTTGACGTCGCTGTTGTCTTTCCCGCCTGTGCCGCAGATCACCCGCCATGTTGCCATGTGACAGAGGGACTGCCGAGTGACCGTAAACCTGTCGCCTGCCACCTACTCGAAACCCCGCCCCCGCCACGCCACGCCACGCCACTGACCGGTCGCCTTCTCGCCCTGGACCCGGCCGGCAGCCACATGACTCGGCCCCTGGTGACCTAGACCACGTAGGTACCCCGCGCTTCCACTCGAGCCATCCCAAAATGTCAGGAAACGGCAAACACAATCACGTTCGTTAATAGGGATGCCGATTATCGGCGCCGATATTCAGTATTTTGATGTATACCGGTATCGGCCTTTTTTAAAAATCTGACGGCTGACAATAAATCAATTTAAAACAGTGTTAACTTCAAGGAAGTATTTATTTAAATTTTAAGTGAACTTTATGAGATTCTACTGACGCCTTTTGTTTTTATTTGAAGTCAATACAATACAATATCACTTTTTGTTAGAGTTCTACAACAAACCGTTATGCAAATCTAAAAAATTGTTCAATAAACATACCCTCAAAGGCAATTACAGTTCTGAGTTATATATTTTTTTATTTTGACGTCAATATTTTCCTTTTTTGTGAAAATGAATACCGGCTCCAAATATCGGTTATCGGCCTCCTTGACGACTAACAATCGGTATCGGCCTTGAAAAAAAAACATAGCGGTCTATCTCTAGTCGTTAACCACAGTCCATTTGGTGTCAGGTTGAGTGCCACAATTTATCAATGCGACAATCACCTCCTTATTTTAACGCACATGGGTCAGGAGTAAAAGCATGATGGATGATTTAACGCGCGTCGTCAGCCATGACAGAATCCCCGTCCGGGTGACCAAAATGTATAGCCGGCTGAAGACGTAGCGCACATAATAGGCCGCCAGTTGGATTTGCGAGCCTTTCAAGATTACGCGTTCCTGCGTTAATCTCATCCCTTGGACCTCCCGACGCCGCCTCGGAAGGGTTCAGTCCAGGACGCGAGGACGCGCGTCGGCCGAGTTCCACTAATGATGCCGATGATGAATATTCATGTCCAGTTGTCAGCCCGTAAGAGAGTAAGTGTGTCAACAAGCGAGCTGGAGGGAGTCGGGTGACACTTTCAATGCACGACGTTATACTGCTCGTATCCTCATCTCTTGTTTATTGATCGGTTTCAACAAATATTCTAAAATGGACCTTTTTTTTTCCCCCCCTTCACTCAAGTGAATGCCAACCCTCAGTTCTGCCCCCCCATCCCCCCCCCGTCTTTGTTGTCTCTCTCCAAGAACCGGCATGCTGAAAACATTTGAGACGTGAGCAGAACGCTTCCAGCAAAAAGAAACCTCGACGTTGTGCTCTTGGAATCTTTTCGTCGCGTGTCAATTGTGAGCAGGACGCCGAGAAAATGAAATCGGCGAGCTTAGCGACGAACTGAGCTGCGCAAGCGTCGTTTGTGGCTTATCAATCGCAGCTAACGGCAAGATCGTTTCCCCTCATCGATGAAAGCGAGAGCCCGCCGGGCCGATCGGAAGTATTCGCGTCAGTTGACTGATGGCGCGAGCGGGGAGTCAACGGGTGCAGCCTCGCCGAGGCCGCGTATACATTCCACGTGTCCGCCATCTGAGGAGGGGGGCTCAGCAACGGCGACTGAGGGGCTGCGAAATACGGCTTTAACCATACGTTTTAAATTTACAGCTATGGCGTTTCAGAAAAAAAAATTCCACCCATTGCTGAACGTAACCCTTAATTCATGAATATTACTAATTGGATTACGGGACTAAATTTTCTATTATTGCGGTTCGGATAATGGATGAATGTTATTATATTATTATTATGATGATGAATAGCAGACGTGCTCGAGAAGAAACAAGGGCAGATTCAGAATCATCGCAAAAAAAACAAATCTAGAAAAGTTTGCTTGCGTCTCTGATTAAAAAATTGTGTAAAGATTTTTTGGGCAGTCTAATCTAATTGGGATTTTTTTTTCACCGTCAATGATGCGGTTTAATCTGCGATTATTTTTCAAGGTCCTCTTCTGATGTATTATTTTAACAAACACAAGCAATAAATCTGTGTTATAATAAACGATATCAGATTTATTATACGTAAATGTTTTCTTCAAGCAAAAATCGATAACAATTTTTTGCAGATGTTCTTTTTTTTTCCCCATATTAACGCATTGCAACATAAAACAAAAGAAAATGACATTCCAACACCCTTTCTACAAATAATCTGCAAAAAATGGGCAAATTTTTGTAGATTTTTCTCTCTGTTGTTGAACAAATGCAACCAGACAAAATATTGTAAAACAGTCAAATGTTGTTTCTATAAATCAGATCTTTATTTTTGTAAGCGTTATTCATTGCATATTTATTTTTTTTATTAATCAGCCAATTACTCGGCTACCTGGATTTTATCCTGGCAAATACCAGCATCGGTTTAAAAAAAAAAAATCGGGCAGATCCCTGAAAATGACCCTTAGAGATGGTTTTGTTTCGGGAAAAAAAAAACATGTCTTTGGTTTTCTTGTCACGAAAGGGGGATAAAATTGACTGTAATCGGATTTCTGTGAAAAAAAAAATCTGACATTGTACTTTAAGGCGATATTGACTCAGCGCGTGCACGTAATGAGCATGTTTGTATTTTACCGTCCGGTTGGTAAATAAGCACATCAGCAGGCTCTATAGAAACCAGGCAGGCATCTCGGCCTCTGCCTCGCATTCCCAACCGGGCTCCCAACGTCACGCAGGGCCCCAAAGGAGCTTAAATAATCAAGTGGGAACTATTGAAAGTTTCAACGTACAGTCAGAAGATTAAACAGGACAAATTGTGTAAGCGTGTGTGCATGTTCTTTTCCTGACTCTCCCTCCCGCCAGTGTCAACTCCGCACTCTTGGTGACCAGGTGGTCTCTGCTCGCCCCACTGGCCATACGTGTCTTTGTGCGGGCGGGGGGGAGGGGCAAGTCAGCCGCGGATACTCTCCCGTGTTTACCCGCTCGCCCGGCTGGCGTGCGCGTGTCGCATCATTAAGCGCCCCGCTGGTTTCCTGTCACATGGACCTGACGGAATAAGTGTAACCTGTCATCTCAACACGGCCGGCAACTGCCTGAGCGAGCCGGTGGACCTGCCGCACGCGCTTTGAAAACTGGAAGACTGCTTTGAATTGGCAGAGTGACTGGTGAAATAATAGCATGTCGATGCTAGTGTGGGAATTTGCGAGGCGCCTGTTTGTTGTGGTTCCCCTCACTCTCTGGCTGGCGGGGAGAAACGAGAGCCCAAAGTGCGCTTGCTTCAAGCTGTCTATCCCTCCCAGATGTATTTACTGCATTGGTGACGCATTCGATAATCATTGTATATTTCAAACACCAAATGTTCAACAAACCGCGTCATTTCGTCCGAAGAAAGTGCGCTGGTGTAATGCTAACATGTAAGGGTGCACGGAAATTAGCATCAACATTGCAATAATACACTTTAAAAAAAAAAAAACACGGATTAGTAACGCATAGAACGAAAAGAGACTTGGATATTTTAACACTATAATGTTGAATCAAGGCTTCATCAAACAGAAGTCCGCTAGCATAGTGCTAACATATCATGCCAAACGCTGTCGACGAGCTAACAGAATTTAGCTGCTTCTTTAACACGCACGGAATAGCAATGTATTCAAACAGAGTGGACACCAATCCTCGCATCTCACCAATACGACTTTGAATACAGCATTTGTTACAAAATCGGAGCTGTGACCCTTTTGGAAATGTGCTCGTCCCAAGAGAGCCAACGTATACACGTACCCGCACGGCCATGCTTTGAAATCCACCAGTGGCGGGGGTGCAGAAAGGGGCGAGGGGGGGGGGGGGGTAGCTGGGGCGGTCTAAGCAGCCATTGTCGCAGCGACGCTAATCCTTCCTGACTAGCCTTGTTTGCATCCGACCTCAGATCACCCCTCTGACACGCTACTAACACGCAGTGCCGGGGGAAAAAAAAAAAAAAAAAAAAAAAAGATAGGCCCGCTGCGCATTAACGCTGTGCATGCATCCTCTAAAGACCCCCGCCCACCATCCCCCTTGAGCTGCTATCGAGTTCAAACACATTTCGGTGCATATGCTTCTGTTTTGTACGTTCTGTTAGGAATTGTTTTCAGTGACTGACTGTATTCGGCACATTGCGCAGGCTAGTCCAAATTTAGAATTGTGCCCATTCAGCGTAGTACCACGTTGTGCCACAACATGCCGGGCAGCACTGAGCTCGACTGGACGAGATGCAGCGTCGTAAACGTGACCAAGTGGCGGGGGTGGCGGGGGGCAGTCAATTCAGCCTCGTTACGCTTTGCTGCGGTATATTGCTGAATTTGCATGTGTTGCTGCTGTTGCCGTGTGCGTTAAGGTAGCAATTGTTTGAGGGTTTATAATTACCCCGACGCTAACTTCTGTTAGCCCCTCTATATGCTTTTGCATGAAAAGCTAGCCTAAAGCAAGTGGGCGGGCCTTAGGTTCCATGGACCGTGTTATTCAATGATGCTTTGTTTGCCGCCCTGTCACATTTAATAGCTGCCCATTTGCAGTCCTGGACGTAACTCGCGCCAGTAACCTACGCGTAAAACGCGCTCATCGTTGCGCATATCGCTATCGAGCGCCTTCCTCCGAGCAAACTTTTTTGCGTGAGCATCTGTTTGTGCCGCCTTGCTTTGCAGGTCAGTCAAAGCTGAACATGAGTGCCGTCGGGGAAAGTCCCCTGGACCCTGACACGGGCGAGTCACGCAAGAGGAAAGGCTCACCATGCGACACGTCTGCGCAAAGGTAACCTCAAAGACGGCACGTTTACGGCGACCCCTCCAATGAACTCCGATAAATGTTGAAATGCAATTTTGCAAATGTTGAGATTCCCTTTATTTCACGTCTGTAGTCCTGACATTTGTTGTCTATACGCCTCGAATTGGCCGTATTGTCATGATATGTTCATACACCTTGACGGAGCAGTCATTTATATGTTCAATTTCCGATATTTACATGGTCGATCATGTCGGCGTGTCCTCCAAAGTAGCATATTGACATCATATTTAATGTCAATGCACGTCTAAAGTACTGTATTCATATATTACTCCTTGTTCTGTACACTCTCGTGCGCTGACTCCCACGGCACTCACCGGGCCTGGTCGCACATTCTAACGCCACACACATTCAAAGTTACGAATACTACAGTGTAGAACGTGATGATTTACCACATTTCGCATCATGTTTACTGCTCTATACGCCTCAAATTTGCAATTTCTGCACTTTTTATACACTTATACTTTGCATTAAATGTGTCTGCGCCCCTATTGTAGCGTATTCGCATTATTTAGATGTAAAAGTGCCAAATTGCCTCACCAAATTGCCATGGTCATATTTTGGAAGTCTCCGTTGTTGACGCCGCGTTGCTTCGCGAGCCCGCCGCCCGAGTTGAACGTTTGTGGATTAGCTTGGCCCGGGGAGGCGTGTGCAGATGGATCATCAGATCACGGGTTAGCCAAAGTTTAGCCCAAGGGTCGAGGTGTAAGCGAGGACGCTCACACACACACACACACTCGCTCACTCACTGGCAGCTCCCAGAGTCGCCGCGTCCGCTCTTGTGAGCCTTTTAAGGCCCAATAGCTGATGTAAGCTGATGTAACATCCCGGCTCGTATTTCCAAACGCAACCAGTGACCTGCGCCTTCAAACTGCACCCTTAACAACCCCCCCCCCCCCACCCCCCCCCCCCCCCGTCACCCCCCCTCCCTCACTCTTCCTCCCAGCCTCCCTCCCTCTCTGGGCCACCATGTCTGTGTGTTTTGGCCGTCCAACGCACTGACCTACTTTTTGCTGCTGTTGTTGTCCTCGTACACACGCGCACACGTTTCGTTTTTCACATTTACCACAAAGTCGTTGCTCCTTCTTAGTGGCGCGCGCGGGGGACGAGTGTTAAAGGACAGAAGTGTTTCAAATATGTTCAGTGACATCTGTGTCCCGCAGTCTCATTTGCAGCAAAAAGGAGTATTATAAAAAAAGAAAAAAAAGTAGGTCTCCTTGAACGTAGAGCGAAGCATGACCTGCGTGACGGGAAGTTGACAAGGGTCAGGGGTCACTTGCAGCTAGCGAGCAGAGCCGTCGGGATATGTGATGTACGTTTTGGTCGGACTCTCTTGTTTCGCTTGTTTGTTTGATGTGCAACGCAGCGGCGTTGGCCAAGAAAGGACGGCAGTCCGGAGCGGCATGCTTCACGCGCTACAAAAGTGCGTCCCTGCCTGGGCCATTGAAAGCCTCGTTTTAAACAAAGGCTTTTTTTTTTTTTTTTTTTTTTTTTTTTTTTGCTGAACCTCTCTCATTCTGCGTTGCTGGACTTGATATACGAAAACAATGTTGACGACCACAGCAAGCGGCGCGAGCGCGACTGATCCTTTGTTTGCCGTTTCCCGCTGATGCAGCCTGGAGAAGCGGCGGCGCGAGCTGGAGAGCCGCTACATCGGCGAGCTGGCCGAGCTGCTGTCGTCCAACATGGGCGACATCGCCAGCCTCAGCGCCAAGCCCGACAAGTGCCACATCCTCAAGAGCACCGTGGACCAAATCCAGCAGATGAAGCGGCGCGAGCTGGGTAAAGGCCCGCGTTTGCGGCCCCCTCGCGTTCCGCGACGGCTGCTGACTTTCAGGTTTGCCTCGCCCATAACTCCCTCGGCCCCTCCCCCGCAGAGAAAGCGGCCCTTCGCTCGGCTGACGACGCGGTGCAGAAGAGCGACATCTCGTCCAGTAGCCAAGGCCTGCTGGAGAAAGACGCGCTGGGACCCATGCTGCTGGAGGTGAGCGCGGCCCTCCTAAACGGTGACCCCCCCCACCCCCCCACCCCCCACCCGTTTATATCAATGAGTCAAGCGACGTGTCGCTGGCATCCAGGCTCTGGATGGCTTCTTCTTCGTGGTGAACCGCGAGGGCCGCATCGTGTTTGTCTCGGAGAACGTGAGGAGCTACCTGGGCTACCCGCAAGAGGAGCTGATGATGTCCAGCGTCTACAGCATCCTGCACGTGGGGGACCACAACGAGTTTGTCCGCAATCTGCTGCCCAAAAGTCTGGGTGAGCCTTCATGGAGTTGGATTACTGTCAAGGTCGCACGTAGGACGTGTCACGTATTTCCTATTTCACCTCGGCACTAGAGATAGACCGATTATGCTTTTTTTCAGGGCCGATACCGATTATTAGTAGTCAAGGGGGCCGATAACCGATATTTGGAGCCGATATTCATTTTCAGTCAAAAGGAAAATATTGGCATCAAAATCTAAAGGAAAATGTACTCTTAACTTTGTTGCAATGTCTTTAAGCATGTTTATTGAACAATGTTTCAGGTTTGCATCATAATGGTGATTTAAAAAAAAAAAAAATCATTATTACAAGAAATTTTTGACAGTATACATCTTTGTTCTAAAGTTCTAAGAAAAAGTTCAGGGAGCACCCAGGATTGTCAGCATCTCTTAAAAAGGATCAAGGAAAACTTAAACAATAGCTCCATGTAGCTTTCGACTATAAATTTCAATAGGACAGAAATGTTCAACTTTCACATATCTTTGTTTTGATTTCCACAGTTTTAAATTGATTTATTATCGGCCAGCAGAGTTTGAAATAAGGCAGATAATCGGTCCATCCCTAGTCGGCACTATACCAGTATCATATCACTGGCCGGGAGAAAAATGTTCATCTCCTCCATTTTTTTTTTTCTTTTTTTCTCCCCCCGAATCATGAACCGATGGCTCGTGCGCGTAGTGAACGGCGCGCCATGGCCTCAGGAGTCGGGCCGCAGGAGCAGCCACACGTTCAACTGCCGCATGCTGAAGAGGCCGCCCGACGAGATGGACTCTGAGAACCAGGAGGCCCGGCAGCAGTACGAGATCATGCAGTGCTTCACCGTGTCGCAGCCCCGCGCCGCCGTGCAGGAGGAGGGCGACGGTGCGCATAGGCCACGACGCGCTCACGCTCCTTTTGCGATCCGTTCCTCGCTTTCGTTTCCGTCAATCAGCCGCTTTGCGTTTCAGAGCTGCAAAGCTGCCTGATCTGCATCGCCTGCCGGATGCCTCGCGCCCAGCCCGTCAGCACAGAGTCTTTCATCACCAAGCAGGACCCCACAGGTGACATCTTCAAGTAGGGTTGGCCCGATCACGTTTTTCCAGCTCCGAGTCATTTGATTTTCAGGTCTGTGATCTGCCGATACCCCGATCCGATACCGATTCGAGTCCCGATCCGATTCGATCTGAATATAGAAATATACATACATCGTGTATATGTTTTTATATATATATATATTTATATTTTATGGACCATTCCACCAAATCAGTGCCACTTTTTTTTGTAATACTCAAAATAAACTCTTTTTTTTTTTTTTTTTCAAAGTTTTCCATGATAAACATATTGAACAAGGATGCACCTGCATTGCTTCATCTCCGAATTTGTTCTATAATGTCAGTTTTTTGTACTGAAACTCTTTAACATTTACACTAATTGAATGGTAACTTTAAACACAATACACATCAATGTGCTGGACGCTTTATAAAAAAAAATGTATTTTCACGTTGTCGCCCGGGCATGCAAAATGCACCAATTTAGTTAAATGGCCTATATAAGAATTACTATCGAATGAGGGATTTCCCAGTTGGACACATTTGATTTTAATGGTAAACAATACATTTACATTGTTATTGAAAGGCTCGTGCAGGCTAAAACGAATAGCGCGGGCAGCTCCGGATGTAAAGTACGTGCGTGACGTCTCTCAACTACAAATGACGCTATTGATTTATGACCTCGTTAAATGCAACCAGCGGCGAACAAGCTTGCTTGTCGCTAAATCATTTACGGTCGTTAAACTTCTATTTGATGTTACGTCACGTCGTTCGGAAGTGTCACAATTGCTAATCTGTCTTCTCAACCGTCTCAACTCTTTGACGATGCCGTTTTGCGCGTTTTGCTGGCTGGCTTCTTTATATCAGTCAAGGCGGACTTATTTGAGGAGTATCCTTTTGGTTTGCCTTTCGCTTCAAACGAGCTATGAAGACAAACTCACCGCTCTGTCTCTGCCTCTGCCTCGCCTCGCTCGCTGCTGTCCTCAGCGGAGGAGAGTGACATGTCTGTTGGGTGTGCGGGGCACACAAACTACATCGCGCCGGGGGAAAAAAAAAAAAAAAAGTCACACTACTATGTTATATAAAACTAAGACACTACTGTACTACTTATAAATATATTTGCACATTTGGATTATTTTGTAGCTTTGTGACCTTTTCAATGTCTGGAAAAAAAAAAAAAAAAAAAACGATCTTCCTCACCCGATACCGGATCATCTGAAAATCACGTGATGGGGCCCCGATTTCCGATCACGCGATCAGATGGGGAGTGGAAACGAGGGCTTGAAATGACTTGAGCAATCCAACATCTGCGAGTGCGTCTAACGTTGTTGCCCTCTCAGGGAAGATCATCTCCATCGAGACCAGCGCGTTGCGGGCGACCGGCCGGCCCGGCTGGGAGGACCTGGTTCGGAAGTGCATCTACGCCTTCTTCCAGCCGCAGGGCAAAGAGCCCTCCCATGCCAAAAAGCTGCTACACGAGGGTGAGAGGCCGTTCTATTACGAGCCAGTGCCTCAAATTTTTGCGTACTCCCGGTTTGTCACGGATCGTCCGAGAATCCGTGTGCAATCCTCTCGCCGACTGCTGGTGTTTGTTTTGCGGCCGGTCGCCCAGTGATGAGCCACGGCACCGCCATCAGCCCGCTGTACCGCTTCGCCTTGAGCGACGGCACGCCGCTCAGCGCTCAGACCCGCTGCAAGTTCTGCTGCCCCCCCAACCCAGACGTTCAGCCCTTCATCATGGGCATTCACACTATTGACAGGTAGCGGCGAGCGCGCGCCCGTACCCACGTATGTGTGCATAACCGTTTTATTTCTCTTCCCCCAAGGGAACACAACACTGGTAGCTCTCAGGAAAACACTAACCCCAGCCTTCAGCCAACTCTGGGCAGCCCGGCCCAGACGCCCTCGCGATCGCCGGTCCTCGCCGCCGGCAGCAACTCAAAGCAAACCTCAGGCCCCGCCGCCGCCGCCGCCGCCGCCGCCGCCTCCGCCTCAACGGGGCTTCACCCCGGCAACAGCGGCGCCTCCCCGCAACGACTGAACCCGGCCGCCGGCTACCAGCCGCCCGGCCGGACACGTCCCCAGCACGGCGGCGGCCCGTCACCTCTCAGCAGCCCCGCCGCAGCCGCCCCTACCTCGTTTATGTCGGCGGCCGCGTCGCGGGCCAGTCCCGGGCTGGCCGGGAGCCCGCGGGCGCCGGGCCTCCACTCGCCCGCGGCTGCACTGAACAGACAACACTCTGGCGGCGACGCTAGCAACGCCGCCCCGGCCGGCTCAAAAGTTTGCTTGTCCAGACAAGCCGGCAACCCCGCCGCTTTCTCCTCTTCCCGGCCTGGAGCGGAGGGAGGGGTCGAGGACTCTGTCAAAGCCGCCCTGCCCTCCGCCGCGCCGCTGGCACATCTCAGACTTAATCAGCCGCTGGACAGCAACGGGACAGGAAGTGAGGCTAGCGACGTCCCCCGCAACTCGTTGCATCATCCCAAAGCCTCGCCCGGTCCTCAGTGTCCCGCCTCCCACAGCACACTGACGGAACGGCACAAGATCCTGCACCGGCTGCTCCAGGACAGCAGCGACTCGTCCGCCGCCTCCTCGTCCGCCGCCTCTGAGGATCTCGGCGGCAGAAGCGAGGTGGAGATCAAGAAAGAGCCGCTATCCAGTCCCCCGGCGGGCGCGGCGCTGCAGCGCTCCACTTCCAGAGAGCCGCAGGACCACCAGCTGCTGCGCTTTCTGCTCGACACGGACGAGAAGGTCAAAGCAACCATCCATTTTTTTAACCGTTGCTAAAAAGTCAACCTCCACGTGGGGGGGGATACGTTCCAGACCCAAACGCTTTAGGCGGAAATCCCCAAAAGAGTGACCATATGGCAAAATATGTATTTTTTTTTTTTTTTTATATATATACTTTGACCCCTCCCACATGCCTTGAACACATTTCCACATATGAAACACACACTTTTTCCTTAAGTATTCCTTACAACCTGTTCTCATCCTTTCACTGAAAGAAATGTGAGACCATCATATAGCATCACTCTGAGGAAAGAAAAGAAAACAGACTCACTCGGCTCTCCAAAAACAAGAGTCTGTTTGCTGAAGCTGTTTTGTCACTGACGGCTGCAACTGCAAAACTGACACGTAAAAACCAAAGACAGTTGTCAGTCAATTAATTTTATTGAACACCAAAATGCTCAACCAAACCGTATAATTGTACCTAATGAGAGGCTGCTAGTTTGACGCTAGCATAGAACAGGGCACACCATAGACATGCTAGGAGAAATTAGCATCAATGTTGTGGTAATTATAAAGCTTCGACCAAGTTCTTGTCTGTACGTCCGCTGCCTATGCTGACTGCAAGCCCGTTTTGGTCTTTGCAGGACTTGGGGGACCTGCCTCCTCCCTCGGCTCTCAGCCTGCACACGGTTCGGGTGAAGGTGGAGAAGCGAGGCGGCGGGGAGGCGTGCGCGGCGGGCACGGGCCCCGCCCCCAAGACGGCCGCCCCGGCGTGCGGCAGCCCCAAATCGAGTCCCGTGGGGGAGAGACGGCGGGACGGCCGCAGGGACAGCCGGCGGGATAGCCGAGACTCCACGGTGACCTTGTTGACAACCGACCGTGGCCGTGTTGCTTGGAATCGTTCACTCGGATAAAATGATCGGAGAACATTTCATTTTTCGCCATCCAAATATTGCGGTTTATTTGGTACTGCTTCGTGATAAAAATGCAGTTAAACAACAATCGAGCAATCTCACGCGACAGGGACCGACGCACTCACCAAATGTTTTGAAACGGATTCGGTTACTGCCAGGTCGTCGTAAAAGCAGATGTTTGCAATTTTTGTTTGTCTGCTCTCAATGTACAGAAATCCGAAAGTAATTACTGTTGAGAGGCTCAAGTCAATTTGAAGCTAAACAAATCGCTCCAAATGATTACTCGGTTACTGAAGTATGTGTCGATTCTTTTGCTAACGGATTAGTTTTTGATTCAATTGGCAAGTGCAATGCGCTGTATAGTTTTATTGATCAGTCAAATGCGAATGTTTTGGAAGAAGGAGGAGTGTCATTGCATGATTACAGTGTACGGGTTCAATACCATTTCAATTGTCTCTCTTTCTCCCCGCCTGGCCCTCAGATGTCCGGCGGCGCCTCCGACACGGAGCCCCCCGCCCAGCTGCCGCCCGCCCTCAGAGTCCCGAGCGCGGCCAAGCAGGGCGCCGACGACCCGGCCCAGCTCCCCTCTCCGGCCCCCCCCACCCCGGCGCAGCTCCAGTCGCCGGGGCCTCCGCTGCAGTCGCCGCTGTCCCAGCCCCGCTTGCAGTCGCCGTCGCCCCAGCTCCACTCGCCCTCCCCCAAGCTCAAGCTGCAGTCGCCCACCCAGCCGCACCCCAGCGGCGGCAGTGTGAAGAAGGAACCACCCGGCACTCCCAACAGAGGTAGGTCTTTATCATTGGGGGGGGGGCATAAGAACCAGAGTGAACCTCCGCTAGACCCAAATCACTACAGTAAACACAGGGTTTTTTTTTTGTTTTTTTTCACGGGCTTATTAGTGATCCGTCTAGTCCACTATAAAATTAAAAAAAAAAAAAAAAAAGATTCCAAACGCGGCCCGTGTGCGTTTTCCCAGGCAACCCCGATGGCGGCCCCTCTTCAGGCTGCAATCTCCAGTCGGCCTTCGATTTCTGCAGTCCGCCGACTCCGAGCCAGGTCCAAGGAAAGGGACAAGGAGACCTCTTCCAGGCCCCCAAAGACGGCGGCAGTCCCTTCCCCGAGGCGGAAATCGTCAACCCGTTCAGTTCAAGCACTGGTACGCAAAGAAAACACTGTCGCGCGCTCACTTTTTCGGAAAACAATTGAGCGGAAAGTTTAAAGAATTTTTTAGGGCTGTCATTCGACACAGACAGTATCTCATTGAAAGGAAAAAAAAAAAAAAAAAAAAAAGCAGTGAAGTGGACCTCGGTGAGCTGTCACACACCCGACCATGCACGGGACCACTGCGAGGCGGTTCGGGTATTCTGTCACATCCGTGCGGGGCGACGACAATAACCTGGCGCTCATTTGCACCTCGGTGATGACAGCGGCAGCCTCGCCATGTTTATGTCACCAGAACGCTAAACAGACGTGTACAGCGCGTGTCAAAAGTCAACACGCCCCTGTTCAAATGCAAGCTTTTTGCGATGACAAAACAAAACAAAAAAAAGGACCAACTTTTCCCGCCATTAATGTAAAATATACTGCACAACTCAATTGAACTAAAAAAAAAACAACTCCTCTTAATTTTGAGTCGGCGCACACCCACCAGTGCTTAATTTGCTTCTGATTAACATCAAATCAATTTGAGCTGTTCTAGTAGGCTCTCCAGTGCTGCTTTAGAATCACCTTATGACTTTAATAACGTGCCATTGAAAAAAAAAAAAGACAAAAAAAGTGTGTACCACCACCCTGTTTACGAATTGTCCTTCCAACTGTGTTGCTTCACCCGCTCAGGCCCGACCAAGTTAGATTTGGCCGACTCGCCGTTCCAGCCTCTGTCTCTGTCCGACTCGTTGTCCTTTGATGCCCTGGGAACGCCGTTGCAAGCGCCCCTCAGCTCGCCCCAAGAGTGAGCAGCGCACACACACACACACACACACACACACACACACACACACGACAGAGCAATCGCAATTCTTGGACCATTTCACCAAGACGTGCTTCCGGGTGGCACCGGCTCCAAAGGCGCCACTAGTAAATAAAGCCAATTCAGTTCAACTGGATTCTTTGAGATTTGTTTTCAGTGCCTCCCGCCACCCGGAAGTAGCGTGGCGCCCGTTGTCCACAAACGCTCTGAAAACGTCCGAGCCATTGTCGTTTATCGAGCAGGCAGTGCGTCCCCTGTACGCTGGACGAAGTCCTGGGCCCGCCGCCCACGCCCGATGCCCGCAACGACGAGAATGCTCTGCTCGAGCAGCTGGTCTCCTTCCTCAGCGGCACCGATGAAAGTGAACTGGCCGAGCTGGACAAAGCTCTGGGGATTGATAAGATGTTGCAGGTGCGCAAGCGCGTTTTCTTGACGTTACAGCCATGTTTCGAAACGAGGTCAATTCATCATGTCATGAAAAAAATTGTCAATTGAGTGCAAGTTATGTTGCTGTTTTTGAAAAGTCACCCTTTTTTTCATGCTTTTTTTTTTTTTTTTTTTTTTTGGTACCGTTTCTGGAACACTCGAATAGGCCACAAGATGGCGCCAAAGCCTTGTCTAAATGTAATCATGTGCACTAAATGCTCCGAGGAAGTATGACAGTTATGTAAATATGAGCGTTACCTCGCAACCGAGACGAGCTGCAACCTACTAAAATGCGGTTAAAGTCAAACACTGTGAATTCAGAAGTTTCCACTCTTCTCTCTTGGCTCGTGGGCTTTACCTGTCCCTCCCCACAGGGCGGCTGCTACGACCCAACGCCGGCAAACTTCGCACCCCAGCAAGTGAGTGGCACCCCGCTCTCTGTGGACCCCAAGCTGCCCTCCTACCCTTCGCCGTTCCCGCCGCCCGCTCACTTTGCGGCCGAGCTGGGGCAGCATCAGGCGCTGAGCTTCGGAGCCGCCCGAGGGGCCTTCCCCGGCGCCGCCGCGGCGGGCCTCCGGCCGGGGATGACCCGGCCGCTGCCGGGGGTGGGCGCCCAGCTCAGGTTGCCGCCCAACCAACTGCGGCTGCAACTCCAGCAAAGACTTCAGGCTCCTCAGCAGGTGAGCCGCAAAGTCACATTTTTGGGACTTTGTATTCATCATGAAATATGAAGACATTTATTTCATGACAAATGTGTTTCTTGACACCGTGCGGACACAGCGCACACAGGCCTCGCCCAGCTCCTCTTTTGCGGCCTTCGTAAGGTCATCAGTGCTGCTTCTCGATTCTTACTGTCTGATTATCTTGCCATCCTTAGCTCCAGAACAGACTGGCGATGAACACGTTCCCTGTAGGAGGAGGAGGAGGCCAGCACATGAACATGGCCATTCGTCTGGGGGCGCCGCAACCTCAAATTCCTTCGCAGGTGAGCCACCTGTTCAGCTGTTTGCTTTCTTAGACGAGCCTTCAAAGCTGCAAGTTGTTAGACTGTATAGAGGTGCAGCACACTAAATAAAGTATGCCGGTACTTTCAGGTGTTTTTTTTTTTTTTAATTTAATTTTTTAAAAATTTTTTTACTCATGAACTCATTACAATAAAATGACATTCAGACATCCCCACCCTCCCAAAAAATCGGCCAGAAATTGGCAGATTTTTTTCAAATTTTCCTGTCGTAAAGTTAAATATTAAAGCACAAATGATTGTGAAACAGTCAAATGTTCCGCTTATAACTTATAATCAGTTTCTGAATTTTACTCCGCCAAATATTGGAACCGGCATTGACCTAAAATAAACTCAAATAAAAAAAGTATTGGTCGGGACCTATATACCACTACATACAGAGTGGAATATTTATTAATTAATTTATTTTCGATTTGCCCCCCCAACCCGCCCCCAGCCTCCGCTCAACGCTCAGATGCTGGCTCAGCGTCAGAGGGAGCTGTACAGCATCCAGCACCGCCAGCGGCAGCTTTTCCAGCAGAAGGTCATGCTGATGAGACAGAACATGGGCACCGTCGCACCCGCGGGGGGCGCCGGCGCCGCCCCCCCGGCCGCAGTCGTCGCCAGGCTCACCAAAGGGGCCAGCAGCAGCAGCAGCAGCAGCAACAACAACGCGCCCGCGCCTCAGCAGCAAGCGCAGTTCACCTTCCCCGCCGGCTACATGCCGGCGTCGGGGAACCCTCCTACCTCACCCGGCCACTTCGGTGGCCCCATGCTGGGAGGGGCGCCCATCCCGGGGGGCCCCCTGGACGGCAAACTGAATAGCCAGACAACGTTGCTGGGCGGCGTGCAGGCTCCTCCCTTCGCTGGAGGCTCCTCCTTGCAGCAGCAAGGTCTAATGCAGCAGTTTGGGGGCGCCGGTAAGAACAAACAACATTCAAAGTGATCATCACAATATTTAGGAGTAGATTTAAGACAACACAAATTTATTTATGTTTTTTTCCGCTTACCGGCTTTTCCGGGAAGCTTTTTTTGCCCCTGGCATTAGGAAATAGTTTATTTGCTGAAATGCATTTTTAGTGGTCGTATTTGGATTTTGTTTATTTGTTGGCTTGGGCGATTTGGAATTCACAGAAATCTTTTGGCAATATATATATATATATTTTTTTTTTGCCACACTTGTAAAAAGGCAAATGGTAATGACAATATTGAAAACTTTCTTGGATTTTCTTTATTTAGTTAAAAACTAACTCAATTCAAATTGATGGCAGCCCTCGTGCAGCTAAAATAAGGACCGTTTGACTCCCCTGCAGCCCTGGTCCAGCCGGACCCGCCTTTTCCTCCTGAGATCAGCCCCACCAGTCCACTGTTGTCGCCTCAGAACTCCACTTCCCAGAGTCCTCTGCTCCAGCAAGCTCCGCCTCCTGGCTACCAGTCTCCAGAAATGAAGAGTTGGCAGCAGGCCAGCAACAGGTGAGTGATGCAGAAATACTGCGTGGATGTTTTTATCGTTAGGCCCTCCTCATAGTTATGACATTTGGACAGCTGCTGAAATGTGCAAGCGCAAACAAACCAACTGCTGTATGTTTAATTTTGCTGGTGTGTGTCACAGCCTGTTCAGTCCGTCATCGCAGCGCAGCGGGGCGCAGACCTTTGGCCAGCAGGGGGTGTACAACAACATGAGCATCACAGTGTCCATGGCGGGGGGCTCGGCCGGCGTGGGCTCCTTACCTTCCTTGGGGCAGCCAGTCGGAGGCGGGAGCGGCGGCGGCGCCGGCTCGCTGTGTAGCGACCAGCAGGTCGGAACACGGAGCAAACATTGAGCCACATCTGACAAACATGTATATATTAAAAAACAAAAACATTTATAAGTACATAATTAGAGCAGAGATGTCGTTCATTTTGTTTTTTTGAGCTTTCGGGTTTTTATTTTAAATGAATTAATGTCGGTATCGCTTTATGGCCGTACAGACGAAAGAAGGGTTTGGGAATTGTAGTTTACCTAATTGGCACAATATTTAATGACCTTTTTTGCATTCGATAAATGATCCTTACAAAAAAAAAACGTGAAACGAATACGAAAACCAATGAAAACTGAACTGAAAAGAAGCATTTAAATGTTTTTTTTAAATAAGCTTAGAAACCTGTAAAAACATTAAAACCTCAATTCAACGCAGCTGTTCTTGGGCAGTGCTTCTTGCGAGTACCACTAGAGGGAGCCTGCGCTACTAGCAGCACTCGCGTGCCACACTTGTGTGTTGTGTCCATTGGTGAGCCTGTTTGTCCCGTGTGCAGGTGCAGCAGGTGCAAGTGTTCGCCGACGTCCAGTGCACCGTCAACCTGGTGGGCGGCGACTCGTACCTGAGTCAGGGATCCATCGCCGCCGCCGCCCAGAAGGGTCCCGGACCCCCGCCGGGCGCCCAGGCTAGCCAGGCCCAGCAGAAGAGCCTCCTCCAGCAGCTGCTCACCGAGTGACCCCGGCACCCGCCCCCCGCCCACCCCCATCAAACCGCCACTCCCTCTCCACTCGCACGCCTCGTCCGGAGCCGTGGCAGTCTCACCTCACTTGAGGACGGACGGCTGGCGTCCACTTCCCGTGGCGCCGCCGCCGCCGCCCCCGAGGAGGAGCCGGCGCGCGGGGGCGCCGGCGAGCTGCCTGTCTGACAACCTGTCTGCCTCAGCCTATTCAAGGCAGTGTTGTCTTTGCTGCTCAACCCCCCAATCCCCCCTGCCCACCCCACCATCACCCACCACCCGCTTCCTGGTTGCTGTCCAATCAGGGCACGGGAGTACCTCGGAGGGGCGGCGGCCCCCGTCTGGGCTTTTTTTTGGTTGGCTTTTCCGGGAATGTGACGACGGAAGCTCGGTATCAGCTGGTTCTGCGACGCTCTCTCTCTGTCAGCTACACAGTGCCTGGTGGAAGTTTGAGCTTCTTCTTCTTCTTCTTCGTTGTCTTCTTCCACACACACGATTCTTCTTTATTTTTATTTGATTTTTTTTTTCTTTTTTTTTTTCCCTTGTCGTCGTTCTGCCCTCTTCATCGTTGTCGTCGTCATCTCGATCAGCTCTCGACAACAGCCCGCGAAGGACGCGCTGACGGTATACGGATGTGGGAGGCAGACGGGATGCTGCTTATTTTTTAGTTTTTGGAACTCTTTTATGTTTTGTATTCAGTCTAAAAAGACAAAACCCGTGAGAAGACCGTTGGGATTCTTGAACAGTCGCGTGTTTATTAGCCCTCACCTCAGCAGCTGTGAATACGAGGCCGGCTCGGCCTCCCCCTCTTTTTGATTCTCTCGTTTTTCTATCCCGCGCTAACTCGGCCTATCAGTGTTGTTTGCCACGCGGGCGCGTGTGGCGTTGTACAGTACAGAAGGAAGGACATGGACGGATGACTCGCTACAAACAACGACAACAAAAATGTGGACAAATACCCCTTTCGCGCAGTGCCGGCAAGGCGAAGCAAGCGGCGTTTCTTTTTACATTTGCCCGAATCCGCCACTGCTATTCGACTTCCTTCTAAAGCGCTCGAGATGCAACGCAGCAATTAACCAAGACGGCAATCCAACTCGGCGGACTCGCGATGCAAAACTGTCACTCTTCCTTCCGTGTTTTCTTGAATCTGGCACAAGCATTCAACAGTCAAGCTTTATTGGCGCCATCCCTTTCACGTGGCGCTGGCAAGGCAAAACATGCGCCGGTTCTGGCACATTTGAAATTTCAAATCCCGACTCCAGACTCGCTGTTTGACCGAAGCAGCTCCGGTCGCGTCTCTACATGAAACGAAACGGCTTTTTAAGTCACTCTACTGCTGTTTTAGCACCAGTTCTTGTTCTTTTTGTTTTTGTTTTTATCTGAATCCGGCACCAACACTTTAGCACCTACCCAAAATGGCCACCGGTTCTGTGTGAAAGGGGCTATAAATGCGACGGTCATCTGTCGGAGTCATACCGTACAAGTATATATTGCATCGGAGGAGGAAGTAGTCACCCCGCCCCTTGATAAAAAAATGTGAATTAATTCATCCAAATGTTCAGATGCACCCCAACCCTACGTCGCCATTTTGGTAGGTTTAAAACCCCTCAAGGAAGCACTTCAGGCCCCGTGCCGAGTCGGGTGCGTCATTTAGAGTTCGTAATCGGCGACAAACATTCTCTCACGCGCCCGCCAAACCGGTTTGTTTACGATGTTTCCGCGCACCGCGTACTCGCACCCTGCACTTCAGACTCCCTCAAAAAAAAAAAAAAAAAAAAAAAAAACACGGACGCCACCATCAGGAGAAGCTCTGTCATTCCGCGCCCTACCTCAGAGCACTTTTTTTTTTACTTGGATTTTCTTACAATTACCTCGTCCTCCTCTTAACCGGGCGGCGCGCACGCCGCCTGGTTTTCGGACCTCGTTTCACACTGTGAACTCAGCAGTTTCTTCATTGGTTATGTTTTGTGTCGTTTTGATTTTTTTTGTATTCTGGTGACGCAGTCTCAATCCAGGAAAACCGCAACGTGCTCTTTTCACACAACTTTCGAGACCTTCGAGATTTTTTTTTTTTTTTCTATTGATGACCATTTCTCCGCTTTGCTCCAGTTTTGTATTTGAACAACTGTGTGGACGAAAGTATTGGGCCAAGCTGTGTCCCATTACTTTTGTCCAAATAGCGCAGGGGTGGGGAAAAGGGTGGCCCACTTTATTTTGTCCTTAAATTGATTAGTTAAAATGTACTTATCGCTTTCTTTTTAATCCTTTGTCATTTACAAAAAAAAATGGTTGTACATATTAGTAAAAACAATTTTATCTACAGTGTGCCCAGAAAGTAATCGATTTAAAAACAAACAAAAAAAATCCTCAAAAATTCTACCCACAACATCCCAAAATCACGATGTGAAAAATGCCCAACAGATTATTACTTTATAAAAATAATCTAATAACAAGCTCTCGAACAGTATGGATTTCTTAAAGCCGTGGCAATTCCAATATTTGGCAGGATAAAATTCTGTTTGCAGGTTAATCGGCTGACTAAGTTTCAAAATATGTAATGAAGAAAAATAAACATTTTTAATCCCTTAACACTTACAGAAATAAAAAATAGGGATTAAATCAATCAGGCCCCATTTTTTTTTCTCAAGTACTTTTGCAAAGAAGAAAAACAAAATGCATGTTGTGGGATGTTGTGCATCCATTTTTGGGAGGCAAAATGATTTTTTTTCCATTTACAAAATGTGAAAAAGTGAAGCTGTGTACTTTCATACATTTATGTATCATAAATGATTGGTTAGTTATAATGAATTTAAATGGAAATAAGGACACATTTTAAAAAATGAGAATGAAATCTTTTGTCATTCGAATCAACTATTTTTTGCATGCAAATTTTAACTTTTTTTTTGTTTTGTTGTTTGTTTGAAATGAGTCCAAAGGTTTGCCCACCCCTGATGACAGCGTTTGCGTCTTTTGTGTCTTTTCTTTTGGTTTGGCGTTGAAATTTTCCCATATCCAATGAGCCTGTGTCGTCAAATTTCGTATTTTTGGCAGATTTACCGCTCGGAACAACAGTTTTGTTTGATTTTGTTTTGTTGAATTTGTTTCTTTTCGGCACGTGCAAAGTGGGAGAATGTTTATTATATTGTTGTTATTATTTTATTTGTCGCGCGTCCAGTCCCTCGGCCGATGTTTGTTTTCTGCAGGGATGAGGAATCCTTTCCTCTATTCACTCCACACCACAACAACAACAAAAAAAGCCAAAAAACAAGCGATGCACGTTGAAATTCCAGATGTTATGCAACAGCTGCTCCCTTTTCTTCCTCTTCCTCCTCCTAGTCGGCAGGTACAGGCTTTTTGTTAACACGATGTAAATAACAAAGAGAAATGTGAATAATAACAATAGTAAGGAGAATCATCATCAAGACAAGTTTGTGGTAAATAACTACTCGCCTCCGTCTTTTTTCTTTTTTTTTTTTCTTCTTTTTAATTGTTTCGGATTTTCTACGTTTTATTTTTTCGAAATCTTTCGATGATGATGATGCGTATGTATATGACTATCAGTGCGTGTGATGAATACTGTATATTATGGATCTTCTCCTTTCCTGCTCCACGTGTCTGATGCCAGAGAATGGTTTCTATAGCGACTGCTGAATGTGATTTTTACTGAGCGACGAGCAGTGTGGACTGGCTTTTGTTTTTATTTGTCGTCGTCGTACGGGTTCTTTTAAAAGAGAAAAAAAAAGGCCATATTGTATTTTTTTTTCTCTCTCTGTTTCACTCTCTCTCTCTTTCTCTCTTTCTCTCTCTCTCTTTCTCTCTTTCTCTCTCTCTCTCTCTCTCTCTCTCTATTGTTGTCATAGCCGACGCGGGCAAGTGGAGCCTTGGCAAGGTGAAGAAACCACCACCAGACCCAGACCCCCCTCCACCGACCCCCCACCCCCACCCACCCACTTCCTCTTCGTAAATGACCAAAGCCTCAAACGATCTCGTATGCAAACCTCGTCACGATGTTAGCGCCCCCTGTCTTTTAATAGAAGTGGCCCAAAGTCGACGGTAGCGATGCACTTTTTTTTGCCAAAAGAAAGAGACGGAGCACTGGAGTGAGCAACAATCCATTAACGTGAATTCACAAACGTTTGTAATTTGCTTTCCTACGTTCCGAAAAATCCCAATCTCGTTTTTACAGCTAAGCCGTTTTGAATGAGGGCAAACATTTTGGCTTTTTTTATGGGGGGAAAAAATGCAAAATGTGGAAATGCATGGCTTTCAATGGACAGTGAAAATTTGAAACTTTTGAGAAAAGTAATGACTCCGCCTGCTTTATTTGCTTTCTTTTGTTACCTGTTTTGCCTCAAATAGGACAGAAAATTTGTAAACTATTTGCCGTAAAGCAGTCGCAAAAAAAGATTGCTCTAGCTAACTTTTTTCGTCGTTGCTAAACTTGTATAAGTTTATAGCAAATATCGTGCCCGAAAAATTATCTCCATGTTTTGTGAGTTTTTTGTTTTTATCAGAAAAGCAACAGAAAAATATTTTTCAGACTGTTAAATTTTTTTTTACAATGGAAATGCATGCTTATCATTGGATAGCTACATTTTGAACAATTTGTTTAAAACAGCATTAATCACAATAAGCTTCATTTTTCCCCCCCTCTCAAAAACTCATGACCTCAAATTTTCTGAACATTCCGGATCACTACGCGGTTCTATGTGGCACTTTGGCACCAATCTCCTTTTGAGCTTCTCCCCTCAACCTTTTTTTTGTCAATTCACTTTTCGTGTATGGTTTTTGTATAAAAAAAGGAAAAAAAATGTCTGGTCTGGATTCTGGTGGCGTTTTCTCCACTTTCAGGCGCTCAGGTTCCACTTTCTCCCCTTGTACAAATTAATATAAGTAAATATATAGAGATATAAATATATGATACATTTTACTTTTTGTTTGTTTGTGACATGACCCTCATGTAAGGTTTGGTTGTAAAGATGAGGCACGGGAGCAGCTACAATATGACGAGTGACATTGTTCATGTGGGACAACTCTTTTTATTTAAATTTATGCATGTTGGGAGTTTTTTTTGTCTCTTTGTTTTCTTTTTTTTTTCTTTTTTTTTATTTTTTACAATCCCCGTCCACTACCAATTTGTTCAGGTCTGATTTGAAAAGCAAACAAAAACACCTTTTTAATTTTTTGGGGTGTTCTAGACAATCAGTGTGGGCCGTCTCAGTGGCCCCTCCCTCTCCTCGTTGGACTCATTTGTACAAAAAAAAAAAACCAACCCTCTACTGGAACTTTTTTTTTGTCTGTGGCTGCTCAAGTTTACACACACTAAAGAAACACACACTTTCTTTACTCGAGTACTCACCAAACACCTCGTGCATCATTTTTGATCCCTTCCTCTTTTTAAATGAACATTCTTTGGAATGTTTTAGCTATGTCTTTTTTTTTTTTTTTTTTTTTTTTGCTCCTCCTCTGAGGTGAGGACATGACTTTTTTTTTTTGACTAACAAATCTATAACATCTGAATATGAATGTGGGAATGCAACACATTGCAATAAAAGCACCATTTAAAATGCAGCCACCATTTGGTGAGTGTTATTTAGTTCGATGTTATTCACATAATCACCTGAACTTAAGACACAAGTCCATGTTTAAAAAATATATATATCAGTACTTTCGTTTTGTGATTTTTTTTTTATTCTACACAGGCGCTACTGAACAACTTGTCAGGAGACAAAAGGGAGGTGATCTTAGGTGAAGCATACAATGTATTTAAAAATATATTCTGTTTTCTTTTTGTTAAATACATGTGTGTCATATTAGAATTTGCAACACACTTGAACGCTACCTTGTAATATGACCTATAGCCACAAGATGCCAGCAAAGCCTTTCCACTTCCAACAAGTACATGCTAAACAGTGTTTTACTCACATGAGGTATAGTATATGTATCCACATCCTGCATGTTGCTTTAGTCGTGTCCATACACTCACAACATGCGTACGACATGGCTTGGTTTCTTAAAGTATATATTTTTTTGTTTCGTTGGGTTGGGTTGTCCGTTTCTTTGAGGGAGAATTCAACTCAATGGGTCACTTTTTGTCTTTTTTAGATAGTTGTTCAAAGCGGCACTGGCTAGGTTGCCAACCCGCCCAAATTGTGCTTTTGTAAACTAGCGCCTCTCTGTTCTCAGCCATGTTGTTAGTGGAAGCACTACACGTCAGCGGAGACCGGAGTACACATGGGAAATGATGTGAAGCCAATTAATCCACAATTCCACACACACAGAAAAAAGTAACCCAAAAAATCAGCCGTGCCGTACTATGACTTTATCACTTGATAAAAACATACAGTACTGACATAATTAAATAGAATGCATGGAATGAAACTATTTGATTGAATGGGCATTGCGCTGCTGCTTCTGGTGGCCACCTGGGGGCAGTCTAATAAAGACATCAGGTTGCACAGCTGTAAGCCGCTGTAATATTAGTCGTGCCACACAGAAGATAAAGAATATACGCCTCTGAATATTGTTATCTGTCTACGTATTGCTCCACTATTTGCGGTCAAATATCCATTGTTCAGAAACCTTGACTGCCAATGCTAACCGTTAGCATCTCAATAACCTTTTGCATTGTTAGCATTTTGTAGCTTTTTTAAAGTAAAACATGTGCAACATGCTGCTTGTTGTGAAGTGAGCGGAGTTCACTTCCACCATACAGTGCTTGTATCTCTAAAACATTTGCCCTCAAGTCAAAGGGAAAAATCGACCAAATGGCGGCTCTTATCTCAAAAACTTCGCAAGTGAGGTCAGTCGTATCTCAAGACACCAGTGTAGCGCTTTGAGGGTTGCTTCTTTGCGCTTCAACCTTTGGCTGATTATTAAGGCTCTCATGTTTAATTGATCAATGCTAGCTGGCTCGTGTTTGTGCCCGCTGAGACGACACGCACGCACACACACACACATACATACACAACATGGCCTACTTTGAAAAAGCTTTTCCCGTTTGCGTCGTCCCAATCCGGTCAAAATTTCCCAAGATGCAGCTTGTTGTGAGCGTGTATGTTGTTGTTGCTTAGGAACACTTTTTTCCTCTTTTTTTTTTTTTTTTGAAGCCCCCCCAGTCGGTGGTCTCTTTTATGAATATCATTACATATCTCTGCAGACAGCAAGACATCTTTATCCGTCTTAATCGCTATTTTTGCTCTTCATCCGGCACAAGGGGTTTTATTTCTTCGTATGTTATGGGCGTCCAAAGTAATTTATTTTGTTGCTCCGCAATATATTCTAATAATATAATCAAACAATTATACAAGGCCTGCATGAAAACGAGATGAGAAAAAGTTTAAAGGTTGAAAGATTTTCCGAACACTATTTTGCATTGAGGTACTTGCAGTACTGTAGTTGTGAAAGTCTTTTTTGTGTCCTCATGACTGTATTATTTTGCCCCCTGGTGGTGAAGTTGCACACAGCAGGAGTCACAATGAATTATGAACTGTTTAGTTTTTGACACTGTGTTTAATTGTTAGCACTGCTGACTATGAGCATATTGATTTTTTTGTGTGCTTGTTTCATAAAACACAAGATGAAGTGGTAGCCCCTCATCTTTTTTGTCTGTGTGGCCATGACATGAACTCCTTGTGTTCTCGAGTTTGTACACGTTCGTTTGGGGTCTACTAAATCACAGGTGACATGAAGACTTAACTGCAGGAGGGCCTGGCTGGTGGCCTGTCTTTGCTGCACTCTGTGTGGGGTTGGAAGCTGAGGGCACGGGAACCCCACCCCATCCCACCCCACTTCCCCTCCCGCTGGGCCTCCATCTGTTGGCTGGATGCTTCCACGCCGCGATTGATGACTCGGTGACGGGTGGCGGCGTCGTGAGTGACAGAGCGGTTCGGACCTCCCTCGGGCACCCCTGGGTCGCCCCTCGACCGCAGCCCCGGTTGCCGGCACGATGCCAACAAGGCTAATGGGGTGATGGATGGCGGATGCTGCGGAGTTCAAAAGTATTGGGACAAATTCAAGTGAAAGGCGAAGACAAAATGTAACAATAACTATAGAAAAGCACATCTCAAACATATCTATTTAATTTCTGTAGGTATTTTTTTTTTTTAACTTCAAATATAAAGAAGGAAAAAAAATGATTTTTCGAATCAGATAAATACATTTACATTTAAATTCTAACGTATTTCAATAAAACTAAATTAGTTTTAAATTACATTTAAAATAAAATAATGAAAAATTAAAATAATATATTTATTCCCACGTAGAAAATAAGAAGTGTACACATGTTTCAAATATAAGTGATTTAAAAAATGAACGTGACATTTTTACAATACTTTGAGGCCACGAAAATGAACGTGAAAAAAAAACCTCTGCTTCTTGTCCACACGGGGGCGTCTATCCGCATTCATATCGCAGTACGTACGTACGTCTACCCGGCGGAGGTGACGCGAAGAAGAAAAGCGTCGAGGTAAGCGGCCAGAAAATGATGGATAGAAGTCACATTTTGTTCCATTAGAACACCACAAATTCAATATAAATTGTATTTGTAGGACGGTTTTTACTCTTAAAGGCCTGCTACGTGACCCCCGGAGGACGTTTAAGAGCGACACACAGCAGGTAAGCAAAACAGCTATGCTAACTGTACAAGTCAATAGTAATTAGCATTTAGCTTTGTTCAGGTGTGTTATTAGCGTTATCATCATGGATTCATTTAAATGTACAGTTAAAATTTGACTCATTGAAAATTGCTGAGTCAAAGGGATGATATGAGTTTTACAATTTTTATTGGCAACACAGTGCTTAAATGTTGGTGACTAATTATTTTTTTCCCTAAGATTTGTGGTGTTTTTTTGGGTTGTGTGGTTGCTGTGTTTTATTTTGGGGCATTAATTTCATTTCATTTACATGAGAAGTAACCTTTGCTTCTTGGAGTGCTGTAAGTCATGAAACGCCTCTTTTGGAAGCTAAGTAAGAAGATTACTTAAAATTGCTCCCTTGCTAAAAAAATGAATAATGATGTAAATGCTGGTGGTTAAAATAGAAACTACAATTGAGTTTTGAAGGAAACCCATTCTACCTAAATTGTATGATCAATTGAGTAAATAATTAGGAATTCAAAAAATGTATTTTTATGGGCCAAAAGTAGCCATGATAGAACCAAATTGTCATATTTGATGTTGACCATATGTCATTTATATATTTAAAGGACTGGAAAGGACACAAATCCACATCCTTGGTAAGTTTGATTGTATTTGTAATCAAACAGCTGAAATGTTTAAAGGTTTACTTTATTTATTGGGCAATTTTAAGCAGTAAAAAGTTAATGTGATGTCCATAATGAATTTGATAACTTCATTATTTTTCATGTACACTTAACATCTTTAATTAATGAATTTAATACATTTTGCCACTTGCTGTTGACTGAAAATGATATCACGTACTGAGGGTCAGGTAATGGCCAATGACTGCACAGCTTGCGAACGTTACATGAGCAGTGATTGTTCGTTACCTGACTCCAGACTACATGTAAGTATCCCTTTAAAACAAATAATTGAAGTGGCCAAATGGCCAGTATAGAGTTGCTTGCGGAAATGGAGAAAACATATCAAATGGATCATAGTGTTTGAATGTTGGCAGTCATTTTGATGTCACATGCCATGCAATTTTCAGAGGCATTTATTTACTGAACTAAATAAGCCACAAAAAAGGTAAGTCATCCAGCTAACTTTGCCGCCAGCTGTCAGAATCAGCATGATTAGCGTTTGCCGCAAGTAGGTGAGCGGGCTTCTTTCCGGAAGGAGTTAATTGAGGCCTATGGATGGCGGGTGCGCGGCACCTGTTCTTGGATGGCACCCTGCCACTGTGCCCGGTCCGCCTGCTGTGGAGGACATTCATGCCTTGATGAGGAATTAGGAAGTCATTAGGCAACGCCAGACGACGAGCACCTTCACTTCCACGCGGCCGAGTGCACGACAGGCTAATCGGCGGTCTTGTAAAAAAAAAAAAAAAAAAAGTCACATGTCCTGCTGGGCCCCAGACGCGTGTGCTTGTCACTGGGAATTTGTCCAAATATGTCTCTATCCACATGCATGCCGTTTTTTAAATGTACAGTAAACCCCTGTTCATCGTGAGGGACACATTCACTCCATTTATGGAGGCAAGGCAGAAGAACAATGTGTAGCCGTGGCGCAAATGATGAATCGTGGACAAAGGAGGTTTCGCCCTGATGGCAGTGATATCTTCTTCCAAGCCTGGAGTCAAATTTTCCCTCATCATCAACTTACCCTGAACAACCACTGCCCCACCCTTATGACCTAAAGACCCCAGGTAACAGATGATCATGCCTCCATCTCCAGCCGAGTGCGTCGTAGCTTCGCCGCCATCCCCAAAGCGAGTCGCTGACACTGCCCCGACTCCCGACCGCACACTCAATTAGCCGTCAACCTTTGGCAGGCCGACACCAGCAGCTCGTCCAAGCGTTCCAACCTACGCCTGCCTGGAAGAAACCCCACGCAGAAGGCGAAGAGACAAGAGGATTTTTTTTTTTTTTGTCTCCTGATGGAGAATAAAGGTTAATAACAGTCCTTTCTTGTGTCATATTTGACATGACCAGTCATGGCGGTAATTATAATCATTACACTCCAAAGGATGTCGAGTTATCCCTCTTAAACACAGGCCGCACAAAGGAAATCAATTATTCAATCATAGCTCTCCCATTCAGCGGTGCCTGAGTTCACTTCATTTTGGGCCCGGGTGAATCTGCCGCAAATAAACCTGGCGACCGACGCGAAGAAAAGACGGCACAGGCCCCCTAATTTGTCGCCTTTCAGACGGTCAATCACGCTCTCAAAGGAATGCGAGCGTACTCTGACAATCAGCGCGACGTGAATGGGAATGGGTTTCATCTGCCGTTTTGCATAAGTTATCTGGCGATAAAGAGGGGGCGCAGGAGGGGGTTACAGTTGGCAAGTGCAGCCCAAAACCCCATGCCTCCAGCATGGCGGCCCACCCCTCCTTCAACTTATCCCTTAGCCATCCTCGTCTCGCCCGTGCCTACCGCGATTGGCAACGTGTAATTTAAGAGCACGGGCACAAAGACCAAATGCCAAGCCCATAATGGAAGCTGGATGTCTTCTGATTCTAATGGGCCTCTTTGCTGCAGTTCCAGGGCCTGTAATTAAGATCACCAGGACACCGGCGAGGAGACAGACTCACAAAGCGCTCGGGACCTGGATCAAGAGGAGGGAGGGGGGAAATTTTAAGGACTGGCACACGGAAATATGTACAAGTTGGGACTTTTTCCAAAGGACTTTTGCGAGGCCTTGACTGATAAAGAAACTGTTTGCGAATTCTGTATTTTGATGTTCTGATTTGAAGATCGCCAGGGCACCGGAGAGGACACGGATGCATAAACCGTTTTGGGCCTTGATTAAAACGAAGGAGCGGGAAAATAATTGTGACTAGTACCAGGACACCAGTAAGAAGACAGACTCACTAAGCACTGTGTACCTTGATTAAGTGGAAGGAGAAGAAACTATTAGTGAGTGGCAAAGTTGGATTTTTCTTTTCTCAATCAACTTAGGTGTGGCATTGACTCAGAAGAAAAGATTGCTTGTCTTGTCAAGATCAAGTCCATAACAGAAGATGGTTCTGAGAGAGGGATGCACACAGTGCTCAGGAATTTGATTAAGGAGATGGAGTGACTGGCACGTGGCAAAATACAAAAGTTGGCCTTTTGTTCAGTCAACTTGGCGAAGGTGTTGACTGAGTAGAAGTGTCTATTTGCAACTTCGGCTTCAGTCCCATCAAAGAAGATGGTCATTTTCTCATTTGAAGGTCCCAGGACACCAGAGAAGAGACAAACCCACAAAGTTCTCAGGAATGTGATTCGGAGGAAGGAAAGTGGAAATAGGCACAGGTCTTGTAAAACCCCTTTTCCACAGCATGGTACATACCCGAAAACCATGCCCTCAGTCAAGCGAAAGAAAACTGCAACATATCGTCAACTGGCTGAGGTAAAAAGTATAAAGTGTGACTTATATCAATGGCTTTTGGCTTGGTGTTGACTCTGAGGAAGCGTTCGTTTGTGACATCAATCTACTTATATAAGCTGGATATGCTCTGATTCTAACGGGTCTCAGCTTTGATCCCTTGGACACTGTAGAGGGAAAAATATCAGCAGCGACCGCAGTGTATAAAACTGAAAGTTGGACTTTTGTCAATAGACTTTGGCATGGCTTTGACTGCGCGGAAGTGTCTGTTTGTGACGACGGGATCAATCTTGGCGTGGAAGCTGCATATGGTCTGATTCTAACAGGCCTCTTCTGCGGGCTCAGGGTTTGTAGTTCTAATCACCAAGGACAGAGGGAAAAATATCAGCGACTGGCATGCAAAAAACGATAAAAGTTGGCCTTTCTTCAAGAGATTTTGGCGTAGAGTTAATTGCGCGGAAGCGTCGGTTTGCGACATTGAGGTGGGTCCCATCGGGGAAACGGAATCTCTTCTGATTCTAACGGGCCTCTTCTTTGGGCTCGTAATTCACATCACCAGGACATGGGAGGGGGATCGGGGGGGTCGGTGGGGGGGGGGGGATGTGCTCCTGGCACATGCAAAACTGTAAAAGTTGGCCATTTTTCAATGGACTTTGGTACATGTGTCTGCGCCGGTCTGCGATTCATTAGGCCCCCTCATCGCTGAAAGTTGTCCTGGTTAACTTTCAAGGATGCACGGCGCTCTTTGATTGCTTATGGAGGGTGACGCTCAGCGGAGAGCAGCTTCACTTCTGAGAGAATTCCGATTAGCAAGCGGCGACTCCATCAGCATTCCTGTAGGGATATTTGATCAATCTGACTGATGAAAGGACTCGCGCGGGTCTTCATATCCGCGCGGAGGACAGGAAGTGTCGTCCTCGCCGCTGCCGCCGCCGCCGCCGCCGCCGCTGCTGCCGCCGCCGCCGCCGCTCGCTCCCCAGCGTTGTTTTGGTCCCGAGGACACACTCGAGCTGCTGGTGCTCCGGGTGGTTGTGTGTTCAGACCTTTTTCCGTTTAATTAGATTTGTTAAAACAATTTTTGGAGTGCTTTATTCGGTAAAAGCTCTCAGGGGTTAATATCCGCGGAACACTTCTCTGTTCGCCTCCTTTTCACCAATGGAGCATAAATTATTTAAATTATTCAGAATTGTGCGACCTTTTATCTCACCCCCTTTGAAGGCGGCAAATTAAAAATGCAAATGGGCTAACTAATTAATATGCAAATGCATTCATTCCCAGTTAACAATTAGCAATTAAACCTGCAGTGTCTAGAAAGAGCACTGGCAAAATTAGCAACTTATTTTTGCTGTTTGAAAAAACAGTCAGTCCCGCACGCACGCACAAAAAAAAAAGATGATTGACGAGATGACTTGAACCGGCGACCACCTGCCTCGCTGTAAACAAAACGAATAGGACGACGTCGTGTCGCAGGCGCTAAAAAAAATCAGAGTGGCGTCGTGCCCCAAAAAACAACAAAGGTGTCATCTTTTTTTCAATCATCTTTTTTTGTCCTGCTTGGCTGCTCGCCTTTTATAACTCAATCAAGCCTAATTAGAGCGTTTAAAACTATTTGTAGCTGGTCATAAAGCGCCTCCGTCCACGATTTTGACATGTTAGCATAGCGCGAATATCCGTATTCTGCTACATGTCAACACTGCCTAGCTAAGTGACACGGCCGCCAGAAATATCCATCAAACAAATGCAACTTCCTTTTCGGTCTGATGTGCTTGCGTTCACTTTTGTTTACGTAGGGCTATGTGCGCATCCAACGTGCACCAGTGATTGCGGTCAAAACAGTCACTTTCGGTGGCTCGCATGGCTTATGAGGATGAAGTTATAATCTTACGAGAATAAAGTCTAGAGACACCACTTTAATTTGACCTACCTGTGGTGTGGTTTTGCAAGATTCCTCAAATTTTTTTGCCTCCTTCAAGAGAAAACGTGAATTGGACTTGTGTGTTTTTTCAGAGACAATATTGGTCAACTTTTCTTCCTGATTAGCTTCCAAGCTGCCGAATCTGAATGTGGGCGACGTCTTTGGACGCGTGTTTAAGACTAACCCACGCAGATAGGCTTTGATTTTGCCGACGTGAAAGAGCAGGACGCTATCGCCACACACTTTTCCTATTTCCTCCCCAAATGCAATCTTACACTCCACGCTATCTCCCGCATTACACCTCACGATAGCGGACGCGCCGCAGCCGACATCAATCATGCGCGGCGAGCCTCCACTCTGCGCATTTTAGCACGTGGCGATGCCGCGGCGTGATAGCGGTCGAGGTGTCCGGGGCCAGGAGGCGTGAACCGCACCTCCTTAAAGGTTATCTGCCATACACAGACCCGGGGGCACCCGCCTCGCGCACCTCGACGCCATTCAGCCGAGGACGTACAAAGTGATGCGTGCGCGGGGAGATCGGTGTCGACGTGACAATAGAGGTCAGTCACTCAGTCAATCATCAGGGGAGGCGGGAGGGGACAAGAATGATGTTCTCTTTTTTTTTTTTTTTTTTTTTTTTTTTTGTTATATATTAACATGCCTCCTCATATACAAATCATAAATGTGAGCGGTAGACTTGATCTCTTGTCTACGAAAGAGTATTAGAGCCACACTGGGGGAAAAATTTTACAATAAAGTCCCCCTCATACGGGAATAATTGTATGAGGACAAAAAGGTTTGAGCTTAAAAAAAGCGTTTGGTTTTTTTAATTGGAGAGTAAAGTTGTATTCTTGTGAGAAAAAAAAATGTAATAGAATGCAAATAGAATATTAAAAAAAAAAGTATACCCTTATAATAGCTCAGAATATATTTTGTCATTTTTTGTCTTTTTTAGAAAAAAGATCTTAATCGTAGGGGAAAAGTACAATATGAAAATGAAATGAAAATTTTTAAGAATGTTCTTTTAATGCGTAATCTTATGAGAATAGTTTGTGTTAATCGTATAAGAATAGTCTTATTCGAGAATAGAGTTGTGTTTTTTGAGAACAAAAGTAATAGTCTTAAGAGATTTACAATAAATAAATCTTACATTTTGAGGAAAGATAAGGCACAATCTTATGAGAATACATTTGCATTTTTGGGCGAAAACAGCCTTAGTCCTACAAGAATAATTATTTTTTAGACTAAAGTGTTTTTGTTTTTTGCAGGCAAAAAAAAGCCATAATAATGACAGAAGTTGTAATGTTGTAACAAATAGTCCTTGTATTTTGGTTTTAGGAGAACAAAAGGTGGAATATCATGACAATACTACAAGGAGCAGCACAATGGGCATTGATTGAGTCGAAATGGAGAAATTATTATTCAAGAAAAGAAGTTGTAGCAAAGAGTAAAGTCCTACTTTTGAAGTCTCAGGAGACTATTTTTGGGGAGGAACATGTCAGAATCTTAATTTCTTTTTGGGGGGTAAAAATTGTACGTTATGAGTGTAGTTTAAGTAATTTCTGAGAATAGTATTTTTTTTAAATAAATGCTGCTATATTCTTTTTAAGAAACGTTATTTCTTTCCTCAAAAGAAATCTGACTTTACTCTGATATCATTTTGCTTTCCCCCTTTCTTCAGTGCGTGTCTCGAATACTCGCTGGTGGTTGTCAGGGTGCAGCTCGCGCCGGAGGGCTGAGCGTCGCCACCTTTGGCACGGTGATTACTGCGCCTTTAAACGCCAGCGTCTTTCATTAAGTCGCATTTAGTGCCCACTTCCCCTGACGCCCCCGGTGTTATATTGCCAAAGAAGCTTCATATTTTATTTATTGCACTTTAATATTGTTTTTGAATATTTGCGCTGCCTTTAGGCCTCTCGCGCCGTCACGTCGCCCTCTTTAATTTCTCCGTGGAATTGATTTCCTATGGCTGCGAGTGACGTTTGATTAGGAAAAAAAGAAAGCGTGGCGGTGCGAAAATGTAAACGAAGCCGCTTGCGACTATCTTTGCATTACGCTCGCATTTACCCCTGTTTAATTGAATTGATTCTTGTTTACGTTGCACACCCTGCGCTAGATTGGGCGGCGTTTAAGAAATTCACACCTCGCCGGCCCGCCCGCGCCGCTTCCTCGTCCGGTTTAAATATTTAATACGCTTGCACGCTAATGTACAGCGGCGTAATTAGTGCGACGCACAGTAGAGGCTCGGCGAGCATCTCTTTATCCGCTCACTCGCGGAATAAATAGAGCTAAAACACAAGAAATGCGGGCAAAGAGTCTCTTTCAAGCAAATAGGCTGGGGGTGGGCTAGATAATTAATTCCGAGATTAATGTACTGTAGCAGTGGTGTGTTATTAAAACGCTATTTTTAAATTACAGCTCAGAAAGCACCCCCTTGGGATTAAGAGTGTTAGCCACTGATCTCTGCTTAAGTTATGGGAGGAAACGCAGGGGGGAGAAGAAGGGGGGGCTACTTTATATGCCCAGGTCGCTTCTTCTTACGGCTCGACGCCGAGAATCTTTTTTTCTATTTGCTCTCCTTGGTGGTTCGCGTAAATCGCCTTTAGTCTCCTCATTAATGCACTTAGAACTTTTTGCCGGATAGATAGAAGGAGGCCGCAGTGGGCTCACAGCGGGCGTTTGATGCCCGAATATCAGGCCGTGTTTGCTGGGAAAACACGTTTGTTTGCCATGTTAGAGACTGCGCACTAGTTTGCGTTTGAAAGGAACTTCAGCGATGGAGGTCCACAACTTTGACGCAGCAGCCGATGCAGATGGTCGAACCTTCTGATTCTGGTGTTTTTTATTGGGTTCCAATCCACGCCAGGCTGACATACAATGTTTCAAAGTTATTAACGCTTACGCGCGCTTGTGGTGATTACTCGGCTCCAAGGTAACGGTTGTTACCTTGAGGATAGGTTTGGGGGCTACGGTTGAAGGTTAGGGTAATTTGAGTTGGGTGTAAGAATTGTGGGTTAGAGGTTAGGCTAAAGGCACTAGTATTAATGGTTAGGGTGAAAGTGGCCCGAACCTTCGGTTTAAGCTCTATTTAGACACAATCACTGGCTTCCCCGGAGTGTCGACAACATGGACGTACTGGAATTCCTGCGCTACGCTGTCAAGTCCAGTGTTAGTTGTTTTATGCTGGACTGCACACAGTGATTCATTGTCATCACAGTTTTTGTACTAGTCCTGTATTTATCCTGTACCTGTATGGGCCTGCTTATCTGTAAGATAAGTGGAAATGCACTAATCGTGGTAAAGCTTGGCTTTCCCTCAGGAATAGTGGATGTGTGCTGTATTTGGTTTATGATTTAAGGTCAGGATACATTTACGGTTAAAGTTACCAACATTTTACAGAAAGGTTGCCTGAGAGCTTCATTTCCTGTTTGGCATCGTTTCTATCTGTTTGTCTGTTCTGCCGTGGTATTATGTTTTTAGCAGCAGCGAGCACCTGTAGCTCCTGGCAGATGAATCGGCGGTGTCGTAGTCCTATAGGGTCCCCAGGGCCCATGGCGGCAGAGACCGGTCCATCCTGCTAGCCGTAATTAGTGCGGGCCCTGTTGATTCACAGATAATGAGCGGCAGTTCATTAGCTCAGCGCTAATTGCCGCCTCCTTCGCCACCACCGGCACCACGCCATGCTGCCCCCCACACCCCATCAAACCCACCCACCCCCCGCCGCACTCCCCAAAAACTTTTCTCATCTGCGAGATAAAAGCAAAGCGATGGGTAACCTGTTGGGAAATTGGAGCGGAAACAGATGGAGGGTGGTGTTTGGATTCATTTGGACTTATTTTAGCATGTGTGCGGGATTTATTGTGCAAATGCACATAGGCAGGATGCGGTTTTGTCCAAGGACGCCATGGAGAGTCACCACACTAATTGCTAGGGAACTGTTTGCTGACTCAGCTTATGCTCAACCTCACCTGCAGCATACCACGTCACCACTAGCATGTTTGCATTAAGAGGAAAAAGTTTAGTTGTTGTCATGTAGGATGTTAGCTGTTTTCGACAAGGTGAAATTCCCGACAAGGTGAAATCCCCTCTAAAATTACTATAGGTACTAATTCCGAGTTAATTCGTCCGCTGACCAAAACTAAAATAATAGGTTCTACATTTTGTTCTCGATAATGTAGAGTCCTGAGAAGTGTTGTCTTTTATGTTTTCTGAATGTAAACACGCGTCCATTGAAAACATGCATGTCAAGCTACAATAGATAATAATAAATAATAATAATAAAAAAATGACCCCGCCATTTAAGGCCGTAGTTTCTCGCTAATCCTTGTTTGCACATCTGCGCTAATTGCTCCTTAAATGCTAATTGGCTTTGTTAATTTTTGCTTTTCCTGGCATTACTGTATATAACTTTATTCGGTACACCTGTTCAAACACCTCAACATGAATATACCAAATATGGTATCATCCACTCATGATGGCAACTGGGACATGTAAACATAGTCAGGACCATCTTCGAAACTCAAAGTAAGCAACAAAACCGGTTTATATGTTGGATCCTTGTTAGCGAGTTCTCCAAAGTTGGGGTCTGGTTTTACGAGTCTGGTGTTCTCCTACCACATTCAGACGTAAGATTAGAATTTCCTTTTGAAAAGCTCTAGAACAGTTTTTGTAATTTTCCAATGATCTTGTCACTGAAGCTGTTTTCGGCACATACAGCTGTTGAAACTAAAAGATTCCTGTGTCCCATTAGACCATTGAGTTCATGGGATTATTTCAGTCTGGTGAGTCAGTAGAGGTAACAACAATGTGGTAGGCGGTGGAAGGGGAGAAGACCAAAAATAATGAACGGATCTTGTACCATGAGAAGTCCAACTGCAGAACTTGCAACTTGCTGTCTGTCCATTTATCGGAATTATTCTGAGAGTCTTAAATGTTTTTGTGTCGGCTATCTCCATGCTCCTTGCGAGTGTTTTCATTTTATATGTGTGTGTTTGACTGTTCTGTTCGGTAAGTGGTTGAAATTGAAAGTGCATGGGTGATTGTGGCTTTCGTTTTTTTTTTTTTATTTCACTTTTGAGCAGCTGTGCTTCTGAAGCAAGCCTGGAAGTAAACATATAGCTCAAACGGCAAAAAAACAAAAAAAAGACAACTTAATTTACGTAGCTCGAAAAACTACTGACTTTTAGCTCTCAGAAGTCAAGGTACCACTGTACAGTATTTCTGATGGCCAATGGAGTCTAATTCTTGTGTAAAATCCGTACGATGGGTTTTATGGTAACACTGTTCTTTCCTTTCAGTTTTTGCCGTTTTGTTTCTATTGGTTTCCCAGCTCCCAATCAGACCTCTATTAACTTCAATGTTTTATTTCTACTCGGTCGTGGTTGTAGCTTTTTTTTTTTTTTTTTAAATGTTAAGCAGATACTTAGCGATCTGCTAAATTGGCCACTTGAACGCTTTGTAGCAAAAGTAGCGATGCAATCCTCGGACAGGCGGACGAGCTTGTCCACAAGTGCGGTGGTAATACCCGCCAGGGTCGCGTGTTCCGACATAACAAGTGTCCATTCGGAAGGCAATCTCACCTCGAGCGAGCGATCGGCGTCTGCTGAGAGTCTTTATCGGCGAGGCCGTGATGAATCCCCGGCAGACCAGCACTCCGCCGCATACTCGGAGTGAGCACGCATTTAAATGAAACCTCTCCTGGTGTGCATATTGTATGACATGAGGACGTCTAAACTCTCTGCCTTGTCAAGCGCTACATCAAACACAATAACAACAGCAACAACCCTCGTCTTCCTCCCCCCTCTTTCCTTTTTGCGTGCTTTCTTTAATACCTTCCCTGACATTTCCCTTTCTTGGGCCTCATCTCCAAAGGCTGCTTTCATGTGCCTTTCACGGTGGACTCATATACATTCTTTAAAGGCAACTTACCTGAGCGCCACGTCACGGTGTATTGCCGCAGTCAATCAGGCCCCGTGGGGGATGGCGAGAGTCCTTTTGTCGAATGGGGTTTTGAACCAGAAGGTGCAAGGCAGGAACCTGGTGATCAGAGCATCAAAGCTGCCAAGTCAGCCCCCGGGCGGATCTGCCTTCTATTGACAAGCTCGCATACGGAAATGAACGCAAGTGTGTTCGAGAGAAAATGCAGTTAAGGTGATGCCCCGAGTGATTAGAAAACATGGACTTTCACCACAGAGACCTGACTTTCTTAGGGTCACTCTTGTCAGGTGTTTTTCAAAAGGCTGATTGCATTGTAGATGTTGCTGCCAAGTAGTTCTGAGCTGTGAGTGACAGCAGCCCAGTTGTGCCTCGGCACCCCCGCCTGACAGTTCCGTAGGTTCTGGGTTCCAATCCCGGTTGTTTGTCCATTGCTATGTCCAAATTCATAGGCTGCGTCCTCCGTGACGTTAACTTCCAGTGTGCATCGACCGCACACCGTTATCCAAATTCATGCGGCCTTCGATTCGAGCCTTCAAATCTGGCCTTCATTTCCATGGAGATGGATCATGAGCAAAGGCTACTTCGAAGCATTAACTTGTTTTCCGTTTTCACGTGTTTCGTCAATAGAAACGCAGTCATATAGCATATGCGTCACTCGAAATGTACGTGGAAATGGACACTCCAAAAATTTGCTATAGACAATAAATCGTGTGCACTTGGACCAGCTGTGTGAATCCAGCCCAAGATTTTCGAATGTTTAGACGACACAGAGAAGGATTTTTTCCCACTAACCCTTGTAGTGCGTAGATGCTGGTATGTGAGACATATGATCCTCTTCTCCAGGTTCTAATCATCAGAATGTTGCGTTCATCTGTCAGCGCTGATGGTGGATCTGAGTTGGGCGTTGATGAAATTCTGAAAAGTGTGCATGATCGTATAAGAATGAGATGCAGAGGTCATGCAAAAGATTTAAATGTGCCTGGCCAGGAAGCGTAAGGTACAGATGATAAGTCACTAATAATTCTTGAGGTTTCTTTCCCTTTGTACCCAGAAAGAACTGACATTTTTTGACTAGGACCTATTGATAGATTTGCCGTAAGTACTGTAGAACATACTTAAAAGGAAAGCCTCTCATTATAGTCCATTATTAGTCTCCAGAAATTGGTTAGCTGCTTGAGGAGTGGAATTTACAAAGGACCATTAAAGCCACACTCACAATTATAAGACATAAGAAATAAGTAATATTACAACATTGAATTTGAGAGAAAATTTGCAAATCTAGAACAGACTTTGAACATTCTTGTTCCTGAAGAACCATGTCCATACTCTGTCGTCTTGCTGGCACATGGAGCTCACATTCGGATTGGGCTCAATTAGATGACCAAAAGGTTCCAGGTAAAAAAAAAAAAAAAAAAAAAAGATGTAATTATTCATAATCCCCCAAATTTGAGTGGTGCTTTTTGGCTCAGTAGTCATTTTGGCATTTCTTGCATAGATTTGCACATTAATGCGGCGCCTTGCTTGCCGAGGGAGTGTTTTCCCGTGTGATGGCTCAGGCGGGACGTCAGCACGACTGACACACAAAGATTGGTTTTGTTCTCTCTGTTTCCGCCATCTTGACGCACTCAGCCTTGTTGTTGGCGACATGCGGGTAAACAGACGCTCGTCGGAGCTACTTGTGTTGTTGTTACTCTTTCTTTTACTAATAATCTATCTTGTGATCAGTAGACTTGCTCCTTGATAGCAACTTAGTGGCCACTTCAATAGGTACAGGAAAGACATTTTTCAAGAAAAAACTAATGTAAGTAAAAGTTCTACATACAGTAGTCTTACAACTATAATTTATTTTCTAGAATTGGTTTTGGGGCATTAGTGCGTTAAGTTTTATAAATATTGAGGTTAAAGTTGTACTTCTAGTAAAAGTTGTAATATTACATGAATGCACTGATAATTTTACAAGGGGGAAGTGATGGAAGGGTATGTATGCAACCAATTCAACTTTTCTATAGTCATTTAATTGGTAATGTACATTTCCAAATAAATCGCAACCACGTAGAAACATTAAAACCTCTTAGGCGGTGACATTGCAAAGTCAAGGTTTTCGTAACGTATGTCCGGCGCGCGTCCCTCATTTTCTGTGTCTTCATACCCGTTTCCTGCCCCCCCTCGGAGGACATCTTTTATGTTCTGCACGTTTTCCGCCCGCCGTGGAGATTCGTCGCCATTCGCGTGCAGGGTTCCTTGTGGCGCTCTGCCAGATTTGCATAAATAAGATCGGCGTCACAGCATGCCCACGCCGTTGCCCAGGTGCGGGCGCATTTGCATATAGAGCCGCGATAGGGCTCCCCCGGGTCCTCTCGGCGACTGTGGCGCGGGCAGGGGGCCGGCGGCGCCGCAAATGAGATCTGAATTGGAACCTGGCTGCCCTCCATTTTATGTGCGCGTGCGGAGGTGCTGTATGACCGTGGAGAGAAATAAGAGATAACAAGGGAGTGGGAGAAAGATGGAGGCAGGAGACGGCTGACACGTGGCGTCCCCCCTTTCACTCCCCTCCAATCCCACACGCTTGACTTGTAAAGCAGATTATTGACAGCAGAGGGGGATCAATCACTTGTTTACATTATGTAATGAATCCCATGATGGCTTTCAGTGACGCCGCTGATATATTACCACGCACGCCATTGGATGCAAAGCAAAGCAATAGCGAGCGCAATACTTGTTGACTCCCTCTGATGGCCCCCATCATGCTTTTCCATTACCGCCAGGTCTCAGTGGCCTTTTGAATCGGAGCTATACGGCGAGGCGAGCCCACTCCTGATTAGTCACATGCCGCTCCTCTGACAATACTACTCCCGCCATCTGAGCACCATCCCTCAGTCTCCGAAACGATGAGAGAGAGGGCGGGTTCTGATGGGCCGCCAGCCAGAGGAGCCGCGTGGGATCACAAGGAAGCAGGAAGATCCTGCTTTGTTGGACTTCAGCTACTGCCAGCTGGCCCGTTTTCTTCTCCCTACCACTTAGAATTAGCCATCTAGCTGTGGCTGTCTACGGAGTGCCCATCACATCTTAACACACGGGCAGAAATGCACATTTTTGAGAAACATAACTTTCAAGTGAACCGAAATGTACTACTGGGTGATAACGAGACTTGTAGTTGAGATCAATCAGTTGTCTGTTTTTTTGACATTGGCGCAAAATAGCAAGCCAATAGGAATTTCTTCATGCCAAAAAAAACCCCAAAACAAAACAGCGAGAAACGTTAGAGCTCAACATTTGGGGGAGAAACTGCAGTAAGATTACGTGCTGCTAGCTTTAGCATCTCCTCCCCATAACTTTGCTTTGATTCTATTAACGTGTAGAACACCTTGTACCTTGTACAACCTGTGACGTTGTGTAACTTCACTGGACTCATACGTTGTTTCAGCAGGTTTTTCGAATAACCTTGTCAAGTTTAGCCAGCAGAGTCAACATCTTTGGTGCGCTAATACAGAATAATTTTAGGGATCAGAAAAAAATTCCACTGTAACTCCGTTGTATTGACACTCTTTCCTTTGCCTCATTGACCTGTCAGGAGGTTTCTCTTTTGTCCATGTTGAAATCGCAGCAAGCACTTAAAGGCAATTTATGACTTGAACTTAAAGCTGGGTTGCTGGAAGGTTTACTAGCTGCTGCTGTAAAATACTTTTTTTCTCCCTCATGCGCAGTTATGAGGGGTATCATTGCGAAAATCAAGTGTGTCTTAGTGCGAACGGTTTGACCTCAATTAGCGCTGGCCGACTGTCTGAAAACGGCGCAGCACAGACTGAAGGCCAAACAAGAAGCGTTTGTGTCTCGTCAAGGATGCCGAGAGCTCGCTAATTGCTTCTCCCCAAGATTTTATTTAATTTATAAAAGTGCTGTGATACCACGATGACCCTTCTCATTTCGGTGTCAACAATCTTTATTCCGATGGTGCTGAATGCTGACCAGAGGCTACGAGTGACCAACATCACCTTTTGGCCTTAGGACCAATTAAAATCAATGCAAATCTGTCAGTCACTCGTGTAAATGATCATGAAACTATATATTGCAGAAATGCTGTACAGTGGTACCTTGACTTGGTCACTCATATCTCAAGGCACCGCTGATCATATTTTTTGTTGCACATCAGCAATCGTATGAATTATTGCCTCTGTAAAAATAAAATTAGTGTGGTTGATCCTTTATCATTCTTGCAATAATAAAGCTTCCTTCAAAGACTTTACATAAAAGACGCTTTATTTTGACTGTGTGACCCTCGGCATTCACCTAGTAAATATTTTTGACACGCATTTCATTACCGCGGGTGTCAAATTGTGTTGTGAGCAGCCAGGTTAGCTCCATGTTAGCAGCTCTCCAAGCCTGTGATGCTCGCGGCGTCCACCGGTGGGAGTATGACTGTGATTGAGCTCCAAGGTGAAGGCTAATCGCAAACATTAGCGCTGAAAAGACGATCACACGCAAGCTTGTTGAACCTTCGTTCGCATTTCATGTCCTGCCAGCTGGGCTTTGACACGAGTGATCAATGCATTGATTGATACACTATGCTTTGTATTCTTTGGCTTGTCGTCGCACCGCATGCCGCCTGCCAAACGGGCTGAGGACGCGCCGGCCCCGAAAGGACGCCAAACGCTTGGCGTAACCTCGGCTAGCCATCCAATTTGGGGAGCCTTTTGTTTTTGCCTGTTTTGTGTTTGGCTCCAGCGTCTGTGATGGTCGCGTCTCAGTACTAATGACATTGGCACGTCCAGTCGGACGTGCCTCCCGGCACCAAGGATGGCGTCAACATTAGTTTGACTATTCGTCTCTCAGCATTCCCACAGTATAGAAGCACAAATCTTTGGCACGCGTTCGAAAGGGTGTAAACTGTGTCTCTCAACATTCCCATCAGAAATGTTAGTGATAAGAGTCAATGGAAATAATCAGCTTTCAGCATTCTCACGTGAAACCCTGAAAACAATCCTTCAGCATTCTCACAATAATAATGCTCGTCTCTTAGCAGTCACACAACGCAAACTGCGTGTTTTTTTTTTACAGATTGCTTGAATCTCAGCATTAACACGGTATATAATTTTGACACACATTAGTGCCAATGCTTCTCGCTTATCATATACACAATAAATACATTAGAGAATTTGCAATATTTTAAAAGCGTGACATTCGGTATATACTCGGCAACATTTTGATGAACATTCGCATAAATTATCGTCTGTTAGCATTTACCCAATAAGAGAACATTTTTATTGCACTGGCTACGTTTTCATGGACACATTTCGTCGGATTAAAAGCTTGATCGGAATAAAAATGCTTCATGTCCACACCCCATTTGGAATATTCTGACCTGATGAAGAAATTAAGAAGTTTCGGAACAAACCGTCTTTACCGCACATGTCTGTGACGTCAGTATACATGTTTCTGTTATTTCCGGAAGCTGGCAGCCACAGTTGTATTAGCTCGAACAATCGGCCCTTGGCATTTTCACAATGATGATAACGCTTGTCTCTCAGCATTTTTTGCAACTCATAACATTCTTTGACAATCTCTTTATTTTGAATGCTTAACTCTCAGCATTCGCATGTTCACTATTTTCAACTATGACTATTTTCACATTAGCATCAGCGCCAATGCTTGTCTGTCCGTATTGTCACAGTAACAAATAACATTTATACTAATCCAAAATAGCATTTGCTTGAACGACTGTCCCTCCGCATTCTCTGATGGCAAGCAGACGGGACCCGGCGGCCACCACTCGCGCTCGCTTCTCGGCACTAATAACATTGGCACATCCAGTCGACGGCCTCCCAACACGAAGGCCTGCCGCCGCCGTGTCTTCGGAGAGCTCCCATTTAGCCATTCTCTGTGATTCGCCTCTCAGGAAACAAGCAAATCATTTTCTCATAGACACGCTCATTAGCCACCCTCTCGTCACCCACCCGCCCTTCTTCCTCCTTTTACACTGCCAGTTTCAACATTGGAATATTCCCCCACACGCCTCGGCAAACATTGGAGGTCTCGTAGTTTTTCAACCAAAGTCGCCCGCGCCCGCTACGTGTGCCAGCGACGCACTCCAAGGAGACCGGCGAGTTGCCAAAGCAATAATGCCAGAAGTAGAAAGAAAAATAATAGCTGAAATGTTGTGATACTTAATGACGTGGGATTTGGCTGTCTTGCCAGAAAGCGCAAATGCGTCAGATGTTCCGTCCATCCATCTTCTGAGGTACATCGTGGGTTCTCAAACTCTTTGGGTCCAGAGATTTTTTTTTCTCCAGAACCCCCTCTTAATCTAAATGCCACTTAACTCATTCACTGTCATTGACGTTTAAATTCTTCACCTCGAATCCAACCGTTTATTGCCATATATCAGTCATGTACGTTTTTCAACGGGTAGGCGTGGTAGAGGCTCTCACCCAGCTCGCCTGTGAAATTCTGGTTTTTAAAAGCCCTGTAATGACTAACAGATCCCTGTAGATGGTGGCACGCAATCAGTTTGGCTATGCCTCTATTTTTAAAAAAAAAGAAAAAAAAAGTTTGATTTTATCAGCATGATTTTTTTTTTTAAGTACATCTAATAAGAGATGTATTTTGGCAGGATAAAACTTTATCTTAAGAAATTTAACCTGTACGGAAAATGGATGTATAATACTTTTAGTTAAAAAAATAAATAAATAGGACTATATACCGGTACTCAGAAAAAATAAGTCTATTCTCGAAAAAACAATCCCTGAAAAAAAATCCAAAATATTGTTCTTCATGCCAAATGAGGACTAATTCATTTATGTTTGTTTTATTGGCGTGCCGGTCCCTATTTGTAGGTTTTTAAAAATGATCATGATCATCATTTATTTCAGATATTTTCATATACCTCAAAGCTATGGCTCACGGACCCCTGGGGTGCAGTTGCCTCCGTTTGAGAACCGCTACTCTAAAATTTCCTTTGGTTATCTTGTTGTCATTATGTTGAAGTGTGATTACGAGGGGTCCTTGAAAAAATGTCACCCTTGTATGGGGTCCCTGGACCCAAAAGGTTTGAGGACTCCTGATTTAGACTCTTCGAGGAAGCTAACGTGCGCGTTTTGGGAATGAGCGACGAAGAAAGAAAACATGCAAACCCCGCACAGTAAGGCCAGAGCGGGGATTAGAAAACTGGACCCCAGAACTGTGAGGCAGACGTGTTAACCGCTCGTCCACCGTTCTCTTCCGCCTTGATTGTATTCGCCTAATATACTCGGTGTGCTAAATCTGCATTGAAAGGCGAGAGAAAAGAGAGATCAATATAATAGCTTTGGCACCTGGCCCGAGCGGTCCGCACAATAGGGCCGAGCCTTTTGGAAATCATCGGCGCGTAGCCCCGTGTGTTTGGGGGATAAAAATAATTCCTCGCCTCTTTGCCAAGCGAGCGCCAGGCACAATGCCCGCGTCTGAAGGGAAGGGTGCCACGCGGGCCCTGCAAATTGGCTCTGACGATCACCAAGCGAGCATCTTCTTTTCTTTTTGTGTCTGCGGAGGAGCAGAAGGAGGCGGGGAGGTGCGTTGAGGGGGTGTAGTGGTGGGAGATGGTGGTGGGTACGAAGGGGGTAAACAATCCCAATGATTTCCCAGGTCTGGCACAGTCCAGGATGTGGATGGCTGCACTGGAGAGGAATTGCGTTTATTTGGCATGCCGTTTGTTTCTTTATTGGAGTGTGAGAGAGAGATGCGGGAGGGGGGCGGTGGTTTGGGGGAACAAAAGGGGGCGCGTTAGCCAAGGGGAGGGCAAGCTTGTTGTCGAATGAGCGAAGATGCTCAGAAGAAATTACTTCGTTCACGCCAAGTCTCCCCCCAAAAATTGGCCCTGCGTTATTTGCAAACACAAATTTCAACAGCCAATGCAACACACAAACATGAGATACAAAAGTATTGGGACGCAAATGCTGCACTGAGGTTTAATAAGACTCAAAGTGACACCTTTTTCATTTTGCACTTTGAAAAGAGCTGTAGAGAATTTTAACCGGATCTTCAATTTAAAACCCAGGCATGTACCAAAATAGATTTTTGTGGTACCTTTGCACCCCTGTCGATTGTGTCGTCTCACCCGCTGTTGGCAGCCACGACGACGATGTGACCCACGGTGGAGACCCCCATCGCGAGGCCAGACTTGATTTACAATCGACCACCGCGTCTTTGTGGTTCCGTACCTATTCTCATATTGTAATGTTGCAAAAAAAAAAGGCAAAAAATCATTTTTTTTTTCATAGCAACCTGCAGTCTGTTTATTGTATTGAAGCATCTCTTCAATTAGGACAAGGAACGGTTACTGTCGTCTCTAAATACGCTAAAACCACATCAAACTGGCTGCCCATTCCACAGCTGAAGACAGAAGGCTGTTGTGTGTGTAGGCGGAAGTTCTGCGCTAGTTTTGTGATTGACGTGACAAAAGAAGTCAGAATTTATTTATTTATTCATGACAAAGTACTGTCTGAAGTATGCATGATACTTATTGTACAGTGGTGCCTTGAGATACGGAATTTCTTCCGTGGCCACGCTCATGTCAAAAAAACGCCAGCGGGGTCTTCTTTTGAACCCTGAACAAAGATGAAATAGTCTTTGCGGGCCAAACAAACGGTGGTCCTCCAAAATTGCTCGTTCCATGGGAAAAAGTTCCAGCAGTTGAGGTGCACTAATACGTGTGTCATACGGAGAACGATGCCGCCCCAGAGGTTCTTGCACCCCTTAAAAGTACAACCCTGCTATCGGTGAAAAAAAAGGTTCTGGGGCTTTTCCCAGGAGTTCCAAAAGTTCTTAATTCTGTAGATCTGCGGTCCAAACGCGCTACGTAAGGTTCCGGTGACAAAAGTTACATGTCATCTTCACGGCGTGTTCCGTAGCCGCATACCTTTGCACGTACATGGTGTACCCTCCCGCGTACAGGTAGCGCCGCCACCTTACAAACAAGGCCGTCGCCGACAAAGCCTCAGCGGGAGACGCAGATTAAAAATGACAATCAGTCGGAGGGTTGCACGGCGACGCCTCGACGGGGTGTGCGGTGAGGGAAGGGGGGACGCAGGTGCCTTTGTTAAGAGACACCCCCGCGCTCTAAAGGGCCTAATTATCTGCTGTTATTTTGGCACTTATCAGCCCGCCGAATAACTCCCCCTGCTCTGCCGTCGAACTCACACAGCGAAAAATTACTCACCGGCTCCCGGTGAGGTATTGTGCCGCGCCGCCGACAAGGTATGCATATTATGTGCTCGGCTGGAAATTTCACCACTGTGTGTGTGCGCGTGAAGAGTGATTAGGACACAGGGAATTGTCACAGAAAATATCTTTTTTTTTTTTTTCTTTTGTGTGACGTATCATTCAGCATTTTTAGTCCCCCCACCCCAAAAAAAATCTAGACGGCGGCATGATACATATTGGGGGCTAGGGGGCACTGTTGCGCATGCTTTGGTGGCACAGCCTCGTGAACACATTCACACATAATTGGACAGTTTTATGGAGGATATGAACTCTGAAGGGGAACTTAAGCCATCTAATCATTGGCATTCAGCGTATGCCATTCATATGCATAAACACAAATAAAAGGCACAAAGAGGAGCCAAGCTTCTCCGAAGGAAGTCGAGCCACCCCCCCCCCCCCCAAAAAAAAGCCCTCGTCGGAATTGAACTCAAGATTATAGGAAGTTAAAGACTTCAGGTAGAAGGAAATAAATACACATTTTGTTCCTAATCCATCGAGCAAAACCATACGTGGATTAACCAGCATTCACCGGACACAACTTTAGGTACACCTGCACCAAATGGGGAAATCTGCAAAGATAATAATGCTCGCTTTTTATGGTATTCATTTCGCAATGTTTATTCATATGCTCCAAGGATTGCACAACATCATATTGAAGCAGCTCCTAATGTTTGCATCGTCTTAATTTTGCCACATGAGAATTTATATTTGAATATAATGACAATGCAGTCTTATGTAGGAGTATGGCCAGTCTTGGCGTGCCTAATATTATGGCTCATGTCAAATGATGAAAAATATATTTTTGCTGATTATCATCGTCGTTTTTGTCCCTAATGTTATGGCCGTGTGTGACTCGAAGCTGTTTGACCTTCTCATGTAGCCAATAAGGGCTTGGAAATAGAATTAAAATTCAAACAGCCACACTAATTGACACCATGTATGCATTTGAATATGTATGAAGCATGTATAAATACATAAATTAACAATTCACTTTCATTGGGATTTTTTTTTTTTCCAATGCATCTATGTGACGCAGCGTATTTATACAACCATTGAATTTTTTTTCCTCCATATTATTTCATATATTAAAGCATCAATCCAAAGTGAGATATTCAACTCATTTTATATGCAGGTGTACCTAATGTTGTGTCCTAGCAGTCGGGAGGAGTTATTTAACTCAACCATAGGGTCAAATCATTAGGAACAGTTTTAATTTGCAGCCAGTCTGATTAGATTGTAATAAAGTCGGTCAGTGTGTGACATTGACGTGTGTGCGTGTGCGTGTGCGTGCTGAACCAGTCCTCCATGTATTCATAACACGGCGTGGCATTTTTTTTCTCTCAACATGTTTGCCCTCATAAATTTATTTTGTGAGTGCATGCGCGCTACTTCTCCAGCCCGGGCTCTTGCTAACCTCCTCCTCCTCCTTGGCTGTATCCACTAATGTACGCATCTTCATATAATATGCAGATAATGGCGCATCGGCGTATCCCCACCATGTCACCCCGCCGAGTTACACCGGATCACACGACAAGGGGACCACGGCCCAGGCCCTGGATGAGGGCGACGTGGGGGTGGGTACAAGCATCCCTCTTGTAATTGAAAAAAAAAAAAAAAAAAAAAAAAAAACCCCTTCTCGTGTGGCTCTATTCAGAGGGGATCCAGCCTTTAGATGGCGCCGCCACTCGTCACGGGGGCCAGGGCCGCGCGTCAGCCTCAGCGTGGGGTGCCGGAATGGGGACAGTCCCCAACGGTCCCGGGCCTCCCTCCCGCCCGCCTCACGGCCGCCTCCCACCTCCTCCTTTTCGCGCTGGTTTCCCTCTCGTGTGCAAATGGCGCGTCGCTCTCCTTCTTCTTGTGATCTTTGGCTCCTCTTCTTCTCCGTCGCTGTGATCTCCCGCTTCCTGTTTCCCTCCCACTCGCCCGCTTCCTTCTCTATCTTTGTGTCGGTTTGTCTCTCCCCATGGCCCGTCCTCGCTTCATCTTCCTCCGTGTGTTCGCTCGGCGTCGCTCCTGCTGCTGCCGTTTTTTTTTTTATTTTTTTTTTTTTATAACTTACTTTTTTTGAGTGTGCGTGTGTGTGAGAGAGAGAGAGAGAGGTGAAGCAAAAGAAGAAGTCGTCGTCGTCCTGTTGTGGGTATCTCAGCACCTGCACTTTGTGAAGTAGAATAGTTTCTATCTTTCCTAACTTTTTTTGTGGACACGTCTCGTCCTCTGTCTTGCACTATTTTATTGGGATGTTTCCCCAGTTGTATGCTCTTCTGTCTGGAAGTACACTTAGACAGTAGTTACCAAGGTCCTCCAAAAGTTCAATTTTCAGGTGAAAATTTCCTCTTTCTGCGCTATACATCCAGACCTGCCGCCTTAAAAAAAAAAAAAAAAAACCACATACATTTTTTGGGGGATTGTGTGTATGCCTGTGTATTAGAAGTGAAGCGAAAAAGAAGTTGTCATCCTGTTGTGGGTATCCTAGCAACAGAATAATTTACATCTCTATAACTTTTTTTGTGGACACATTTCATTTCTCTCTCTCTCTCTCTCTCTCCCTCTCTCTCTCTGTCTTGCAATATTTTACCGGGACGTTCTGGAAATTGTCCCGGCGATGTAAAACAAGTGAAGCGGCTCAGACCTCCGCCAAGGCCAAACTCTCGGGGCCTGTCATGTCTGCAGATGCACGCATGACTGATGCCGCAGGTTTTAGAGCCAGTGGCGGCCCGAAATTAGGTGGAGGCAGTTGCAGTAAAATCCTTGCATTTAGGTCAACATTTAATCGTCATGTAAAAAAATCCTGAAGCACGCCACAGCTTCACACTCCTTTTAGTCCCGATAAGTTACACCCTAAATAAAATTAGACCAGCGCTACAGATTAGACAGTAATTGTAATGGTCCTCCATAAGTTGCTATTTTAAAGCCAACGTCACAGTTGGCCCCAGTAAATGACAATGGGTCGCATCATGGTGGTTTGTCAGAGGCTGGTGGAGGCGGCAGTCGTCAAATTTTATATGCAAGGACAAACCTTTTTCATAGATCAACATTTCATCATAATATCAAAAAGCCTGACTCTTTCCACAATTTTGCACTCTTTTGGCCCTGAGAAATGAAAGCGGCACTAGTTGCTATAGTCCATGCATTCACATTTATGTGCCCTTAATGGGTGGTATGGAGAATGGATGGATGATGTCCATGGATGGCGCAAGGAATAACATTGGACCTACAATTAGACACATGGCAAAAACAAACACAAGTTTGAAAAGTTCCTAGTGCTGCTGCAATTTGTTTTGTTTTTTTCTAGTTATGAGCTTGATTGTTTTTCTTATGCTTTGAGTTGCGAGCCAAAATTTTAGTTACAAGTGAGCTTCAGATATGTCTCAGCTTGTTTTGCTGACGCACTTTGACTTGTTTTTTTTAACAGGAAAACCAGCCCAACACTCAAATAGAAAATGAAATCGCCACCTAGCAAAAGAAAGATTACACGCTCTTCTTTCACTAGAAAAAAAAATCCATTCTTTCGTAAACGGCAGTAGAACATGGGTTTGTTTCATTTAAAAAAAAACACCAGTTTCTGACTAGAAAGCAGAGAACAACCTTATTCCCGTACACATAAAGGCTTTGTTCGAGTGTTAGGTGCCTAAACTTGTCTGACTTGGTGAAAATGAAAGCTGAAAAGCTGAAGATTCAGATGCATTTAGATGAATTTCACTGGGGAAAATTGATTGGATATATAAGAATCTCGTGTTCGGATCTCAGTCACAAAACGATTTCAACTTGTAAGTCAAGGCGCTGCGGTTGTATGTGCCAAGAACGTCAAGATCCTGAAACTTGTTGCTGGCGTTTTTCAGCCTTATGCGGCCGGCACGTCAGCGTGGGCTGCTGGAATGGATCCTGGATCACAGCCCACTTTGACATGGATACAACCTGTCGTCCCACAATGCCTTCCATGTCTGGGCCTACTGCGACACACCCCCCCCTTCCCCTTTTCCTCCCTCCTCCCGTCCCCTCCCCGGGTGTGCCGTGAGAGCAGATCATTGTCATCTTTTCTCCTTCTATCTGCTCGGCGCTTGGGTGACACGCACATTATTTACTTTATGGCCGAGGACTCCATCGAAGACACCCCCACCACCCACCGCCACCCCACCTTCGCCCCCTCACCACCCTCCATCAGTCACACGCCACACAATGGCTTCCTGCTTATCTGCACGAGTGTCCCTTTTTTTTACGGCACTTCAGGGTGCCGTAACGCGCCGTAAATTTCTTTTTTTTTTTTCTTTTTTTTTGCTGCTCGCGTATTCGAGAGCCGCTGCGCTTTTTGGATTGGCCCAGACTATGAGACTGCCCGTGAAAAAAATTACGACTGTTTTCTCACACACACTCCCTCTCTCTCTCTTTCTCTTTGTGTGTGTGTGTGTGTGTGGTTGTAAACACGGCGAACCTCCCAAACTTGTTCGGAATAAATAAAGCAGTGATTATTTCTTGTTGTTTCCGTGCGGGGGAATCAAAAATCATGTCGTACCAGTCGGGGGGCTGACATTGCTGACCATGTCCGGCGGCCCAATTACCTCCCGCCGAACGTGCCCCCCCCCCCATAACACATGGTGTGCCTTACCCCCTCCCAATTATTCCTGCATAAGCAGATTGTGTGCAACATCAAACCGACGACGGGGCTGGCTGGTGTGCGGGCCGCCTCCAGCAGAGTGCTCTTTCTTTCCTATCATTTGATCTCATATTGTAATCCCAGGTGCTTTGAATAATTTATGGGATACAGCTTCTCGTTAAACAATAATTTATATGTGTCTATGAGAATTGATTCCACAGGAATGCACATCTAAATAATGAGAGAATCTGCTGCATTTCATCTATAAGAAGCAGCCGCAGCGCTGGGGATAATAATAGCGAAACAAAGGCGGCTTTTTCTCTCCGCAACAACAACAACAACAAGAGCGGCGCCCGCAATAATCACGACGATAATAAAAATAAAAAGTGATATTTATGGAGGCTACTATTTAAATGAGTTTAACGAACTTCCCTGCTACCAGTGGGCAAAGCACGGCCTGCGGGCCGCAGATGACCCGTTCCGCTCTTCATTATCATTCGATTATGGAGATTCCTGTAATAACATTTTGCTCTTTGTTGCATTCTTTAAAAAAAAAAAAAAAAAAAAAAATATGATTGTCTTTTCTGATTTGATGCATTTCTATATTTATTTGGAATTCACATGGAAAGTTGCAGTGATTCTCAAAAGTGTGGTATGAGTACCACTAGTGATTAGCGGACTCCCCTCTAGTGGTATGCGAAATAATCAAATCACTGAAATGAAATGTGCAAAAAAAAAATATATATATATATATGTATATATTGTCAGTTTTAAAAAACAAATATGGCTCGAATCCAAAGCGGCGACAACCAACGTGAACTTTTTTGGTGTGGCGGTGACCTCGCGGTTCCCTCTCTTCTAACTACTTTATGGTCGAGGGGGTGTGGGAGGAGGAGGGGGTGGGCGCTACCATCCATCCTCATGCATGATGAATTTATTGTTAATGCAAAAGGCTTGTAGCGCCCAGTGCTAATGCCCTGGGAGGAATGATGCAACTGATTCCTTCTGAGGCGGAACAATCCGGATGTTCATCAGTGTGTGTGTGTGTGCGTGTGTGTGTGCGTGCGAGAAGAAAAGCTGAAGCTTCAGAATATTATATCAATGCGTATTGTTGCGAGCCCATGAAAAGCTTGTAAGTCCATTTCAAACACCATAGTTTGACTTATTCTTAACATAACTGGAACATCAAACGCACTGTCGAAGTTAAACCACTGATTTAAAAAAAAAAAAAAAAAAAGTATCTTTTATAACATCATACTTTAAACAAGTACGTAAGTCCATTGGCCGTCAGAAGTCAACCACGTGTTTGCGTTTGGCGCCATCCGATCAAAGAAACTCATGTGTCCACTGTATGACTTGATATTCGCGTTATGTTAAAAACACAAAAAAACACTCTTATATATTGACGAAGTTAACAGTTTTTTTTTGTTTTTTTTTTAGCAATATGGCCCGTTTTGCTAAATATTTGAAAACAATTTAATGTACACATTCAACAAAGTAATTTCCTCCTTGAGTTAATTGGACTCAGATGATTCACTGCTCGCTAGTGTACATTTATGCGCTAACGTGTTGTTTTTGCAACTGGAAGCTGACAGCGGAGAAAACCCTCGTTGTCGGCGGAGGTGCGACCGAACTTTTATCGCTATGCGCTCGCTAAACGAAGAAGTTTGCCGACTTTCTTGGCGTCAAGTGGCGGCGACCAATTATCCCCTGAAGTATGGCGCTGTCACAAGTCTCCGTCAAGTTCCCTGACACATTGTCACTTGTTGTTCTCCAGGAAAGAGTTTTTTTTTTTTTTTTAACCAGCTTTTACCAAACAGGATGGGGAATACAAAAAAAAACATCTACAGTTGAGTCGCCTAAGGGTTTGGATTTAACTTGGACCGGGCGATACGTTTTTAATTATCACTTTCTTTTTTTTCCCGAGGTGATGGGATAAGCGGTCCGTGTTGTTTGTAATCCTTCCCACCCGAAAAAAAAAGTAGTTTTTTTGCCATGAAAAAAACGCAACATTAAAACATGTAAACGTCGCTCATTAGTGACAAGATTTGAGGCGTCACGTGAGGAATCGGGAGGGGGAGGGGCCGGGGGGAGGAGTGTGTGTGTGTGTGGGGGGGGGGCGAAAAAACAAGATGATAAAACGTAGATTAGCATTTTAGAAAGTGCCCGCGTCCCGTGCATCATTCTGCTTCAAAGAAGAAAAAGATAAATGATGATGCCATTAAAAGTGAACTAATTAAGGAATGCTTCTTTTAAAAACTCATTAACTGCACCCTCATTTACATAATGATGCATATTAATTAAGTTTTAATGAATCTGAGCTTCCATCACGTCCCCTCTCTTTGGCAGCGGCGCCGCGCCATTGCCACAAATGAATAAACACTTCTTTTCTCTTAAGTATATTTCTCTTGGCTTTCGCCGGCAAATGGGAAATGGATTTTTTTTTTTTTTTTTTTTTTTAAACAATGGACACAAACAAACTAAAGCCTTCAATGACGACTCCGTTGGAAAGCACGCACTCGACACTCCCCCAAGGTCAAACAACAACTGAAACAAATCGCAAATATACGTTTTAAATCAAAGTGAAATATCTTCATTGTATCCTGCATATTTTGGATTTTTTTTTTTTTTTTTTTTTAGATTTTAATAGATTTTTTTTTTTTTTTTTTTTTTTGCTTGGGAGAATCATCATTAATTCCAGCCGGCGTCGTTGTCGTCTTGCAATGTGACAGGCAAAGGCTTTCTTCTAATGAGATGCATTTTAAATTAGAGCGCACCTCTCCACGTTGCCAGCTGGTGCCTGCTCAGGTGCGTCTGTGTTGTGAATGACGGAATGCGCACACGCACACACACACACAAACACTTATCCTCACTCCTGAGCACCCGCACTCAACAAAGAGAGTGACTTGTGTTAATCCCGGCTTTTAGCACACTTTCATTATGTCAATCCACTCAATTATTAGTAGTATTCAAATTTTTTGTTTTTAATTTTATTTTTTTACCATGTAACTGGACTAATGGTATCTGGTCATGTCACAGGAAGAAGATAAAGCTATCAATAAAATGTTTTATTAGGTCATGATTTTAACAGGTATCTCCAGAAATGTCCGTCAAACATGCTTTGACGCCGGAGACTCAAAATATGTCATTCCTCCAAAAATATTTAATAATGACAAATTAAACAATAAAAGTGTGTGTGTGAGGGAGAGAAAAGAATGTAAAAATATACAAAACCTTTCAGTTTAAGTGTGCCTTTTTAATAACGCAAATGTCCATTTTCTCGGTCAGTACTGCCTAACTAAATAACCAGGAAAAATATTATTTCCGTTCACTTTAATGGTACACTTCATCATGCCAACAAAGTCTCTTTTGAAAATGTCTGATTTGGTGTGAACCTGACATAGTTACTTTGAAAGGATTTTACAGAAAATGTTGCTAGTTTTTCATGCCAGAACCTGAAATACACCCCAAAAGCCACTTTAACGCTACTTTGAGGAGTGATAAAGCGTCTGTGTTATTTTTGCTTGTACGGCTGACATCAAATCTAGCTTTCTATTATCTCATTGCGTGTTGTTGCTATCTGATTTTTAAAAAAAAAAAAAAAAAAAAAAAAAAAGTCCACTTTAGGAGCACTGCAGTTTGCTATGTTAACATAAGACATCTGTTGTTTTCTCGACTGTCAACACTTCAGGCTCAGCGGCCGATAGAAGTGTGGTATTTTCACGTACAGTAAGTCCACTTTAACACAAAGCGGTTGCCTTTTTTTTTTTTTTTTAAACATTGAACAGTATGTTCAATGTAACATACTCCACTGATTGCCAAAAATGTCCATCAAATACAAACTTGTACTGTAGCGTGCACTTTGTATGCATATGCTTGGTTATTGCTTGTTGTAATATCCCATGAAAACATGAAAAGCCCACTTTAAGGCTAGTTTGACAACTAATAACACTGTAAAAATAAGTGTTTTTTTTTTTTTGCTTTTATGGCTGATGATGTAGAAATGCTCACTACTGTTATATCTTCTCTCCATTTGAAGACTTGCGTTTGACTTTTAAAGTCACTGTCCAAGCTAGACCAACAGATAAAGAATTTCTTTTTTTTGCTACTCTCAACATTTCCAGCTAAACGACCAATAAAAATGTGTATTATCGTTCTATTTCCACGCAAGTGTAAAGACGTCACATTTTGACTTTTGAACATCAAACGTGCTGTTGAAGCGAAACCACCAATCAGAATGTTTCATTTGATTTCACTGTTTTGAGCAGATATCTTCATCAGCTGCCAAAAATGTCCGTCAAATACAAACTTGTACGACTCGGCGTACCACATGTCCAGATGCTTGCCTATTTCTTATTAGCATGATCTCGTGAAAAACCATTGACAATAGCGACTGCGTTACTGTTACGTTTTTCTTTTTCCTTTCTTTTCTAGCTAATAACGGCGAGTAAAACACGCGCGTCTGTTCGCAGCTGGTTCGGGAATGGCGGCGGAGGAAGCGGGGGTTGCGCCGGCACGGGGGTGAAAGGTCGCACCAGTCGGATGATTGCAAGTACACGGGCAGAGCGCGTCGCCGCCGTGTTGGGAAACGCGGGGGAAGCAGATGCCCGTTAATTAGGGGAAATGTGACGGACAAGATTTGATCAGCGAGGGGTGCGCCTGCCTCCCGCAGCATGGCAGCTGTTGTGAGGGGGATGCTGGCGGGGATGGTGTGCCTCCGTGTGTGTGTGCGTGTGTGTGTGCGCGCGTCCCCACAGGGCACCGCCACACTTCACAGACGCGCCAGCGAGCGTCCGCAGGCCAACGCGCAGCCCCGGCGAGAGGCACTATTTACGGCACAATACGATGCAACTCATTAAACTCTTTGCACCCCCCTGAAAACTTTTGTTTGTTTCCGCAGCATTTACGCGCACTTTTCTTTCGTTTTTTTTTTTTTTAGCAGGGGCGGGGTGGGTAAAGTTTGAAAAGTTGTCGTCTCGTCCGTGTACGTATGCCAGATGTCGCTGCTAGACAGGAAATTCGCCAGCTTGAATTCAACGTTATGTTTGCAGACATTTAGTTTCATGTCGGATGGATGGAAAGATAATAGACTTTTAAACTTTGCAAAAAATTAGCTCATTTGGCGTCTCTTCAATTAGTGCTTTCCTTTGTTGGGTTACATTTTTCGTAAGAAGTGCAAACTATTTTGTTTTTTCAGTGTGCAACTCAACAAGCCACTTAAGAAATAATCAAATTAAAAATGAGACTGAATGAGCAAATTTCATTTCCTTTTTCTCGATTCAGTTCTTGTTGCATTTTAGGTGATAGCTTGAAAAAGGGCTAAAATTGTGGGTAGTAGTATCTTGCCAATATTGTTTTCATTATACTTCATTTTACTTTGATTTTTTTTTTCAATTTAGTTAATGTCTTTCTTCAGCAGTCTGAAAAAGTAAAAAAACAATAAACAAAAAAAAGCGTAATTTACAGAGGCACTTAAATGATTTTCTTGTCTTAAAAATGTTGCAAAACAAGCAAATTTGAATTTATTTGCTATTTTCACTGATCTGTTGATGTTGACGTTTGTTCATTTGATATTGTTTGGGGTTTAAAAAGTACTTATAGTTTCCATTAAATAATCACTATAAATATTTTTTAAAAAGCCTTCCAATGAGCAAACTCATTTTTTTTAACATCTTAGTCTGCCATTGAAGAAATGCCCAGCATTTTCTGATTAAAAGGAAAGTCCACTTCTGGGAAAAAAAACGTGTTTTCCTACGTGTTATTTGGAACCACTATCTCCATTGGCAGCAAGAAGTGTCCATCCGGTGCATAAAAGAAACCCCAAAATCTCATTTGTCGCTACTTTGTCTGGACGAAACAATAAAAAAAAGTTTCTGACAAACGTAGACGAGGAACGTAACGGAGTTAAAAACGATGGCAAAAACGGAAATGTTGATCTGTTTTTCTTTGAACCACTTATGACTGCGTTGTCTTTTCAAATAGTCATTCAAAAATTGTGAATCAAAATGACATTTATTTGAGATTTTTCAATCCTGCATTTCAGGTTAGTGTGCGAGAACAATGTTAGGAATGACACGTACAGTATGTGGAATATTGATCAAGTCAGTCAGCAAAGCCACATCTTCTTCCAGACTCTTTTCATTTCCTTTCATTTCATCTGCCTCTTCTATCGCATAAAATATGTGAGCGATAGGGGAAATAACACATTCAAATATGTATTATTTATAATGCGCACAGTGTTTCTGACATTTTTGAAAAATACGTAATTGATCACAGGAGTGTAAGGTGCTGGGAAAGCTTGAAATTGGATTCTTAAATGATCCTGAAAAGTGTTTTAATTAGAAAAAAAATTATGAGAATACAGCAATAAATAAAAACATATAATTAGCAGATGTCAGGTATGTCAAACCTGTGTTCATATATATATATATATATATATATATATATATAAATAAAACGTTTGAGAAACACAAATGAAAATTATGGTTATGAAAGCCTTTATTCATTCCTGCTCTTCTAATGGTTACCTACTCAACACTTTTTTTTTTTTTTTTTTAAGTTTTAAAGTTTAACAGACTTCAGCAGACTAATATGTACTCAACTGGCGTTCCCTCTCTTCTTCTTCGTCGTCGTCGTCGTCATGTTTGCTCGTCTTCTCCTCGGCTGCCAACTTTGGATTCCCACACGGCGAGCACAACTGACCGCCATGTCCTGCTTTTTGAATGGTTTGGAACAAAAAAAAAAAGAGATGTGCTATTAGTTTGAAAAACAAAAACAGATTTAATAATTCAAATTCATCCAGATTGATGCTTTCTGCTCAAAAGCTCAGATGTGCTCAAATGTCCTCCTGTATCTGTTCCACACCTTTTAACTCTGCCAAAATGAAACTTTCCAAGGACTCGTTTTTCCAACTAATTGGATATGTAAAAAAAAGTCACTATTTTGTCTTAACAATTGAATTCAATCGCATGTTTTTTTTTGGGGGGGGGGTGCTAAATGACTTTATTCCCTCATTGTACGGCCGTGGCATGTTTGAAACGACATGAGACGACAAGAAGCAGCCCTCCTCACTCCCTCCCTCCCTCCTCTCCCCTAAAAAGCCGCCGCCCACGCCGCCAGCTCGCAGCACCTATTAAAACTTATCTTTCTTTAATCAATTGTTAAATGTCATAGACAATCATCATTTAGCCGCGTCTTGCTGTCGGATTCCTTTTAATCTGGCTGTAAATAGGGCAGCCCTGTCTATCACTTCGCTTCCTGCCACACACCAGAGACTTAAGGTGTTTCAACAATAGCTCGCAAAGAAAAAAAAAACAGGAGGGAAAAAAAAACAAAGAAGCACTTTTTTTGATGCATCACCCTCCTCCTCCTCCCTCCTTCTTCCACTTCTCAAATCCCCGCAGAGAACACCAAAGGTATGAAAAGTGAAGAAAGGAAGGAATAAATCCGGGCGATGATGAATAATTTGAATGTGGAAATGAAGCCGTTTGGAGAGAGTGCGAGAAAAAGAGAGAGCGAGAGAGACCGCACAAGGAGCAGCCATGGGGAGCGTACAATTAGGTCACCCCAAAATATATAAAAAATAAATAAAATAAAATAAAATAAGGAGAGAAAAAAAAAAGCCTCTCCTCCAGAAAGTCTTTCTTGGATTTGTCAAATTCAATCGACTTCACTGCCAACAGAATCGCTGATTTGGCTGTGAAGTACGAGGGCGAGCGAAAGGAGGGACGACTCGTCTCATCATTTATGTAAAAATGACACTTTTTTTTTTTTTTTCTCTCCTTTTAAATTGAAGTCAGGCGAGCCTCTCAGGCAGACATATTGTCTTGGATGTACGCCTTGTCGCCGATACCTGCGTCGTTGCCTTTAATGACACTTGGGGGGAGACACAAAAAGAATGTCGTCCTTCCAGTGTCCCAATCCAAACTTTTTCCCCCCTTTTCAAGTTTACAACCAGTCAGCACCTCTAATGTTGCCCTCAAAACTTTCGTGTTATAATGAAATGCCATAGCCCTTCTAGTTGAAAATGGCTCTAAAGTTGCCAGATTTTGCCCTGAAATTTGTGAAGGCAAAATTGACAGCGTCTGAAAGTCCCACAAAAGTTAGCAGTTTAATTGCCGTCACGCGACCACATAATTTCGAAAGCCGACCCCCTGAAATCTGAAAACTACACCACGAAAGTCACCTACAACACAAGACCACTTCAGAGATGTTTTTTTTTTTCAAAATATGTTTTACATGTGTGAAGATAATAACTCGAAACGAACATGTACTGAAAATTATGTCGTTGCTATTTCACAGTTCGTTTTTTTCCGCTTTAGTCTCCAGCAGAGTTTTCATTTTTAACCACATTTACATCTATTGTGGGTTTACTTCGCTATTTTCCATACTTTCTCACTATTTTTCATAATGACTTAATATAGCGGCGTAAATCCCCCCCCAATCCCCCCCAAATTTTGCGGAAATTCATCAGACGGCAAACTAGCCTTGCGCCGGCAGGGAAATGAACATGCGCCCGTTTTGTGCCTGTTTTAAAGAAGAAAAAAAAAGCATTTTTTTATCCTTGATTGTCTCTGTGTCGTGCTAACCACTATTCCACCATGCTGGCGTTTTTTTTTTTTTTTCTTTTTACAGTTGAAAAAATCCATGTGATATGACTTTGACTTTTGGAATTGAATTATGCAATCAATCATCTGCCGACTCCCCCGATCGTTGCTCACCTGTGACGCAGGTGTCCGTTTTTGTCTTCAGATAACTCTTACTTGACATGCGAAGACAAAAAAAGAAATAATGCGTCAAAAATGCAAATGTTTTTGCACCCAGCCACTCGTGACCTTAAACCTGGCGGCACAAACGCATGGATTTGGAAAAAGTTTCTCAAATGGCTGAGCTGATGGCGGTGATGATTGGGTGGGTGTGGTGACTGACTGAGGCCCAGAGGATTTGACTGGAGCGCACCCAGCAATACTCAAGGAAAAAAAAAAAAAAAAAAGAAGTGCTTTGTTAGAAGAGCGAGAGGCATCCCTTGGGCTGTCTCTTTGAATAAGCCAGGAGTAAAGCGGCGCACACACACACACACACGCATGCACACACACTTCTCACTCACTCTGTTCCCAAACTACCCACCGCTCACCCGCCGCCTCCGCCCTCCTTCTCCCCTCAGACCGACAGAAGTATAATTGTGCCACAGGGTTTTAGCTGCGGTGACATATCTGTCACCTGGAGACAACGAGGCGCACCGTGCTCTCCGGAGGAGCCTCGTCTTCCTGTTGGGTGTCATGGTGAGAGGCAAGCGAGGAGGAGAGGGGGGGATGGGTGGTGGGGGGGCTGCTCGTTTGTTGACTTTTGTCACCACATTGATGCTTTGTAAACTTTATGCCCCCCCACACACACCACCACCCCAAAAAAGGGTGAAAAAGTTTCGAAGGCCGGTGCTAGTTTTTTTTCCCCCCCTCTTTTTTCTTCTACAGGTGCCATTAACTCATTCACTGCCAGCCCTTTTCAAAGCGGTTCCCCATATTGCTGGTGCTTTTCGTGCCCTTTTTCACCAATCTTTAGAGACGCCCAAAATATCCATACGTTTTTTTCCTAGCTTTTTCAGTTCTCTAACAAACAGCACAACATGGGTAGGTTGGGTTCACCAAAAACAGACGTTTCTCACCAAAAAGCGGAGAAAATTAGTTTTTGGGGGGTGAAAAGCAACAGGTCAAGCAGATGCTGATATTTTAGCTTTTGGGACACTTCAGCTGCTAAAACAGCAAAATCAAGACTCTGACAGGGCTTTTGATGGCAAACTAATCCGTTCACAGATACAACCTAAGCAACGCGCCACACTCAGAAAAAACCCACACAAGCACGGGAAAAACATGCAAACCGCACGTACGTGTTCACCACTTGGGTGAAGTGCTACAGAACGGAAAGACTCCACCTTTAAACTTTTGATTTCAAAAAATATCTTGCACTGTTAAAAATGATACAACAATTGTACCCTACATTTTTGACAGTTAAAAATATGACAACGTTAATGAGTTATTATTTCCCTTTTTTTTTTATAAAGGTTATCAAAGTTAAGATTGAACTATTTGTCACTTTTTGCTACTGACGCTGCCTAATAGTTGTATGACAACAGTTATTTCCATTTCCTGTGGAAAACATTTTTTTTTCGGGGGGGGGGGGGGCGGGTTTCATCCAAGTTAAGATGAGCTGTTTCATATACACCTAACTTCATTTAACACACATGTCAACAGTTTGGCAGTGAAAACGCCGGCACAGATGATCTCCTGCGGGAAAAGTTGTTAACAAATTGGAGGTCCGGGAGCAGATCACGTTGGACCTCTGAGGTTCCGGTGTGGCGCCTATTAGCTGTCAGCCTAATTCTCTCTCTTTCCGTCTCTCTGTCCCTGACTCTCCGTCGCTATGTGTGTGTTGGGCGGTCCCGCCTCTTTAACAATGCATGAGCGAGGCAACGCGAGAGAGGGGACGCTCCGACACTCCAACTAGGTCAAAACTGTCTCAGGAACAAAACACAACAGACCTCAAGTTTGCGCAAATCATTACAGCAAAACAAACTCGTCACTCGCTTGACACGTTTGCACCACCGCGACGATAATAAAAAATAATAATAAAGACGAAGGGGAGGAAGACAAATCTCCATTGCAAATTAGCCTTCGTGCCGGGTTGTGAAGTTTGGTCTGTTTGAAATGCATATGAAAACGCCACAACTTACCTTGTCGCTGACATCGGGTGGGGTGGGGGGCTTGAGGGGGAGAAGAAAGGCGATGCGCTCTTTAAGGGCCGCCCCGTCGCTGTGTACACAAGGCGTACGCGCCAAATAATAATAATAAAAAAAAAATAAAAAAAAAAAAAGAGAAAGCCCGATAAACCAGCGGCGCACGTTCATAAAATATACATTGGCTTCTTTGTCTTTCGTTAAGATCTTCCGCAAATAGCGCTGATGCGAGGAAAGTGAGAAGCGAGGAGAAAACGAGCGGCGCTGGCGGCCGTGTTTGAACAACGACTTAACCCAAAACTTAACTGTACTTTTCCGTCTCTTACAGCACACAACCTGCGAGCATTCACAGAATGGTCGTCGTCGTCTTCTCCTAAGATGGCCGCCCTGTGGGGTCGGGCGATCAATTGATTTAGTTTTATCGATTCTATGGATTAATACAAGCATGGCTGCGGCGATTGTTCGAATGACTCGAGTAATTTGATTGACTTGACTTTTGAGAAAAAACAAAAAAAACAAGTTGAATCAAAGCAGAGGCAGTGGACTTTCAATCGCTTTCGTGAACAAACGGTAACAAACTAAACACAAATTATCGACTTCCATAATTAGATGCTAAGGTTGCAACTGATAGCCAGTGACTTTATGTGCTTTATTGGCTGACTCCAATGTCACTCACCAGGCCTGGCCCCGCCTTGTAAAGCCACGCACGTTCAAAGTCAAAAGTTCTACAGTGTGTAGAACGAGAGGATGGTGACCCCAAGTGCACAAAAACAATACTTGCACCATTTTTGTCTTCTAATTCAGAATAGATTTTTATGTGATCCCTGATTGGTTGGATAAGCAATTCTAAAAAAAAATATGCAGTAGCTGTAGCGATTGAATATTTTGTTAGGTACATTCAAACGAAATCCAGCCGGTATTTACGTTGATCCCCTGCATATTCACAGCTTGGCATCCACAAATGGACACATTCACAGACTATTTGGGGGGGAACCTGTTCACTGTTATTTGCTGAAAAAAATCTCTTATATAAAAATTATTATTGTGCCGTCCAAAAATGTATATAATCAAATCGGGATTTTATGGGGAAAAAAATGTTTTTTTTCTGGGCATAGTGACCTGCCCTAGCACACAACCCGGGCATGCATTCTTGAATTCTTCTGACTTGGTTTATTTCTTCTTCTTTGCCTTTTTTCATCTTCTAACGCCAGCGAGCAGCTGCGCCGTCAACGTTGGCTGCCCAGGAAGTGGAAGTGGTGCAGCGAGACAGATGCAAACGTTATTTTACACGGCGTTCTCGTTCTTTGGCTTTTGGATGCCGGGGCTGCGCCTCGCTGCTTTTGTTTTCTGTGAGAAATGACTGACGGCCGTTGCCGTGGCAACCATACAGCTGTTGAAAAAAAAATCATGTAATTAAAGCCGAGCCATGAAGGGCTTCGTTGGCGCGGTGGGGATGTGTACGAGGCGGAGAACTCGTTGTACCTTTCGGCCAGTAGGGGGCGCCAATGAGGCGTGTGCTTCATGAAGATGATTGGTCAAGCTCTGACCGTCTTGTTAGCTGTCTGGTGGTGAATCGTCACCGGCTGGCACCGATGACAGTTCGTTAAATCAGTCACGATCTTTGTCTCGGAACGAATCAAGGTTGTAAGTAGCAGTGCCGCTTTGTGCTCGCCTGAGGTTACCTGCGTCTTTGTTGCCACGGTAGCTGACCCGATACGGGACCCTGCTATCCGACACACTTTGAAAATGTTTCCCGCGTCTTTCTTGCCGGCTACATTTCTTACCATCTTGTCACATCCACTCAGGACCCAACCATCCATGTAGGACACGGGCGTCTCACCTTGTGGGTCCGAGCCCGCCTCCACACGGACACTCTGCATGCATGCATATATATGTGTACTTGTGTGTGTGTGTGTGTATAAATATATATGTATGATTGGTGGTACGGGAGGGGAGCAGCAGGAGTGACGGCGCCCCCATCCCCAAGGTCACATCCAAGGAGAGCGCAGCCAATTACTATGCAGATCAGACGTGATGGCGTTTAGGGGGATTGCTGCGATGCAATCACATTAGCTGGCCAGAGAGGAATCTCCCGGCTGACCCCAATCACGGGGGGCTGCGGCGGCGGGGTCGCGCGGCAAGGTGCCGCCGCCGCTGCCGCCGCTGCCGCCGCCTGTGTTTTCTTTGCGCAAAACACTTTTTCCTTATCGCCGGCCGCCACGTGATTATCAAGTCAAACAATCCTCCTCCTCCTCCACCGCAGCAGCATCCAGCCCTCCCGCCACCGTGCGCTTGCATACGTCGCCTCGGGAATGCACTTTGCTAATGTCCCGTCAACACACTACTTGGCTACCATTGGGACTTTTTCCATCAAGTTCATCATCTCAGCAGTTAGGTTTTGATCTAGGTAGTTAGGGCCATATTCTTCCATTTGCGTGCAAATCTTTTTTAAGCTTGCACACTTTTCATCCGCCCGTATTCTTCTGCTACAACCATGGAGCGTGGGATGGGAATGTACGTGGAAACACCACAGATGCATGATTCACTGAGAACTATGAAAACAACTAAGTGTGGCACTCCTGGAACTTGGACTTTTCCTGAGACTCACCATTTGCTATTATGAGAAAATAGCTGCTGGAACTTCCTCACCTACCACAAACTCAACATTCTAAACAGTCAGGCACATATGTGAGAAAGATACGCTATGTAAGAATCCGACTTCCATCAACCTCACACTCACTTTTTTGTACGCACCTTACTGCCACCTACAGGACTGGAGTGGGCATGACTTTTCATACTTTAGGACCGTTTTTGGATTGTCAGGCCTCAGCAAAGGTCATAAGACATTTTTGAAATGTGAAGTAAAATGGTTGACAAGTGTTGACCATCAGCATCTACAGTGGAATGGACAACCCCCAACATCCTCCCCCCCCAACTATCCCCTCATTCGCCTCTCAGGTGAGCGCCTTGGAGGGCAGATTGCAATTTTCCTCGCTAGCCCCCATGGGTGCGTCGTGTGTGTATGTGTGTATGTCCACCTATGTATGTGTCTGTGTGTCGGTTGTAAATACGCCCTCCTCCCTACCCCCAGCGCTTCAAACTCCCCCCACCCCACCCCCACCCCCCCTTCGCCCGCCAATGCCCGCCCGTATGGCCGGTAATGAAGGCGGAGTTTGATCAGGTCGGCCTCTGCGTTCCCGGGAAGATCTCACTTGAGCCACTGGCCCGTAATGGAATCTGCATCTAATGCATACATAAATCACAGCCCTCTTTCAGGACATTTTCATATGCATAATTTCCCCCCCCCCCCCGATTCTTAGAGCCTTCCCATTTCCCTGTCTTTCCACCCAATGAGCTTTGTATGGCGCTCGTGGGGGGGTGGGGGGGGGGGATAATAGTGATAGAAACAGAAAGGCAATGAGTTCCGTCTTTTTCCCCCCTTTTATTCTAAGGGAGTAATTCCGTCGTGGCTACGACTAGACGGGATGAGATGATGCTGAGGTTGTTCTCAAGGTGGCAAACTGACACATGTTCTCACCATGTGACGAAAGTAGGGTAATAAAAAAAAAAAAAAAAAAAGAGTCAAACATAATCGAAGGAGAATTTGTCCAAAAGGACTGTCAATATGGCCTCCCTCACTCTACTTCATTTGTTATGCTAATTCAGACAGCTGTCTCAGATAGACCCTGTGGCCACAAACCTCACAATCCGAAATCTGTCTGATTGTTGTGATTGAATAATCGCACCGACGAGTTGCACTCCTGTCCTGGAGATGGCAGCAATGAGAACCTGAATCACTGCCCCACCTGGCTCCACCCGGCCCCAATGCAAGATGACTTTAACAACAGGAGGGGGAATAATAAATAAATATAATAAATAATAAATATAAAGGCATTCAGTCTTCCATTCAGTCAGTAGCAGGATTTCGCAAAAAACGACATCATCCATTTCCAAGAAAAATGGTAGCGAGTTGGAGCTTGGGCCAACAGAGAAAGCTGTAAGATGAAAACTTACTCACACCAACTACATGAACTTCTTATGTTGTACAATTCCAACTCACACAAGGATTTTCAAGCCTCTAAAGATTGTTTATCTGTTACATACATAAGAGATGAAAAATCAGGCATGTAACAGTTTTTGTCATGCTGTGCTTGGTTCTGATGTTCTCAACGCGGAGCACCAAACACATTGAGATTGTCTTCCTCCACAGATCTCAGTCTGCCGAGGCAGAAATCTAAACATGCGCCGATGTTTCCGATGGCGACCGGAGGCGGGAGCGTTGCTCGTCAGGAAAAGTCTTGCTTTGGAAAATACTTGTTATCATCTGGGGAACCCGAGGACATCAGGTAGGACATATTTTGTTGTACGCTTCCTTGTTTGTCAGACTGGATGTTTCTTTGTTTGGCTACTTTCCCTTCCATATCACTATTCACGGATTCCTGACATCGGCTTGCCCCACTTCGCCAGTTTTGGTCGGAAATAATGAACACGGTGACCCATTATGGACCCTAATATTGGGACAAATCCACTCGTAACACACCTCAGACAGAAGAAAGACTATCTTGTACTGTAAATCAGTGATGCCCAACCACTGTGCCATGCGAGATTATCAAGAAATGATTTACTTACCAATGTGAGCCTTAGGCATACATCATTCTCGCCTGTTGGTGACTCTGAGAGTTTAAAAAGAAGTCAGCAGGTTGGTTCTAGAGGATTCTCTATTCAGGCCGGAGTGCCCTCACTATTGAAATTAGAACGGCTCCTCCTGTAGAAATGATTAAATCTGGACCTGGGATTTATTTCTACACTCTTATGCTTAAATCACAAATGATACAGGGATTTTGGCCTGTTTTAGTGCCGCTTCTCCACAGTTTTTGTTTTGTGGTCTTTGTGTGGCCTAAAGTAACACTTAAGTTGTGTTTAGGTTTTCAGCTGTGCTCGGAGAAGCCGTTTGGAAAATGGATTGTTGATTTTGGTAAGCCAGTTGGTTGATGAGCAAGATTATGCAGACCCAGTGTGGAATATTACTTTGCATCGCAACAAAGTGGTCTGAAAAAAAAAGAAATTCCTCCAGCCAAGCACGTTAAAAGGCAAGTTGAGACTTTGTTTTGACCAGATGAGACGATATTGAGGATGTTCTCAAGGTGGCCGTCCGGCACCTGTTCTCACCGCGCGACGAAAGCGGGGCGAACATAAGAATAGATAATAATCGGCGGAGAATTTGTCAAGAAGGACGGTCAATATGGCCTCCCTCCCCCTCCCCCTCACTCTCACTCTTTCTCTCTTCCACTTCTTCCCCCTCGCTCGCTCCCGCCTTTGTTATGCTAATCCGGACGGATGTGGCAGATCGGCGGCGATTTTTCATGTGCGAATGACGAGAGATAAAAGGCGAGTGACTGGGTGTCGCCGGCGTCCTCGCGCGTGCTAACAAGCTCTCGCATTGTGACGCCCGCCACCCATTTGCATCGACGAGACGCCACTCCAGCCCACCTCCTAAAACTTTATGCCCCCTCGTTAGGGCCGCGGGATGAAAACGTCGGGCCGGCGCTTTTCCCCCGGCCACACGTGCGGGACATATGCGCCTTTACGAGCGGGCGGGCGGCATCCGCGCAAGTGGGGAACGCCGCCTGTTTATTGGAGGCTCTCCCTCCTCGGAGCTGCCGGATCAGCACGGCCCGAATGCGTCCTTAATCACATTTGCATTTTTATTTTGGAGATATTCCTCAAACGTTTGCATTATTGAGGATTTATGACCAGCTCCTCGCCACATCCTCCATCAACTTCACTCATAAAGAAGATTTTCCATAACTCACGGGCGAGCGGGATATGATGGCCCCCCCCCCTCCCCACTTGTACCCCCCTTCCCCCCCGACACCCCTCTGAAGTAATTAGATAGCAGAATTGTGATATGGAAAAGTTTGAATAAATCACTTTGTTTATGACTGCAGAGGCCTTGAGCCCCCAATTGAGACCACATATTTGCTTTTTCCTCGTCACGGCTGACTTTTGATTATCCTCAAACATTTGCCTCTTTATCTTTTTTTTTTTTTTTTTTTTTAAGTCTTAATTTAACCCGCGTGTGCGTGTGTATGTCTGTGTGTGAGAGACATGTGGTAACAATGAGACCTTATCCACAACAACACAAGTGTCAGGACGCCAGGAAGAGGTTGATCAAAAGTTTCATTTTTGTGAGGTAAACGCTCCGAAAATGTCTTGACAGGAAGTGAGTGAGCACACCAGCAGGAAGTTGGTTGTTGTTCAGTCAGGCATAAAAAAAAAAGGTCACTCTGAACAAACCTTTTTCTTTCACTTTTTCTTTCACTTTTGCTTTATTTTGCGTCCATGCTTGACATGAACGCACCACTAAATGTTTGAAACCATGAGCATTTGTGAATATAATTATTTGGACATTTCATTCATTATATGGAATAATATGAATATTGTCAAGTATTAAAGGAATTGCTGGAAACATATTCTAATATAAATATCAAATTAATCAAACAGTTCATTTAGGTGAACATTTTTTTCCACTTTGGGTCATTACGGCCCTCTGCATTGGGGCCAAGCGGTGGGCAGTGCCCCACCCCATCCAGCAGATGGCACTGTAGTGGATTTTTAAAAGAAAAAATTTTATGGCGTTAAACATTAAAGTTCAAACTGGTTACATTTGGACTTCCCAAGAATTCATTTGTGGTTTTATTGGATTCTTGCTGGTCTGATTGTTAGTGTCACCTGTCTGCCATCAGTCCTCATCAAGAGACCCCCCCCCCCCACACGCCCCCCGTAAGATCCCCCAAAGCCCCCCTTTTTAGCCCCCCACCCACTGTGTTCTCTCACCTGTGTCTTGTTTGCTAATTAGTCATCTTGCGTTTCCTCGCTTGCTTTCTCTTCTCACTCTGTCGCCTCCTTTTTGCCCCCCTCCTCCTCCTCTTCTTTTTTTTTTTTTCTTGGTTCTTTTCGAGCCGCTCGTTAGTTTCATCAACATCACTTCCTCCTGCCTGGTGACGACTTGACTGCGTTTTATTCACACCGACGAGTAAATAGTCACTTTTTTTTTGACACACGGGTTCAACTAAATAGTCCCTGGTTGTCGTAGGAATGTCACGGCAAGCAAGGATGCTGAATGACAGCCAAATCTAGCTTGATTGTTAGCAGTTACAGTGTATGAGGAAATATTTTGGGGAATTGTGGATTGATCTTTCTGCGCGTCTGTATCTATCTGCACTAATTGCATTTTAATTATCTGTACTTGGCTTTTCACAGTCAGGTCAGGTAAAGTCTATCCCCACCAATCGGACAAGCTGATTTCCTTTTTTTGGGGGGGTCAGGAATCGTACATGTCACACGCTTGGTAAGGTTCTATCCGTGTGAAAGTAAATAAATAATGAAATAAATAAAGTGTCTGGATTGTGTGTACGCTCGAATAGGACACAGCGAGACGGAATAATAACATCAGCAATCTTAAAACGCACGGGAGTCTGCCACTATTACTTGGTTTGTTTAACGCGCCTCACAACCAGGGCAACTTGTCCCTTTTTTATATTTTGGGGGGGGGATCGTGACACTAAATTGTTCAACATTGCTCATGCACAAAAAAAAAAAAAAATAAATATCCATCTGGGCTTTAATCCTTTCCTCTCGCGTCTCGACATGTCATTATTTTGATCCCCGCGCAACAATGGCGGCGGTGCACATCACTTGGATAATTATCGGCAGGCACCGACTTCTGTTTGGAGAGGAAGTACTACCTACACACACGCTAAAAAAAAAAAAAAACCTCGCTGCTCCGAGATAGCCAATTACGTCTCGGTAAACAGCGAGCGGCGAGCCTCGTTTTGCGCCCAGCGTCGTTGCCGATCTATAATAAAAGTCAATAGCGGAAGAAGGAGGGGAAAAAAAGTTTGTGGGGAAAATGTCATGCTGGAACTTTGTGTCGATGAGTCAATGTAAATAACGCTTTAATAAGCGCCCTCCCTCGTTCGGCAGCGGAAATCAGATGTGAAATTCGTCCAAAAAGAGGGGGGGGAACAACACATTTCGCCCTCGTGAGCTAATAACTGGCAAGAGAAGCTTAAACAAAAGATCACTCAGGCGTTCATTTGAATATTCAAATCCTTTTTTAATAAAAGTCGCCTTGATTCCATTCCCTCCGCCCAAAAACGTGATTCTTGCAGCAACAAGATAATGAAACAGTCGACGCTTGTTTAAGGTCATTGTCCATACCTGACGCAAATATTGTACGTTTTAAATATGCCACAAACAAAGTGAGGAAGTGCTCACATTTTTTTCTTTTCAAACAATGAAATTGCAAAAATAAAGGCTGCTGATTGTCGGAGATGCCAAAACAAATGATTTTCCACACAATGAGAACAATGTCCAACTTTTTGGGAAATTTAGTACATGGGGCGATTTCGCAACTGTAAGAATATATGTACATATATATAATATGTACATTCCATACATCTGAGTTGTGCATGCAATATCGGAATTCATGAAAATTCGTGAAAATGTCCCAAAAAACGTGACATCATTTCGCAGGCCAATCATTTTGGCAAATCTTGTTGAAATAACCTCCAAGTTTTTGTTGTTGTTTTTTTTAATCTTTTGTTTATTTTCATTTTGTTAAAACAGACATTTTTAATTAAATAAAATTGTTCATTTTTGGACAATTTGTTTATTTTTAAAGCTTTATTCCCGCTGCAGCTTGTTTGCCAAGAACTTAACTATACGACTTGACGTGTGCCAGGTCAAAGAATCGGTCCCGGAATAAACTGATGTTCAACATGTAAACGTCATTTTCATTGAGCGAAAGTAGACTTAGTAGCTTTCGAGATAATTGCTTTTAAAATGTTTTTTTTGGTGTGGTGGGGCACCCTGTAGTATTAAAATAGTCAAGTAACTTAGACGAAAAGTCTGTTTCAGTACATTTAACTGTGGGAGGGGTAAAATTATATTTTAGAAGCTACAGAAAACATTGTACGGTGTCTCTAGATTGCGGATTTTCATTTATCACTGTTGGGCCTGGAACTTCATTGCCCAGCCTTAGCGCCACCTATAGGATGTGGACTTGCATAGCGTGAGAAGTCACTTTGCTTCCCGCCTTGGCCACCATTTCATGATTGACGAGGCCAAGTGAATTGGCGCTGGTGAAGGCGTTGTGGCCAAAGCCTTACATTAAGTGCAATATTCAAATTGCAACCCCCCAACCCCCCTCTTCGGTATGAGCTGTGACCTTCGGGGGACACGTGGATGCCACCCCCCAACCCAGGCAGTTAGTTTGCCTTAGGCACATGCGATATCAGCATATGTATATTGATATATTGAGGCATGGACGTCCCTGGGCTACGCAGTGAGGCGGGTTATACATATATATATTTATATGGCGCTGTCCAGTGCTGTGTCCACTGATGAGAATGGGAGCACGAATGGGAATTTGCTCGAGGTTGGGTGGTGGATAAGGGTTGCCGAGGGTGTGCGGTGGGGGCGCACGGCAGGGTTTCAATCTCCCTGCAAAGCATTTGAATATAGGCTGCTGATTTATTGCCTTATTCGCTCTGTCTTCTCTATGCAAATGCACAAGCGGTTGGGGTGGGCTTGGGTGGGGTGGGGGTTCTGAATTGGGGTGTGCTGGTTCTGGTGGTGCACTTTGGTTGTATGCATAATGAGATTCCCAGGGTCATCCCTCCGGTGTGTCAGGGACCTGCACCGAAGCCACTCACCAGGGGCTGATGGGTGGAGGGGGCGCCTGCAGGGGAAGAATGGGCCCGCTAAGGATGAGTCCCCAGGTGGGCTGGGGTGGAACACACACACACGCGCACACGCACACACGCACCACCCATCAGCCTGGCAGTCGTCTCCCCTCCTGCCTAGCACAGGGGTGGCTAGGCATACTCAAGGGCAATATTTTTATTTCTATTTTTTTTTTTTTTTTTGAATTGACAGACGGGCCAACTCTTTCATCGATGTTGTAAAAAAATTTTATTCATATAATTGTTTTATTGATTTCAATACAACTCTAGTTCATGCTCATTTGAAATTGTATTTTTTAAACACAACAAATCACTATTTAAAAAAAATAAAAATTAGTTGTTTTTATTAAAAGTTTTTGCTTACTTAATTCAGCTGTTTTTGCCGAAAATGGGTTACCTAAAATGTGTGTGTGTGTGTGTGTGTGTGTATATATATATATATATATATATATATATATATATATATATATAGAGAGAGAGATGTATTTTTTAATAAATAAATTAGAAGACATCAACTTTTGCATTTAACTGAACAATTTGAGAGAAAAAATGGCCAAAATAATCTAAAGTACTCTTGGTAATGTAAACGCTCGGTGGGACGGATTAAAGTATGTCCTATACCACCCCCCACACACCACCACAACCACTCCCACTCGCGCCCCACCCCCCGCCCACCAATGCCTACCCGGCCTAGCATGTCAAACTCAATGCATTAGCCTTATAAGCGGATCCCCCACCTCCCCTCAAATCACACCAATTATGAATTTGATCTGTATGTTTAATAATTGGCCTCTTTAGACACATTCAATTGTGTCCAAATGGAAGTGGAATTGATTTTCTTTTTAGGATATTAGCCGATTACTCCCACTACCTCTCAGCCCCCCCTCCTTCCCTAATTTGAATAATGGTTATTTCTGTGATCTTTGCGCAGCATGGCGGCATGCCCTCAAGGTGGGGCGCTGCCATGAAGCCAACGCTGAAAATATCACAATATTTTTAGAGTGGCCTTCATATTTGAGGATTCTTTTTATAAGCATTAAACGACACCGTTTGCGCGAAACCTAGTAAATCCTTTTGCCGGCCAGTGAATAAACAAAGCTAAACGATGGTAGCTACGCCTCGTATGTCATAAATGTCTTGTTGAAACAATTTGTGAACTCTTTGTCGTTTTAATTGGGATGAAGACGCAGTTAAATTGGCTCCGCTTCTGGCAGTTGGAGAATAAACAAAGCTCAAACACAGTAACTACTCCTTGCACGCCATAATTGTTTTATTTGTAAATGCTTTGTAATTTTAACCGAAAAGAAAACACAGCCAAAATATGAGCATATACTGTGTGATGGTTGAATGTCGGAAACATTATTTGAAATTATTTGCAAAGTCTTTGTAGGTTTTATCGGTAATCAACTCGTGTGCATGTAATGATTCAAGTCTGCAAATAGTTTTACGTGTGCAAAAGTTAGATTTGTCAAAATAACAATAAAATTCAAAGCAAACTTTATAAGTGACACTTTTAGAGGTAAGTTCACAGTCATTATTGTCCAGAATTTTGAAACGCTGAAGACGACTGTCACAACTACACTGCAATACGAAAATCGAAAGATCGATGCTACTTTGTTAGCCATTGTTTGGCATTTTGCATTGTGTTTTAGTATTAAGCTAGCAGCGTTTCGTAAAACAAAGTTAATCTGGTATGGTTAAATGCGCAAAATGATTTTGAGTGGTTTGACAATAAAGCTTGAAGCCTCTTTTGAAAAATAAATAAATACATTCCACGCAAAAACAACAAACAATAAAAAACAAAGCCAACTTTACATAAAGCAAACACCAAAACCACTTTTACAACCAATAACCTAAAAAAATGGTCTTGATGTTCTGGCTTCTCGCTTGAAATGTGTCGCACATTTTGACTGACGTTTTTCGGTTCAGTTGCAAATGTAGCGTGTCCACTATATGGCTGCGCTCTTTAAAAGCTCCTTGACGAGAATAATAATATGAGGTGTCGCCGCATTCTGACAGCGTCCATAGTCGCAGACGGCGATTGAACCCCGCCCAACCCCCGCCCCCCCCAGCCTCGCCAAGTAATAGACAATAGACAATAGGCCTGTCTGACACTTAAAATATTAAAGAGCGGAATATGCACCGCGACGTTGATCTTCACTATCAATATTTAACAGCCTTTTATGCATGTATGCTGACTTGTCCAATTTCATTAAGGCCATTTGTCATGGTCGGGGGGCAGCGGTCGGTCCCGGGCCCTCGAGGAGTCCTGCCACAAACCAAATGGGGCTTGTCGCGAGGGATAGGGTTGGGGGGGGGCTGGAGCAAAAAGTTGTTTGCGACGGTATATATGCTAATTTCTGCAAACAAGCTCACAAAAAAAAAAAAAAAAAAGTGTGTGGCTTTGCGAGCTGGCAGCGGCTGAAAGGCTGCCGAGTGGCGCCGACATTATCGGGCGTGTTCAATGCGGAATTAACATATTTTCCTGCGGATTTCGGTCATTTGAGGAAGGCGGCGGCGCGCGTTTGCTATCAAAGAGTCCGCATTCACCGGGAATCTGGGCTTTGAGTGTCATTGTGCGAGAACGTGGTCCCGTCTCTGTGTGGATGTCATTTTTTTTTTTTTTTGGGTTTGTTTTTTGTGTGTCGGAGTCGCCGCATCGATGGGCTGGTGGGCGTCGCTCGCAGCGCGGTGACTAAGACAACGCGCAGCCGGCTCTTATTTGCCGCCTGTACATTATCGCATTTCCTCCCGACAATACATCTCGATTCCTAAAGGCATGGAATCTCAAATGTGACATTTTAACAACCCTTATTCCTTTCACACCGCACCATTATATCCCTTTTTTTTTTTTTTTTTTCCCTTTTTTGCACTTTCAAGTCATTTTCATTCCAATCCTGAATTACCAATTTGTCTTTGTGGCACAGGCAATTTACATGCATCCCTTTTCTCACCATTCTCTTTCTCACCGGCTCTCCCCCTTTTTTTTATATGCAAAATGCACTAAAGTGTAGCATTTTTCCCATCACAAGGATATTTCCTGGGCTCTAATTTCATGGTTTTGATGGCGAGCGAGTACGTCTCGGGAGGAACTGCGCCTCTTGTTCTCATAGCTCCTGGGTGACGTCTTGATGACAAGTGTCTTTAATATGCATGGAGAATGGCAGCTCCCACATTTCGTCCCCGCCGTTTGGCACGTCGGGAGGAAATTGCCCGGCGTTGGGCTGCAGTTACTTTCGGAGACGAATGTCAGTTACCGTTCAGGAGGAGACCCCGGCCTTTTATGATTATTGCCGCTGTGTACCGCCATTAAAACACACGCACACACACACACACACGCAGGCAGGACGTGTCGATCTGCCTTTTGGCTTCGTCCCCGATCCTTCGCCAGGCCCGACTGTGCCGTCGCAAGCTTAAGTGGCATCGCAGGGCTCGTTGAGGAGCATAAGAGCCTGTTTATTGTGTGAACTGGACAACAAGGAAGTAGTAATGATGCCACCGGCCCTAATCTTATGAGGAATACCGTGTACTGTATTTATTTGGAGGGGAAAGTCACATTTTACAAGAGGCATGTATGTTTTTTGTGAGAAAACGGATGGAGTATAACATAGTGACAATGTACAATTGTAATCATTATCTTGTACCATAAGAGTAGAGTAGGTTTTCTAGAAAAATACTAAGTCGTAATTATGGGGGGAGAAATGAGCCGTAAGTTTTCAAGAAAAAAGTCATACTTCTTAGACAAATAAGTCTTCATTTTTCTACAAATTAATCTGATTTTTTTGGGGGGGGGGGTTTAATAATATTTGACTTTGAGGGGAAATTTTTCAGTTTCTTTTCTCGAAAAAGTCAACTTCATTTTCTAACGATGAAGTTAAACAAGCAACCAGTTTGTTCTCTCCCGGGGAGTTTTTCTTTGTACCAATTTGTTCTTTCCTCACGTTTATGCTCTTACAGCGTGGACATTTGGTGAGACGTCCTTAAAGTGCTTTGCGAGTCGACGAGGTGAACATATGACAAAAAAAAAAATGCACTTACCGGTGAGGCGCGCTGGCTACGTTTGTTCAAAATAACACATTGCGATCGCGTTTGGGATTCTTTCGCTCCGCTAATTGCTCCTCCAACAATTTGCCCTCTTTGTTCATCAGCGTTGCGCTACAACACTGGCATTTTTACGCCGGCCACACGCTGTGCATGAAAGCATGAAAATATAGGCCTGCTCCATATAATCGACACTTGACCAAGCTTAAGTGCTATTACCGCCGCCTTTTAATGTCCAACTATATACGAAACAAGTAAGTTCCGACGCAAAACAGTAACTTTTCAAGTGCGCAACTCAAAGATAGAAAGGCACCGCCGTGAAGCTAATAAACACACAAATCATTTGTTCCCGTTTTTTTGTTGTTGTTTTACTTGAACGATGGTGACAGCCTGCACGAGTAGGATTTGTTTCAAGCCCAAATCAGGATTGAGTGCGGGATGATCACGGTGGCGGCGCACGGAACGTGACACTTGCTACCCAATTATTGAAAGTCACTGGCAGATGTAGTACTTAACAAACAACTAAAACACAAACTTGTTAGCTCGTTGTGTTGTCTTTCTACTTCAAGCAGCTGGTTTTTGTTGTTGTTGTTGTTGTTGTTTGCACTCTGAGATATGCATAAAGCCAATTATATCACATTAACGCCACAACAACAGAAAAATACTAATAATGCTATCAGATTGAAGTCAGAATCCAACAAGAAAAAAATCGTTTGGAACTTGTATTTGGGAGGTAGAAAAAAAGCCTAAATATCAGATAATTCAAGATGTTTGTTTATGAGGAAAAAAAGGTGGAAGAGGACATTTAAACATTTTAACCATTATATCGTACTGTGATGGAAGTATTGGGACGGGGGAGAAATAATGAGTAATGTTTTTAAAAAATAGACTTTATACTATAATCTCAAGTTTTGAAGGAAAATATAATTTTGAAAACTTTTGGATAAACTTCTCATTTCTTCTAGAAGTAAAGTCTTATTTTCCTGAGGAAGAAAAGTCTTTGTTTTATTACAAATAAATTCTATTGCTTTTTGAAAGCGTCTCTATTAGAACAAGAAAGTTCAAGAAAAATAATTCTTAATCTCAAGAAATTTGTTAATTTTACTAGAATAAAGTGTTTATTGCTGGAAGAATGTCATCAAATTTCAAGAAAAAATTTACTCTTCAGAGAAAAGGGTCTTGTGAGGAAAATATCAGCTTTTCAACACAAATATTGATTTTTTTTTTCCAGTAATAAAGTTGAAACTTTTTTTTAATTTTAGAATTATTATTTACGATCAGTTTTACAGAAAACCTCGTGAAGAAACTTTGTGTATTATGAGATTGGCAAATATTTTTGGGGGGCGTAAAGAAAGTTGGTACATCATGAGAATAACATTTTGAAGAACAATTTAAAGAAAAAAAGACCCCCCAAAAAGAATAGTTGCACCAATCAACACGAGACTTGGTGAACATATCTATCATGACAGGACGCATGAAAATCTCACAAGGACCCTTGCCTGAAATTGAGCAGGAAGTCTTCTATTTTGGTTTCAAGCAGCCATTTAGGCGCATTCCGGCTTCTTACTTAAATTGGGCTTGCAAAATTTTGTGGACAGCTCGTGATGTCAGAGTTTGATGATCATTTGGGAAGGAAGTGCCACGGCCTGTTGATCACGGCTCCCAACTAAATCCAAGTTCTTATGATTTTTTTTTTGGTCGTATTTGTCACCCCTCGGATTACCTCCGGCGTCTCATTTCTCACCCAGTCCAAACAACAGCGACCTCGCACTCGTCACACCTTTCGGTCACACCAACAATTTCCACTCTTTGTTCCGCTCACACGCTCACCAAGCACTCAGGTTGCCAACATCCGCCACACTTGTCGCTGGCGCTAATCAATCTCCGCAAACATTTTTCATGAGCACTGCGGTCTCCGTCCCTGCTGAGCGACATCTCATTTGGACCCCTTTGCGTCTTTCGTGGCGGAGAGACGCAATTACCTTGCGGACACGCAGGGGGCGGCACCTCAGCAGGGGATTCTACGCTGACAATTACACTCGGACGAGGTGCGAGCGCTACGGCGTAATGATAATAATGAGGAAAAGACTGTGTTTACTAATCAGTCATCACAATGTTTTGCAGTCTTAGTTTAGACCCACATTCAAAGCCTTCAGTTGGCACTCTGACCTGAGCAAACCCAAAGTCTTGCGTGAGGTATCTGGCCTGAAAAGTCAACCTAAGGACTGTTGGTCCTGAACGAAAACTTTGCGACTAGACTTGGACCCGATCGCAAAAATTTGGTGCTAGACCTAAGCTTAACATCTTAGGGGTGACCCTAAGTGAGCCAATGTAAATTCACTTAGACCTGAATCAAAGTTTGCGATTATACTTGGAACGCTAGGCTTTCTTTTTTATATATACTTGTATATTAGGGCTGCACCGATCACAATTTTCTGGCCGATCCCCGATCTTTCAAAAGCCTGACCTGATGATTTTTGTTCATCCCGATTTTATGTTCTGAACTTAACATGTTACACTCTTCTTTTATTGTAAAATGTTGAACAATACCTGTGAAACAATACAAGCGTGTTGTTTCAACTGCACATCAAGTAGTTCTGTAAATAAAAAGGAAATGTCTATGCAGCCTTAATATATAATTAATTGACGTATGTCATGTCTCCATATGTTCAGTGCAGTACGCAAGTTGACATATCCTTGTTTCACGAACCATGAAAAGTTGAAGTGATTCTTAGCATATTTGTTGTAATCCGCAGAGTTTGGTCAAGGAATAAGCTCAACTCATAAGACACGGTACCACTTTACAGAAAAGTGCCACTTCCAAGAAATTCCATTGCAGTTTTTTTTTTTTTTCTCGCCATCTTTACCTACAAACGTGTCGAAGCAAGTGCATGCAGCGAATTAGCATGCCAACATCTCAACAGCATAGGTGTGTGTGTGTGTGTGTACGTGCGTGTACACGTGTGTGTGTGAGTGTGTGTGTGTACGTAGGGTTCACGGGCTCGCGCTTTGACATTCACGCTACACCACCTACGCACTGGGGTCCCATCTCGGGTCATTTACATATCTTTGAAAGACAGATTGAAAAGAAGGAGAAAGGAGGGACCGGAGCGGCAAGGGCGGGGGGAGGACGGGCGGGGGGCTGAGGGGATGGAGGGCTGCGAGGGGTCGGGCGCTGGGTGACAGGAAGAAGGGAGAAAGGGAGGAAAAAAGAGCAAGAAGAAGACCAAGCCGGAAGATTAGATTCCCCCCATCAAGAAAATGAGGGGGGAGTGTGGAGGGGGGGGTTGTGGGGTTGCGCAGAGGGCCCTACTGGGAGGATCCTTCTTCATATTTGTGTGTGAATTGTTTATCACGGTGACAGAAGCGTGCCAGGCCCGAGATAAAGGCAGCGCTCCATCACGGGGGCTGTGACAGCGGGAGGACACGGCGCGGCACTCACCGCCACAGCCCCAGAAATATTATTAATAGATGCCGACTTGATTTGCCGCGATTGCGCCGCCTTGGCACCGCTTGATTGTGGCCTGTGAAGTTCCGTCCAAAGGGGGAAGCTATTTTTCATGAAGTGACAGAAGTCGTCGCCGTTTTCTATCCTAACGCCCCCCCCCCCCGCCACGCCCCCCCCCCCCACGCACACAACCGCCCCTTCCTGCACCAGCACCCCCGCCCCCACCCCACCCCACCCCACCTTCCTCCCTTCAGTTGAGCAGTTGCATCTCTTTCCAAGGAGCTGATATGCAAGACTGCTTATTATGAGAGTGTGTCAGATTTAGAGGGAGGGGGGGAAAAACAGGCAGGGAGGAATAGTTGCTCTTTTTGATGGGACGGCCTGCGAGATGGCTTGGAGATGATATCCAGTGTGCGCGCGGGCGCGCGTGTGTGTCAGCCAATATGCATGTGCCAAGCATGCACAAGCTTGACAAGCAAAATAGCAGATTTTTGATTTTGAGGAATAAGTGCGAATATCACACATGTGCACATACATTAATGTATAAGTTCACACACGGCTGAGAGTAAATGTGGGATTTTTCTTTGCACACGCACGCACACACACGTTACATCATGTCAACACCGCTGCATCACCGTCAGGATCGCAACCATGAAGGCCTCGATGCCTGACTTGGAACAAAGTTCAAAGACGTGGTACAGGTTTTGGACAATAGCTCAGAATTTGACACCGGTCTTGGATCCACATTTGAAGAACTCAATTTGGGACTAGACCAAAGTGCAAAGATGTGTGAGAGGCCTTGGAACTTGAAGGCCAAACTCCAAAGCTTGTGATTACACTTAAGTCAGAACTTGGAATCTGTCTTGGATCCAATCTTAGAGACTTTGTACTGGATTTGCACCTTGCTTAGGACTTGGGACTGGACTTAGTCCCACAATTTCAGAACTGGACCAAAGTACAAAGCTCCACTTCAGGACTTGGGATTTTGAGCCAAAGATCAAAGGTGTGTGATTACACTTGAATCTAAACTGGGAACTTGGATCCAATTGCAATTAGTCTTGAGATGCCAATTTGGACCGAAGCTCCAAATTTGGGATTGCACTTGGATCAACTTTAGTAGACCTGCCACTAATTTGGGACTAGACCAAAGTGCAACGATGTGCGACAGGCCTTGGCGGTAGCCTTGAACTCGGACCATTGCTCAAAGACTTGAGACTAGACCTAAACTTCGATTTGGAACTCTAGACTGGTCTTGAACTTCGTAAACATCATTAGTTCCAAGCAAAGTGGTCGTGGAAATAACACAAATCCAGAACTCTGAGTTTGAGTGCTCATCTGAGCTGAAATTGAATGGACCACATTTGAGAAGTTCCAATCAAAATCTTCACAGCAAGCTGCTTACTGGGGATTCGTCTTTTGGCATGGTGTCACCACCATGGTGTCATCCACACATGTAGACCAGCAGCCCAACCCAAAGGTCGGCTGGCTGTGTGTGTTTGTTTCTCCACGAGAGGGCGTCGCTGTGTCAGACGAGAAAAGTAAACATGCCTAAAAGTTTTCGCTGTTCAAACTTCCTCTTTGAAAGCTACGTTTCTTTCAGTCCGGGGCCCACCAGCAAGTTTCACAGACACCCCCCCTCCCCCCACCGCCACCACAGCATGCACCCACCTCCTAGGAGCACCAAACAGCATGAAGAAGCCCGGCCAGGATATGTGACAATGACAAAGAAAGTGAAACCTTTTGGTGTTGTTGAGCGTCTCACAATCGCAGACAAAGATATACTTGAGTACAAGTACAGTTACTTGTGTGTAGAAAGACTTTGGTAAAAGTAGTGATTCAAAGTCTACTGATTCAGACTTGGAAAAGTACTTCAGATAATGCAACAGGGAAAAAACAAACTTGTGCACACAAAATACTTTCCCCCCTTTTGTTATCTTACGTTGCAATCACCCATCAGTTGAGGAATTGTACTTCCGATTTGATTCCGATTTTGTGTTACCGAGTCGGTTTTGTCCTTCTATATGTGCTTCCACGTGATCTCATTTCAGTTCATCCAAAGCCCAAAAGTGCATCGGTGACCCTCCTTGCCCACATGCGAGGGTATTACGGTACCTTCTTTGTTTCAAGTCAAGGTACCTCTCTACCTGAAAAATCTCAAGTACAGTAACCAAGTAATTGTATGCAATTACTTGCCACCACCTCACGCGAGCCTCGCAGACGTTGCAACGACTGCAAACCGCCCCCTAACCCCTTCCCTCCCTCTGACCCGGTTTGCTCGCCACGGTGAGAGGCGGCAGTGGCGGAGGTTCTCAGGTCTGCACCTGGCGACCGCAACCTCCGTCCTCACTGGTGTTGCGACTCGGGGGTTTGGGGGTCGGGGGCGGGCTGCTAAGGCGGAGGAGCTGCGGTCGTACGGGCGCAAGTGGCGGAGGCCCAAACCTCATGCAGGAAGTGCGCTTATCTTGTAGCTGGAGGCCACAGTGGGGCTGTGACACCTGCTGGGGAAGGGGGTGCGCCGGGTGTCGGTCCCGGGGTGACAGTGACGGATAGAAGATGTTCAGATAAGGTTTACTGTAGCAACTTGGGCTGGATGTACGTACCAAAATAGATGATCGAAATGGTGTCAACTTGGTGTACACACCGGCCCCGGATGTCAAACTTTGATGCCGTGCTCATCCCACTTTAGATGGTGTAGGCAATTTGCTTCACAATTTAGCAGACTCTCGCATTTGAGAATTCTTTATTTCGTCAAATTGGCAGCATGGGAGAGAGTGCTTTACACATCTGTCTTACAGTTCTGAAGTACACGGTCCAGCTTTCTCCAACATTCCAAAAACAAACACATATATGCCCTGAGATTGGATTATTTTGCCTTCTTTGAGCTTCCGCCTTCCTCTCCGACACTCGCAGCCAACAACGAGGCGCTCTAGAGGCGGCCACGGCAGTGGACTATTCAAAGGAGAGATGCATTTTCAGGGCGTAGGCTTGGCAAGGTTAAGGACTGATGTGAACGAAGGCGCTCAATTCTTGCAGTTTAACGTTATATCGCCACAAATGTCTTTGCACATTTTCCGGAATTATACATTTAGACTGTGAATTGACTTTACACTGTCTTTTGAACCTTTACTGTCAACATAATGTAGAAGACAGGACCTAGCGCCCCGAGAGCAGCATGCTGCTTCACCAAAACATCTGATTGCACGGAGCCGGCATGCTCCTCTGCTAAATCTCCATTGCAAAACACGCATCTAACGTAGTCGCATAAATAGCCGCTTGCTGTACTTAAGTGGGGCAACGCTGGTGGTTGGAAGTGCGGGGAGGGGGTTGCGTCACGTGACCCCAACCTCCGCCGGGACCCGGGCCTCCGGCACGCATCCGCACTCGTAGACGTTTGCTTTATTCTGCGCCCGCCTCGCTCCGAAGAGCGTTCCGTCTCAGGAGTCAATGTTGAGCATCAGCTGACAAATTAATTCCAATAATATTCAAATGCGATGTCGGCAGGTTCTTCCTGATTCTGAATTATGCGTATTCAATCTGCGCCCCGGCCTGCCGTCTGCTATTTGGAGTGTTCTGTTTTTCAAGCAATCTATTCCTGATATTGCTCCCATTTTGCCCGAGACAGACACCGGCCTTGTAATATTACGCCGGCCGGCCTTCCTTAATGGAATCCTCCTCCCTCCTCCTCCTCTTTTTTTTTTTTTTTTTTTTTTTTCCCACCATTTGAATAAACGCACTCAATTAAATCAAACCTGGAATAGTGTAGCTTTTAATTGAAAGGGAATTATGCTTTATATGATTTGAGAAACGATCTCTGGGGAGGCGCCGGTGCTCCTCAACAACTCACCAATTAGACGACTCGTCTCTTAAACGGGCGCCGCCTCCGAAGGAAGTGGCCTCGCATTAAGGCCTTAATGATCGGGGCACTTAGCAATTACCCCGGCAACCCGATTTGCTCGCTCTCGTTAAAACAAGACGTCGTATTAATATCGCTTTTTATTTCCTTTCTTCGGCTTGTTAAAAAAAAAAAAAAGAGCCGGCTCTGTTGGCGGTTTAAGCGTATATATATATATATATTTATATGTATATATATATATATTTTTTTAATGTACAATCACACCATCAGTGGATTGCTGAGGGAGGCAAACAAACATGTTCTACATGTCACCGTGCGCTTCATTTGGTTCAAGAGTTTGGAACCATTGTGCCTAAACGCTCACTTCTGAGTGACAAAGTAAGAGAGACGTCAGTTACCTTCACCGAGGAGGATTACAAAATAACGACTTCATACGTTAAGCAGAAGCCATTAAAACATCAAAGGATATCTTTTAATTGGACTCAAATGAACATGAACAAACCTCATTTTACAACCGTTTCCTTCTGTTACTGCGTTGCATGAAATCTAATGGGGACTGTTTCTAATATATTGACAGAGGTGGGTAGTAACGCACTACATTAACGCCGTTTACTTCAGTAACTTTTTGGATACATTTGCCAGACTAGTTTTGCTACTCTACACACCCGTGTATATTGAGAGTGTCGAAATATTAGAAGCACGTCAACAGGAGTATACTTTTTTCATTCATAAAATATTGCATCATGAAAAATATTTCACAAAAATGTACAAAAATGGAAATCTGACATCAGTCACCAAAGTCACCAAAATATTAGGCACACCTCCGTGGGGTGCACCACAATTAAATGTAATTCAATGAATGGCTGTTTGTATTCGTCATGTCGCTGAATTGTAAAGTCACAATATTTGGCCATAGTTGTCTGTATGGTCAACACAGTTTTGCAATAATAACTCGTCAAAAATTTGTATTAGTATTGCTTTTTAGGGCACACACGAAAACAAACGAAAATATGACCATGCGTGCTTATCCAAAAAAGTTATCTTTAAAACAAGAGATAAACTCATATTGTCCACTGCTGTTATAAAAAAAAAAAAAATAAATAAAAACTTGCTTCATTTTAGTTTAAACACAAGAACCAAGCAGCCAGTCCAAAAAGTGAGTGAGTGGTCCAAGTGGTGTCGAGTGCAGCCGTAAAATTGACAAAAGAGGGCAGCAGGCTTCTGCTGATCCGTCTGGACGGAGCTTGTGTGCGTGTGACAAGAAGATCGGGTCGGGGTGAAGCGGGCCTGGTTCCACTCAGAGAAGGCGGCCCCCCCTCCCCACCACTCTCCACTCCCCTTTGTCTGCGACGGCTCAGATCAGTTTTCTTGAGTTCATCCCACACACACACACACACACACACACACACACACACACACACACAACAGAAGTGTGTGTCCAAAGTGTGTGTTTGTGTGTGTCTTTTGTGAACTATCAGCCAGACCACATCTGAAGAAGAAGTGTGCTGAGGGAGCAGATTGCGAGCTGACGTCGTCCTCCTCCTTCTTGTTCTTCTCCTTCTTGGCGTCCTCGTCTCAGGAGGTGACCACTGGCTGACACATGTCGTCGTTCTTTGCTCCTTTTCCATGCCGATTAGCTACTGTGTGTCAGCAATTCGTCGCATTAGCTGCGAGGTGACAACGCGCTCCCGAAAAGACGGGGAAACGAGAGCAATTTGGGCAACTAATGTCACGTGTGAGATGATTCTTCGGAACGCAGACAGTCACGGCCAAATACTGTAAGATTCGCAGAACGCCGTCATAGTGGAACACCCGAACACACCTGATGTTTGTCTGTTATAAGATGAATTTATCGGCTTGATGTTGCTGATAATTTGTTGTTACTTTGAATTGAATTATCTTGGACTTTTACATGTTGTTGTATATTAATTCCATGCCCGTTAATAAACACGACAAAAGTGGCAGCTGTACCATACACAATCGAATCGTAATCACACTGAATCGAATCCAATCCTTTCATTTTCAAATCGTTACATCCTTGAATCGTATCGTATTTAATCGTCTTTTATGGAGAGACGAACGCCCCGATTAGTTTTAGTAAAGCTCGTTCAAGTTCATTTAGATTGAAGGTAGTGCATTATTTTAACTTTAAGTCATCTAAGAGGTTCATGGTAGTAGTAGTTTATAATAGTTAAGCTTCGCCACTTTTTGTCTGCTAGTTACTTGGTTAGATGAGTTATGTCATGGCAACTGAAATGAGTAAAGTTTCCTCGATAGACAGATCTCCTCTGTCCTGACCTTGTAGGGTGTCTGCTACATGATGCACCACATGATATACGAGGAGAACATTTTTGACGGGTCTTGCATCGCAAAGCTTTGTGTGCTTCCCCTTCATGCGACAGCTACCAATAATAACGCCAATCGTTTTCCCGGAGTTACTGACCGGATCAGGTCATGCAACAAAGTCGAAGGGAGGGCAAAGACGAAGGTCAGATGAACAGCTAGCTTAATAGGGTAACCGCAAGACTGTACATTGGCTGCCCCCAAACTACAGAAGATGAAAAGAGAGATCATGTTTAGTTTACAAAGACGGTCAATGTTGCCAACTTTAATATTTCAAGTGAAATCATTTTCAAGTAAGTCCGATTAGGAGAGTTAAAGCAAATTCCAAAAGGGAAACATAAAATGAAACTAGTTTTGAACATTAGCAGGCAAATAACTATTAAAATTACAAATTTGATTTTTTTGAAACAAATGTTTAGTTTTTCAGTCAAGGCCTTAAGAGCCCAACCCTCATACGTCAGTTTCTTAGCCAAGATGTGATTGTTCGAAACTGATGGTCTGAGCTCTGTTAGCCATGTCTGCCCTTTTTCTGCCAGACAATCTTGAAACGATGTGCGGCCTGTTACAGTCGATTATCCCAGTTGAACCTATGACAAGTCGTGAGTTGGAGCCAATCCCCAAAGACAAAAACTTTTTGGATATGTCGATGCGCCGCTTTTCCAAAGCGACCAACGCCAGCGCCGCCCCTTTTGGCTAGTTGGGAGCACGGCATGGTCGCCCGCCGCACACACTGGAGAGCCCTTTGAAAAACAAGCCCCGGTTTGAAGGGCAGAGTGGATTCAGATGGCTTGGCTGCGGCTCAAAGGCGAGCAGCTCTCCGGGTCAGCTTATTATTTCAATGGATGCAAGGCGCCGATCTTCTCCATTGCACCGCGCTTGAAACCAAAAGACCCGGCCGGCGGGCCCCTCCGCGCACTTTTGGGTCAAGGCTGCAGTCTCGCACGTCGCCAGGCAGCAACACCCAACAGAGGAGAGGCCCCTCCCCTCGCTCACAAAGGATGAAGATTGAACTTTGTTGTTCACTATGTTGCAGATTTTAAAGAAACCGTTTTGGATGGGCTTTTACCGTACATAGGCAAGTCAGAATTTTAGATTGAATTTTAGAGTTAAAGGTGTGCACGTTCACCGTAGTGCCACAAATTCAGTGTAACATAGGAGTACGTTTTGCTATTTTGCTATTTGCTACAGTAACATCTATGATCATTTTTGTTCATCTGCCCAAAGCATTTTACATTCGGAGTTAGCATTAAGCTAGCAGACTTTGCAGCAGAACAGTGGTTCCTGACCTCGCATCGCCGGAGTGGGTGGTCCGACACCATCCGGGACCTGCTGCCCCCGATACTAGGCCATGCCTCTCCAGAACACCGACTTCAAATTACTTTATCTTCACAATGGAGCATAAAACTAGCGAGAAGCGGGTACGAGGAAGGGGGGGAGGGCTAATATGCCCAAAGCCGCCTGGTCCAGAGTGTTTGCATGTCCTGCTTGCTGATCCCTTCTAATTGGCCGTCATTACAGCCCACATTAGCCTATCGGCGCTCGGCTGGAGGGCTGGCAAAGACGAGCCGCGCTGCTGGATGGCACGCTTTGCTAAATCTGAATTACACAACTCCGGGGCCCATGACTAATACTGGCGCGCCGCGTAACTGCTAATGTAAGCCATGGAACAGATGCCGGCGGCGGAATGGTAGCAAATATGGTCCGGTTCACCTTCTCGCAAGGCTGCCTCGGACCAGTCGCCGCGGGAGCGAGCTCGGTCAAGCGGCCATGATGGCTGTCATTCTGCCCGTGATTGGGTTTCACTCGCTGCTCTTAATTGTTTGTTAGTGTTTGTGCGCATGTGTGTGCGTGCGTTGCTTTGTTTTGTGCGGTCAGCTCCAGTGCTAATGGAGCACCTTGGGCAACAGGGCACTCTTTTATGCTCAACTCCAAACAAACAAGCAAGCGGCCATGTTTGCACGTGTGAAGCGGCCGAGATTACTTCCATACTCGGCAGTGACTCATGACTTTTATGGTTTGTTTTTGCTCGTATGGAGGCTCACGTTAATAATGGCGGCGGGGAGAAGTAAACAATCCAAAGGTACGTGAAGTAGAGCGCTAAGTCGAGAACTCCGCCAAGGCCAACTTTGCTAATTGGATCCTACTCGATAGCAAGCTTCTGCAAGTCCGAATGTTGTCAGAGAGTAGCGTACACCGTCTTAGCCAGTGGTCCTCAAACTTTTTTTGTGCCATGGAGCGCTTTCATGTCAAGCAACATTTGGACGGACGGACATAGCAACAAGGCTGATGCTGTTGCTAATGCCGATTTTACTTCCCTATTTTTGAATGCAAAAATGACCGTTACTCAATGCAACCTCCCAACTTAAGGGGCAGCAATGCAAACTGTGTTTGTCTGAGCAGAAAATGAATCTCTGGCTTTTCCAGCTGTGGTCACAAGCTTTGCTGACTTGAAAGAATGACTTCACTGCGGCTGAATTTGACTTTTCCTCCTCCGGACGAGCTTGTCCGGTTTGGACCACAGAAGAACGGAACGTTCCTGAAGCACTGGCCCATATTTTATTTATTTTTTTCCCTCCTGTCAACTTGTCATACTGTCATCGCTTTGACATGCTTGTTTGGTGGCCAGCGCTAATCACATTGATTTAGGGAGCAGGGGTCTGCTGCTGGGGTTTTAGTCTGAATGTTAACCTTTCTAGGTCAGACTTGCCGCCAGAGAGTGAGCGATATGTCGGAGCTTGAGCACCAGCGTGGTAACCGTCCTATCCGGAAGTCCTTTCCCAGTCTAGTCCGGCACTTTTGTTGTTTAATCATAGCAAGAAATAATATTTTATTACGTTGCGATTTTGGACATCTCCATTCGCCGCCAGAGCAGTTGTTCGGAATAAGTACTAGAACCCAAAACAACATGACAAAGTAGACTGGGCAGGAGTCTTACATTTTGGGTGTCATTGACTCCAAAATCGGACCGACTCGTTGAAGAGAAACAAGCACAAGGCTCCCACTAATTAAAGCTCCATTCAGTGAAATTGTATTTGTCATGTTTAGGTTTTTTTTTATTTCCGCGCTGGATGGTCAAAATGTGGCTTTATGTTCCAATATTCTGTGATTCTTAAAAGATCAGTCAAAATGCCCAAAACAGTTAGTTGTCGCTGCACGGAATGAGATAAAAGTCCCGGATGTAGCCAAAGTGCCTATTGTAACACCATTTTTCTAATGATAATTTGCTGCTAGCATTGTCCTTCAAAACGGTCCCATCCCGCTTAGACCACACCTCCTCCTTCCATTTTGCCTTTGGAGACGAGCTAGGACGCATGCTTGTTAAATCTCCTTTTATGTGCTGTATATGTCATTTTCTGAAACATCAATTTAAGTGTGTGGGGCACCCCAAAGGGCGCATGCGGGTCACGGGCAAAACCACGTCTGACGCCGAGTGTCGCAAGTACGCAAACACCAGCAAGTCTCTCGTGGAAGTCTCCACCGCACATACCAGGATGTTAATTTGGGATGTTTATGAGCGTTCATGACATATGGTATGAAGGAGCCGCCGCCATCGCTGCACTCAATAAGTGATTGGCACTTTTTCCCCACTTGGATTTTTTCCCCGCTCTGCGACCACATTAGAAATAAGTCTGCAAAGTGTTTAAGAAGACGGGCAAAAGCGTCTGCATTGTAGACACTTCATCGGCGTGGAATATACAAGAGGTCGCCTAATTGCCCCCTCCAACTTATTTGTAGCGACAGGATTCACTCATTCATGTGCACAATTTGTTTAGTGAACACGCCAAAGAACTTGAACACAGAGACACGTGCGTTTGGTCTGAGGGTGGATCTGAGTTTCTTGTATAATGAAAGATGGATACATGTTTGTTTTTTTTTTAACGGGACCTTTTAGCAGCTGTAAACTACGTGTGTGCAATTTCACAGAGAATCGCGACCTAGGAAAAAGGCGGAACATTACCAGCTTTGATAAGCTATCGTCTATACCCAAATAACATTTCCACGTAATTTTGCAACTGTTGGCCATTGCAATCCGTTTGCCTTAGGGGCCCGAGTTTTTTTTAGGCGGTTAGTTGGTAAACAGGATTGAATAAAAGATACAAAACTTTCAGGATTTTACTTGCACCTTGCACCAGACGATTTCTCCGATTTTATTCGCAATTTCGACTGCTCCAGCAGACGGAAATAAAATTTTGTATGCGGTCGTTTTCGGTCAATTTTCGATCCGCCAAACTCATGTAATTCGTAGTTAGTTAGTGTGACCCCAACCAACCATCAAATGGAGCTGTGGCGGTCACGAAAAAAAGATTGTTGTGTGTTCTTGCATAATGTGTAGCAGCGGCATTAAGTCATTCATGTGTGCAATTTGTTTTGGTGAAAACATCAAAGCTGGCGAACACCAAGACACATGTGTTCACATTCGGGTTCAGGGTGGGTTTGTGCCGTTATTACGTCGGCTCCGCATCGCCTTTCTCGTAAGATGAAGCGATATAAAGAAATAAAGAGCATTTTACGGGGCGCTTCAGCAGCCGTTAACCTACCGTGAACGTCATCCAGTAGCGTCCGGGTCGCACATGGCCACGCTATACTGTCTACTCACTGTATGGGAAGCAGATAAAGCCCAGACCACAGCCGGCGCGAGGGGTGCTAGTCATTATGCGGCCGAACATTTGGACGACATATGGATTCACCTCTGAAATAAATCCGTCACAAGGAGTCTTCTCCTGCAAATCTGCACGACACAAGAAAGCCAAGACACTTGAGCGTAAGTGTCCCGTTGTGTTTGACCTCCAGTTCAAATAGATTTGAACTTTTTGCTCTTGTTATTTATGTGTCCATGTGTGCAATGTGCGAACAGCGGATGTGAGGCATCCGAACACAGGTCAGCCAGTCTAACACCACGCGTACGTCACATGAAGCTAAGTAGCACAAGAATTTCCAGGTTAACGCCCAGTCATGCCATCTAATGTGGCTAATGAGTTCTTGCTACATTGTACATCGATAGCGTATATGATTCTGCTTCGACAGCTGCCGCGGTCACAAGTGTTTCTTCATTCACACTTGAAATGTCATTCAGCTTCACTCTATGTGCGATTGCCTTAAATGTATATAAAACCAATGATAAGAAAACGTTTCCAATAATTTTTTGTTGCTATTTTAACCCATTTTTTAAAATGTGTTTTTTGGTAGGGCAAATAGTGATATACAGCGGTGCTTAAATTAGGGCTGGGCGACTATGTAAAAAAAAAAAATAGTAATCATTACTTTGGTTGATATTGACATCACAATTAATAAACATGATTATTCATTGATTTCAAAACTGCATGGGCCCCAAAGATGACCCTTGTGGAACACAGCACACTCAAATTATAAGATAAAAATACTACATTGTGAATGTTACATACTGTATAACTCGTTTTTCACAGATAACGAATTATAGATACCTGTGATTCGTGGTACATTTTCATCGCCTTCTGGGAGTTGGGTTTGACATGACACCCCCCCCGCCTTCAACTTGGGTGACCCCTCCAACAGCAGCAGCAGCAGCAGCAGCAGAGGCACATGTGCCCGGACTTTGGAAATATGTGCGGTCGGCTGCGTGGGGAGGAGGAGGAGGCAGCGAGAAGAGAGGCCTTTTAATAAACAAGATAATGGCTGCCATACGCCCCTGCCTCCCATCTCCTCGCTCCTTTCACCCTCGACGTTGCACGTTTTCGTGAAGAATTACACTCATTGTTTGGCTCCAGGGAGTGAAAGATGGCCAGGAGACGGGAGGTAATCGGTGGAGGTATTAGACGGGATTGGGAGTACACTACCGGGGATGGTGGGGGGGAGGGCGGCTAACGTTCAGACTAACAATTAAGTGGCGTCGGGATGTTTGCGGGCAGAGTTGTTTCAAGTCAAAACTTGACCGTGCCATTGTCTGTCCTTGCAGACTCCACTCTACTTCTTGCAGCTACCAAAGTCCACTTCCAAGGAATCAGACAGCATTCCCAAGACTAAAGGCCTCGCATTGTGTGGGAGAGGAGGGGCACATACAAGTGGCAATTTGGAGATTGGCTTTCATGCAAAACAAAAACATATGAGTGCGCTGCCAAGATACGCTAATGGGAAAATAATTCCACAACAACTCATAAGATATAATGATCTTAGTCATGTCTTGAAGTGAAATTAGATATATTCTAAATACAACACAAATTTGAATGATTAAAAAAACTGAAAGTGAGCAACTCTAAATTCGGATTTTCCTTTATACGGGTAACAAAACAAACAAACAAAAAAGATAGTATAAATGAGGTGCGAATGCTAAATTGCTATTTGCAAGACTACTAGGAAATGATATGAATGGGGGGAGGTCTTGTTGGAAATATTTGCGCACTGTGAACACGCTCACTTTTGTTGCTAATTTGTTTTTGAGGTGACCAGCTTGAGGCTGTCAAGGAATATCAAAGGTACACGCCGAGATAATTATTTTCCGCTGGATGCCGTTCGCCCGAGCTGCCCTTTTACTCGTTTCTTTCCGTTTGCCAATTAGTCAATTAGCCTCCAGATACGAGCGCTCCAACTTTCCTTCTTTGGCGTCCTTGTTTGGCTGATAAAAAGCACAAAATTAATCTAATCTGATCAAACTGATCTCATAACTAATTGAGAGAGATCACTCGCTAACCTCCGTGTTAATTTTTGTCATCTTCATATAAAGTTTTGTGTGCTTTCATACAACGTTGTAGTGTTATGTTTGCTCCAATGTACATGGTAAAAAAAAGTTTGAGTAGCTCCTAAAGTGGCACCGTATGCAGATGCCCTTTTACTAAACATTTCTAATCCAACAGAATCATGACTCAAATTGATATAGTGTCTACAGTGCAACATTTTTGACATTGTAAATGTGCATGTATGCCTCCTACAGGAGTGAAGTGGAACAGCATCAATCCCGCATCTCATGAATTTGAAGTCAGACAAATATTTGGATCCAGGCGGTCCCTCTCGTACGTCTTTATCGGACAAATGGCTGCGCCTTGGGAAAATCCGACAGAGTGAGTGTGTGGATGGCGCTAAAAGCGATTGAGCTGCCATGCCAGTCCATAAATGAGTCATTGACATCTCCGGCAACAAAGTGAGTCATGGCTGTGATCCATGCTGGCTGCTTGAAGTGCGTCCCAGAGTGGCGTCCCGCAAGGCCCCGTGGCCGCCGCCGCCGCCCGCCCGCCCGCCCGCCCCTACTGTTGCCACACAACCTTTTCTTCTATTTACCTAATCCTCCTCTATTGTCTTTCTTTTTTCCCCGCTGTCGTTAAGCCCTGCGAGGCCGCCGCCCGGGCCTTTTTGCGCCAACTATTTTTGGCTCAAACGCTTTCGCTCGCAAGCAGAAATGCAAATGGCGGCCGATCTCATTTCCTGCTAAAATTGCATTTTCTTTTATAACCGCATCTCCCACATGATCCCTTCCATTGTTTGTCTGTGTGATCATTTATAGCAGACCTGGGCAAAATACATCCTTGGTCTCTGATTGACCCTCTCGGTCTTTGTTTTTTTTTATGGACATATGCACTGCTTCCATTTTGATGTGCAGGCGGTACAAGCGAGCAAGCGCAAGGACTTGACGTTAGTGTCTGGCGTCTGGCCTACGGGCCTCCCGTTTGACACCTGTGATTTCACGGCCATTGTTTTCCCAGCCAACACGAGGCCCGGGGATCCCCCACCCCCTGAATCCAGCTCTCCATTTATTGAGTGTTTGCGCAGCCCCCTTTGGCCAGACACTTTGGCTCTGGCAGGCACGCGGCCGAGGCTTGCCAGGCTGCGAGCGTGTCGCTTACCCTTGCCAGTCGGCCGCCGTCCGTAATTCACAATGACAGCGTGATGAAAGCAGAGGTGTCGAGCGCTACGCGGGGCTGTGATGTGCCGGGCTCGCCGTGTTACCCACTTTGTCTCCATGTGGTGTGGGACTAGTGTGTGCCAATCCTGGGCGGACTGCAGTGACGCTTGGATCCTTAAAAGCTCTCGAAGTTCCAGGTTGGACCTGCCTTACAGATCAACACGAAATCTTTCTAGCAACAAGTATTACCTCTATTTGTATTTTCTTGTGCTAAGTCCTCATCCACCCAAGCCTGTGATTTCACTGTCAGTCCCACTAGATTATTTTCCTTGACCGCAACTTTGCAATCGGCTAAAACTCGAGGGAGTGTGCCACCTTCACTCGGAGTCGTTACGTAAGGAGCGGCGAAGAGGCTATTAATTACGGTACCTGCTGATAGTTGCGAGTATTAGCCCGCGTGGCTAATGCAACTGCCGTTTGACCGCCACTGAGCTCTCTAATGTGTCCGCGGGGAAAACCAGCTCTTCTAATTAATCCTGAGCTGACGGCCAAGCCAGGACATCCCCCAGGGAGGCATCAGTGGGGGTGCGCAGAGGAGGGAGGGGAGGGCGATATGAGGCGCACCAGCACACTTAGCCACAGATTAGTCTCACCACCCCTCACTCGGGACCATGAAATGCGACACCGCTGTTGTGGAGAAAAGGAGTCGTCGTAATACACACGATTGCTGAAATACAGCTTTGGAAGACAAAATAACTTGTACACTTTAATTCAATTTATAAATCGGTCAGACGGCAGACGTGAGGCCTGACGAAGTGCAGTAAGACTCCAAATAGTGCACGCTAAATCAGATTGCGCAGACTGTTGGCAGCGGGTGCAAAAGGCTTGCCATATTTGAAAGGAGGTTTTGAGGATCTTTTGGGAGAGCCCCGCAGATGACTTTGACTTGAGTTTGTGCTTATTGGATGTATCAACCAATCTTATGTAACATTGTGTACAAATACCTGAAAAACTGCTCTGGGCGGGGGGGGGGAGCAGCACCTGTTGTCACCACGTATTGGCATGACAGACGCAAGGAAATGCAGTTGAAGGGAGTTTTGTGTCGTAGGTGATAATCATTCTTTTTTATATCGTTTTACCCCTCCCACACTCATTCAACACATTTGAACTTATTAAACACACTTTTTCAAGAAAGTGTGCTTGCTTCAAGCTGTTTGTCAATTCCAGTTGAAATTGACTGTAAAGCGGGCATTGTGTATTTAATCACCAACATTTTCAAGTAAACCATATCATTTCGTCCGCCAAAAATACACAATATGAATTATAACAGATAATGTGAAATGCCGACTAACACTGGAGGCCTGCCGGTCGTTCCACCAGAAACAATGAGTGGATCTCCTGAAATCTGAAAAGGCAACCTTTTTTAATTTGTTATTTTTTCACTCAAAAGAAAAAGCCACTCCAGTGTGAGGTATTAAAAAGAGGGAAAAAAAGAAGCATATTTATGTCCCGTCCAAGGCACTGAAAAGTTTGCGCGGTCTGAAAAGGTTGCCTGAATCTCATGCATGTTTGTCAATATAATTTGCCGGGCTATTGGACCCGAAGGAGGGCCGGCGGGTCCCTTAAGGGTTGCGCCTCAAATGCCAACATCTGTCTGCCGGCGGCGGGAGAATGAGACACGGCGGCGACACCTTGGCGCCGGCTATTCTCTGCTTGACAGAAGCCACAAGGTGCGACTTTGGAGATGAAAACAGGCCCGACTATGCAAATCCTCCAGAGTGCGTGGAGCCCTTTAACATTAATCAGATGAAACTTGTGCCGCTTGAATGCCTGATGTCATCTTCCCGACGTCTTTATTGGAATGTGGCATTGAAAACGGCAGAGTGGAAACCTCCGCCAAGGCCAACGATAAAAATATTTGTTTTGCTGGTTAAATTTAAGAATGTTTTTACTCACACCAGGGTGTTCATGTGTCCAAAATGTTTGTAAGGAATGTTAAAAGTCCCCAGTTAGGCGTTTGAATCACAATACAGGTGTGGCAACATTACGAAAGAGAAAATGGACACAAAGCGCGATGCCGAAGTAGTTACAAACGTCAAAACGCAATTTTGCATCTGAAACTGAAAACGGAAAGAAAATATCAAGACCACCCCCAAGGACATTGTTGATTTAAAAAGAAAAAAAAAATCCCTAAACATGTAAACCAACGTGACATATTTGTTTGCTCCGTGACACCCCCAGTACAGATCAAAGGCAGCTGGAAGAAGTTTTTTTGTTTTGTTTTTAAACGAATACATTTAGCAGGTTTTTTTTTTTTTTCAATGACAAACAATACATTTTTAATGCACGCGTCCCTTTGAAGAACACCAGAATAGAACCACCAAAGCCCCGCCGTCACAAAGTGCACAATCGGCACATTTTGTCAAAACACAGACGTTTATTTGCATTTTGTGTGTGCGCGTGTTCTGTGCTGATGTGTTGTTCCAGTCAAATAACATTTGATTACATTTTTTTTATTTTTTATTTATATGTTTGTGTGCCTGCAGACTCAGCCAATGGGGTGCTTGGCTTGAAATGTCACCATGGAGACGAGCTTCAGGCATCTTCCGCTGAAGGTGAGCGACCAGCTTCGTCTCACACACGCGCGCACGCACGCACAGGTTAGAGGACCTGACCGGTGCCTTTTGAAGGCATATGGACTTCGGGATTTATGAATTCCCTGCAATATTAATGTCCAAAATGTCAGAGGAAAGCCACGTTCAAAAAAAAGAAAGGTGGCGGGTGATTGTAGCGCGCCCACGTAGCAGAGCTGTGGGCTGTGTGTAACGAATGAACCGCGAGATCCCCCGCTTCCATCCTGACGGACGTTCGCTTCCAGCCGGGAATTTTGCCCAAATTAATATTTTGAGGCACGCCCAAAAGTATCTAGACCCATCTGTTGGTTGTTCAGTCAGTTTCTTCTGTCCGGTCCGATGCTTAAAAAGAAATCACAGAATAATCCGAATCGTCAAACTGTGTTCTGCCTCAAGTGCGACTGTCAAACCAGACGCCGGGAAAGTGTGGTGGAAACTGTGACTATGCTGCCCGCTTTTATTTTGAAGGTCTGACTTTTGACAGGATTTGTTGCCCGACTACTGACGAGCAACTATTGCCGAGCAGACCGGGAGCGTTTTCGCCTTGAGTTGTTTCATGAAAAACACTTTTTCCTTGCCTGTTGAACTCTTTCTACACTTCTTGCGCAATGTTTCGGATGAATGCGTGTCAATGATGGGAAATGAATGGCCGAGGTCGGGACAGCTTGGTAACATGTGCACAGCTTGGCCAAACACAGAACCGCACCACAGCATTTGGTTCTGCCCGGTGGACATGCATGGACTTTGTAAATAATGACTGAGCTCTTTTTGTGCAGTGCAATTCTTCTTTCTGTCCTTCCACTCGGACTTTGCGGCCTGAGAAATTGTTCAGAATCCTCCTTGAGCACTTCCCAAAGACCATTTGGATCACTTAAGGTGATGGATTCAGTTTGTTTCCGCGAGTGCGAGTCCTCCTTAAGCCGATAACGCGTGACTAGCAACTAGTCGAGCGCTAAACGCAGTCACGGACTAGTAAAGTCGACTAGTCAGTCCGCCGCCTCGGCAAGAACAAGAAGGCTGCTATGATGTTGAAAGTTAGTGCGTTTGATTTGGAGTGAAGCGATTATGCCACTGATGACTCCCAGTAGAGGAATGTTGTGTTTATCCACCTCAAATGAAACATCAATTTAGACACCCCCCCCCCCCCCCCACTTCCACCCCCCTTCCCTCCCTGTAAATGAAGCAAATTCAAACAAGGGCCGCTTGTTGGCGTCTCCTGTGAGGACGTAAGCTCCTTATGACAAAATGCTTTGTTTGCCCCCCCCGCACCCCCCTCCCCGCACCTCCACCCTTAGTCTCAAATCATTAAGTGCTTGGCTGGGGTATTTTAGCGCGGTGGCTGGCGTGGAAAACGACGCGCTGCCGCCGCCGCCGCCGTCCCTCCAGCGCGCGGGATTACGAGGCCGCGTGTTTGTGAGCTTGTGACTCTAATGGGCTGGTAATTACCGTTTGTTTATGAGTTTATCGATGCGTGCCGCCACCGAGCCTGCGCGCCGCTTCCAGGCGATGGTGGATAAGACCCCCTCCCCGTACTCGTCACCCCCCCCCCCTCCTTTAAAGAGCCGGTTAGCTCGCATTGTGAACTCCCACTGTGATCGTATTAGCAGCACTGCCACTTTTGATGTGCGGCGCTCGGGGTCCGGGGGCATGCATCTATCTTGACTTTAGCAACCTTGGCGCCGACGAGCGACACAATTTCTCACTTTGATGTTAAAGTCGAGAGCTGTGAGGGCAAAACGCGCGCACGCACGCGCATAGAAATAACGTAAGAATCGGTTTGTCTAGTCTGACACTTAATATCAACATCTGTCAATTCACACGCTTAATCTTAAACATGTTTGTACAATTGCACGCACACGCAGAATGTACAAAAGAATCTGTCCGTTCTCACGCACACACACTCAACACACATGCGCGCACATCATGCTGACATGTGCCTGTCATGTTTTCATGTGGTTGCGAACGAGGCGAGTGCGCATCTTGGAGTGTGCCCGGGAGGTCCAGGTGACCGCTGTGAGTGCTCCTCCTCCTCCTCTGCCTCCTCCTCATCCCCCTGTGGGAGGTCCGCACGTCCGCGCCGGTCTTTGGTGGGTCGCCGGGCGCGTCTTCGCTGAGCCCGGCGGAGATTTATTGAGGCTTCAGCCCAAATGACGCGTTCGTCTTTGCTGCCAAGTTAAGCAGTAGCGTAATTAAAACCCTCAAGAGAATCCCTTTCAAGTGCACAATGGCCTCACGCACACACACACACACACACACACACACACATACACATACACGGAGCCTTTGCTGTGACGCTTACACAAAGGCGAGTTGACCACACACACACACCACACACACGTAAGCTGCATGTCTTCACACAGAGCGGGGAAGATGCAGGGCTGGATTCGATGAAATCTCTATTTGTCATCAAGGAGGAAATTCATTTCCACGTTGCTAGTGTGGCATTATTATGGGGTTGAACACAAACGCACCTACGCACAACAACAAAAAGATGCACTGTCAATATTTTCCATTGTTAAACCAACAGAGCCCAAGGCTTGAAAAATGTCGTCAAAAAAAAAAATCATCACATTGTAAAAAATGGTCGCTGCCTGCAACTGTCCATTTGCACACATCGGGTCAACCTCTGGCCAGTCAATTGATTTCAAGCTAAGTCACATTCTTATTTTTTCAATCAATAAAGTCTCGTGCATCAAAAGAAAAGACGCACATAACGAAAGACAACCATCTTTTTTTCCACTCTTTTCTTTTTTTTTTTTTTTTTACGATAACATATGGTGCAAAATTATGCAGCGAATGGCAACTGCAAGAATTATCCAGAAGACACTCCCCTCACACACACACACACACGCACGCACGCTCATGTACACGCTTACACACGCAGCCACTATACAGGACAATTACTCACGTTAAACACCAACAGATGCCATCTTGATTAAATTTGACCGCACAAACACAAATGGATGTAAGAAGAAGGAGAGGGGGATGAAAAGGGGGCTTGTTTGGGGGTGCGTCACGGCTTCTCACAACACAACATGTCGTGCAGGTCGCCAGGAGCCCAGACCCCCTGTTGTCACCCACAGCCCGCCGTGGGAAACCGCCTCCCAAGTTTGCACCGGGTTGACGGAAAGGACGTCCTTCAAGGTGTGTTGTGCGTGTTTCCATTGTGTAAATGCTCACACGCGCATGTTTGTGTACGCTCGCCTTTGAATGGGCGCACGCGGCTCCTTCACGGAAACGGGTAGAAATACAAAATACGTGGCTGTATTGTACGTCGGTGTGGTGTCACAGTAGAAGCTAAAACAGGAAAAAGATTGGCGTCCCGGGGGTGGCGGCGACCTGCACTCGGGCCTCTTGTTTGTTTATGGTCTCCAGACACGCGTGCAGCGTTGGGGCCCGGGGCCCGCATGGGTCTGATGAGGCCCACTCGGGACCCATCTAGTGCCCATCTGTTTATTCTGCAGGGGGATGCCCTGGAGGGGCATCTTAAAGGGACACTCTCGTTCCAGCCAGGTAAACACAACAGGCGCACACACATTCTGCACTCGTGGGATTTTGGTCGGATTTTTGACATAAAGTGGTAAACAAAGGCTGCTTGATTGTGATTGGACTGTTTTATTTTACAATGTTTAGAACAGAAAATGGTGTTGCGTGTTTGTTTCAAAATGGAGCGCAGAATTGTCTTTCCATTCCTCATTAAGCACAAAACCCTCATAAGGTAAGTTGAATCTTTCATCCCTCACAGCAGCTTGGATTTTGCCTGGCGGGTCCATTATGAGTGGAGCCACAAAAAAGTCTCAAGATTCAATATCGGACTCACCGTCAGCTGTTTTTGTTTGAAGCCGGTTTACCTTTTTTCAATTGGAGGATAAACTGCCATTTCCACACGTCCTTCAAATGCAAACCGTTGACTGACATGATTTTGTTTGATCGCTGTCCGATAGTAACCACATGCACTAGGCAGACGGCCGACTGTCAATGTATGAATCGTAAATTGCTTGTGGGCGCGACATAGTAACAACGTTTTAAAGATTCCACATGAGCCAAAACTGCATTAAGGTGGGCCGATTAGCCAAAGCTAATTTGACTGAAACATATTTGCTGGGCATACGTATCACGAGTAGATCCCCCAAAAGGTCCCGGGAAGCCTTCGCAAAAAGACGCAAGCCGTCGCGTTCGGCTCATTTTGGCACTTTCCAGATGTCTTTCGAAGACCAACTTGTCCCCAAGATTTCGTCTGATTGCCGCTAAATTGGAGCCACTTAGACTAGACGGACGGGCAACGCTGCATTGTGACAAATGTGAGTTTCTAACACCGCGTGGTGGCTAAGCGTGGCCGACGGAGAAAAGACTTGCTCTTTGACTGGGAGGCCCTCCTAACATGCGAGACGCAGCGATCCCAAAGAAAAACAGCAGCAAACTAAAGTGACTTAAGAAAAGTGCGAGGCAAATGAAGGGGTTGCCATATCGTTAATGTAGAGCAGCCGTCCTCCCCCTCGCCGCTAAATCCGACGCGGAATACACGGAATGATCTCAAAGGCAAACGCTGCTTGTTGGTGGAGCTTTTTATGTGGAGCAGAAGGAGACTTGAAAAGTGATACCTCGGCGTACCTGCTTGAAAGCTTCTCTTCCCCCCTCAGCGAGGGATTAAGAGCACAATGTTTTTTCCTTTTTTCTTCCTTTCCCTTTTTTTTTTTTTTTTTTTTTGCTGTTATTCTCGCCGCCGTGCTCCACCCTCCTCATTAAAGACCGTGCATATTCTCCCCGGAGAGTCCTCCAACATTACAACTCTTCTCCAGGTACAGCTCTCGAGGGTCCCCCGGCTCCCTCTCATGTCCTCCCCCCTCCACCCTCGCCGTCCCTCGCCTTCCTTTCCACGCCCCCGCCTCGCTCCGACGCCCTTTTCTCCCACCTTGCCGCCACCTTTATCTCTGCGCACCTTGCGTCTCTCCCTTCGCACCTTTTCCATCTGCATACGCCAGGGCTTATTTTGAAGTTGCGGCCCACAACAGATATTCAATATTAATGAGGACCCTCATGAATTTTTGAGCTCTAATTAGGCGGCTCTCGCTTCGTTAACCGAGAGGGTTCGGGGCGAGAAATATCCCGACGCCACTGTCCCATCTCCCACCCCAACCCCCCTCCCCGCCCCTCAGCTTTGTGATGTCCCGCGCCGGTGATGGCGACGGGACGAAGGCGGTTTGTGGCGGGGGGTGGGGGTGGGGGTTGTATGGTAACGAGCAGGCCTCATTATAAGACAGCTGGCCGTTAGTTTGTGTCTTACGAGGTTGTATCATCTCTGCGAGCGGTCGCCTGCTGGGCCGTTATTTAGCCATTCTTTTTCATCGCCTCTCCAAGTGATGCAACGGCCCGCGATGCCTTCCAGTGCTGCGGGAAAACACGTTAGCAGGAAGGTGACAAACACAGCCTGCCCAGCTTTAAATGTCTCACGACAGCGATGTTGAAGAGGAGGCAATTGTTGTGTACACAAGTCAATCAAAAACTTTAAAGAACCAGAAAAAAAAAAAACCTCTGAGGTTTCTTTTTCAAGTATTTTTACCAGTACCGATTATGTGAGTATTTTATACAGTCTCATTAGAATCCTCCAGCTTGGATGGGATGGAATTTATTAACAAAATGCACTTAAGAGTCGCAACCAGGGGCGTGCTGACCGTCAGTAGCGGCCGTTCGATTTCCGGGCCAGTCCAACCGCCTGACGGCCTCGTCACCGATTAACCTTCGCAGTGTGACGTCCGCCGTCACTGACAGCAGTAAGGGAACGTGGAGGCTTGATGGAAAGTTTTAGCCGCTCAGAAGTGGTGAAATATTAAAACCGCGCGCGCGTACCGGTACGCGGTCACCTGGGATGCCCGCCAGCTCATCTGGCACCCTAATGACAACAAGTGCCGTTGAAGACGGCTCCATGGATGGATTCGCGTCACCTGCTAACTGTTAGTACGAAACAAGCAACTGTCAGGTGGGACAAGACGGGCGGCGTGATCCGGCCGGCGTCTTACTTGAGTTGTATGTAAGCGCGGAGTGCATCGCGAGCGTGTGTCATGTCCACCCGAGTGCCTCCATCACACTCTTCTCCCACGTGAAGCTCACTTTTCCCCGAGCTCCTCTCTCCTCTCGGCTTTTGCTTCCCGATCCCCTCAAAAGGTGTGTCAGGATCAGCGCGGCGCCGACAACGCCAGCCCGTAGCCCCCGCCGCCTCGTGCCGCCATCACGCCCACTTGTGCATATGCAGAGGAAGGAAGACGCAGGAAAACAAGGCGAGGAGGAGATGCGCACCTCTGACAGCCAGCATCAAGCGGGCGGCTGACAGAATAAGGGCGGCGATGATGATCTGAGACGTTGGGATGTGAAGGAAAGAGAGGAAGGAGAAAGGCCTTTCTTTTTCTTTTCCCCGCATTTCATTTTTTCCATACCTGTTTTTTTTTTTTTTTTTTTCTTTTCACGCACACCCCCACTTGACACGCCTGACTCGTGTGGCGTTAATCTCCCCAGAGGGAGGCGGCGTCCCCACCGCCGCCACCCCCACGGTTCTCTCCTCCGTGTTCCACTCCTTTCCCCTTCTTTCTGCTATTTCCATTTCAAAACCCATCAAAGGCGGTCACTAACGATGCGGCCTTTCATCAGATGGTTGATATCGTGACGCTCTCGCCACGTTCCCTGTATAATCCCGAGTTTGCCTCTCTGAGCAAGATGTCGCCGGCGGGCGGGTGGAGTGGGAGGGAGAGACGTGCCGTGCCGGTGGCTCTCCCAGGAGGATGTCTTTGTCATCCGGAAGCTTTTACACTTTTACACACCGCCCCAATTCGGCAGTGCCGTTCCGGGAAGACTGCAGGAGAAGGCAAGTGGGACTAAACATTTGCCACAATCTAATGACGTCTAATACAAGTGCTGATCGTGTCAAAAGGACCAAGAGTTGTTCCGCTACCCCAAGAGAAGAGAATGATCCTCAGCGTCATGACATACAGTACTTGCACAGCCGCAACATTTGTTGGGGGTCCATGTTCCATTGGTCCGCGGCCCACATTTTTCTGCCGCTTGATTGCCGGCATTGAAACGGGACCACCACGGTCACCATGAACGGACTACACGTCTTACAAAGTTTGCGAAAGGCACCAAAGTCGCCCAGTTATCATCATTAGGATTATTCAGGTGTTTTCCTGGCCCCTGTGGAGGCAGAGGTGGTCTCATTCGAGGAAATGGGAACTTCTGTTCTCTTCTTCTTCCTCTGTTTTAGTAGCAGCTTTCTGATAGCGCGCCATCCAGTTGGCATAATACCCCCAATTGCAGTGTAAAGTGACACCCTACTAGTGCAAGGCTGTGCAAACAGGAGCACTTTTCATTCGGAGGTTTTGGAGCCAGAGAAGCAGCCCGTAATGCGCCACGCATGCGCACAAAGCACGGGACTAAGAATTGCCGGCCGAGTCCAGACCCCTCCCGCCGTGTTCTCCCGACACGCCGTGACCACCGTGCGTCGGCCCATCACGCGTAGCCACAAATAGGCCTCTTGAAAGGACTACCAGGATGAGGCCTATTATGCATGTAAACGCCTCATCACATATCATTTTATTAGCCTCACCTGCCATGTAACCCGTGCCCTCTTTTCCTGTAATTGCGACGAGGGTGAAAAACGTGCCGTAATTGTTTGGGAACGGGGGAGAGGAATTTGCGCATGCCCTCCTCCTCCTCCTCTTCTTCCACTTCACCCCCCCCCCCCCAGAAAAGGGACCCTGCCGACTGCCTCGCTCGCAGCTCCTGGGGTAGTGTGCTTTTTATTATTTTTCCAATTAGAGTCAATTGACCTGACAGAATGGAGGGCAATTAGTGATATTTCCCCCTCCTCGCGGAGCCTGCCGGGTAATTTGCTGGAGGTTGTCGCCGGTGCTTTATGTGGATACACCGCTCCGCCCGCCACGCCGTCCCGGAGCATAATGGCTTATGATTTGGCCCCGCACTTTCTTCCTCCTCCCTGGTAAAGTACAATTACAGACTGTTGAAGGGTGTCATCTCTTTGAGTATTTATGCGGCGGCGGGAGATGAGATCCTTCCTGGATGTTTGGGGGATTGTTTCCAGAGCGACGGCACAAGCGCTGTTGGTTTAACAAAATGCTCAGCAAAGGAGGCATAATGAGCGCATTCCGCGGCGCCTATGCGGGAATAACTCGAGCATTCAAAGACTTACGGGGGAGGCGGGTGGATGGCAGAGCTGCTTGGCTTAAGCCTTGCTATTGACGAAATTGATGAATGTCATTTTTGTATCCGTACCTGCGAAAAGGGAGGATGCGCTCTTCCACAATGGCCTGGTCGACTTCCTTCTCGTCTCAATGTCAATTCTTTTTTTTTTTTATCTTCCCGACTAAATCGTAGAAAATAAAGAATAAGGTTGGCATTTTTCAGGGCAAAATTGGCATTGTGCAAACTTCAGACTACTTTTAACGTATTGCATAATATTGCGTCTGTCCTCATATAACTTCCGTACGAGAAATTCGAACTTTTCTCGTAAATTCTGAACTTCTTTCATTGATTCTTTTCTCGTGAAATGCCATGTTTATCCTTAAATGTTCAACTTAATGCCTTTAACATTACCGCTTTTATTCTCATTACATTATAACTGTAGTTTTCTGGTATTATTACAACTTTAGCATTGTAGGATTTGGAATTTTTGGAATTGCGCATGGGATTAATAAAATAACTACTACTGTCTGTCTACAATAACATTTAATTTCATGAAATTTTTACTTTTTCAATTCAACATACGTTAGAAAAACATCACTGTAATTTCATAACACTTTTTTTTGTAGTAATCTTGAAATTCCGTTCTTGTAAGATTATAACATCAACACTTTTTTTTTTCTTGGTATTGAACGACTCATGGTGGAGGCGGGATATGGGAGAGCTCGTCGGATTAAATCGTCCTGTTGATAAACTTGATGAATGTCATTTTTGTATCCGTACCCGCAAAAAGACAGGATGCTCCGTTCCACAATGGCCTGGTCGCCCCCCCCCCCCCCTCGTTTCAATGGCGGCATCAAAAAAAAAAAAAGTATAATCTTCCCAACTAAGCTCGCCTTGGCGTATCACTAGCGCCGAGTCTCTAAAGCGGAGAAAATCTCCTCAAAGTGCCGCGCCACAAATAAATAGGCTTCATTTACCTTTCTTTTTTTTTTCTTTTTTTGAGGCAGCCGCACCGGGGCCATAAAAGGGCCGGCGAATAATAGCGGCGACTTGTTTGGAGATGGAGACGACGGCGACACGGTGGGTTAGCGGAGAAGAAGCGGAGCGCATGCAAATTGGAGGATGCAAGGAGAAAAACATGTTAGATACCGCGGGGGTGAAATTTATTCCATGCATGTGGATATTACACACACACACCCCCTCGACATAAAGCGCGACATTCACTACATCTGTTGTGTTAAGTGACTGTAATTTAGGTGACATTGGCACAAAGCCTCTTAATGTAGCCCCGGTGGACCACCCCCCCACTCCCCCCCCCCCCCATATATCCACCCATCCACCACGGGTACCACGCGGGACCAAACGGAGTCGTCTCGCAGCTGGAGCTGCGTCAAGCATCATTTGCCTCCCCACGTGATTAATTACACTTTGATCACTTGAATCCAAATCGGATTCATTTCGCCGGCGTGTCAGGCAGGCATCAACTGGACGTTTCATTTCTTTTTTTTTTTTTTAGTAGCTTTTAACATATGACGCTAATATCGCTCCCGTGCAAAGCGCCGTAACGTTCGCTCGCTGTCATCAGTGCACGGCCGGAATTGTCGTCAGAAAGATGAGGTGAAAAAAAAAACATGGTTGCCGGTATGCAGGACCAGAAGTACGCCATTTCATTTGAATTGCTTTTCCCCCCCCCCCCTCTTTTTGTTCATTAACCCACAGGCCTTTTTGGATGTTTCAGCCTGTTTGTGGCCATGAATTAGCAAAATGCTCAGGTTCCATTTTTTGAATACATTCTCAGTACAGTGAATCCTGCTGTGAATAGCAAATAATTGATGCCCCCTCACCAGAGGGGGTTCTTATTGAGTATAAATGCCCCAATATGGCGGCAAAGCACTTAAAATGGAAAATCATCAGAAAGCATCTACTCAATCCTGAAACCACGTTACAATAAACGACTAGATTGTTTATTGTGTCTATTGGAACTTGTCTTTTGCAATTTCTAAAGCCTGTGCCAGTAGGACGTGCTCCTGAGAAGCACCTTCAGGCACAAGAGCAGGTAAATTCCTTCATCTTGAGTGGAATTCCTGGCCTAAATGTTTGTTTTGAAAGGCAGCTGCTGTCAAAACGTCCTCCTAATCCCTCGCAGGGGTCAGGTCACGCGTCGGTTCACGATGCGTCTTTTCCCAACGTTTGCCGGCAGATTTACTGTTGAGTAATTCCTCACCGATGAACGAGGAAGTGACCTTTGTCATTTTTAAAAACTCACATGAAGTTTTTTACTTGACGGCCGACAAATGGCTGCCTTAATTCCTCAAAGTTGTGGCGGAAGTCGCCGCAGGGGAGGCAGGCGTTCAAATGCATTGTCTACGCCTGACCTGGGGAATATGTCGGGAATGCGAGCATGAGTGACAACGGCGTAATGCAAGGCAAACATGGCCACGGCAGCGCTCGCCTCCCGTACTGTACGCGCACGCCCGAAGGCCTCCAACCTACGGGCGTGTCAGCACAGCCACCTCCGAGTGTGGAAGTGCTGAAGAATTTACGCTCCCTGATGAGATCCAGTTGAAAATGTCATGACACTGATGTTTGGTGAAGCATCGACCTTGTGTACGTTGACTTGTTTGCTGGTCCAAATTTGGCAAGATGTATGCAAAATCCGAAGAGGAAATTTGTCTTGGAAAAAGACAAAAGCGTAAAATGGTAGACTTCCTGAGTGCTTTTGCTTCTTCTGACTTTTTTTTTTTGTACGGTTCTCCTCATGTTGGATTTAGCTACCCAATTTGATGCTTCCAACATAATCTGTCTTTAGGTGCTGAGTTTTTAAAAAACATTCAGTTTTTGTAGGACAACTGGGTTTTAACCCTAGAACGACCACTTTTGAATTGAAATTTTATTGAATTGAAGATGGCGAGATAATGTGTGGGGGTGAACAAAATGCTTACGTCCTACAAAAAAAAAATCAGCAGATCAATGGCTCATAGTCAAGTGAGTCAAGGTTGCCTTGTATAGCCAATTGTAAAAAAAAAATAAGTTTGGATGGTGCCTCCTGTTCTCCAGTCTTGACCATTTTAAGCAGGTCTTGTTGATAACGTCACGAGCAGTTGTAGGGCTCAAAAGCGAGATGCTAACATAAGGACACGCCATTTGCTCCTTGCAGCTTTAATGATGATTGCTTTCATTGATTACATTTTGGATGCAACTTTCCTAACACTCCCAAAGATAAAAGTGGGTGGATTGGCCTGGCAAAAGTTGCAGCGAAGAAGCTTTGCGACAAACTCGGCAACTGTGATCCTCAAGGGCGAGAGGAAAAAAAAAAACAAAAAAAAACAAAAGCACGCAACAGCAGTGGCCTACATTCTCGTCGAGTGCTTTCAGCGCCAACACGGCTTATTTTCATACACCATTAATTGCTTCAATAGATTGCCTGTTGAATTCTTAATGTGCTATAAATTCCGTGTTTGTTTTTTGTTTTTTCCCGGTGTCGGGCCCCACATTGTTCTCGTTGTCATCGGCGGCCTTGGTGCGAGCAAAAGGAAAAAAAAAAAAAAGAGAGAAAAAAAAAAGAAATCCATAGCCTCTGTTCTCGGACGTGATGCCGTCGGACTCCGGTCTCATTTATGTCTCCATTGTACGTCCGCGGCCTTGTTCTTTGTGCTCGTCTTTACAATGTGAAAACTGGCAGGGGGTTGAAATGTGAACGGCGGGGAGGGTCACTGAGTTGCCAAACAGATTATCTGGCGGCACGGCGACAACTTGAAGGGACATTGACGCCTTCTTTTTTGTGCGGGATGAGTCGTCTCTGCGGGGCTTTTACCTGTACCAGTCGAGCCCGTCTCCCAATCCATTTTAATGCATCACCAGCAGGGCTTTTCCTTCCCGGCTTAATTCATACGCCGAGACTTTGCATGTTTTAAGCTCTATGCAAATATTATTGGATTTTCCAAGGATTTGGGCGGATTTCCTGCCATGGATTTTCCTTTACAAATGTCTTTAGAAAATAAAGTGAACCTATTTTATTTAAATTCGCTTTGAGAAGCCAAACAAATATTTAGACGCCGGAAATCTTCTCAAGTAAGGACCCAACTTTAGCTTTTTTCTTCTTCTTCTTTTTTTTTTTCAAATATTTGGCATTGACTTCCGTGCGGCTAATCTGGAGTGGGAGTTGAACTTCCATCAGATGGGATCGTTTCACCAAAGAAGGCGGCTACAACGCGATGATCCTGGTCATTGTTTGTCCACGGCCTTGACAGCCGGCGCGCGAGCGGACCGGGCCTTGATGGCAACCGAGCGTCCTTGACGGACGGACCGAGAGGTGGTCCGGAATAGAGGAAGAATAGGTTTGCGGCTGGGAGCGCGTCATCCCGGAGAGCAGAATCAGGCGGCGGCGTCTCAGCAGGAGTTTGGACGTGAGCGTGGCGACTACCGCAGAAAATGACACCGTCGGTTTGCGACGGAGTTCCGTTCCTCCGGAATCGGAAAATTGGCGGCTCTGGAGGCCCACCGGGTCCAGCAGGCTGAGCTGTGGTGGAATGAAAGCTTGTTGTGGACGGCAGTGACAATCGCTTTCAAAATAGCTTTGTTCTGCCCCGTCCAAATGCCTTTGTTACGACTTCAAGAAGAAGTCGGAAAGCTCTCAGGTGTGGTGACACACAATATCCAGCACATGGATATTTCAACACAGCATTGCTTTCCCAGTCCAGTAAGACATCCACAGCCGGAAAACTGCAGGTGCAAGTCACCCAGCACAAAGATGGGGAAAAACATATCGTACTTGGCAGTGACAATTGCTTTCAACACAACGTTGCTTTCAGGTGTCATCCTGCCTCACTTAGGGCACCAGTACTACCTCCAAAGCTGGACTGAGTAAACAGCAGGCCAAGAGGAGTGAGTGTTTGGTGTTAAACCTTGCACGCAGCCATTTTTCCCTGTATTACGTGACGGTGCCAGTTGTGCCCCCAAAAAGAAGAAAAAAAAAAGCATTGAAAAACTGTGCGATATTGACTCTGTATTTATAATTTAATGGCACCTCTCCATGTGGGTCTGGTTCTTTAACAAAAGCCATAATAGCATCATGCTATCACGCTATGCGCGGAATTCGAGGTGCACGTGTTTTTGATCAGTGCTCACTGTTTGTACTCAAGTGTATACTTGTCCCACTCTGCCATCTTTGGAGGTCAAGCGTGTACCCCAACAAACAACTTTTAGACATTTTATTTTATAAAAAAAAAATAAAATAAAAAAAAATACAAGTTGCTTCGTGACGTTGCTCACACCCTACTTGTTACCTTCTGTTTGTGCCGCTTTAAGCTCTCACAGTTTAGTCTGTTGGTGGCTTTTTGGGCCTGGGGGGCTGCGGTATGGAAGGGGTGGGGGGACTGTGACCACAAGCTGAAGGCTTGATTACAGCCCTGGCACGAGAACAGAAAGCGGCGGGATGGAAGGCTGGAGGGTCCTGACTAAAAGCAGCTGTGGGGCGGCTGATGGGAGGGTGGAGGGTGGAGGGGCCGGGAGGGGTGCTTTGAGTTGGGGGGGGGGGGTTCAAGGGCTCAAGACGACTGACCTCAGCAGAAACGCACATGGAAGTGCTAAGATGTCCATGACTTGGCGCGTGCTCCGCTATTAATCACTTAAGAGCTTCCTGTTTGTACTTTAACGTGCGTTTAGAAGCTGCACTACATTCAGTCTGGACTTTTGGCTCGAGAAAATGGCTGGAAAAAGTTGAGCGCACGATTACATTCAGAAGGCTGGATTTGCAGTGGAGGTTTCGATGGCAGATCCCAGGCTGTCATTTCAAGCAGTCGACAAGATTATTTTCATAGCATCTACGAGTAACAAATTTGGACTCATTTGATTCCATTTTTGTTAGAAATATCATACAAAACTCTTGAAAAACTTCCCTTGTAATGTTATTTTATTAAAAGATTTGGACTAACTAACTTCAACGCTACATAAACGATGAATTTGTCCGTAATTTCAAGCAATTCATTATTTACGTGAAATACATTAATAAGAGATTTGGGCTAATCAAAAGCTGCAAAATGTCCACGTCACCATGGTTCTGACTCAGAATCTACGTGACATAAAGGCTTTGTTTTGCTGTATTTGCAAGCAAACACATCTGGACTAATTAAAGTCCGCTTTTGTTCAAAACCACTCAAAATTCTCATGAGAACAAGCCACTACTGACAAGTCAGTGTTGGGTCAGCCTCTACACTATGGAAACGCTATATTTCACCATAATTTGGTTGGTCGCTTATTTAGTCAATCGGCTTTGTCATAAAAGAGAACAGAACAGTCTATACAGTTTTCCAAGAAAACAAGCGAATCAAAAGGGCCGTAGAATGAAGCTACAACTTATCAAGCCTACGCCTTTTATACATGACAAAGCCGTCACAGGCAAAGAAAATCATTCACTGCAATACGCCAACTCACACAAAATTCATCAACAAAGAAAATCATTAGCCACAACATACTAACACCAAATTTCAAAAAGTTGAATTTGGTGGTAACAATTCTTTTTATTTATTTTTTAACACTCTTGTCAAACCAATATACACTCCGACACTTCATTCAAGCAGTTACGTTCTTACTACTAATTTTGTAAACCATTTGGACTAATTCTAGCCAATTTTGTTTAACAAAATCAGATAATTATCATTAAAATGCTCCCCCGCCGAAAAAAGAAAAAAAAAAAAAAAATCCTGCAAAATCACTTAGTGCTTGTTGTTTTAGGCATCTTAAAAGAGTTTATTTGACTGGATGACAGAATAATCACATGAAGATCTTTTTAAAAAGTGATCCCTCTTCATATCCATAAGCGGCGTGCAAATGGTGGCATCTGCATATGTATACGCATAAGTACACATTTCAGCGTTATTTGGTCACGGCGCGAGATGCGGCTGGGCTAAAGAGCTATTGAGTCAGCTTATTGAGACTCGGAGTAACTCCTCGTGAAGCTTTTATCTATTCAGTGCAAAGAGGGGAAAAAAAACATTCATGGGAATAATGATGGCTCCTGGAGAGCTCCCTAATGGCAGCCAAGTATTATAAAGGCTAATCGGGCCTTCCTGCCTGCTCGGCTCGTCCAACTGGAGTTTTCTCGCTCTCCCGCGAGCCTTGCGGTCCAGGAGCTAAATTTGGAAGCGGCACCTTGGTACCCAGTGTTGTGTGGCCGCCGTTTTGTTGGACTCGCCAATGGATTAACACGGCAACTGACACCATTCCCATTTGGTTTATACACTGGAAGCGCTTTTTATTATTACTTTGCTGACATATGAATTGCCTTTTGGAGGGCCTGACCATGGCTGAAAATTCACTGATTTCATCTAAATGGGTGTACCCCGAGGAAAATGTATATATTATAGGGGTTGTGAAAACTCACCCTGGAAAATTTGCCCCTAGCATCTGTTTGACTACCGTAATTTCTGCTATCAGCCGCTACTTTTTTCCCACGCGTTGAACCCTGCGGCTTTTAATGTGACGCGGGAAAGTCTCAAAATGGAATTGGAATTGAAAAAGGAAGACGGCCATACTTAGATGAATGATGAATGAAATTCCTCCTAGAAGCGCATCATCACAGCTCTACATTGTATTGGATGCTTCCCTAATGACAGGCGGGCTAATTAATTTCCACTTTTGACATACTAAATTGGATTCGTGTGGCGTCCATACGGTCTCTGGTTGGCTTTCGGGCGACCCTGCGGCAGTCATCCAAAAGGCCCGTCCGCACGCTTGTTGATTGACAGCTGGAGGAAAGCGGTGAGGGTCATCCACTGAGGAGCAAACGTCTTTGTGTCGTGTGCAGGACCTGTTGTTATTGTTTTTTTTTGCTGCTGTAGTGTCTTGAACTCTCCCCCCCCCCCACCATCCCCGACGTCCGATGGGAATCACGTCATTAACAGGAATTGGGAGATGTTGTTGGCTTCCATGTCGGCGTGCAGCGTGTCAAGCGGCCTTTCGGTCGTGTTGTTTGAGCTCGGCATAAATTTGGATGCGCGAAACATCAAAGGCGCCATATAAATGCCTTTCTCTTCATGTTGTCATGCTATCTGTGAATCACTCCCCGCCACCCCCACTCACGCGCGCCCCCCTCCCCCTCAGGGCCGGCCTTATTTACATTTTCAAATCTGCATTTTTCATATAGATCTGTCTGCCTCTGATTTTAATATCAGTGATGTTTCCCACGACACCTTTTGTTTTATTATGCATTATGAATTTCTTCCACTCTTACTCCGCCTTCTCTCTCTCTTTCTCTCTCTCTCCCTCTCTCTCTCTGTCTCTCCTCCTGTCGCTCGCCTCCCATCTTTTTCTAATCCCTATCCCCCCGCGCTGGCTTTATGAGTCCCAGGCTTGTATCGCGGGGAGGGGAGATTTATCATTTCAATCTCATTTCAATAAATAAAATAATCTCTCTTCTCCTGTACGTGACAGCAGCTAATAGTATTTTGTTATCGCCAGTGAAACTTTGCAGACTTAGTGCGACGGGGCTCAAACGCTTGGCACGTGATGGCGGCGGAGATGGCGTTTCTCCCGCGCGGTGTCACAACAGTCAGTTTGCTCAGGTGAGCCAGCGCAGGGCTTCTCAAACTTTTCGGGTCCAGAGGAGAATTTTTTTTTCCAGGGATCCCATCCTAATTGTAAGGTGCATTAAACCTTGCTGCTAGGTGGTCCTCAAAATGCCAAAGGAATTCCAAAAATGCATTTTTTTTCAAGCAAAGAAAGTCATATTGTTATGATGCAAAATTTATGTGTTTTGAAGATAAACCTAGAAATATTTACAAGTATAAAGATGTCTTGACAGAAAGTCCTATTTTTTATAAAGTCATCATATTGTTTTCCCAAGATTCATATGAAATATTTAAGTCATATTAAAATGAAAGTCTAATGATAAAAAAAAATCGTATTTTAGCAATTGAATTTCCAAAATTCACGTTAGTTCAAGTTAATATTTCGGAAAAGGCCCAATTTTCTGTAAAAGAAATCAGTATGTTTTCAAAAAGCCTTGTGGAAAAAAAGGGAGTTTCTGTTAGAATTATCATTTTGTTCTTAAAAACAAAAAAACTACAATCATGCAAGAATGTGAGATTTATGCGATGTTAGGTCGCAAAGCTAAGGTAGTGAGGAGCGATTGGCCCAACTTGGGGTATGCGCGTTTTCAGCCGAGACAATATCATTTATTGCAAGCTCCTGCTCGCGGACCCCAGTGTGAGAACCGCTCAGCGAACACATTTGGCCTCCTTTTGGAGGTTAAACGCAACATCCTGTTAGGTGCTTCATTAAACGCACTTTGCCTCGGTGTCGTACGAGCCCTCTTGTAGCAATCCCGTCCTCTTAAAAAGCGACCGGGCCGCACTCGTGTACGCTTTTATCTGCCGGCTCTTATAAAAAAAAAAAAATAAAAAAATAAAGCGCGCCGCTGTCAGGCACGCGCCCGCCAGAACAAGAGCAGCCATCAAGACGACAGTTTTATTTTAATTGCTATCTCCCCTTCCCCTCGCGGTCCTTCGTTTCCCCTTACCCCCGGAGCAAATCAACAGCAAAAAATGTAAAAGGACTGACAGGAAAACAATTGCGTTTCAAATTGAACTCCCTGCAGAGTGTGTTCACTTCCTTAACCTGACATCCTCTCTTCCCCGCACATGGCAGTGCGGGAGCGGCACGCCGCAGCCGCATTGAGGAGGCGGAAGGCGGGCGGCGGACGAGGGGAGGGCGGGGGCTGGCGGGGGGGCTAGACCGTCCTTTTGAATATGTGTTTTCTGTTTATCATTAGCTGACTGGGTGCTTCATCATTCGGCGAAAATCCCTATCTGCTGAACATAAGGCCGAGAGACAGCGGGGAATCAATCTTTTGTGCTTGGGCAGATAAACACAGGACGCAATCAGGGAGAGACGGAGCGACGGAGCAGGCCGCGGGACTCACGCCGCCGGTGATGGATGGCGGAAGTGAAAGTGTCAGGATGGCATTATGCAAATGGGGGAGGCATCCGAGCATCGCCCCGGTGATTATGGGAGATGGGAGAGCAGCCTGTGGTCCCCTTGGCACCCAGGCAGCCATTTTTGGCTGGGGGTTGGGGAGTGAAAGGCGGCCGGGGGGGAGGTTGAGGGAGGGAAGAGCGTGTCACGGTATCATTCCCTCACACGCGCCTCCCCCTTCCCCCTGCCGACTCCAAAGAGGAGGAATAAGTCTATAGCAGAAGGAGAGACACAGGTGTCATTTACGGTAACAAATGACCGTCCCTCGCCTTGCCTGACGAGGGGGGCGCGTCTCCGCAGCCATAGCCGGGCAACGCTGAGGCAACAATCATCCATAATCAGCCCTAATCAACCGGACACCAGTAAAAGCTCCCTCTAAGAGTCCCGCTGGGAGAAATGTCAGTTTGCTTGGTTAGCTGTCTTGGGTGGGTTGGTTGGTCGGATGGATGGATGGATTGTGTTGGTGATTAGTTGATTTGGTTGGGTTAGTTTTGTTGGTTGGTTGGTTGGGTGGGTGGGTGGATTGCGTTGGTGATTAGATGATGTGATTATGTTGGTTCAGCTTACGAATCACCGTTGTAGGCTAACAAACTGACAAATAGAACTAAACTCTCCCATTTTGGGAAATTATGACGACGCTATTTCATGTTTTGGCTCCCTAGCAACCGCAGCGTTAATCTCCCAAAAGGCTGGAGCCGGACACCAGGAGACTCAGCATCTCAAGCACAGGCTAGAACGCAATTCAAACTTTAGCACGATTAACTAAACCAGGACAAGTCATCAGGATTTACCCATCCAGTCTGGACCAAGCTGTCCGAAACCGAGCCGGACCGGACCATTCTCCCAGCGATGTCGCCAATGTGACCCGCCGGTGCGACAATTGTGCTGTCACTTGCCCGGCATGCACATAATGTCAATGACAAGCGCGCAGGACATAATGGCCCCGGATGTATTCAAATGAGGGGCACGTCGGGTACCTGAGGGAGCATCCTCGGCCCAGAGGGGGGGAACCATCCCCCGGTCCCTGCTGCACCATTACGGCGAGATTGGATGAAGATGGAGACGTGGAAAAAAATGAGCTGATGGGGGACAGCGGAAGGAGAACGCTGCCCTGATGATGTATGCGCCACCATATCAAGGCGAAGATAGCAGGCTTGTTTTTTTTTTGTTTTTTTCAGGTTTCTCTCTTTTTGAGGTGTGAAATTAGCAGCTGGAGTTTGATGGGGCCATTTCTTCCCGAGCAATTGCGAGCACAATGACATTGTTTTAGGCCTTCTTCGCTCAAGTGCTCATTGGGCGCTTCCGGTTGGGTCCTTTTTTTGTTTTGTCCTCCAGTGGGACGATGGCAGAGGTGCCCGTCCTCCACCTCTCGACGTCAGCGCTCGCCACCGGCGCGCCAGACAATAGCGCCGGGTTCCGCCTGATTGGATCCATTTGCATTGGACACCTCCTCTGCATATTGATTGATGGGTTTAATCAGCGAATCAGGGGGAGCGCTCAGACATCAATCTCTGTCAGGCTCCTGCCTTTCTTCCGAGCCTGTGATTCCCTGCTAGGACTCATCAAGGGAAGCAAGTTTAGACAGAGAATGACAGAGGTGGCGAGAGGGAAAAGAGATAAAACACTAAAAAAAAAAAAAAAAAAAGAGAGAAAAAATAGGAAGGCGTGTGCATGGGGAAGTGGAAGGAGAAGCTATTAGATCTTGGCTGGCTTGTTCCGATTGGTCCCGTTAGAAGTGGACCAGCCGGAGCATAAAAGGAAGCCTGTCCGACTATGAAAGCGAGTTAGGGGCGTTCAAGTGTGGAATCATCCGCCAGATTACATTTTGTGTACCCGTCGTTAATTGATCACATGACCACATTAGGACCACCCCTGGCGCAAAGCGCGACGGCGAGAAGTTTTTTTCACTCGGGTTTAGAGGCTTGTTGGTTCAAATGCGTTGTTTTAACACATATGAGTTCTGTTAGCAGCCTCGATAGAAGAAAAGCAAAGATGTCATGGAGACGTATTAAGGTATGTAGCAAGTGTGTAGGGGTGGTGGTATGCTTGGTGAACAGAGAGACAATTTAGGGTGGGATCTTGCAGATGACTGTTTAGTCTGAATTTCCTCTTGGTCTATATTTTTAAGCAACTTATCTTTTGAAATGTAAATTGCGGCCTGCGTTTGGGCTTCCTTGCAAGCAGTTTACCTCACGTTTAAACTACGACAGTAGAAACTTAGGTTAAAACCATTCGTTCCAGCTATTCTCCCAGTTTTCAGAATCACTCTGCCTTGGTCAAAAGGCAGGGCTTGTTTACTAGCGGTGCCATTGGAGAACACCAAGGCTTATGTCTCCCGGACGTGCCTGTGACGCCTCGGCAAAATGGCCTGTAAGACTGAATTTTGCAGGAATTATTCCTAGCAGACCGCGATGACACTCGGCACTCTGACAGTTTGGGAATCCCTGCTTTTCAAACGTGCGTAAGCTCACGTACGTGATTAGAATTCAACGCTCGCACACGTCCATTCAAAGCCTCACAACAGATCCGGCCCAAAAAAAAGAAAAAGACTATTTTGATCTGTACTTTAATCAGTCTTTTCCTTTTGTCTGCGAGCTGCTTACTTTTAATTGAGTTTGTGTGGCGTAATTATCGGGCGAGAAGGAAGCAAAGGATCTGGCAGCTCTAGGTGTCACAGGTACACTTTCGCGTTGACACGGGAAAGGCATCGGGGGTCCTTGTGTGTCCCCGATGAGGCGCACAATGGCAATCGCAACTCAATTAACACTTATATATATATATATATATATATATATATATATATATATATATATATATATATATATATATATATATATAGTGTGTGTGTGTGTGACACACAAACAAGGACTGTAATGTCGTCTCTGTGAGCCTTTGCGCTAATACTGTGACTGTGACAACTATACCTGTTGTTGGACCTGTGAAGTCACACAAAGAACAACGATTGTGCCGGGAGGAAAACTTTAACTCACAGTAGAGTAGGCAGAAAGCAGACCTCTGCCAAGGCCCAAATGTGGGGGTATATATATATATATATATATATATATATATATATATATATGTATACGTATATATATATATATATGTATACGTATATATATATATATATGTATACGTATATATATATATATATGTATACGTATATATATATATATATATATATGTATACGTATATATATATATATGTATACGTATATATATATATGTATACGTATATATATATATATATGTATATGTATATGTATGTGTGTGTGTGTGTATATATGGTACATTCGTCAAAGTAACTAAAAACAAAAAAACGTTTCCTGTCTGCTGAAGTAGGCAATCCTCTGTCACCATGGCAACAGCAGAGACGCTGTTCACCTTGTTGCAAGTTAGATTTGGTTGCCGACAATTCCTACTTACTGCTGCTTTTCTTGAGGAAGCTGAGCCAAATAAGCCTGTGGGTAAGTAAATGACGAAATAAAAGCCCTGGCACTGACGTGGGTCCAACGGCGGCGGGATAATAGTCACTGAAAAGTAGTATTAAAAAAAATAATAAACAGTCCATGAAGTCAAACATTTGTTTTTTTATTTCCTCCATTAAACTCAAATGACTTCCTGTGTGAATGCGGACGCGATGCAAAGGGTCCCATAATAATCCCGCTCTGGAGAAAATAATAAAAAATGAAAAAAAGAGGAGGAAGAAACTTTTAATACCCGCCGCTCTTAATGACGACGTGTGCAATTAGAGCGGCTGCATTTTTTCCTTTTCTTTTTTTTTTTTTCCTTTTCGCTCTCGCCGCGAGTCACAGGAAAACAAATAAAGCGTCTCGATTTAGAAACCTTATTAGACTTTGGAGTCCCTGAGCAATTAAAGTATTACAAGTGAAGTGCCTCCGCATTCAGAGGTGGTCCGCGCCTGCCTGGCTGCTGGTCCGCTCTTTTTCCTTGTGCTAGGCGACGAGATGCCAGCGACCAGTCAAGGGTGATTATTTGTATCCTGATATTGACTGGCCACCTGTCTATTATTTGTGTGTGCACTGCAATTGACTGGCGACCATTCCATTGTTTGGGTGTGTCCTTACCAAGATTATAATAGTTAACCAAAACTCACGACATAACTACAAATAAAATTGAAAAAAAAAAAAAAAACTTGGTTCACGAAATAAAAACGAAAATAGGCTTGAAAAACAAAAACTAACTGACATCTTACGTATCAAACTAACTAAAACTATTATCCCGCCAAAATGTCCTTTGTTTTCATCTTTGTCAATTAATACCATGCATGAGCTTTCGGGCTTCATTTTAAAAGTATTTATTTCCATATTGCTGTATGTCCGTACAGAAGAAGAATGATCCAACAGTTGGTTGAGAGTTGTAGTTGTTTATTTTATTACAAAATACTTATAGCCCTTTTTTTCTTAAAACAACATTTTGGAAAATGTATACCAATGAACAAACTTTCTCTAAAAATTCATTAAAAATATAAAAACTAACTACAGTAGAAGGAAACATCCAAAAGTATTATAACTAATCCATTACTACTACTACATTGTTTATCTTAAATCTTCCCTGACAATGACAGGAGACGGATGACCAGTCCAGGGTGTCACCCTAAAGTTTGTTAGAAAACTCAACTGAGCTCAGCCCGAGTTGGAAAGAAAATCCCTGGACAATAGGAAAAGGGTGGGTAGTCTGTCTCACAGTGGACAGGATCTGGGTTCGAATCTGAAGGACGACGTCCGAGACGTGGCCATGCGTCCGTCCGTTTGTCATCTCGCTCGCTTGCGCTAAATGCATTTCATCATTCATCCTTTAAGCTTCTTTGGCCGACAAATTGGCTCGGCGTCCTCTCGCTTAACAACACCCCCCACCCCCATCTCTTTGGACCCCCCGCCCGATTTGATGTCTTATCAAATTACTAACCCGGAGGAAATGAATGGCTGCCGTTTGAGCGGCGCCATTGATGTAGTTTCACTTAGCCCCAAACACTCTGCTCCTAATTGAATGATTAGATTCTTCGCCGCTTTGCACTATCTTTCTATCCACCGCGCGCTAATTGCACGGCGGCGGACAGAGGATACGAGGGCTCTGCTATATACACACATATGTATATATATATATATATATATATGTATATATATATATATATATATATATATATATATAGTAAAGAATACAAATGATGGGCCTTTTAATTGCTGTCCTCATCGCTTTTTGCCCTCTTTGCTTCATGTTCTCTCTCAGAAGTGGTTTTTGCCTGGCGTTTTGTAAAGAACTGATTTGATAACGTGGCGACTGTTGCTACATTACGGTCATAGTCTTTGGCGAGATCAACCAAACGCATCCCTTTTTCATACTTTTCTATTATCTCTTGCTTTGTTTGTATGGACAAAAAAACCCAAACGATTTTCTTCTTTTTTTTCTTTTCCTCGTTTCTCCATCACTTTCTTGGGCTCCGTAGCGAATACTGTAATTCACGTAAAACTATCGGAACACCTCACGGCCCGAGGGGCGAATGACGAGGACGCTGCATAGACATATCGCTCACATATCTATCTATCTACCTGTCTATCTACACACACAGACACGTACAGTATGGTAGAGGAAATAGCATTTTTTGTCATATCTCTGGTTAGGAAGTGCCCCCCAGGGGCACTGATGAAATATTGACCGACAACCAGTCCTAGGTTTTGCCCAAAAGTCAGCTGGGTTCGAATCTGGGCTCGGGATTCTCCTCGGGTTCCTCCCAAATTACAAATGTGAAAACTGTAAATTGACTGTGAATGCTGACCAGTCATCCAAGATTTCACTACTACAGACTCTCAGGAGGACCAGCATGCTAAAAAAATGAAGTGGAGTTCACAGGACTGCCACTAGGGGGGGTGCTGAGGCTTTGAGGACATGTGCTGCTCCGCGCGCACACACACACACGCACACACATGCCCCCCCCACACACACACACACACATGCTGCAAAAAAGTGAATGTGATCACATACACTAACACTTTTTGCTCTTCAACTTCCTTGGTAACACTTCTAGTGCGGGCAGCTCCGGCCCTCTCCGGCCCTCCTTGGCCCCTTTTTCCTCATCGGCTGCAGTCAGCCGGAGGGTGTGCTGAAACGGCGTATCAATATTTGGCGTTCGGCGTTGAGCTTTTCCAGTGGATTAGCCTTCGCCCCGGCACGTTTCTTTTGGCAGGTGGCCAGAGCCACAAGCTTTGATAACAGGTTCTGTCTTGCTCCGATCTGTGTGCGTGTCTGCGCGCGTGCTCACGGGGAAAAATTCTGCCGCCGCCGTGCGCCAATGAAAGACGAAGCAGGACGGTGCCCTGCGGGACGCCACGGAGCAGCCGCCACTTTTTTTTCTTTTTTTTTTGAAACCAGGACCTCCCATCTCATAACAGCTGCTGCGAGTGTGATGGATGATTTGCAAGCGAAATATCGTGTACGTCGTTTGTCTAATTGGACAAGATTTCAGGCAGAAAGAGCAAGATCATCAGGAGCATGTTTGTGTTTACATTGTGTGCACCAAGGTCACTTAGGCTATTTAGGATGGAGTCCAATTTCGATTGAATGCCTCCGTCGCATTTTTTCACGTGTAGCTGTATTGAAAATGGAGGGGGGGATTTTATGGTTTGTTTGTTTTAAAGTCAACTTCACTGCCAACAAGGGGACCAGGGCTTCAAACTGGAGTGGACGTTTTAGAGCGCCTCGTTGTCGGACATGAGTGCTTGCACGTCATGGTGATATTTATTTTTTTTATTTTTTATTTTTTTTACCAGTGCTTTTTTTGGCTGTTGGGTCTAGAATGTATTCCCTGCGATGAACGGGGGCTTACAGTACTTGATCCGTAAGGCATGTCAATGAGTCCACTTTAAAGTCAACCATGTTGCTTTCATGGACAAGCAGATGTGTTCAAAGTTAACAAGCTTTAATATTTCCAGCCCCTTACAATCTTCCCCCCTCCTTCTTTGATGTCTACTCTTGTGAGGTGGATCAGACCGTGCCCGGACATGCCCCCCCTCCCGCACGAGCCCTCCGGCCGCCTGGCCCACCACGTCCTACCTTGCCGCTCTGTTTATGTGCCATGTTTGTGTAACTGCCACGTTAAAATCGGCAGCGTAATTAAAACATGTTGATCCCTTCAGTCATGGTGCGGGGGGCGAGGGGGATGGGGGGGTTGCGTGGGGGGGGGATATTAATGGCACACTGGGGCGGCAAGGAATGCTAATATCGCATGAAATGTTGGGTTAGATTGGCGCTCACCTGCGGGCTCGCGAATGAATGTGTGTGTGTGTGAGTGAGAGGGGGTTTCATGTAAATGAATTTGTCTATAGAGATGGAATTAATAGCTCGGGGGGGTCATAGGGATAATGATTCCTTCACGGACTCCTGTTGGAGTCAAATGGTCCGGGCGTCTCGTTTGCGTTACGTTGAACATGGACGGGCCGGTGCTTTAGCGAACACGCCTATTTTTTTTTTTTTTTTTTTACGACGGCTCCAAATGACCCACTTTGTATTCACGCTATGCAAATTTGCCACCGTGTGGTTGGATCTCGTTGATGGACTGCTGCTCCCGTATGTTGAACACGAGAACGTATCATTTGCTCATTATATCACAATGTTATTTTATGACACACGTGCAGGGGTGAGACTTGGTGGGGGACTCGAGTCACACGACTTGACTCGAGTCAGGCTTAAGTTGCAAATTCTTCACACTTGAAATTTGGAAATGCGCTTTTGGCCAATCGATATGTGCGGACACTTTTGAAGTCTTTTTCTGTTCTGTCATAAAGCCATTGCTGTGAGTCAGCGTCACTCACGGCGCCTTTCTTAGTTGTCTTTCTGTGAATGCACAATTATTTTCTCATCAAAACTCCTTTCTCTGTCTTGTTTTGTTTTCACACTTTCATGCACGAATTATGACTTGATGATATAATTTATAATATAAAGATTTGGTTTTTTTTCAGATGAATTAATATAGGCTGATTTCACATCAACTCAAAACGCTCAGATAGGTATCAAATCATTTGACAAAGATGACAGTCAAGAACATTACTTCCCACAACAACTTACTTCCACATCTGGAGGGACGCGATGTACAAAACGCCTCCTTCTTACCTCGCTGACCTGGCCTGCCCGGTCAAGTTCAGCCTGTTCAAACAGTTCTGTGTGTGTGTGCGCGTGCGTGCGTGCGTCTCTATTCTCAGACGCAACTGACAAGACTGCTTTCAGGCTTCATTCCAAAGTCTCACACAGAGCTGCTTTTAAGTGCGTGCGTGTCAAAGATGTACGAACATGCCAAAGGCTGGAGAAACGTGCTTATATTAAGTGCGTGCAGGTGTGTATGGTGGCGCGTTGAGTTATAGTCATACATACGCGTGTGTGTAAATGTGCATGAAGGTGTATAAAGCTACACACAGTCTGAGGTTGCGCTCATGCTTGACGCTCGACGGGGGGAATTATGAAGTTGCGGGGGTCAAAAGCCTGGGCTCAATATCTTTGCATGTCTTTTTTGCCAGTGAAACCCAGCGCGGACACTCGAACAAAAAGAGAGCACATGGCCGTTGCACCCCCGCCCACAGGTGGCTACCCGCCGGTAGAAAGCGGAGGGGGGGTAGTGGCTGGCGGTGTCCCGGTCCGGGGCCTGATGGTGGGAACGATGCGGAGGTGAAGCCGTCTTTTTGTTCCTGGCGGATAAAGGAGGCTTTTGAGAGGCTTTGTTGCTGCGGGCCATGCTTGTCCTTGGCTGTGTTGTGGAGGCGCTGGCAGGGTGGGTCGGGGGGGGGGGGGGGGGTTGGACACACAGGACAGCAGGCAGAGTTACTTGCTGCAGGGGCACAAGCCATGTAAGCGTGCTACAGTTGCAGGCAGGACAGCGGATCGTCTGACCGCGCGACAAGACGGCCAAGAAGTGTGCGTGCGAGGCGCGGAGGGAGGCCTTTAAGGTTACCACGACGAGCACGCGGCTCACGTTTCCCAGGTCAACCATTGTCGCGCCGGACCGACGTCCCATAATGCAACTCGCTTCACGGTGGATGAACTTCCAGTGCACTCGCAACCCGTCTGACCTTTCAACTTGCAGCCAGGCCGTGTTGATTGAGCCCCCCCCCCAGGACAAACAGAATGTCTGGTTGCTCCCCCACTGAAACCTGACCTCCATTTTGTCTCATTGAAGTGATCTGAGAATCAAAATGCAAAATGATCCTGTTTACCAGAGGTGGGAGGAAGCGATAAGTAAATCTTAAAGGGAAGTCAGTGATTTTTTTTTTCGAAGGACACACGTTTGAAGATAATTGCTGAAAACTTGCTAAGACTGAGAACTATGGCGCACTTCCTTGTCGAGATTAGCATTAACATTAAACTGCTTTTCACCATTTTAGTTTTCCTGATTTTTGGGGGCGTGGGGGCGTGGTTAAAACGGGGTCCAGTAGCGCATTTGGGGACCATCATGAGTCGCCCCACGCCCACTATATAAAAACTTTGTTCACAATTGCGCCATGCAGTTAGCGAAATCCCTATGCCTACACCAAGTGCCTCGTTGTTGGATATGAGTGCACACACATCCGAAGAGAAAGGCAGAAGAGCAAGCAGTGCTGATTTATTTATTTATTTTGAAAGTCTGACTTGACAGCCTTGGCGTGGACGGGGGCGTCACGCTGCAGTGGCTGATTTAGGGCGCCTCGTTGTTGTGGCGTTGAAAAGGCTTGCCATGACCCAATGGTATATACTCCTGCCACCAAAAGCTTTAAGGGGATATATTTTTGCAGCATAGTTATGTGTAGACATAAGATGCATGCTAGATGAAGCTGCCTCCATTTTCCAGGTTGGGAAATATGTATTTGATTGACAGTTTAATCTAGTTTCAGCACGGTTAGCCCTTGTTGTCACCCAAAGTTGAAATTTACAATAAAACGAAGAATTAAACATTAATGTTCAACCAAACCCTATCATTTGACCTAACTAAAGTCAGCTAGCTTAATGGTAACATATAATGGGAAAAATCAACGGAAATGAGCATGAATGTTACAGTAATTATGAACCCATACAAAACAAGCAATTAAAAATCTGCAATATAGCTACGGTGCAAACAATGAACCACGACACCGCAGGGGAACGCCATAGTGTGTGAAAAGGTGCGTTAGCGTGCGGATGATGTCGAGTGTCGCGACGAGAGAAAGGCACCTCGGGTGTCGCTTTCTCGTCTCCCGTCGGACCGCCGCTGACTGGCGACGTCCTTTAAGCCGCTCGCCTGATTGTCACGCCTTTAATCTCCCGACATGCCCGCTAAAGTGTGACGGAGAGTTTGACTGTGCCGAGATTGTAATGGATGGCTTGCCTTACGATGACATTTGGATGCGCCCGCGGGACAAGACAAGGAGGCTCCGGAAGAAATATTTTAGGCATATTTACATCAAAGAAATCAGAACTAATGTTATTGGTTTAAATAATATTTTTTTTCAAGTCAGGTTTTATGTAATAGCTTGATTCTTTTATTGTGTAACTTTTTGAATTTTGAACAGAGAAAAAAATTGGCATAAATGGGACCGTTTTTGGGGATGGTGTAAAATGTTTGAGTCTTTGTCTTATATTGTAATGTATTAATGTGTAAAAAAATAATAATAATGGTAAAATCGGCAAAAATCTGCAGATTTTTTGTGGTGCAAAATCTTTGTACCTCCAAAATCGTTACTTTTCAGGAGACCCCCAAAATGGCATGCTTGTTAAACCATTAACATAGTCAAAGAGCGCAAGCTATTTTGAACACTTTTGATTGGTTAGTAATTTGTAAAAAAAAACAAACAAAAAAAAACATCCACATGTAGGGACTGACCAATAGTATAGGTTTCTGAAAAAATGTGAAATTGACCAACTTGTGACATAGGAGGTTTCAAAACTTCAAAAAAGGAATATTCTGCAACGGATTACAACTCCAAATGTAACTTGTGATTTTAAATAGAGCTGACTTTATTTCTTGGGGAGTGTCAACACTTCTTAAAGCATGTCGACATGCATTATGGAGGAAAGTGAGCGTCCAATTAGAAGGCGGGTAAGTGCGCCTCGACAACGCCAATTAGTCGCTTCCCCTTTTTTTACACGGCACTCCACGGCCAATTAGCGTCTCGTAATAGGCGCTCAGCCACAGAGCTGGGGTTCAAAGGTCGCCCTCAGCACCGCCCTCCAGACAGAGGGAACATGTCGAGGCTCGTTTTGTCCGCAGGGATCGACTTCCTGTCAAGATTCCATGTGGAGAAAATGCGCAGTCATAAATATGAATGCTAATAATGGCCTGTATCGGCGAGCTAACTGCCGTCATTCGTAACTTGCCTTCAAATGTCACATCCATGAGGTACGGTGGAGGCACTTGGCTTGGCGCTTAATCCGTCCACCGATGAAAAAGAAAGACGCTCATTGCTCGGCAGAATTCACTTGGGCCGATGACTGTATTAACCCCTCAAGGGCCAAACACAGATTTCCGGTAATTGCCGGGTTGTGTATTTACATTCTCACAGAAATAAATGTTTGTCCATTCACATGCTCTCAAAATGTAATTAGGGCTGAACCATTTCGAAAAATCGCCATGCGAAATTGCATCATGTCAACCCGTTTTTGTCCGAGCAGTAAGCGGCGTGGACATTAGCGAAGTGGAAGCCGTCTCGTGGTGATTGGCGTGCGTAACTCACCGCCATTTTGGGGACCGCGCGGCTCTCCGTTCGGGCTGGCGGAGCCGCCACATAAATCTCACCTCTGCAAAGCGCTTTATGAGCGCACAACGTGTGTTTTATGTCTTCTTTACGAGTGTGGAAAGGCCACATCTTGAATGACACCCGCCGCAGCCAGCCGTTGGGAAAGAGAGAAAATAAAACACACACGCACACCAAATGCATTTTACAGGCTCATTTTCTTGAACATGTGCTTATTTTTTCACGTAGAGTACCAGCCACGAGTTTGTTAAGGGCCGCTCGTTTGGTTGGCTTCCTCGCTCGGCCCGCCTTGCTGAGTAAGTCGTTGAGTGGCCGCGCCGCTGTTGATTTATTAGTCAGGTAATGAGTGTCAGGCCAATTGGCTGCTAAAGTGCTCAACTGCGGCCCCAGAGAAGAGCGGACAAATTGATTCTTTTGTCAGCCGGGCCTTGAATACTAAAATATAAACAAGCCCCGAGGATAGGCGCCGAGTAGCTTTTTGTAGTGGCAAAAAACAAAACGAAAGAATAAAAATTTTTTTTTAAAAATGCTCCACACCAACAGGTGGCGGTAGTTCACACTAATCTGGCAGCAGACCGCTGAGTAATACAAAACAAAATAAAAACTAATATATAGACAGCAAACTGAAAAAAATGAGATATGGATACGTCATGTATTATGTTACATCATAGTGAATTCTGGGAACCAAGAGGTTAAATTGCTGGAACAGAGAGTGTGGGTGGGGGTATGCACGGTGAGCAAGGAGTAAAGATGATCGGGTCGTGAAAATACACTTTAGACCATTACATAGACGGGAAAAAATGGGCTTCCGACTATGCTTAGTCAGACTTTTTTTTTCCTCCGTCTATCGTTTATCGCCTACAAAATGGGCATCCGTCATAGGCCGACCAGTCTGTCACATCGGCGGTATGCCCAGCTCTGCATTTAATCACCAGTTGTCTGTTTCAATGGGATTTATTTTTTCCGGCGAGTGCGTGCGTCATCTCATAACGTGGCTTATAAATGATCCGATAATTGGCTGGTTATTGCACTTGTTTATTGCGCATTCTCCTCCACTTGTAGCATTGAAATGTTCTCGCTTGCCTTTGAACTGGCGATGAACTTCACCCCCGCAAGCCTGCAAGTTGGCCGCCTCGCACCCCCGTCCAAATGGCTCCAAGGAGCCTGCTCCATGGCACTAAATGACAACAAATGCGCTGCGCCGCGCCAAATTTGGCAGCCGTAGCCACGAGGCCTGGCGAGGCCTGGCTGGCTCGCCGTGAAATGCGGCAGCGAGCTCAAACATGACGGTTGGCGGCCATGCCAAAGCCGCCTTGTCAAATGCGACATGGTGGAGGGCGCGTGACGCACTAAGCGCATCTTCATTCCCACAAAGTGCTGGTCCAGCCTGGAACGCTGACAGTCTGCTGGAAATGGGATCGTTCATCATAACCATCTCATACATATGGCACGATTTTGACATAAAAACAATTTAAACATAAAAAAAAAAAATAAAAAAAAACATTTGGTCTTGTATGTGTGCATCTTGGCCACTGAACATCCGTAGAATGCGGTCATGCAAATGAAAAGAAGTTTCACTCAACTACCGTGGGTGACCCAGTCATCTGATGTAGTATTAATCACTTAATTAATCATTGGGGTATTATGTCTGGCTACATGTGTTGCTGCACTGTTTGTGCGCTTTATCAAAGCATTGCTATTCGTCAGCCGAGTTGACTTCTGCCACCATACAGTGCTCGGATCTCAAAATATTGCTCACAAGTCAAAGAAAAAAAAAACAGCAGTATGATGGCTTGTATCCCCCCCCCAAAAAAAACGCATGTGTGTAAATTTAAGCATTTGTCCCCACATCATGTAAATATGTACACGTTTGTCCATTCAAATAAACACATAACGCAAACACCTGCCAGTCAATCCACGGAATGCAAACATGTCCATGCATTCATGCACAGTGAATTGTGATGTTTGTTTCCAGCTCTCGAACCGCATCTGATTAGGCCGCGCAGGTGTACCTAATGAAATGTCTGCTGAGTGATCACATTTCCACACCAATGCGCCAACAGCTGTTGTCTGTTTTCTTGTACATTTTTGGGCTGTGGTGAGGCAGAATCAATTGTGGAAAAAAAAAAAAAAAGATGCGTATGTACTTTATTAATGCGTAGTGTGACTGACATCTGTCAGAAAGCAGACTGGCCCTGCAGCCATTGCGTCTGGCTTGCACTAAACTTTTTCTTTTTTTTTTTTCCTTCTCCTTCAAACAAGAGGCAGAGACCACCCGCAGCATTGGTGCTCTCTGATGTGTCAACACACACAAGACATACGAGCGCTTTGTACCTGGCGTCCAAACGTAATTGTCTGGGCGGTGTCATCGGGGCGTACACTGCTTGGGGGAGGCCGCAGCTATGGTTAAAAAATAGCTGTTACTTCCCCAAGTCAACGTTCCCCATTGAAGTCAATTGAAGTGCCATCAATCTGTTCCAACCCTCCCAACGAAAACAACCCAAATGTTTATATTGCGTTTTTTAAAAATAATAATTTATATAGCATAAGATAACTGAATGTGCTTCACAAGAATTGAAGACCTTTCAAAGCAATTTAGAGAAATATACGGATATACTGTACATGGAGGCGATCTCAGTTAAGTATGGCCCTAATATTTGTCTTCGGGGAGGATAAAGAATAGATGCCTGTGAGTACTGTTGTTATCTGTCTACACTCACACACATACAAATGTGTCATGTCATATAATGTTATGGAGATATCGATGAGGTTTTACCGCAGTTGCCACTTGGTCGCTGTTAAGTCATATAGAATTCAGACTAGAACACCCCCCCCACACACACACACACACGTCTTATTGCTGTGCGTCACACTATGATGAAACTTGCACTTCCGCTGTCCTTTGTGAGTGAGAAAAGGTAGATGTGTGTGTTTTTTATGGAATGGACAGATAAGGAGATCCATAGCGAAGCCGGCAGGCTTGCAGCTGATTAGCATAGCTTAGCTCAAAGCGGCAAACGGCTTACCCACCCCAAAAAAAAAAAAAAAAAAAAAAAAGAGAGATGTAGCCAGCAGTCCCTCTTAACGCTCACTAATTAACATCTTTCATCTATTTAGTGGCATTGGTGCAAAAAAAATAACGTGCAAAAAAAAAATATTTGGGAGTGTTGAGGGTGCCAAGCGAGCGGCAGAGACCTCGCAAAGATAAAGCCCGCCACGTTATCGGCGTTTTGGCGGGCGCACATCAAACGCGGCAGATACACGGTGTTAATTAGCGGCTGAGCAGCTGAAAGGCGGGCTAGCGTCGCAGCTAACACCAGCGCTAACTTGAGGAAACGTCTCGCGGCTGGCGTGGCACTTTTTCCTTTTTGGGGACTTTAAAAGCGTGCGTGTGCAGTGAACAACTGCCGCCTGCAATTTTGAAGGAACCGAACGCTCAAATGTTGACAAGTGTTGGAATGTGCAACGAGGAGAATTGTCAAATCGCGCAACAAAATGTGGAAGAAGGTCAATATGTAAAGCGTGCGCTTTGGTGTACCTACTTTGAAGTCGGAGCATTTTGAGAAATGTGGAAGCGGGGTGAAATCGAGGATGTTTGGATCAGGTGGAATTGGGGCAAAAAGTGATTCATTTTAGGAATGTCCTGAAGGAGCTGAAGAGATTGAATTTGGAATGCTATGGCTCGCTCGACAAAAATGTGGAAGGAGTAGGTCAAATGGCAAAAATCACGCAAAATGTGGAATTGGGGGCAAAAAAGTTTAGCAATTGAATTAAGAAAACTCAATCAAATTGGTTTGAATCCTTTGAGCAATGTGGAAGGAGGATTGTTTTGGTGTGTGTGGAATGTTTTTGACTTTGGGGAAGCACAATTTCAGTCCATGTCCTAAATGAACGGCACAAAGTTTAAATGCTTTTAATGAGTTTAGAAATGGGGAAGCAGGTAAAAGTGTTTTTTTTTTTTTGGATGTGTAATTGGTGGCAAAAAAGCACATTTTCCAAATGTGCCAAAGCGGCAATGCGGAAGGTCAAATTGCAAGACATGGAAATTGGGGCAATTTGTGGAAAACGCCAGCGCCGCACACTTGCTGGCCGACACGACACGTGCTGCACGGAATGACTTTAGCCATCACACTTTTTGTTGTCGTAGCGACAGCAAGACAAATCGGCCGCGCGTATCTCGCCGCGTACGCGCTTCCCCTCCCGTGACGGCACATTTGCATATCTAGAAAGTATTTCCTGGTAAGTGGAGCGGCAGGCTGGGCGGGCGCTCTCGGGAGAGCCACGCAGACACAGATAGAAATTTGTATTAATAAAAAAAAAGAAGACCAAACGTGCGAGTGAAAGAAGAACAAAAGCGGCGTGCGGAATCTCTTTCATGATCCGCCGCGTTCAAAGCCAAACTCGGCAGTGCAGTCAATAAGGGAGTCAAGTGAACAACTGCTGCGCTCTTACGGGACACGCAAACGCGTCTGCGTGTGTGCGCGCGCGCGCGCGTTTGTGTGGATTCTCAGCCACGCCAAGTCCAGCGCACGCCGGGGGTCAGGGGTCAGCGCTTATGAGTCTCAGGGGGCGTCGGCCTTGTTACTCCAAATCGCAAGGGCTTGGCTAGTGTTTGCGTGACCTTTGACCTCCCGAGAGGCCCCCACCCCGGCTCCTTCCCCTCCCGCCATTGTCGACGTCTTCCTTCAACCCCGACAGGTCAAGTTCACTGTCAAAACGTGTGTGTGTGTGTGTGTGTGTGTGTGTTGACACCGGCTTGACACTAGTTCATAACTACTTCACATTATTATTATTGTTATTATTATTATTATCATCATTACACAGGGAAGGTTAAGACTTGAAAGTGATTATTTCATCTTTCCCTTCCTTCTTTCCTTCCTGAAATGAGGTGACGTACTCTTGCCCCACTGTGTTTGGAGCATCCGCTGTTTGCGTCCCCCGCAGCCCCCCCCCCGCCACTCGGCCCATCCGTCGTACGTGAGATGGTTTTTGCGGATAAGTGACGCTGATGGATGAGCGTGTCGGCGTGTAATTAGCGCGCCGGTTCTCAGTGTGGCCGCTGATAGCCGACGCGCCGTTCGGCCCACTTTGCGGCGTGATGAATAACAAATACGGCAAAAAATCATCTGCCGGCGGACCCCCTGAAATGTAAGCACATGGAGAGGCTAATGGAAGGTCCCGTGGAGCCGGCGCTTCTTTTTTTTTTTTCTTCTTTTTTTTTTTATTAGCAACGGCAAATTTGCTGTTGTCTTTTGCTTTTGCTGTTTGTTGTGACTTGTCTCTTGTGTTGCATCTGTTTCCTATTGCTGTGATGTTTGTTGTCACTCTTGTTGCGTTTGTTTCCCATCCATGTTGCTCTTTCTTCTCCCTTTTCTCACTTTTGTTGTGTTGGTTGTCAATGGCCATTACTGTTTGTTCTCTCTTCCATTCTGGGTGTTTTGCATTGGTGTTGCTTTTTGTTTTTGCTTACCTCTTCTATTCCAACTGCTGTTGCAGTCAGTCTGTTATCTGCTCCACCATCTCGCTGCTGCTGCTCTCCATTGCTTTCGCTACCTGCTCTCACCTTTCTTGTTGTGGCCTAACTGAGGACCTGTTTGACGGACACTTGCAGCAGCTCGTTACAACACATGGCCTTATTGGAGGATATTTGGTCCTTTGTCAGGACTTTGCATACGTCTTGCCGTTTTTTGCGTTTGACCGCTCACACAACGTTGCGCCACACACGCAAAAGGGAGAGCCTGCAGAGAGGTGCTAATGTGCCTTCAAAGCGTCTTAAAAGGTTTAAAGGGCCGCACTCAGCGGGACACCAGCGACTCTTGTAGTCTCAATTATTGATGGCGCTTTTCCAGTGGCTGCAATGTCACTCGCTCGTGCTCTCGCTCTCACGCTTCCCCCCCCCCATAAAAATACAAGTCTCAGGACTGGCTTTCATGTTCAGACCAGGGTTTGGTCTGGGAATGTTCCTGGATCGACGCCGATGTCCATGTTGGGCTTTCAACTGGCTTCCTTCCTTTCATTCCATCCATTTATCCTTCCTTCCACATGTCCTTCTTTCCTGTCTTCCATCATTTCATTGCAATTTTGTTCCATCTTTCCACCCTTCCTTCTTTCCTACTTTCCGTCCTTAATTTCTGTCATCCTCCCTCTTTTCTTTCTTTCCTTCCTTCTTTCCGACCTTCCTTCCATTTTTCCTTACATCCTTCCCACCTGCCATTCTTCCTTCATCCTTTGTTGCGTCCTTCATTCCTTCCTTCCTTTTATACATCCTTTTATCCTTCCTGCCATACCTTTCTCATACCTTCTATCCTTCCTTATTCGCTTCCCTCCTTCTGTCCTTCCTTCTTTCCCACCTTCAAAACTCCTTTCCTTCCATTTTTCTTTCCTTCCAAGATTTGCTTCCTCTCGAAGCAGGGCAAGGGAGCGGCTTCACCTCGATCGCTCGATTAGTGACGGCGGTTTCACAACAGCCGTCCAAGTTTTGCTCCTGCGCCGCCGGGGCAATACAGGACACTGATACTTGCCACATAGTTGCTACCTGCCTTGCATAGCTTTGTGACGCTTGCCAAACAATCATGAGTAAGTCCGCCCCACCTGTAATTACCTGAGTGGCGAGCTCTCGGCGCTGGGACGGCCGCCAGCTCGCCGCAGCCTTTATGGGGGCCCTTCTGGTCCTTTCTTGTTTTTTTTGCGCCGCAATTAAAAGGTGGCTGGGTGGCAAACCGCGCAGAGGCTGAGGCGTTTGTAGAGGTTGTGGCTGCAGGCGGCGTGGGAGCGCGCCATCCAGGAAAAACATTGTTAATTATTTTTGACAGCTATCTATTAAAGTGCATTCTTAGACCTCGGAGGCCCGCTCACATCTATGGCAATCTAAACTGCTGCCCCAGTAGATGGGGAAGGATTTACGCCATACAATTACCATTTGCTCCCTACATCATAGCAGGTTGTGCTGCTTGATTTTTCAGATTGCCCTGTTGTCATTCGGAATGGCGTGCGTGCCTTTCTTAAAAAGGTTTAAGAAGGCTGCTCTGTCCCAATATTTCTGATCCAGGACAGAGTGACACTTAGCGGTCGTGGCATTGACCTCTTCCACTATTATGGCGCACCTGCACAATGAGATGTGGCGGCGCCCCGTTGCAGGTGGACTGGAGTATTCCATCGATGAAGGGAGCTTGCTGCTTCAAAAGTTTAGGAAATATTCCAATAGTGAGAGAGTGTGTGAGCCCTCTCCGAGGGGTGCCCTATAGAATTGATTTTTTTTTTTTTTACATCTATACATATATTTTTTCCTCTACACGCAACTGTGATGAGGCGCAGGCTCAGGCCACTTGATAGCAAAATGTTGGAATTGTGTTGCTTGAAACTTGTAGTGTCAATCCAACCTGAGAGGGCTTTACTCTGCCCCTCACACCGGCGTCAAAGAGACAAATCAGGCCAATCAAACGCAGGGAATCACAACGCGAGATGCTTTTTAATGAGTTATTCAAGGCTCCTTTTCACTATTAGCTAACAAGAACTCCAGCATCTCCTCGGCAGGTTTACTCCACACAATAGCCCAGTGATTGTAATCACACACTTGATTTTACGACCCGGCGGGTGAGACGCAAGAAGGACGTGTCTGATTGGGCGGGACTCATCTGTCTGCTCATATGGGTAGATGTATGGCGACCACTCTCACTCATCAGAAAAAAAAATAGTAATAAACTTGCCTGTAGACTCTTCACGTGGCGTGTCTGCGGAATCCAACTGAAGTAAGCCTGTTTGAAGATGATGAATGACACTGAAGTCGTCAATTATCCTCGTATACGGCGTCGGAAATAATGAGGGTTTAACACACGCACAATATTACGACATGAAAAGACCCACACTGGATTTGCACTGCGCAGAAATTGCTGTCAAGATTGGACGGATGGATGGGTGGCATTTCATAGGTCAAGGAAAAATCATTCTGCTGATTTTTGTTTTGCCTCTAAAAAAGTGTCCACACCCCCTTGGAATCATCATGGTACCATCCAGAAAAGTATTCACTACAAAACCGATACTGCACTTTTAGTTTTGTTGGCCTTGGCACGGGGACGTCATCGCTCTCGAAAGGTCACTGTCATCTTGATTAAAAACAGCACATCTGATGATTGAGTCTATTTTTCTCGTGCTGTAAAAAGCAAAAGTATAATTACATGGCCATGCTAAATTTAAATCTAGAAAGTGGAGGTGTCACTCACACTTAATGACTTCTTAATGAGTAAACGAGCGTGCCCAGGCCGCTGGCACGTTCTCCCTACCTCAGTTGCCTCAGCTGCCGTGGCTCTTTTTGGAGGGGGGGGTTGGAAAACATGCTAAGCTAAAACACCTCACACTTAAACTGGGTATGTGTAGGTATGGTTTAAAAAGAATGTGTGTCGTGATTGCGAGAAAAGATGACGCAGTTGAAGTGAATAGCGAAAGCCATGTAGAAAAGCCACACACTAGTTGCATGTATGCAAAGGATTATTTTGCTATCAAAATTGCTTTCTCAGTCTTGTTTTTGGTGTTTTATAGTTTGAGGTACCAAAAGCCCCAAAAATATTGGCGTCAAAGTCTTCTGATTCATATTTCTTTTGGGTAAAACGATATTCTGGCGCTCAGTGCGATTCATTGAAAGCACTGGAGTTGTCTGTTCTGTGCTGTGATTGGTCAGTGCACATTTTGGGGGACGTGGCATTAGTTGCGTTGTGTGACATTTAGTCTCATTTTTGCTCTTCAAAAGCTGTTGTTATCTCGAAATGGCGGTTTGAGTTTGCGGCCACCCTGTTGCTACACCTGGCGTCTGCTGGGCCCCAAAGGGGAATATTTGATCCAACATGTAACGCTATCAGGACAGACTTGTGCATGCTTTGGGCCGTAGGCGTTAACTGTTTAAAAAGAAAAAAGGGCAATGACTGTTTCCTGGCTCGGGCCCTCTCTTCGCCTTTTATGGCCGATCGCGAGATGTCTGTCTGATTTATTGTGCTGTTTGTTTGGTGGCTTTATGTACAGTATGTACTGTGTAGCACAGATGAGCAAAGTATGACGCGTGACACAGGCGGTGCCGGTGCCGTTCTTTAATCTGGCCCACAAAAGAAAGGTCACTTGTAGATGAGGACCAACCAGTAATTCAATAGTTGAAACCTGCATGCAAAACATGTCAAATGAAATAAAATCACAAATTAGCGTAGGATAAGTACAAGATTCCAAAATGTAATTTTTCAAATGTTTCATATTTTAGCATATCAATTTCCAGATGAGATTTTCAAAAGCGTGAAAAATATTAATATTAATTTGTATTTTTTTATTTAGAATTTTATTTTTCAGAAGAAATGTAATTTTAAGCAATTAATCAATTGTTTTCAATATAACAAATACATGCTATAAAATGAATGTTAAAAAATTTAATTGTATTATTTACAGTAAATCAATGACCAATTATATAATAATAATATACTGTAATTACTTTTATTAATCTAGCGATGTTTTCCCCACTTAAATTGGCCAGTATAAATGAATTTATTCCTTTCCATTTTTATTATTCATTTATTTGATTAAGTCATTTCTTAAATGTATTATTCTAAATACATATTAGAAAGTATTTGTAAATTAACATACCAAACATACCAGTACATTCTACTTATGAAAACATATTTTGCAAATTGGGTATTTAAATTATAATTAACAAGTGTATTAAATATCATTAAAATATTTTTATTTCATTTTTAAATAAATATTTTTTTTGTGTTACATCATCAAGAGTCGTGTAATATTTATGAATCTTGAGTCCCCCTTAAAATTGGTCAATTAAGGTGCATTTATTCCTTTTTTAATTCATCAACCTCATTAAATGCTTGTTTTATTTATTGTAAATACAAATTGAACACAAAACAATTTAACAGACATTTAAGAAGTGCTTTGTTTTGTTGTCGGTGTTTAATAAGTTGTCATTTATTGTTTAACCATCGTTTAACTAAATGAATAATGGATCTTATAATTTATGACAATAAAGAAGTTAAACAAGTCCGTCAAGTATGAGTATTACGATTTCCAAAAGGACCACCCGTGGCCCTCTTTGCCCACCGCAGGTGTGCGCGCTCAATCGTCAGTCCACATTCCCGGCACAATGAAGGCAAACAATTAAGCGTGCGCCCGATGCATCGAGTCATCTTGACATCCACCTTGACGGTCCGGTTTCCCCGAGCCGTGACTTACAGCCGTAATTAAGCGAGTGTCCGCGTCAAGGCAGCTGCCAAAATGGGAGCGGCTGTCACTTGCGCCGCGTTGATGTGCGGTTCGTTTGTTGGCAGCCAAAGTCGCGCTTCCTGTACCGACCAGTCAGTTGTATAACCGCGCCGGTCCATTTCAAGGAAATGGACACGTAAAAGTCCCACACGCGAACTCTTCAAGGGGTGTGCCGTAGCCTACTAGTGTCATTGGGTTTTCCTTCAAGTGTTACGCACATGCCTTTGTCTGAATCCGTCTCCATCAAAAGCCAACAATTTCATTTAGTCTAGGAAAAGCGTTGCTCTGTGGGAACATCATGCGCAAATGTGTTTGGAGCTTGGGGTTCGGTGACCCTTTCTTGCTTTTCATTTGGCTGCATCTCTTCCAGTAGAGCTCAGCGCTGCCTGACATGTTGTGGCACAACGTGGGACTGCATCTAGGCACAATATGCTACTTGCCTGTATAGAATAAAAACTAACATAAAGAAAAGATTGCTTCAAAAGGTAAATGAAAACAAAAAATTCAGACATAGTTCACATGATCAGTGAGGGACTAATTAGTTGACTTCTATTCCTCGGATTAATGACACAGACACTCTTTGGAAGGTGAAATGGATTGTGCTGTAGATTTGATGTGAGCTAGTTGGTACATCAACACCTCAGTTGGTTTCCACTATTATGGCGCAACTGCAAATGGTATGCGGTGGTGCACCGTTGGCCGCAAAGCCTGCCCTCTGCAGGTGGACCGCAATGATCCGCAAAGCCTACCCTGATTTCCGTGCGGAAGGCGCAGGCGGATACTTTCAGTCACGTCTCCGACTGTGTCGTGACCGATCGACACGGGAGCGTGCAAACACCCGTCGCCTCGACACGGTCGGACCCGGGGGGTCAGCGCCCCGCGTTGTAGCCATTCGCCGCGCTTTGGCTAACTTGCATCAAAGCGCACATGTAGTCGTCAGGATTAGAGGAGCGTAGAGAAAGGAGAGCCTCCAACCCATTCACGGCTGGCACGGCCTCCGCCGCCGCCGCCGCCGCCTCCTCGGCACCAGCGAGTTTTTAATGCATCCCATTTAAGTTTAATTACTCCAATCTCGGCGAGGGCACACAGGAAGAAAAGGCCCGGGCGCTTGTGCCGAGCAGATTACCCCACTGCCCTGCCAAGTCCGCGGCGCGCTGCATCCTAAGATAGAATTCAAATTCAAATGCGGGGCTAAAGAAAGTGCAGCTGTCACCCCTCTGGCCTGCGAAGCCCCAACCAGATCAAAGATGAGCTGTCCTCCTCCCCTGCCTGTGTAAAAATGAGCTGTCCTGGCCGTGCCAGTGTCTCGTCCCCCCGGGGCACCTAATCCTCCTCTCCTGACTCCACACTGACAGTCTGAATAAAGGCGTTAAACCCCGCAAAATAATTACCAATTAAAACGGATGGAGAAGTCATCAGGTAGCAGCCTTGCTGCTGGTGGTGGGGCGGAGGCTTTTCTTCTTCCTCTTCCTCTCCTTCTTCTTCTTCTCCTTCTTCGTCTGTGCCAAGAACAACCTGTGCTTGCTCCTTTTATGGCTGAGTGACCTTACAGAGTCCTATCACAGTGGGAACAGACTTCTTGGATGTCGCAGGAAGTTTGTTACCACCCACGACCCCCCTCCCCCCGAAAAAAGAAGAGGGAAAAAAAACGCAACCTGTACACCAGCCAGACAAAGTTTTGCCAAGAGAACTTGTTTAATCTTCCCTCTACCTGGACCGCTCTCAGGGTACACGCTCTTGATTGGCTTACACTGACTTGAAGGAGATCTGCTCAAAGTTACTCAGCTTGATTCCTACGAAGACTGACAAGTATATCTGCTCTGTATAGTTTACTTAGACATGAGTGGCTTGAGATGCGAGGGACTCGGCTTAGCATTTTTCCTAAAAATATGAGCCGCCGATTTTTATTGATCTATTTTTTGCTTTGACTTGTGAGAGCAGACTTGAGAAGCGAGCACCGTGTGGTAGCGGCGAACTCAACTCACTTCACAATAAGCAATAGCAAATAGTCAACAATTCTTCAAAATAGGCTCCAACCTGTTTATTGCCATTCCCAGTTGAGGTTTACTGTCAAGCTAAAGCCAAAACAAACAAAATGGCACCTTGTGTATTTCAAATAACCACATAGCTTATTAGCCTTTCGGTCCACTAGCGTAATGCATTAATTAGCATCTAGTTGCAGTGCTCGAATGACTAATATTAGTGCCGTACTGATGAGCTGAGAGGAGTCGCGATGTCTCAATGTCAGGTCTGTTTTATACTGCCACCAAGTGGTCAAATCGGGCACAGCAGAAGGAGCAGCACAATGGGATTTCAATTGGCCAAAATGGTTTCGCTCTATTGAATTGTATCTCCCGCCGCCGCTGGAATGTGGAATGTGTGTCGAAATGAGCATGTGTCGCTCCAGATTGGGACTTGTCTGCACATTGTAAACCTCTGAAAACTCTGCACGACAAGAGTGCTTGAAGCGATGAACGGTAATATGCTGGAGGTTGACTCCATTGTGGTCGAATGTCTTAGCCAGCATTCACGTACTTCATCTGGGCATCGTGAGCGTCATGGTGGCGTCCCAATTGACGCAATTGTATCCTAGCTGATAGCCGAGCGCGCTGGGCTGGCCACAAAGAAAGGCTCTCTTCACGTGCGGCTGTGCTGAGAGCCACTCTGACATCGCGCGGCCTTGGAGCACAATGGCGACAAACAAGGAGAGCCCGGGCCTCAAAGTCTGCGCCGGTGAGGGCGCTTCAATAACGACGCCTTCGTCGTCGTCTTTATTTTTTTTTTATTTTTATTTTTCCTCTCTCCATATGCACGCCTTCTTGTTTGTCCTTCACGGGGCAATTATCGAACAATGTCGTCAAAAGGCTTTGGACTTACTGCGGTCTGCTAATGACGAGCAGGCGCGGAGACGAAAGTGGGCTCTCTAATGAAGATGGCCTGGAGGGAGGCCTTGTATCGCTTTTATAGGCAAATCACTTTGTTTTCTTTTCTTTGTCCTCCCTAAATGATCAAAATTGTCCTTCCACCTTAAAGATTGTCGTCTTTCAAGCAGACACGAAAACGTCAGGCCGCCAAGGAAAATGCAAATGGATGCAGAAAGCTTTAGATTGACTCTTGATTACACAAACGTTGCTTATGTTTGTCTAGCGCCACTTGATTTGATTTGTGCATGTACGTCATTTACCTTCCTTTCCCGGCAGGAAATCATCAAACTAAAATTGATCTGTGGCAGGGTCAAACTGTCACTTTCTCACGTTTGTGAAGAAGGTGGAAAGTGAACCATTAGTCAAAGGTCAAAACAATGACTGTTGATTTTAAAATGTTAAAACTCGGAATCACAACTGTGCAACCTTCAAATGTGTGAAAAATCAAGCCGTCAACTCCCCTCTCGGACGCTGTGGGCGTGTCCGTTGAATGCCGTTGAAACCGCGCCCCACTCAATGTCAATCAAGCAACATTTCTACAACCTGCGAAAATGGATGAGCTAAAGTTTATTTGCTTCAAGCCTCGGCGCGTGGCTTTTGCTCACCTTGACAACGCGGCCCTCTAAATTGGCCACGCTAGGTTCACACGCTGGCTGTCAAGTCAGACGTTTATTCTATTTTATCGCGACTCATGTTGCTTCTGCCTTTCTCAGCGTGACTTGCGCACTTTCACAGCCAACAACGAGGCACTTTAAAGCAGCCACGCCAACACACAAACCATTTGGAGGATCTATTTTGGAAGTGTAGGCATAGCTCGCCAGCAAACGCACGTCACAATTGTCGCCGGCTAGCCGCCCATGCCAACGAAAGTTTGTTTATAGTGAGGGGAGAGGCGACTCGTGCTCTGAAGGCCGTCACGAGGCAACGTTTTAGCCACGCAAATAATCCGCAATGGCGAAAAACAGTTAAACGCGGTCTCCACAATTGAGTACCACATAGGTGTCAGTTTTGCACTTGGCCGGCAATCGTCTTCAAACGCGTATCATGTATTTGAATAAATCTCGGAATCGACATTACGAGAGCTTTACCATTCACTAAGGTCCTACAAAAGAAACAAAAACGTTTGAACTTTGATAAGGTTTGTCCGGCAAGGTCGACTGGATTCGAACACAAAACAACATTGCTGTTCTCAAAAGCGTTTTGATATTTGCAGGCTGTGAATTTCTTCCAAGTTGGGCGTGCAAAAGGCAACAGCGCGCCGTTCAAACTGCCTCTTTCAACAAGAGTTGGACTTGGTTAAGCATTCAATCAGTTTGTTGAGCCCTTAAACGTCTTTTAATGCGCGACACATCAAAGTGGTCAACGCTCGACTGAATTTGTCTTGATTGCATCAAAACATGACATTTATTCAGCGCGCGTTTACACCCCAAATCCCGAATTAAAAGCCTCTCTCCGTGCTTCCAAGTGTTTATACAGATCGGAGGCTCGCAGCATGTCGGAGTTTGTCGGTCCGCCGGTGCCGTCGCACACGTTTGCTCGCCAGCTGCACCAAAGCTGCTCGACGAGTTAGTCCGACGATTAATGGCACGCAAGTGTTCCCTGCGAAAGGTGACTGGGTACAAACGCTTATGCAAGGACCAATTAAATCCAGAGGTTAACTCAAAGCTTTAGGATCTTTTTTTTTTTCTAGTTTTTGTACCGGTGAGAAAAAGATGAGGATAAGTGTGCAGGTACAGGAACCTTTATTTGAGGCTTTTTTTTTATGATCTATAGGTGATGGCGATCAGCTTCATACTTGACGGTGATGTAAGTCTTCAATAAAAAACCTGAATGTGAAGTAGGACGTACATGTTTTCAAGAACATTTCTGTCAATACTGTACTTGGCATCCATGGGTGTCAGAACTTGGTTGAGTAAAACAATGACATTACACAAGGCTCAATTATTGACAATGTTGTGAGCCTCCAGAAGAAAATCCTGACGATCAGCTCAATTCTTGACAGGCAGCCTTTAAAACCAAAGCCAAGGGAGGACGAGGACATACATATATCCCAAGCCCCCGCGAATAACGCTGACCTCAGCTGTACAGTAACCAAACAAGTTGTTTCAATCGATTGCTCCATCTCCCGATCGGATCGGTGATTAGCTTCACGTTTTGCTTTAAACTCGCCGATCGCTGATCGTCTCCAAAATCCCTCGGTGAAAAGTGATTGGAGGACCAGAATTGGCACTGACATTGTCAGAGAGCACAATATTCTCATGGAATATTGGACGATCAGTCAAAATGCTCTCAATGCTTTGCAATCAGCTGACAGTGAACGAGTTCAACGTGTTCCCATGGATTGTTTACCTCCGGACCTTTAACAGCACATGCTGCACAACACGGAATGTCGTTTGAAGCGGCGCGCGGTCCCACGGCGACGATTCTCATCTTTATCGCCTTTGCTTAGCGTATGTTTTGGGAACACTAAGGAGGTGTCACCTTGCAATAAGTGGATTAAAGGTTGGCCCGTCAGCAGCCGATGCGCTGTAATCGGAGATGATGCTTTGACAAGCGTGTGATCAAAACGGATACTGAGTTGAAACAAGTTCAGCACTTCAACCGATCCAGGGAGGAAGATTAAAACACCCACACAAGCGAGGGAAATGTACTCGTCTATGCACTCTGTTAGGTTTATTGCGCACCGCGCTACGGTAAATACACGCAGATCGGCCCGGGAGGCGCACTTTCATTACGGGGTTAAAGGCAAGTCCGCAAAAAAAAAAAAAAAAGCGTTCCGATAGAGCCACGCATGAAACGCGTTGCGAGGTCCACAACGCGGCGGCGGTGGCGGCGACGGCGAACACGCCCAACAGTACTTAGCCCTCGGTCATTCTGGCACGCTCTCACAAGACAAAAGACAAGTCGTATCAGCAATGCAAAGCGGCCCTCGGGTCACAACTCATCAGCACGAATACCGACGTCGCCGCCAGGCTGACGAGGCTTGGCTCGCTGCAACGTTAACTCTTTGCGTGCACGCTGACCCCGGAACACTTCATATGAACTTAACGGCCCGTAACTTCGACACCATGGATTCGTCCTCTCAGAAAAACCTGATGGACAGGGATTAAAAGTAACACGGTAAGACTGTGCTTAAATGCAGTACGTGTAAAAAAAATAACTAAAATAAAATCAATAAATAAAAAGTTAACACCAGTCAAATACAACTTCCTAGAAAAGTGTTTGGTCACCCGCTCATCAAATTTGAACTCCATTTTTTACATTTATGAATAGCTGTCTTAAAGTGGTTGTGCAACTGCACCTTGACGGATGCACAGGTGTACCTAATAAAGTGACCCGTAAGCTGCGTCGAACATTCCAAAGTGCCTGACTTTCGGCGTCTAAATGAAGTGTCGACACGGACAGACACAGGACAAAGACGCAGGTCGGCCGTGACGGAAAGATTTTCGCAAAGAACACGGTCAAGTCGCAATCCCTTTTCTGCGTCCCGTCAAAGAGGAGATTAACTTGTCAAAATGTGGCTCAGGGTCCAGACGGGGTCCTTTTCAGTGGATATGCACCCCACCCCCGCCCCTCCGTCTGATCTTCCTCCCTCGCAGACGCTAATAGCGGCGGCTCCAGAAGGCCGAGCGGGAGATGGGCTCGGGCTTTAGGATCGCTTTACCTGGATTCGGCAGCGTGACGCTGCTGGATTAGCGCCCGGGGGCCTCGTGGCAAGCTAGTCTGCAAACACCCCCGCCATTCACGTGCTACAGGTATACACACACACACGTTGCTATACATACAAAAATACTAGTCACGAGGGTGAATGGTGATAAGTAAAAGAAATCAAACAGAATGGAATGCGTTGTGTAAGAACTCTATATTTGTTGTCATACGTGGCAGATTTGCAAAATTTCTGCCGAAGGGATCGTCATCATTGAAATACATTTTTCAAAAATTAAAAGAAAAAAAAAGTTCAAAATGTTCTAAATACATAATACATGTTTGAATATAAATCATACTTGTCATTTGTTGAGCTGTAGCGTGAAACAGTTTTTGGACATTTCAGTTCTGCTGTTTTTGGGGGGCGTGGCCACAACAGCGCCGCAAGACGCAAACCTCGACCCCGGTATGAATTGTCCCGCCCCCTTTTGATAAATTAAGTGCCTCCAGTTCACATCAGCAATTGCCGCAGGCAGTCAGCTAGCCAGATAGCTAGCTATGCATACACCTCGAAATCTCCCGTTGAAATAGTCCGAGGCCGCTTTAGAGCGCTTCGTTGTTGGCCGTGAGTGTGTGCACGTCATGGAGAGAAGGCAGAAGAGTGATGGCAAAATGTCAGATGCGACAGCCGGCATATGAACAGGGGTGGTGTGTGCCAGCTTTAGAGTGCCTCGTTGTTGCGGCATGAAAAAAATTGACTGTGGTATATATTCTAGCTACCAAAAGCTTTAAGCAGAGATATTTTTGTCGCTAAATGTAGGCATAATAATGATGTTAGAAGTAGCTACCATAATTACATTTGATTGACAGTTGACACTTGAGTGGGGCAGGCTGTCAGCGGACACGCCCCCGGCCTCTATGCGTTGGGAGAAGGGCTTGAGTCTTCACAATTTTGAAAGCTTATTTTAAATACTGGGCAATTTATTGTATGTGGGTTTTTTTTTAATTCATTCAAATTTGGTGGAATTGTTGCGGTTTGTCCAATTTAGAAGACACTTTCATTTTTTAATGTAAAGCAAGTAGCAACAAAATACCACCACCCACAAAGAGTTGCTTGAACCTGTATTGTTCTTCAATATATTTAAGTGAGATTAAGGAACACCTATAAAACCAACAAACTTAAGTAAACTTCGATATAAGTCAAAACTCAACATATTTTGATTTGTGCAGCTGTGCAGCTAGTAAAGGTCAGTATAATTGACTATAAACCAGGACAAACCAAACAGAGTAGTTTGACTTGTTTTCTTGACTTTGGTATAATTCAATTGTACTTATCTGTGAAGTTGGGCCCCAAATTGTCAGGCCAAAGTAGCGGTTTGCCTTTCAAGTTCCTCAAAGCCTTTTTGGACACTTTTCACTTTTCAGTTGTGAAAATGAGGGTTTTGAGGGGCAAATTGGTGAGTTGCGGTCATTTTCCCGTAAGAGTCCGCGTTGCGCTCGTCATTGTTTGTGATGGAGCCACGTTGTGTAAGTTTGAAGGTCACATTCATTGGCGACTATCAATCACAAGTGTTTTGCTCCGTCATGGCGATGATGAAAGAAAGGAACAAGGGCCTGCTAATTATCTTTTCAGGCCTTATGCATGTAAGTTGACAGGGACCGATCCACCTGGCCGCTGTTTCGTAAAAAGCATCTAGGTCAGGAATTTCCACGGCCAGGGGTGCATTCCGCCACTCCTCAAAGTTGTGTGCCTTGGCCAGCTGCCACGCGCAACAACAAACCGACCCAAAGAACAAACACGCGTCTCGTCAAGTGACTCCAAATAACCTTTTGCCGGTGTGTGGATGCTGCAATCGGAGGAAGCCTACCTGTCCCTCTCTCTCATAACGGTGGTTCCAACGCAACAAAAAAAAAAAAAAAAAAACACATTTGGTCTTTAAAATTTTGCTTCCGTTTTTACAACCTTAGCGACGTCGCACCAATGTTAGCCTCTTAGCTGAGGACTGAATTTTGGTGCAACTGAAGGTGCACATTTTGTCGTGAGAATTTGTTGACTCATGAATATTTATGTTTTAACATTCTTCACTTCATCCATGTTTAAAAAGAAAAAAATGCTACCACTTTTGGCGTAAATCTTTTTCTCAACTTTCTGCTTGTTTTCCTACCAAATGACATGCAGAACTTTTCAGAAGCTGAAAAATATTTTGTGCCAGAATTGGATGGATTTGCCATATGTAGGTTCAGTATACCCGTCCGTCACGTACAAATACATTGAAATGTTTGACTTAAGCCACATAATTTGTCTCAAAATTGTTGGTTGAATTTAGAATTTTTATGACCTTTTTTTTTTCGTTTCGGACTATTTGCACTGTAAGAAAAAAAAGTTAAAAACTGTGGACATTAAAACTGAGCACTCGAGTATGACTATAAAAAGCCAGTTGTGTCCCTAATTGGCAAATATTTGCCAATTTAAAAAAAAAAAAATTTTAGGGCGGGTGTTTGGATGTCATTATTTTGTCTTCTGTTGTAATGTGTTCATTTGTAAAAATAAATAAATAATAAAACCATGCTAATATCAGCCATTTGAATTGGCCGTTGGCTTTATCGGTCGGGGCCTAGTCAGATTTTGGCTGAATCATGAATTGTTCCACATTCTTAAGTGTCATACAAGTGTAAGTGAAGCAAAACGACAAAAGCTTTGTTTGACCGTTGCTCAGTCAAATTGGGAACTGTGCACTCAAAGGCGCTTTAAAGTCTCTTTAAGGGACGCCGAAGTGGACTCCCCGAAGATGTCCGCCACCATCGGCAAAGGACACACTTGACTTTTGGCAGCCCTTGGTCCAAAGTGGAAAAGCGACGACATAAACAGATTAGGGGCGCTCGTGACATTTCTGCATGGCGAGAAAGCAAGGAGGAAAAAGGGGGGAGTCGTGCTCAGATACATGCATTAATCCCCCCCTGCCCCCCACCACTCATGTTTTATGTATCTTACGATCACAAGTGATTGTAAGAGAAATTAATCAATAACAAAGCCGGCGGGAAGCGAGGACGACACATGCCGCCACTCTTTGCCACCTCTGCTTCGTGCATCCATTTTGATTTGGGGTTGGGGAGACTTGAGTGGGGGGGGGGGTGCTGTTGGTGATGTTCGCCCACGTCTAGGTGAGTTTTTTTTTTTTTTTTTTTCCCTTCTTCCACATGCGGGAGGAGCTCCATATGGCGGGGATCAAAGGTGTCGCCGGGTGCACGGTTCTGCTTGGTCGCCAGCCACCGCCGTTAATTAGAAAACAAGATCAGAGGCAGTATTAAAATCCAATTAAGGCCGTATGAACAGATTGCCAAGTGATGTTCACTAATGCATTACTGAGCACCATGCAAATTTTAGTGGCAGCATTTGGCTTTATGTGATGTGTTTGTGTCATTAAGGCTGTGCGCGTGCCTGTGCCTTGGTGTGTGTGTGTTGCCTGACATTGCCTGATCTCTTGCTTGATACACACACACACGCGCGCGCACACACACACAGACATATCTAATCTCATCCAAACAATCAGCCAAAAGCTCTGCAGGGTAACAACACACGCGCAGTCAGATGGGCTGATACGCCGTCTTACAATTAAAGAATAATTGGGAATGCTGAATTATTGATCCGTCATAATTGAGTTCTCTCCGCGTTTGATTTGTTTGGAGAATGCGGCGGCTGCACGGGAAAATCCGCTAGATTTGGATCAAGATCTGCTCCAATTTGCAACCCACTCAAATCCACGCCCCACTCGACAACAACAACAACCAAAAAAAAAAAACTTAAGTGGAGCGAAATATCATAGACTCTCACTGTTAATCTCGACGTGTTTGATACGTACAGTTACATGGTAGCAAAATGGCAGCGCTTCATATATGGAGGAAACGTGTCGTCGCATTGTGTCATCTCATATCGTATAGTAATTGGAGGGAATCGTATCATAGACGGAGGTAAAGCTCTTGTATTCTAAGTGGAGTGTGGTCGGTCTATTACATACAAATTGTATGGAATCGTATTGCAATTTGGAGGGAATTGTGTCATATCGTATCTGGAGTGGTATCGTCTCTTATCACATTGAAATTGGAGTGAATCGTATCATATGGTGCGGCGTCGCGTTGTAATTCAAGTTAATTCGATCTTATCCTACCATCTTGTAATTGGTCCAATTGATCAATCGTTCTGTCAATTATTTTGTTGCCCAATGAATGAATCAGATTAAGGAAACTCTTAATTTCCATGCCTTTGTTGATCAACATGAGTGTTTCAAATTGACATTAATTATGACTCGGTTTTTGGTTTGACGTCTGTCAGAAAACAAGCAAAAATGTTGATTGTTTTCCAAAGTAAAAGCAAATCTTATATTTTGATTCAAAACCAAGATAATCAGCCCGACTTTCCTGGAGGACGACACAAATCGGATAACATTCAACCGTTGACAAGATGAAATTAAATAATCTAATGTGCTAATCGGTTAGTTGTCGATGAATCAACTAACCGTTGCAAATTGGAGTGTATTGTCGCAAATGTTATCCTAATTTGAGCGAACCTAATCAAAAGATGTCGTATTCGATAAGCGAAGATGCGCTTGATGGTTTGCTGTAACATCATTCGGCAGTGTATGGTGACGCATCGTATTTGTAGCCGATCGTATTACATTGGAGTAGCTTGACGGTTGTCAGTGTATCGTTACTCGTCTCACGTCAAGCGTCAATGACGGACACGCGCGTCTCTACCGCCAGCGTGCATAAAAGTGCGTATTGATCATCTGTTTTTATTGAGCACCGCAGACAGATATCGAGTGAGTGACTAAGCGAGGGCACGTGCGGCACCGAGTGACAAGTGGATGCAGCTGGTGGCCCGTGGCCCCGAGCAGCCACATTAGGGCTGACGAGGGCTGCTAATGTGCGTCTGAATGGAGCCCCTTTTGAGACGCAAAATAGAATTCTGATTAGAAAGGCAGGAAATACACATGTGGAGTGCCGGAAATTGTTGCAATGTCGAGCCGTGGCACATTTGGCAGCGTCTCAAGCTGCGTGGGGAGCAATGAGATCTTAATGAAGGCATGTGCCGCCGACGCCGCGCGCACATTTGCATGTCTTTTATGGCTCTTCGCTCGCTTTCAGCCACGAGACGACGACAACGACGAGTCCTCACATTGCGCTTCGACAGGAAGCCTGAACTTGCAGCTTTTCATCAGCCACTCGCAGGCCACAACATTAGGTACACCTGCACAAGTCAAAGACATCCAGTACAAGGTGCTGCAGGTGGTGAGCGGTTGACTTGATTCTTGCACGATTTACTCCGGCCAACAAAGGAAAGAAAAAAGAGCCTTACTGGAAGCTCGTTATTTGTCACAGATCACTGAGTGGACTGTTTTATTCACGTTTCTTTCAAATCAATAAAAAAAAAAACACCAATGTGCTTGCTAAAAGTTTTTTTTAATTAAACAGGAAGTCAACCCCCAAATTTTCTTGGTGAATGGGCTAAGTGCTTCACACTGTACCTCATCTACCTACTGATGATGCAGCATCAGGAGCAACTGGGGGTTCGGTATCTTGCCCAAGGATACTTTGGGATGGTCACAAGGGCTGGGGATTGAACCCACAACCTCCAGGTTGGGAAACGACCACTCTACCACTGAGCCACGCCGTCCCCGATTCTAGACAAGAATATGTTCCATGCGCCTCCACTAGTCAAAACCCAGCATTCTGATGAGTATGAGTTAAGCAGTCAAATCCAGCCGTTTTTAGCCATGTCAGGGGCGGCCATTTTGTCAACTTGCTGTCGACTAAAAATGGCATCACAGTTGGGTTCCACACACTCACATGAACATGTTTGGATAACATGAGCAGAAAAGAAACATGTCCAGGTGCAGCTCGTTGTCGAGTGTGAGGCTGCGACCTCGTCCGGACTCAACGCGAGGCAGCTGCGGCCCGTCTAGCCGCCGCCTCCCGATTGGTCAGAACTTGCCACTGGCACCATTTAAAAACCATCCCATGGACGTGAGACAGTTACGACTTGCTCCTTTGCTGTCATCATGACTGGTTGGGTCTCTTCTGGGTGAGTGTTCACGTGGCAGCTTTCTGGCCTGCCTCCTTTGATTGCTTTTTGTCAACGAGTTTTGTTCCAACAGGGTTTTGCTCCTTCTGATGGCTGCTGCTGCTCTCTGCTACCCGTACAGGCAAGGTAAGCTGCCGCTGCTGTTAGCCAACAACGATTCTTTGGTCTAGTGTGATGGTGCTGAGAGAGAAATATTTTATTAGCAGTATTTAGTCAAATCTGGTAGAATTTGGGAAAATCTTGACTCTACAGTGAGTAGGGCTCAGCCCTGTCACCATTGGTGAAAGAGTGAACTAAGTTTGTAGCTTGAAATTTAGCCTATAGGTGGTAGCGAAGCATGTGTCCATTAGATAAGGCTATGGTTGGACAAAATGAAGCTCCTGACTAATATAATTTTTATTGAATCCCTCAGCATGGGTAGGCTTTTAATCCTTTTTAAAGCTGACTGCTTGGCCTGGATGTCTCAAATGTTTTTGCTGTTAGCTGTTGGGCCCAGGTCTTTCCCCAGCAATCACTACAGACCCCGGGCTCCGCCACAGCAGACATTTGTACCTCAACTGTCATTTGCTGGCGCAGTGCCTCCAGCTGTGAAGGAGGATGCTCTTCAGTCTGGTTCTGTCGACGTTTGGTCCTACGGTTTGTATCGTGTTTTTGTTTTGCCAGTGCTTCAGCTGGGTTTTTTCTCATGGCATTTTGCCAATTGCGCTCCAGGTAACGAACAAACGGCTTCAAGTGGTGCTGAAAACTTTGCCAATGCAGTGGACTCTGACGAAAAACCTGACGCGTCGGGTGGCGTTGCAGTCGCTGAGTTGCCGGTCTCCGGCGGTCCTGATGTGTCTGGGCTTGGCCCAATTTTGCCACCGCCTCCGCCCCCGCAAATGGAGTTCAAGCCTGGTGAGCTGTTCCGCCTGGAGAAAACCTTTGATCATGGTGACTATGAATCAGAGCACGAAACCCAAGGCACCCCTCAACGACCCCGTCCGCTGCCCCAACCGCTGCCCATTCCTTTGGACTCGGCACCTCAAAATGTGGCCCCTTTCCCACCCGACTTTTTCCCGCCACCCATCAGCAGACCTTATGTGCCTTACCCTTTCGACTACTTTTTTTTGACCGGCCAGTATGCGCCAGGCACGGCGACTCACTTCAGCAGCACCTTTGAGCGCGGTCGCAACTACAACCAGGACCTTCACTATGAAAAGTTTGAGGAAGAGGAGCCAGTTTGGCCCTGGGCCTATGCTGCCTCAGAGCCCCAGAATGCCGAACAGGCTCCTGGGCAAGTGGGCGCCCCAAACGACAGACTGGATTCAGTCTCCAGCTCTGGCTACTACACTCCTCCTTACAACCAGCCGGGTGAAGTGCAACTCCCTCCTCGCTACTACAGTACTTACAACCACCCTGACCAATTCAAAGTATCGCCTCGCTACTTCAGGAGCCGGGTAAGTATTAGCATGACTTTTTATTCAGTGTTTTTTCTAAACTTGACCAACTTTTGTCTGTTGCAGGTTGACCACTAGGTGCCTTGAATGCCCTCTTGAAATTGAATAAATGGAGAAATCTCAGTTGTTTCAAACTGTTTTGTTGCTGGGATTGGGCTTGTCTCAATCTTCTGTGGGAAAGGCCACCATTTTGTCTTGGCTGCTAATGGACTAGCATTGGGGCCTCATGTGGCTTATCCTTTTAGTGAGATGGTAAAAAATTACTTAAATTCTAATCTTGGTTTGCCGAACAAAGGTTGCAAACTCTAATCCTGGTTTGAAAGTCAAACTAGTCTTGAGATGCAACAAGCCCTGGTTAAACACTACCTAAGTTTTGTTTTTTTTTTTTTTTGTTTTTTTTTTTTTTTTTTTTTTTCTTTCAGCAACCTAATTGAAACCCTACCCTGAGTTTGGAACCTACTTAAACACTGTATCATTGCTTTGAAACTAACTGCATAACCCTGACTTGTAATACTCCAATGCCAACACTGGACTGGCACACTAATCTGTAGATGCAAACTGTCTTCCAAACATAATTTGAAATTCTAACCTGCTTGACTCTATTTTGAAACCCTAAAAGGAGCTTCGAACTAAACTCTGAATTCCTCATCCAGCCTGTGAATCCTTTGTATAAAAAACAACCCTGGGTTGAAATGCTGTTGCAGATCTTAACTTTAAATCTTAACCTCTTCAAACATGACTTTACAAGCCTATCTGGCTTGAAACCTTCACCTTTTGATAAACTAGCATCTTCAAATCCTGATATTAAAAACACCCATTACTTTTATTTTTTACTCTTATGCTAATACTGGATTGAAACACTAATTTTAAATCTAAATATTGGTTTGGCGCTCTGTCCTAGGCTATTAAGCCAAACCTGAAAATCCAACCCTAACCCCTGACTTGGAAATCATAACTTGAAACCTAAGCCATGTTGTCCAAATGTGTTGAGTCGAAATGTTTCAATCCAGTGTGTGTTTGGCACGTATCCATCTTGGGCTGCATCGATTATAAAAGCTATACATTGCTGGGCACATCTGGCTACACTGGCGGCAACTCTTGACGGATGTGTGACATTTTCAGCACACCGCCAAAATAAAAGCCCGTCCATAAACAGCTTCTCGGGGGGGCGTGGGTGATCTATGGTCTGCGTGGCGGTCTCGGGCGCGCGGCCCAATCTGTTACTTTGACACGGATGCCGTTAATGGACAGTGGGCATCCTAATTTATGTAACAAATCACCTTTGAAAGCCCGGCCATTGATCTTTAATTAGAGGCAGCTGTTAATCAGCGTTATGACTCCTTGGTGGCGTCGTCATGCTTCCTGCTGCAGTCTGTTCCTGTGCCCTAACAGCAGCATCAGCATCCTCTGTCTTTGTGTACCACATGATTAAGGTGTGGGTTTCACAAACAAGAACAAAGGTCCGTCTTATAAGAGTGGTCGTACCTTTTAGGTGTGCAGTGAAACCATGCCACTGTATATCGTGGTTCGTTACTGCCACCCGTTAAATGGCGGATTTCTGGCTAACCGTTTTTTTTGTGGGTTTTTACAGTGGGTAGTCAATTCAGAATTTACACTTGTGTGCCGCCTTGTTTTACGGTTAACAGTTGAAAAAGCTTGTGTTTCCACGAAAACATCATGCAATATGTATAACTAAGTTACCATGCTAGCGTGTGCGACTAATGTTAGCCCACTAGTCGGGCAGAATTGGTCTATTCAGGATGCTTGCGAAAACTTCACGTGGCATCATATCCAACAGTTTTTTTTTTTAATGTTCGAAATTAAAAAGCCCCATAACATGGCTTTATTGATTGTATTTTTCAATAAAATTCCAGGAACTAGCTTCCTCTCCATGACTCGCCCAGACAATAGCAAACGCACGAATAGCCTCACTTCAACGCAAAATCAATGAGCCGTGTTTTCCATTGTGAGTGTTGCTTTTAAATAGCAAATGTGTGACTTTATCATACTGTACCTTGTTGTAGCCTTGGATGAAGAGAATGAGGAGAGATGTTCTAAAGAAAGGACACCTTTTGTTTTCAACACAGAGCAACAATATTTTTTTGCCAGTTTTAACATTTATCTGCAGGAGAGTAAGACTTAATTCCCTAATTCAGACTTCTGTCCGTTTCCCAAAAATAATTCGTTGTGTTTCGTCCTTATCAGAGTTAAAGTATAATAAAGACTCAACTTGAGAAATGTAGAGGACAAAAGTGGTTAAAAAGAAAAAAAAAGTCAGTTAACTAGCTGATTTACTAACAAAATAGCTAATTTGCTCAGCAGTTAGCAATTTTTTTTTATTTCAATGGTTGATTAATTACTTAGCTAGCTGGTTGGTTGGCTAGCCAGTTAACTAGCAAACAACTTGACTAGTTAGTCAATCATCAATTCTCCATTTATTTGGTTGCCTATCTACATAGTTAACTAGCAAACAAACTAGCTATGTGGGTGGTTAGTCAGGCCATTCACTAGTTAGCTCGCTAGCTGGTAATTTGGTTGGTTGGGTTGGTGGTTTGTTAATTAGCTTGCTATTGTCTTATTTAGCTACTTACTTACTATACTTAATTATCAACTTGGTTGGTTTTAGTTTTAAAGTTTTTCCAAGTTTTGGAGACTTTCTGCCAGTTTAGCTTTTGAATAATAACTCAACAGTGAAACATATTGTCATACTAATACCCTTCTGGTGTCCTTCCTTATAATCTTTGTAAAGGAAGAACTTGGCATCTGGCGTCACTTGATGTGAAAGGTGGAATGTGGCGGGTTTCGGCCATGTGGCAAACAAACACATGCGTGCACGCATTCCCAGTGTGTGACTGTACAAAGAAACAGAATAAGAACAATCTGATAAAAGGCAAATGATTTCCTTCATAAAAGGCATAGATGTGGAGTGTTTTATGGCTGCCTCTTAAGTTAATGACACAGAATTAAATTCCCACGGGGATTGGCTGTCATCATCATTCTGAGGACGCGTTTCCTTTTGTTGGTCATCTCCTGTCAAAGTCAACTCGTTTATCTGCACAACTTCACACGCTGGAGTTGAGCAGGGAGGCCTTTCTTCCAAGCGTGAAAGGCACGTCATTAAGGAAAGAGGAAAAAAATTACTGTAATAAGTCAATTGTGTTATTACTACTTAGATTGTTAGCTTGCTAGTTATTTAGATAGATGGTTGATTGGTTAGTCAGTTAGCCCATTAACCCGGACATTTGGTTGCTTTGCTAGCTGGCTGGTTACTTTTCTGTTTTTTTTTCCTAGCTTGAATACCTTTGAATGGTGTGAAATGCACGGGCCTAAGCAAAGATGCGGCGGCATCACATTCCATTCGGCCGCCGCAGCGCTCGGGATTCATGTACGGACCGGTGAGGAAATCCACCGCAAACGGCTTTGCGTCGCCTTGTGATTAACACACAATAAAAGAATGTGTCAGGGGGAGGGGGGCTTAAAAGAGCACTAGGAAAAAGCTGCCCAGCGAAAGATGGCTACGCAACGCACTCTATAATTAAGTCTGGATGAAAGCTCATCGCACTCGGCTTCACACACACTTTGTTTTTACGACATAATGACAGTCAGGCCAAAATCAAATGGAGGAGCTTTAATATGGCACCTCCACGCCACGCCTGGCCAACAGCGGCGACGCTGACCCCCCTCGGGCGGCGTCTACCTGAGACAGGGCCCACCTGGGGGGTCCAGGTGAAAATAGGCTTTCATGCTCATGGATGTTGTGGAAACGGTAAGGGCGTTGCTCCTGTTCCCATGGTCGCATTTCCAGACGTTCTTGTGTAGCCACAACCCATAGGAGGTCCTTTGAGGTCCACTATCTCACCTTACGTATGCACGCCCGTTAATCGTGGGCATATGCTATGGACGACACGATTGTGGACTTTGAACCAGTAGAACCAGTCGAACGTGATATATGGTTAAGATATGTGTTATCGACGTCTTTGTAACGGAATCGAGGATTGTAGTTACCACTCGATTTTTTTAAAATTAAAAATAGTGCTTCTCTTGCACTGACAGTTTATTTTTACCTCTTCGAGTGAAACAGTAAAGATGAATAAACTGGAGTGTGTGTGAAAGCCACGTCAAAGCTCTCAAATTCTTTTGGAATTATGTTTCTGTCTGCTATAGGGGCTGAGATATGAATTATTTTGTAGGTGTTGAATTTATGGGAGAACTTCAGGTTTTCAAGGGTAATTCCAAACACGACCAAACGGTTTTGGGGAGCTGTTGAGCCAGGCGTTTTAGGCCTTAATGGGTTAAAGACTTGAAAAGACCCAAAACTCTTGGCCATCATGTTTCGACACAACGCCACAGAACACTTTTAATTTTAGATTACTAACCTGCCTAGATACTGTAAAAACCCATCAAGAAACAATTCATTAAAAGTCTGTGATATGGTGGGTGCGTGAACACTGAACTGCGATAGTCTTCATCTTTGGCTTTGACAAATTAGACAATAACAAATACTTTCAAAAGTAGCCTTAAGTAGAAATGTTTTTTAATTGTGTGGTAGATGGGCAGATTTTCACCTATCGAGGGTGGGACTTGGCCATAACCTGTAACCTTTGCCCTTGAAACACTGGGCTTAATAACCTGTATCCACTACTGCACTAGGGGGCAGTATTTTTTTTTGTCTTTCCAGAAACCAACCAGAAGAACATAACCAAGTGCTGACCCATTAACTCCCAGGTTGTACTGACGACTGATCATGCCAAGAATTACATGGATTCCACTACTCAAAAATTCCTGTGAAAACAAGGTAGGAAAATTTTGTTCATTGGCTTGTTTGCTTGACAACCAGAACATCCAACGGTGTTTTGTTTTGACTGCTAGCTGCTAGCATCTTAGCTGTTTATCATATTGTCCATTGATAAGTTTCATTGATTTGCTGTTTTAGCTCTTTGTTAGTTAGCTAGTTTGTTACTTGGTTAGCTAACTCTTAGCTAACTTTCCTGGTCAACTAGGTACTTGATGGTTGGTTGGTTGGTTTGTTTGTTGTTGTTGTTTTGTTTAGCAAGCAGTTTGCTTGTTGGTTGGTTAGCCAGTTATGTCGGTTAGCTGGCTGGTTGGATGGTTGATTGAAGTATGGCTGTTTGGTTCGCTAACTGGTTGTTGGTCAGCTAGACGGTTGGTTAAATAGCCAGCAGGTTCGTCATTCCCTTTGTTTGGGTGTTTGTGAGTTTGTGTTTTTTATTTGTGCACCCAAAAAAAATCCTCCAATTTTTCTTAAATTTCAGCAATTTCTAATGACATAATTATAATTACAAGTCTTGAGTCTAAGACATAAAATTAGAAATCATCACGGTCTTACAGATAATCACTCCTCACCCTCCAACTCCCTCTACCCTGTAAACCCTCAATCCCCACCCAATCACCGTCGTCCCCCTGGCCCTACAAGACCCGAACCAATTAATTGCTCGTTATTAAATAAAAGCATTAAGTACATATTATTTATTTCTGCCTAATCTGTAAGAGAGTCAGTGTCATTCTGTCCTGGTTGTCCAGAACCGTAGAGAGTGGTAGTTCATTGATGGGCTTCTAGTTCCAAAGTGACTCTCATCACTTAATATTTTCTGTCGTACATTCGGTCCGTACCCATATGGAAGGAAGACTCCTTGCCTATAAATACATGACCGTTCAAAATTTTGGGGGTCAGTTAGCTTTGAAGGAAAAGAACTGTTTTTTTTGTTTTTGTTTTTTTTACCAAATTAACAATAACAAGACTTTATTTGTGATTAGCTTAATGTCATTTTAGTTTTTTTTTTTTTTTAAATGCTGTGCTTGAGAGGAGTACATGGCCAGAGGATGGAAAATGCTGAAAATGTGACGAAGAGCTTGAAATCTGAGCTCAGATCAGTTTAAGAAACTGTCCCATTGCTCGGATAGTTTAAGATACACTGGTCAGCAATCCTGATTCTGAAAGCCTTGGGCAGATTAGATTCACATGGCAACATAGACCGCAAAGCCTGAAATTGGATTGAACAAAAAAATCGAGTATTCACATAATGGAAGGAATGCAGCTAAGATAAATGCTGTGAAATTTTGGCGGGATGGGGAAATTATGCAATTTCATGGAGCAAGTATAAGAATTTAGGTTGTAAATGTAGGTCAGTGCCGTCAATAATGCATTGACCCCCCACCACCACTGGGGTTTGGATGCCTTGCTCAAGGGCACCACCACCGTGGTTTTGACCCAGTACCCCCGTGGTGTGGAGCACCACCCAACCCCCCCCCCCACCATGTCTTCCAGAGGCTTCCTAAGTTCCGGCATCTGGGCTGTATTTCCTCTCCCAGGGTGCTGGTTGGGCGGCGTTCCACTGGGAAGCCCGGTCAGGGACGTCAGATTAGTACGTGGGCATGCACCGAGGGGCCGGCGGGGGCCCGCTGCCCTGTGATCCGCCAACAAAGTCAGATCCTCTGCAGATCCCCTGCGGTTCCGTGCGGCCCGGGCGGCGGACCGCAATCGCTGCTGACACCCTATTCCAGCGAGGACATGGTTTTACTCCACACCGTGATTTCCCGCTCTGACTTTTGACGACGACGGCCACGCTCCGTCGTGTAGAAAAAGCCATTTGAACTTTGATTTGCTGTCCTGGATCTCCAGCCTAAAGCCCATATACTAGTACACTCACAAGTAAGACAAATCAGCGCACTAGTAGTCATAAGAAAGTTGGGCAACTCAACCAAATATTTGTCTTTCCCGCATTTCACAACAAAGAGGAGTTTACAGAACTGCTGTCCCTTGTATTGTCCCCTAACTTAAAAACAACTCAGCAAATTGTTTTGGAGCAAACCACTTGCTTGCTTGCTTTGTTGTGCTAGCCAACACTGTTACCTGAAATATTTTCTAAGTTGTTCCTATTTCAATTACTGTTTTAGCCCACCAAAACAAAGGTAGTTTTTTGTTGTTTGTTTTTTTGCAGTGTAGTAATGTAAGCAATTGCAAGTGTCTATCATGGGTACCACCAATATAAATGAAATCGTATTCTGCTGCACTGATATCACTAGTGGGCCCAACTAGTGGGCGTGTCATGCACTAAGTTGCCTTTTTATCAAGGGTACCGATTTTCATTTTTCATCCATCTTATCCTTGATATGCAGCTTGTAGTCTGTCTTTGTTCTCACTAGTAAAAGAATTAAGTGCCCTTGTAGAACAATGTTGTGTGTCCCCCTCCCCCCTCCGACTACTGTATGACATTTCTGAAAACTCGTGGGACAACTTTGGCATACTAGTAGGGCAACTACTTGTTTCTAGTAAGACCAAACTTGTATTGACTAATACTAGTGTATTGACTAACAAGAGCTTTGGCTGCCCCCAGTGAGGAAGATGCGGCCCCCTTCCGCCACCCACCGGCACCCCGGCCCGGGCGGCTCTCGGCTACTTTTTTTAAAAGCTCACGTCGCGGCCGGAACATTTGTGTGGCCTCTGATTATATAGCGGCGAGGACGCTTAAAAAAAAACCGGACGGTTCCGCATGGGAATAATTCTGCCAAATGAAATTGCATGATTGCACGTTTGAGGTCGGCGACGTGATTTACGGCTGGCTCGAAACGCACAGGCCGAATACAACTTTGTTCTCGGGCATGTCAAGATGGCGCCCGGAATGTCGGAGGAGATCGTTTGTCACGGCGAGCTTTTAAGAGTTTTATGGTGACCTTTTCTTTTTTTTTTTTTTTTCTTTTTTTCTTCCGAACATGTGCGGCGAGTCATGCGAGTCCAATTGTTGTGTCAGTAGTGGTGCCACGGCGAGGATGAGACTTGTGTGGGAACATGACATCCTCTCAGCATGCACATTTCTGCTGACCAGAAGACCCCAAAAGCCTCAACATGGCACCCAGATGTCAGCCCTCCCTCCGCACACGCTCCGGAATGTCTCAAAGCCGCGTTCAAAAAAAAAAAAAAAAAATCCTGTTCACGGGCAATTTGTAGCTGCATTTGGATTTATTTTTAGAATATATCTCACCCTGGCAATTATTTCCGTGTGCTGAATTATGTATGATGCCGCCATGCTTCACGCTACCATGTGCCCCGACGATACCCTTGTTTTTCATTTATTTATTTTTTTTCAGGGGCACGGGCGGGGGTGGGTGGGGGTCTCATCCTTCTACACGCTATTGTCGCTCGGAGGTCGAACTTGACTGATGTTGGCCCCGTATCAAGAAATACCTGGAGGGTTCCCCGACTCGCGCTCCTCGGTGGGGGAAAAAAAAAGTATTCGCAGTTATGCTGTTTACCCCGTCAGGGAGGTAGTCTTGGATGACACCCCCCCCCCTCCAAAAAAAAAAAAAAATCGAAAGAATTAACTAATAAAACATATAATTTTCATGTAAACACACACTAATCCACTGATCCATGTTTATCTATAAAATGCTCAATGACAAGACCCCCCCACCCCTCGCCCGTCTTGGCTCTCTGCTCACCATGCATACCACCACCCACCCTCTCCATTCCAGCAGTTTTATCAACCTCTTTATTCCCAAAGTGAGCACTACTATTGGCCGATTGTCTTTTAATTTTTCTGGCCCCAAACGACTGGAACACTCTGCAACAAATAATAAAACTCAATTTGTTCATCCCAAAATAATCGTTTAAGAAGTCAGATTGATGGATCGTGTACGTGGTCACTGCACCTGTTTGGACCTTTTGAAGCAAAAAAAAAACCCCAAAAAACCTCTAAGCCTTGTTATTTCTTTTTTTAGTTTTTTATGCCTCTCTATTAATTAAACTACAATATTATTTTCAAAGAAAATATTTTTTAAAAATCTGCTGGCAGGTAATAAAATAAAATATATTTAACATTAAGCGTTCGTTTTAATTTTTTAAGAATCTTGAAGTTACTTATGAGAATTTTGTGGGAAATGTAAATGACTGCACACATTTGTCAGATACAAAAAATGAACATTTGAATGTATGAAATTGTCTTATCTTTGTAGGAAATCTTTTTCAGTTCTCACGACGTACAAAAGTGTAATTTAATGCTTGCAATTAGGGAATTTTTTTTTTAAAAGGTGTTGAATGCTACAAAATCCGTTCAGTATATTTCGTCTTGAAAGCATTCAGGATGCTATGAATTCACAGGGCATCAAGGCTCTCCAACTCTAAATCAGTCCAATCTGGGAATCGGGGAAATGTTTTCACATATCTTATTCATCTGGGAAAAAAAAAAAACATCTCTTATTTGAAAGGCATTGACACCTAGTTTTGCTTTATTGTAAAAAAGCGTCAGGAATTGTTGAAAAATAATTGTCGTAAACGAGCATCACCGACTTTGGAAATGAGTCATTAGCTTCATCAGGAAATTAATATAATTACATTATTTTATTATTGTGTGTGATTGCACCACTGTGACTGTTGTTAAAAAAAAAAAAGGAAAAAACGTGTGCTTCACTTGCATGGAACGCATCCGCATCTTCCTCTTTTCTCAGCGTGCGTTGCCGTGGGAACCGCGACGATGACTCCATCTCGGCGGCATAACGGCAACAAGAAAAAGAAAGCGAGAGGCCGAAATGACAGCCGAAGCCGAGCGTGTTCAATCATAGAGCAATTGCAACATTTATTGAAGTGTTGGCTTTCTTGTATTGATTTTTCAACACATTACAAAAATACATATATGCTCAAAACAGCAGGTGTTCTGAGATGACTTTTTTTGTTTTGTTTTTTTTTTCTTTTCACAACAATGCACTCCCCCATTCCCTTCCCCTCCCCCTTGCCCGCCCGCCCTTCCCGTTCCCACCGGAAATAAAAAGCAACAAGGAAAAAAGTCATTTTGTACAAAGAGCCAAAGTGGAAGTTGTGAAAAGTGAAATCGGGGTTTCTTGGGTTTTTTTTTTTAATTTTTTTTACTCTCTTCTTTTTCTCTCGCACTCTCAATTGTCATCACAAGACCTTCAAGCAACCATGACGACACACACACACACACACACACACATACATACAAAACCTAAACCAAAACTTGTCTGAGTAGGTGGAAAAGTGTCCCTGCAAGTCCTCCTTTTTTTTTTTTTTTTTTCTTCTCCCATTTAAAAGAAAACATGGCACCTCACTCTGGCATGATTGTGTAACTTGAAAATCCCTCCACCAGCATACAAAAAAAACAAAAAGGGAGGAAAACAAGATTTATGAGTTGCATGAAGCAAGTCCATTTCATGGATGGCAACATATCGTGTCAATTCCTGATCAAAATTCAGGGATTTTTTTTCTCTTCCCTCTATTGGAACACAAATGAAGACTAGGACATGTATTTCTTTCTTATTTTTCACATTTAAAATGAAATATGGCGTCTGCTGCTTTCATGTGGCTTTCGCTGTTTTCCCTCCCTCCTCCCTCCCTCCCGAGAAGAAGATGCGGCCCGTCCAAAAAACACATTTCATATGCTTCCAATTTGATTTGAATGACTCTTGTGTGTCTGGTCAAGGTCCCGCCGCCAATGCCGCTTCACACATCTTCATCCTCCTGCCTTTCATTTTGACAACAAGTCAGAGGGACCGGGGGGAGGGGGTGCCGGGAGACAAGGGGGGGGCTTCTTTAAGGTCACGCAGACAGATGTGCTCAACATGAGCCGAACTCCGATGCAATCTTTGATTGTTTTCTGGTTGTTTTGTTGCCTCCCTGTTCATTTTCATGCTGAATGGCTTTCGTTAAGCCTCCTGTTTGGTCGTCGGCAAAAGAAAAAAAAAAAATTTTTTACTGGGTCAGTTTGACTGGGGGCGTGTGCAAGTTGCGTGAAATCATTTTCTTGTATGTGCTGATGACACTAATTAATGAAGCCAAGCAGAAGACCTTTTTTTTTTGCTAGTATTCCTTTCATTGCAAATATGTCAAATGAACCACCACGCTTATCAAGCCATTCAAAATAATGTTCAACTTCTACCAAATTAAAGTGGATCAATTTGACCTGGAGTGAGTTTATTTAGCTCGAAAGTGTCCAAAAATGAGAAATTCATCACTCACAGTTGAATTTGTGTGAAATGACCAATGTCATTGTTGAGGACACTGAAACAAAGCAGAAGTTTGAGAGCAAACAGTCAACTGTTTTAACTGTTGATGAAAGTGGTTCGGTTTGACCCCCGGGGCGGATTGTTCATGTTTCCAAAACGGGAAACGGCGATCTCACCTTTGAATTTGCCTGACGCTTACCGGTACGAAGCCGAGCAGAAAAACATTTCGCACCAACAACTCTGTTTCTAATTTGAAACAAATCCATTTGAAACGGTCACGTGTACATATCCGAATAGTATCAAAAATGATTACCATCCTCCATTACAATTCATTTCATTGCAAATATGTGAAATAAATCTTTTTCCAGCTAGGCAGAAGATACCAAAACCTACATTTTTAAAATGGGTCAATTTGACCTGAAAAGTAACAGAACTGTTAAGGAGGGAGTTGGTGGGAGGGGCCTGAGGCAGTAACGCACACTTATGCATACACGCACGCACACACACACACGCACACACACACACACACACACACGGGATGACGATGCAAGCAGTCTTCTTGATTGTTTTTAGGCCGCCTCTTTCGGAAAAACAGTCGGGGCGCATATTTTTTTATTTTTTTTTTAAAAACTAACAAAAAAAAGTAATATTTACATAAACGGGACTGTTCCCCTCTCACATGGATCACAAGTAGTCTTAACTTAACAAGCAGACATATTAAATATGGTGGTTCAATCCTACATGGGCGAATGCATTAAGTGCAACCTTTTTTTTTTCCGTTTGTTTTACGTCCTGGCCGACAGCAAACACAGCAACTGTGTTTGCTTATATTTAAGCGCATGTTGTCCCTCTATAAATTCTTTTTTTTTTTTTTTTTTTTTTTTTTTTTTTTTTTTTAAATCAATGAATGGCAGGCTGACATTGAGCAGTGCTGTAGAGGAGGGGGCTAGATTGTAGTCCGCTGCTGCACTTAGCAGATAGAAAACATTTTTTACTCACTCACATGATACTAAGCCTCTGTAGAGGACAAAATTGGATTATTATCATTGTTACTAAGGGCGATTTCTTTCCAATTATTTAAAAAAAATAGTAATTGAAAAAATATTGGGCACATTAAAAAAAAAACACACAAAAATGTATCTGCACATGCCAAATGTTACCAAAAAAAAAAAAATCCAATAAATACAGAAATTATTGCACAGTAGAAAGGCTCCATGGAATTCCGAAAATCCTCAGAGGTGTCCGGACAAGGTTAAAAGTTTTAATATTCTCAGGCGACGAGGGAAATGCAAAAAAAAAAGGGGAAAAGAAACACCAATCAGTCTTTTTTTTTTTTTTTTCTTTTTTACGTAAAGAGAGATTATCCAGCCATGCCCCTTGTTCGAAGTAGTCATAGGAAAGACGTCTGTGGAGATTCTCAGTCATCCGGGTCAAGGTAATCCGCAACAGTTGAATGGAGGCAACCGGATCGCCACGCAACCGAAGCAGACGCCGCGTCTTCGCTATAGGATTGAAGAAGAGTCCGGTTGCCCCCATTCAACCGGCGCGGGTCATGGGGGAGGTGAGTGCGCGTACGTGTGTGTCGATGTGTGCGTGGCGCTTAGCTTCGCTCGGCTTGCTCCAGTTTGACCTCGCTGGCCATCAAGTGTTCGCCGTGCCACTTCTTCATGTGTTTCTCCAGCGTGCTGTAGACGCTGAAGGGCATGTGGCAGATGTCGCAGCGGTACACCTCCTTGCCGAACTGGCCGTGCGTCTTCATGTGGCGCGTCAGCTTGGAGCTCTGGGCGCAGGCGTAGCTGCACAGGTCGCACTTGTAGGGCCTCTCGCCCGTGTGGCTGCGCCGGTGCACCGTCAGGTTGCTGCAGTTCTTGAACACCTTGCCGCAGTACTCGCAGGTGTCGTTGCGCCGGTCCTTGGAGCTGGGCGGTCGGCCGGGCCCCGGCCCGCGCAGCAGGTGCGGCGTGCTGCTGCCGCTCCGGCCCGAGGCGCTGCCGCCCTCCATCAGCTCCCCCGGCGGCGTGGAGAAGCGCAGGCTGCCCGTCTCGGAGGACGAGTGCTCTGAAGAGGTGGCGAAGGGGGATTGGCGTGAGTCGGTGAAGCCCAGGAAGGGCTCCCGGATGAAGTGGCGCGAGGCGGCGTACCCGGCCAGGAGCTGAGAGTAGACGTTTTCCGGCGAGATGAGCGGCAGGGCGGGCGGGAGTTCCAGCTGCTCCCGCTCGATCTTGATCCTCTTGTTGTTGTTGGACGGGCTGGGGCTGGTGATGGGCGTGGGCCGGCGCTGGAAGAGCCCCGGGAAGGCCTCGGCTTCAGAGACGCCGATCCTGCCGTTCATCACGGGCCTGGGTTCCGGCTCGTCCGGCTCCCTGCTCTGCTCCCTGTCGTTGGGCCGCTCTCGGTCCGGCTCGCCCCCGTTGGTGCCGTCGCCGTTGGGCTGCCTCTCGAGGCTCCTTTTGTTGGGGTTCAGTCTGAGATGATTGTCAAGGTGGTTGTACGGGTGCATGATGCCCACCCCGCCGCTCTCACCTACTCGCTCGCCGCCCAGGTGCTTCTCCTTGGGAGACTGCCGGGGCCCGTTTTCCCGGTTGGGGTTGAACTCTTGGGAGTCCTCGCTTAGGTTGGAATCTGGCCGACTTCCGTTCCTTAGCTCTTCCTCCTCCTCCTCTTCCTCCTCCTCCTCCTCCTCCTCTTCCTCCTCCTCCTCATTGTCCATCCCCGCAATTCTTCCGTCGGCCTCCCGGAGCTTGTCTTCTCCCTCTGCGCCGTCCCCTCGGTTTTCCGCCTCGGGGGAGCCGCCCATGGATCCGGACTTGTTGTGCATGTGAGTCTTCATGTGCCTCTTGAGCTTGCTGGCTTGGGAGCAGGCGTGGTCGCACAGGTGGCACTTGTACGGCCTCTCTCCGGTGTGGCTGCGGCGGTGCACGATCAGGTTGCTCTGGAACTTGAAGATCTTGCCGCAGAATTCGCAGGATTTGGATTTCCCTGCCGACTGGTTCTGACCCTGGCTGTCAGGGGGACTCGAGGAGCCGTGCCCACCCTGGGGAGTGGGCGGCTGCGGGCCATAGGTGAGAAAGGCCGGCGGCTTGGAGCCCGGCTGGAAGAGCGTGGGACTTAGCAGGCGGTGCATGGGTGGCACGCGGTTGGGCGACAAGGGCGGCGTGGGCCCTCCGTTGTTGTTGGTGTTGCCCGCCAGCTCCCTCAAGCGCCGGGAGAAGTCCATGGAGGGGGGCTCCATGGGGGTCAGGCGCATCACCCTCTCGAAGGCACTGGGGTGCTGGGAGAGCAGCCCCATCTCTTCCGGGCCCAGCCGCTCCAGCGGGGGCCTGGGAGGGGGCGGCGGGCTCACAAAGGGAGGGGTGGCCGGCAGCCGGGTCTCCATGAAGCCCGGCGGCGGCGGGTGTTCCCTGAGCAAGGGTGCGGCCATGCGCAGCAGGTGGAAGGGGTTGTTGGTGTCGCCCAAGAAGGTGGGCAGCGGCGAGCGGGGCAGGGCGTCGGCGCCCGGCGGGGGCGGCAGGGCCATGCGGGGGGTGAGCGAGCAGTTGGCCAGGTGGTTGTCCAGGTAGATGCGGATTCCATGAGTGTGCTGGGCGTGCTGGAGGAGGAACCAGGCGCTGGTGAAGGTCTGCTTGCAGCTGGTGCAGATGTAGCTGGATGGCTCGTCTTTGTCTGCCGGGGGGAAGATGGGGGGGGGGGGGGGCACGCAAAAGATATTGTGAGTTCATGTCCTTCATCCTGAACCTTAAATACAGATTCAAACCAGACAATGTGGACTCAAGTATCAGGATACCATCAAAAGACACATGGAGTTGCCCTGTCTCCTTTCCCGTGCTCAGGGAAGACTTTATGTAAGAGTGTGGCGGGGGGGAATTTTCTTGCACATAAACTCTTCCAAGAATGCCTTGGGAGATTTCGCTTTGTGCAGCAGGAAGAATAAAGGGTGCTCGAGAGATTCTCTTCCTACCTCTAATTGATCACTGAATTAAGAGAAAGACCTTTGTCCAGACAGCGTATTCCCGTTTGTCCGTCTGTGCGTGACATGTGTGCGTGCGTGCGCGCGTGCGTCGGGGCCCATGCAGATGGCAGGTAGCGCCCTAAGGCCACCACACATTATGCAAATGTGGATGTCAGCCTCGGCTTTAATATACAGATCCATCTCGTCTGTTCCGTCATTTCCATATGGAGGCGGCGGGGCAGGCATGCAAAAAGGGAGGAGGGGGGGGGGGGTAAATATGGGATGTTAATATAAAAAGATGGAGGGGTGATAACGGCCAAAAAGCGAGATGCACAAAAGAAAGCGGCCAGATGATTGCGTGACACGTTTTTTTGTGACGCTACAACACACACAGACACACACACACACACTCAGACACACGCCAAGCGCGCACGGCGGCGACCCTCATTGACAAATTGCTCGTCGCAGTGACTTAATAAGGCCAAATGAATCGATCAGTCACCGCGCCGAGGCCTTTGTCGGGATTTATCTAATTGGACGCAGGCCCTCGGCTTGCCTGCGACGCCATCTGCATCTGCTTATGCGCCATCGCCGGCTACTGAGGCCCTCGCAGGCATTTGCCGGGATCTTCTCAAGTTTTGGGTCGACCCCCTTCGGCTTCTTCACAAAGGGGTCCTGCAAAATGGCAGCACCAGAGTTGCAGTCAATATTCCCCCCCCCCCCCCCCGACCCCCTCCCATGCCGTTTGCCGTGCCTGCGGAAATTCCAGCGCTGACATCCACCAAAGTATCACGTTTTTTTTTTTTTTTTTATCTCCATGCCTCTTGCTGTCTTCTTGTCTCTGTATTCGCTTTTATTTCCACTTGTGTTGTGTTTTTCTTTTGCGCTTGTCCAAGTAACATCTCTCAAAGCGTTTTGCGCAGGCCCAAACTGGGCTCGGGGCCAGCTTGAGAACCGTGGCTCCTGTCTGACTGCCGATTCCAGATCAGTGTCTGCTACAGTAAGCTAGTTTATAATTTAGCGCTCTGATTGGTTGAGCTCGTCCTCCCGGTGGGGGCTCGGGTGAGGAGTGCTTACGGTCAGCAAAGGCTAATGAGGAGCTCATTTACTGATTCTGTCACTTTCTCGCTGCTATTAGCGGAGATCTGTTGCACTGTTTTGGCTGGGAGGGATGCGACCTGACTCCTGCTACTAATGCGTGTGTGCGTGTGCGAGTGGCGGGCTGCCTGCCTGTGTTTAGTTTGGCGTGGCTTCACACGGCCGCTTGGCAGCACCGAGCTGGACAGCTTAGCAGCTTGGACGGGGAGGCGAGAGCGCAAGATGGAAGGGGGTGGGGAGGTGGGGGGGGGATGCTTTGAGGACTAGACTTAGTTGGGCGCACACGCACAAAACGGTATAGTACAGTCGAGTATATTTATCATCCCCTGAGGACTTGGCAGCTGTATAATCTGATCACCCAACAAGGATCAATACGGCAAATCATAGCGAGACACGTCTTGATTTGTTGTTGTTGTTGTTGTTTTGTTGCTATTTTTTGATATTCCATCCATGGTACGAGCCAGCGCAGTAAATAAGTGGTCCTTCCCACCGCCGCGGCGCCCCTCCTTCCCCTCCCCGGCCGGCCGCCACAACTGCAAGGCATTTGCATCTTGTCATAACTTAGCCCGCCGCACCATATGCTGTTAAGGGAGGCGTATCGGCTAATCGAGTGACAGCTGATGGCTGCTGCCTAATGACCACCAAAGACACATTTCATCAACTTCCCGAACAAGCCAGAAAAGGGGGGAGGGCAGGCAAGGGGGGGGGGGGGGTTATGAAGGGAGAAAGTAGCAATTGATGGTGACGCTTCACAAAAACACATCCCCCGAGTGTATTTTTGCTCCCGCGATATTGCGCATTTTCAAGTCATTGTTTTTTAGGAATTTTAACAGTATACAAGCAAATCCAAATATGGAATTGACTTGTATGCTTGTTTGTCCGTGCTGCTGCTCTGTGTGTGTTTCAAAGTTGTACGATTATTGTAATCTTGATGCTAATTTCCTTTAGCCCGTCTGTGGCCTTTCGCATGATTTGTTAGCATTAAGGTAGACGTTTTTTTCTAACGTGATTTAGTTGAACATCTTGGTGTTGTTTTTTGTTTGTGTGTGTTTAAATGAGTTGAAGTGTCTTGTTGTCATACAAAACGGGAAAAACTCAATCTTTTGTAATGTTGCCGCCCTTAATGTATTTCTGAAGTATAAATGTAATCATTTTTAATGTGTTTATTTGTTTGGGTTTCTTTTTTTCCCTGTGCAGATTGCATCACTTCCTGTGCCGACAGGAAGTAAGACGTGAGGCATGCCGGCCGCGGGCCCAATTGCAGCCGCATTGGCTTCACTTCGTTGCCCAGCGGGATCATCGTAAGTCTACTTTAATTGCAAATGATTGCGCTATACTTTGTAGCCTTAATTACCGTACATTCTATGTTAAAATGGGTAGGCCACAAGCAAAAGATGAAAAAAATGAAAATAAGTAATATTATTTCAACACACACATATTTAGCTCTAAGGCATCCTCATTCTAGCCAATTAGGGAATGAAGTGAGTCCGTGCCGCGTTTCACTTTTCGGCAATTAGAGGCTAAGCCCCGCCCACTGGTGACCACCATGGTCAAGTACCAGTTAGTGGAGTTAATTTCACACACACACACACACACACACACACATGCACGCACACCATCAACTATTACTCAGGAAAACGGAAGAAATGGAAATTATTGGCCATCTGGCAGCTCACTCCATTACGACCAATGCATTTACGTTGAATATCTACTTCTAATAGGAACTAATATTAATGACGGACCTAGAATAGAATTGGCATAAAAACATTAAGCGTCCTTGGGTCCCTTGAAAGGCGCTGTATTAATCCAAGCTATCATCGTTATTATTATTAAATGCCAACACAAATTAATCTTACTGAGCATATGCTAATATCATCATAACATTGTATAATTGGAAAAGAAAAACACTTCTAAAATGTACTCAGTTTAAAAATAACTAAACAATTGAAATGTGTTAAAAAAAATGATAAAACATTCAACAAAATATTTTTTAACATCTATTTAGGGTAAGTATACGTAGGCTATATTTAATTAATTTTAAAAAGTAAAAAAAAAAAGAAAACCTGCCATTTTTATAGATAAGACTAAACATTAAATCAAGTAGTTATTGTGTGATATCTTGTAAAAATTCAAATTTTAAATATATTTAAGAATTGTTTTTCCCCAACCTTTTGATAAGGCCTGTGTTTAATTGTATGATAGGAAATGTGGAGAGCCAGTTAAAAAGAGACCCCCCCCCCCAAAAAAAAAAAAAAAACATGCAGCAGGTCGCAAATGGATCCCGCTCAAACTCGGAACTCGAGGCTTTCGGGCGGACGAGCGTTCCAAGCCTCGGCCTTCCGGTGCGTCTCGTCCAGGTGTGCGCCTATGCAGGCAAAGGTTTCCCATGGAAGACTAAAAACGCACTGGCGAGATGGGCTTGGGAGGGCCACGCTGGGCCGCATGCATCAAAACAAAAGCCAATGGCCAGGAGCCCTGCAGGAAGCGATTAAAACACTGGCACATGTACACCGGCGCAGTTAAGGTGGGCTGCTAATAACATTCTCTTTCTCCTCCTTTTCTTTTCTTACTCAAACCGCCGCGCCAATTAAAGATCTGAGCTTTACATCGCGTTTTATTCCTTCCAGATTGCCTTTTATAGCCGTTATTTTTGCCTTAAAGTACAAACAAAATGCCAGCCAATGGGCTATTGACTGCTCGCATATGGCCGCCGTCGAGAAATGGGTGCGAGGGAGCTCGCCGAGGAGGAGGAGGAGGGCGACGAGAGTTGGGAGGCGGCGGCGGCGGGAGGTAGACAGCGGGCATATGGTGCAGACATGTGGATTTGTCTTTAATTTAGGAATTCACATATGCCGTCGCTCCCGCCATCCTCGCCTGCGTCGCAATCTCGCGCTAATCCGCACCCAAAAGCGACCAAATGGAAGCTCTCATACTCATAGTCCATGTTGATTGCACACTTAGACCGCACAAAGTTTACGAGGAACTTTTGGGAGGAATCTTGTGTTTCTACGATACAAATAGAGTTTGCTGCCTAAATGGGCAGCCTTACAAACTCTAAATAGCTAGAGAGTAACATTTTGAGTCACAAAGTCATTCTCTTGGTAGTAAATATCGCAACAGCTTAAATTCCTGCCACTACAAATAACTTCCGGGCGAGTTTGCTGCCTAAATGGGCTGTCAAAGAAAATAAAAATCGGACATGAGGAACATTTTTCAGCCATGTAGTATTCAGTTGATAATGCAACAGTCTACGTAGCTGTTATATATACGGCCCGACTAATTTGCTGCTTAAATGGGCTGTCGTAAAAGTAAACCGGTTAAGATGAAACATTGATGTGAGCGGGTAACAATCAAGTTGTTGTTGTTAGTCAAGATTGCAATGGCCTACATTTGTAACCATACAAACAGCCCAACTAGTTTGCCGCCTAAATGGGCTGTGGTAGAAAATCCAAATGTGTGCGCGTACGTGTTTGTGTGGCATTCTCGGGGGGGCGGGGGGCTGTGTTGCAGGTTGGCTGCGCTACGCCGACATTCCATCAAGGGCGACACGGCGCAACACATTTACACTCCGAACAAAGCCGCCTGCAGGCCAGGCCGCTGGGACGCCAACCTGTCCCCGCCGGCCCCTCCCCAACTCCAGCCTGAACACACACACACGCGCGCGCGCGCACACACACGTGTACACACTAGGGAGGACGCAATGTGCACCTGTCAGGGGTTAGCTGACACCTCTCCTGCTGGCAAAGCAGCTCCTCATTAGCATGACTGTGATCTAGGGGTCCCCGGGGGTCCCAACCTCCACACCTCGCCCCCGTGCCCACCTCTGCTCCTCCTCCTCCTCCTCCTCCTCCTCCTCCTCCTCCTCCCTCCTCAGGCTCCCGCTCCGCGCTGATGGCTTGTTTGTCACGAAGGCGGCTAATCAAGGGGCCACAGGGATCAACCGGGGACGCCGCCGCCACCTCGCCGCCTTGGCGCGTGTCGGCCGGCTTGCTGGCTGGCTGTCGCGCGCACGGCTTGTCGGGTATGAGGGGAAGGGGGGCGGGATGCGGGACCAGGGAAGGGGTGCTACGGGATGGGGCGAGACTACGTCGGGTGGCAGTAGCAGGCAGGGGGTGCGGCACTCACACAGTGGGGCTGGCTCCATGTTAAATGGAACCAGCTTCTGCTTGCTAACCATGTACATCTGTGTGTGCGTAGACAATATGGGCGACTAAAAGCTCTGACAGCACAAAAAGATTTAAAGTTGTCCTATGTCAGCATGGTTGCGTTCCGCAATACTTCATGACGTATTTAGCTCAGGCCCAACAAATTTTCTACCTACACGGGGAGCTGTCATTGAAAGCCAAAAGCAGGAAATATTCCACAAGTGGCGTATAGCTACAACACAGACATGTGGAAAGCCATTGGAGTGAGGTTAGACGGGTCTGGTGAGCGCGTCATTTCCTGTCACTTGTTGAATGATTGTGTGGCATTACATCATTTGCGGTGAGCATAAATGAGGTGTTGTTGAGGAATTAAGGGCAAGCAACTGTGGGCCCCACTTGTTGGCTGCCTAAATGGGCAGGTCGTAGCACTCAAAACAGGAGGTAAAAAGAAGAATGTGAATAAATACTACAAATGCATATCTAAGTACAACACAGAGTGATGTCCCTCCGACTATTAGACGGGTCTGTTTAGCGGCTCCGTTTTCCTGGTATTTGTTGACATACTCATATTTCTCGTCAGTAATAGTAATGTGGCATGACGCCAATTGATGTTAGTACAAATGTGGATTTATGATGTTGTTTGCTGCCTAAATGGGCTAGAAAATGACAAAACAGGAAGTCTACAGGAAGAAGGTAAATACAGATTGAAGTCAATATTGCAAAAGTCTGTACGGCTGCAACGCAGATGGAAAGCCAATGGAGTGAGGTTGCCCAGGCTGTTAGACGGGTCTGGTTAGCATGCCATTTTTGCTGTATGCCACCACTGCCGTGAAGGTTTGCTATTGAAATAGGAGCAACCAGCTGAGGCTCCAACTAGTTTGCTGCCTAAACGGATTCGATTTTTGACCATCAGAACAGCTGATTAGAAAAGCCGAAGTAACGACAAATGGCCCAATTAGTTTCCTGCCTAAATGGTCAGTCATAGAAAATAAAAACAGAAAGTATAAAGTTTGATTGAATGTGGTTTTTGATTATATAAACACCCAGATTAGTTGGCTGCCTAAATGGGATGTTGTAGAACATGTTTTTTAAAGATATTTCGCTCTGAGAATCAGACCTATCTGATCCACTTTTTCCCCCTTTTTCTTTCTGATAGTTTAGAGTATCGAAGTGGAGAAACACATTTTCTTTAGTGATTTCCACTGTCTAAAATTGAAAATTTGAAATTTAAAAAGGGTGCATTGTAATTCAGCCTGATGGTAAAAAAAAAAAAAAAAAAAAACTGCATAAAAAAATGCAAAACAAAATATTAGGGGGCGGTTGCGAGGCACCGGAAATGAGAAGGCCACATGTAGATAGTGACATACGTTAGTGTGGAAAGGAAATGAAATTGTTCATTGGCTTTCATTTTTGCCGAGCTGGCGTGCGTAGGCTGCCGCAGGCGACGCAGCCCGTCTAGGCGATGACAGCAGGACGCGCCAAAGTGTCAAGTGAAAACTGCCACTAATTGAATTGGAAAGTTGGAAAGTGATGAAAACACCATGAGTCAAGACCCCCTCCACACGCCGCCCCCACCCGTGGGTAAAAAAAAAAAAAAAAAAAAAGAGTTGGGGCTGAACCAGGTCTGATGTGCTAAAAGAAAAATAGCTTTTCTTCTGTAATACGTCAAGCACACACACGCTGTAAAAAAGCTGCTGTGATGTAGTACAACCAAGCCAGGATGTTGGAGTCGCAGCAGCTGACTTGCAGTTTCATTTTAGATTTGATCATCAAACCAAAAAAAAATCGTAATTTAGCATTGCTCCTCTGTCCAGAATACCAGGTTCAAATTTGGTAGCATCGGACAAAAATCTATCGGGCAACTACGCGTTTTAAGCGCCCGTGGAAAATGAAACAAAAATGGCCGCTTCGAACCGAGATGGCAGACTTTCTTTCTGCGACTTTTTGGGCATGGCTTCCTGAGACATTTTTTAGGGAGTGCTTAACATGCCTGCCAAATGTCATGTTGCAAATGAAACTGACTCTAGCTGGCTGATTTTAAAAATATGTTAAAACATAGAGGGCGTTACTGAAGCACCCCTGGAAATGCCGACATGAAACAAAAATGGCCGCTTCAAACCGAAATGGCAGACTCATCGTGTTTGGCATCTTGGCGTCAACAACTCGCAATGAAACCGTCTCTAGGATAGTTTTGCATTTCTGATTGTGTGGTCAGCGCTGCTGAATGTTCCTAAATTCCCGAGCTCCCTGAAGGTAGCATTCCTCAGAAGTCTGAGTGAGAGCGTGGGGCTTGTGATTGGTGGAGAAGCAGGAAGTGCTTGAGCGCGACCTCCGCCGCTGCAGCGCCGACAAAATTGCGAGCACACTTGGGCAGCGGCGGCCCAAAAGGAAGAAGAAAAGAAAATTGGCGTCTGTTGAGGAAGCCGAGGCAAAATGCTTTTATCACTACCACCTGCCATTCTATTGTTAATAGCGGAATTACCGGCACTTAAACGCGGCGTTGTGGAGCCGCGCAGCGGGCGGCCGCGTCGAGGAAACAATGCCGTCATCGGCGGCCACGGCCGAAAAGGCGCATCTTTAATAATAACCGTGAGGCGCAACAAGCAGGATGTGAAATATTCCCCGGGAAAAGGTCACCGGCGGGCCTTTCCGATGCCTTTGAATGGATAAAAAGCAGCTTTGATGACTTTGAGCGTTTTCCATCCAAATGAGCTTGAGCCCAGCCCCTGAGGGACGCCTGCTTTGTCCGCCCTGTCAGTGTCCCATTCACCACTGTTCCGTTGCCTTTATTGACCGCGACGTGCTAATGCTGCTTAGACGGGTTGTTAGATGTTCGGCGGGATCAATGCGCTTCAGAGCAAAAGGCGCCCACGCCGTCCTCTTCTCGCGAAAGAGTGAGAGAAACATCCAGCGCAACTTCAACGTGCCAGCGTCCTTCTCAGGATTGATTCCAATGAGGCAATCATCCTTTGCTTTTGCGCTTCAACACATCCTCCAGACCCGTCTTCAGACTTTGGTTATGGCTGGCTCGGACACTCGCAGGTTCACACGCAGCCCCCGCAGGGCGCCTTGAGCGTATTGAGCACATTGAGCAAGACAGCAAGTTGGGCCCCACTCGGTCCCCGAACGCAGTCTGCCAAGTTTTGGTGTTAAAACTTGCATTAGTGAGAAGCCAATTTGCCAGCGAGCTAATTAGCGTTAGTGCAAACGCAAAAAAAAAAAAAAAAAAACAATGTGACGGTGATTGCGGCGTGCTCTCCTCAAGCATGTCGTCAAATTGCAGCCGGCTAAATGTTTGTTTAATTGATTAGCGGAGTGTCGTCAAACGTCTCCGCTAATCAATTAATTATTTTTAAAAACAATAGCCCTAATCAAGTCGCATTCACTTGAGGGCTTTTTGCTACACGGATAAATGATTATTGTCTCATGTACAACGTGACGCAAAACATTCAACGTAGCAGTGTGCTCATTTTAGTTCGCTACAGGGCTCCCCCTGTGGCAATTGCAATTCGACAGTGGAGCCGAACACTGGCGACGATATGACGAAGCTTGATATCGATATTTGATACGATATAAAAGAAAGCGATAGTCAGGATATCAATGTTTGGTGCTGGTGTTATGCGTTCTACAATGTAACAGAAAACGCTTTAATAACCTTCGTTACCTTCAATTTGTGATAGGTGGCGCACTTGTGTTGTGGTATTCGAGCCACTCTTTGTAACTACGTTTTGCATATCCTCACTCTACCAGGATTAAAAAAAAAAAAAAAAAGTATCCTAGTAGCCAAGTACCTGAAACAAAATGCCAGATGGGTTTTATTTTGCTTGGGTGACTTTCACACCTTGAAACTGGTGAACGTCCAACAACGTGGCAACCAAACAATGTCAACTAGAACAACGCCGCTCAATCGGCCTTATCATGATTGTGATTGCGATGATGATGATGATCAGGTCCGAGTGGCTGTCAAGTTGGCTCCTTTGTCCAATTTGACTTTTCCCACAGCCCGCCAACACAAACGTCTTTCGTGGTGCGTCTTTTGCTTTTTCACGCCGCGGGTCCCGAAACCTTTCCAGGTGCGTCCAACCGCCTCCACGCCGCAAATAGAGACATGCTCGTCCCTCGGCGCGGACACACCCTGCGCATACTTTTCCTAAAGTGTGTGCGTGTGGGGGTGTGTTTGACTGTGTGTTTGACGGGTCTCCGTTTGGCCTCGGGGCCTCCCCGGAGACTTTTGTGTGGCCTCTCTCTCGCTCTCTCAATTGGTTCTCATTATCTCTCTGTCTTTGCGGCTGTTTTCACGCTGATACATTTCCTGCTGTTGGCACGGCTCCTGCATAGCTGATGGTTAAAAGAAAGCTGCTTTCATCTCGCCATTGCCTTTAGGACACACACACACACACACACAGAGACGACCGAGTAGGGGTGGCGTGGTTGGGGCCAGCGTTGCCCCCGCAAGACCACAGGCCCAGACAAGCTCCACTGGCACACATCGGACCGATAGCATCTCGACTTAATTTCATTTAGGAAAAGACAGGAAAGGGATGGGGGGGTTAAAAAGAAAAAAAAAAAGGAGAAAGAAACGTGTGGATTTTTTCGTGGGACGGGTTAGGTTCGGCAGGCAGGACGTGGCACGATGCGACACATGTTGTTGCCGTTCGGCAGTTAAGTCATCGCGCCGGCTAATAAAAAGCAGATTTACATTTCTAATGACTAAAGCCAGCAGTCAAATTGTCCTCATAATCCTCTTATTTATTTAAATAACCTCCACCCAAGTACCCCCCCGCCCCCCTCCCCAAAGCAAAATATAGAAAACATGCAAACAGTTTTAGGGCTGTAATATTTCCCAGATATGTCTAATCATTTCTGCCCGCCCTCGTAAATTTTAGCAGCGCTCGCAGCCACAACAAAAAAGAGAAGCTGCTGCTTTTTATTCCCAAATAAGTCACTTTAGTATGCACTTCTGTTTTTTCTCCCCTTTTCTTTTTTTCTTATTGATTTTTCGTTCAGTTGCAAGTTTTTTTTTTCCCCCTCCATATATATGTGTGTGTATTTGTATACATATATAAACACACACACACACAGTTTTGGCGGATGAGCGCATAATTGTACAAAAAGAGGCTTCAAGCTGTTTATTGCAGTTTACTGTCAAACGAAACATAAAACAAAGAGAATTACACATCTAGTATTTATCGCCACCACACAACTTTGCCTTGTGCTAGCTTAATGCTTACGCACAATGGAAAACACCATCAACGGGCTAACAAAACCGGCATCCATGTCGCTGTAGTTGTAAACTTTTGAACAACTTAGATTTGAACACAAATGGTCCGGCTACACATGTAGACAGACAGTATAACAATACTCATGGGCACATATTCTTTATCCTCGGCTAATATCTGTATTACTGAGTCACTAACAGTAGTTGTACTTCTTCGTTTGTCTGCATGATTTTTTTTTTACTGCCCCCCGGTGGCCAAATCACCAGAAGGCGCTGCAATGAATCACTCATGATGCACAAACTGTTGAATTCTTTAGATTCTCTTCAATTATGTCATTACTGTATGTACAGTATGGAAAGTACAAAATTATAGTGTGCGAGTTGCCTTGTTTTTTTTTGTTTTTTTTTCAGGGGGGGAGGCTGGAACAGATTTCCAATAAACTGGCAGCCAAATATCACAACAAGGAATTTCCCCGCTGTGCTGTTTGCATTTACTACCATCTTGCGTTTTTGCGTCACCGTAATTGCACGAGACAAGTAAGTGGATGCAGTGAGGGAAGTTGGGGAGGGGGGTGTATTATGTTAGGGGTGGGGTGGCGGGGTGTAAGTGCAGCATGAAAAGCTCTCAGCATCTTGGCGGCGGCTAAAAAGCCAAATAATCGGCGTCACCGAGCGGGCCGCTAATGAGATAAGAGGAGGAGGAGGGCGGCAAGAGGCGGTCCCAAACGCTAACAAGACGAGTCGCTTCCGTTTTTCACAGCCGCTAATGGCGGGAAAAAGAGGCTAGCAGGCGCCACAATGGCACAACATGGTCAGCGTTCGGATTGGACGTAATGGCGGCATCTGAAACAGCCTGAGCGTTGCAAGCGTAAAAAGAAGTTAGCCACTCTTAGTTGAGAGAAAAAAAATGACGCAACGACATTTTACATCGAACATAGCGATTGTGAGGAGAAAGAAAACATTTTGGGAGGGGGTCGTTTCAGCGCGAGCTTCTCTTAATGGATTTTTTTTTTTTTTTTTTTTCGTTTTTCTCAGAGCAGAGAGTGCACGCACACATCTGGAGCGCGCGGCACATGCTGCAAGTTAGCGGTGGCGCTCGCACTCCAAATTAGTGGCCACTTTTATTCCCCCGCTGTGGTAGGAAAATATCAAATCTGCTGCCATATGAGTGCCATAAAGCTGCTTGTGCTGCGTTTGATGCCTTCATGTGGGACTCCTTAACTCATGTGAATGCGTGCACGCGCGCCTTTCCTCAATGTCGCTCTTGTCTGCCTATTCTAGCGTGCATTTTTCCACTCGTGGAGGTTATCTTTTCTTTTGGGGGGGGGGGGGGGGGGGCCTTCAGATTCTCCCAAACATATATGCTCATTTCTGTATCCGATTTGCATTAGGTGAAATTTCACAATGCTGAATTCTCTTTTGTTATGTGTCCGTTTTGCTGACAAAGATGACAAAGATTCAGATTCGAAAACTGTACGAGCAAGAGTCTTCTTCCGGTTTACTTAGAGTGACGATATATGACAGTCTCCCCATTCACACACACACACTTGTAATATTCTGACTTTCTTCCCTAAAGGTCCTCCATATTTCCCTCCTAATATTCCAACTATATTCTTGTATGGTTATTTTGTCAGATGTGCTAATACCCCCTCAGAGTTTCCGATCGCCGGCCGGCCCTGTTCAAATAAACCCCGACACTGAAATCTCGGCCAACTTTGACACGATTTCCATGTTGTGGTCCGAGTTTGTGCGCGGCCGTATTGCTGTTTACGTCCTGTTTACGTGTGTGCCACGTCGTCCTCAAGGAGGTCAAAACATCCCCCAAACACGCGCGCACTCCCCATATGTGATGCATGCATTCCGATTGAACATGTTTTTCCTATTTAATCTGCCACTTGACAGCATGGGACACACACACACACACACGCACACACACACACACAGTCCTCCACATTTGTAGCTACAAAAAAGGCATTAGAGGGAGGTCGGAATCATAAACAAGTTGGTGTTGCTTGTGAAAAAAAAAAAAAAAAAAATTGCTTCAAATGGAAGCAGCGTACTCTGCACTCCCCCACTGACTCACACACACACACACACACACTAAGAGAGAAAACCAAAATAGATGCACACATGCCTCGCAGCAGACGTAAGATGGATGCACTGGCGCGCTTTCAAAACACTCGATTTTGTAAACACACACACACACACACACACACCCGCGCGCGCACGCACGCACGCACACAAGTGGCACCATGTTCAACCCTAATCACAACCCGTGAGCTTGGACATCAAAATGAAGCAAGTTTCTTCCGGGGCGGGGGGGGTGAAGAAAAAAAAAATCATCTGGAGTAATTAACGCATTTTCATATGCAAATGTGATTAATGCAAAACTACAAAGTCATTATGCAAATGAGCTTTTCCTTGAGCCTCTGTACAAATATTCGCCGCTCAAATCAGGGATCAGTCTCGCCATCTTTTTTTTTTATCTAACACCCCCCCCTTCTTCCTTCCTTCTCTCTCGCTCGTAGAGATAATACATAAGTAGCATGTGAAGTTATTTGGAAGTGTGTGCGCGCGTGTGCGAGCGCGCGGGACGCCGCCTGCCTTCTGATTGCGGGGCTGCTCGGCACTGGAGCGAGACAAGGAAGCGGGCGCGCAGGGGAAGGTATGAATATGCAAAAGCTTGATTGCTTTTCATGATTAAAGCCTATTTAATATGCAAATGAGAGCAAGCCAGGTGATTAAAAGAGCACTGGGTGGTGGGGCACAAAAAAGGGGGGGGGGGGGAAGGGGTGAAGGGAAATCATATTCAACGTTTGACCTCTTAGGCCGGGGAAAGTCATTTTTACTTTTGGCTTCGTTTAACACAATAACATATCAATTAGGCCACCGTAATCAATAGCGTGATATCGCATCTCAGTACAGTGATTTAAAACATTGATAAAATATTGATGAAGGTCGTAGCATGTCTCTTGAGCAAATATCAATAATATTTGGATCAAATATTGATCAAATGTTAATGTTTGAAAGCAGCTGCCGGGAGGGAATTACAAAATTGAAACTCACCATATGTATAGAAAATTAGGCTAGGTTCACACCGCAGGCAAATGAGACCCAGATCGGATTTTTTTTGCCCGTATACGACGTATATCTGATTTTTTTATGACAGTCCGAACGGCTCAATTCCCAAATTTTTCAAATCCGACCTGGGTCGCTTTCATATGTGGTCCTAAATCAGATACGTATACGATTTTTTTCAACGCGTTCGCGCTCTGAACGGCCAGGTCGCAAATACCCGACATTGACGTCATCCGGAGCCCAAAAGGCAGAGGGAAACTGCTGGCAGCATTGGGATCGAATCTGCGAAGTTGTTTTGAGTAACACTATTGACTGTCTGATTTTTTTTTTTTTTTTTTTTTAATCCGGATTGAGCATTAAAACCTGCGGTGTGAACCTAGCCTTAGATGCACTTTAGATGTGTACATGTATATGTAGGTAGTGACCAAAATGACACGGGTGTTTACATTCAAATAACTTATTTATTTATTTTTTTTGGGGGGGGGGAATTCAATATATAAACGGAGGCAATTAGGATGAGAAGCCTTCTGAAAAAGAAAGTCGAGACTACTTGTTCGCCTTCAAAGCAACGCCGGTGCGGACGGGCCCAACAGTATGGGCGCCGCAAGTGGGTCGCCCCGCTCCCCCGCTCCCCTACCGCCCCTCCTCCTTTCCGAAATGGGGGGGAAAAAAAAAAAAAAGTTGACAGCCCTTCGACGCCAAGTGGACGAAAAGGCGGCAAGAGAGATGTTTGAGGATGTCGCTGTCACCGTCGCGTCTTATGAAATATTCACCCCCTGATCTCTTTTGCACTGCGTGTGTGCGCACGCTCTTGTGTGTATTTGGGCGCTTGTCACTATGCGATGGCGCGCCTCAAAAGTGTTCCGAGGGGGTGCGCCGGCGGCCGTCCTGGGAGGAGGTTCAAAGCTGGGCCAGGCTCGCCTCAGCCCGCTCCGCTGGTGACATCCTGACACGCCTCGTTTTCATTCGCACACGTGCACGCGGATGTGTAACATTAGCATAGCATGGCTAGCCAGACACCAGACGAAAAAGGCCAGACAGGATGTTGTAAAAGCAGGTGGAAAAAAGACGGCGAGGGCCAAGGGCTAGCACATGTTCGCCGTGTACGCTGCCAACCTCAGCTGTCGGGCAGACGGCCTGAGTTTGCAGCGCGAGCCGCTAACACTTGACTTCTCCATAATTGTCCCTCGAGCCGCTCGCGCAGACAAATTGACTGCTCCAAGTTTACCTCTCAAACGCTCACTGCTTTGCTCACCGTGCGCACCACCACCCGCACTCTCCATTCCAGCAGTAATGTGTGATGTCACCATATGACACGGTATACTCGGTGACATGTTTGTCAATCTGTTCTCAATTGGCACCAGAGTGAGTTGGCGCACCTTCCTCACCACCAGGACACACCCTCCCAAGAAAATATTTTAGGCTAATACAGGAATTGTTCGGGATCCGAGGCAGGCATCTAAAGCACACTGAATGCAGATTCGGATTTTTGTAGGGATCGAAGGACGTGAATTAACATGATCCAACTCATCTACAGTTCCGATACAGAATGAACTTTTTTAAGCGTCACATCCACCACTTTACCGCAGCACGATTTCAAAGGGAGTCTTTTTTAGCAAAGCGCTAAAGTCAAAAGAAACGTCCATTGAATCTGCACCAGCTTCCAGATTTTGCAAAGAAATTAGAACCGTTGATTCATGCCCCGCCCCTACACACAAAGGTTCCTGGAAACTTTTTTTTTTTTTCTTCTTGCGTAATTTTGTCTGCAGACAAAAGGCGGTGACAAGATAACCGCCTTGGCGGAGGTAATTAGGCGTCGCTTGACTACACTACAAATGGAACAAAAGTTGTTGAGCGGCAAAACCGATCGGCCACTTCATTAGGTACACAGTCCAATACAAAAAAAGAATGCTAACTTCTGTCATTTTATTAGCATCACTTTAAGCGCTGTTTCTAATATCAGCATGTGCGTATTTTCCTTTAGGAATTAATTGTCGAGCATCCGAAAATAACAAGACCACCCAGAATACCTCAAATGTTGCTCATTAAAACATTTCAGGGAAGGAGTGAGTGATTTAGTTTTTTTCCAAAGTGACAAGTGACGTCCGTCGAGGAGCTGTCACATTCTGTTTGTGAAATTCACATGAAACTATAAAAAGTGTTTGTCAGGGACACGCACACACACAGACGCAACATCTAAAAATGTCTTTCACAGGAAGCCGACGTGTGAACCTTTACAAAAATTAATTTCACATACGGCGGCGTTCATGCACGCGTGACATGGAATGGAAAATCATTGCACAAAAAAGAATAATGGTGACAACGGCAGCTGCTTGGGTTTTATTTTTTTGTCACCGTCCGACACCTGTAAGACGTCATGCTTAATACATGCTTTTTGAATTTGGGGGATCAGGTTCACTTAAGTTTCCCCTTGGAGGGATTAAAATGATTATCAATCATTTATTTGACATTAGAATTAAGTCAATTGTTCTATTTAATTAATTACTTCACTTAACTGACTATATATATATATATATATATATATATATATATATATATATATAAAATGTGTGTGTGTATGTATATGTCTGTATAAATGTAAAACATTTGTCATTACTGGGAAAGAACAAATCAAATCACCTGTGTGTATGTTTGCATTAGCGGTAAACATTCAAAAATGACGTCGATGCGTGACCAATTTAACGAGGAGCACATTTTAAACGTCGCCTTTCCCAAAACGAGTGTGACATCACGTCTGCGCTAATTGTTTCCGACGTGGAAATTGTAAATTCTCAAGCCTCCCGTAGACGTAATCCCCACGCTGATGGCCATCACTGACTCGACTTCCCCCTGCCGTTAGCAGATTATGACTCTCGGCTTCTCGTCGGGCACGTACAAAGATGATTTTCCATCTAGTAAACAGTTGATATGAAATGGTGAGTCTTTTAAAAGCGGAGGCTGCTGCATTTAGGAAGCGCAAGAGGCGGAGGTGTCCTACTCGTCACCTTCTTCCTCACCCTTTACAATTGGTTTCAGCTCAAGACCTCCCGCAGGCCTGTGTGGGTGTGTGTGTGTGTGTGTGCGCGCGCGTGAGAGTGTGACACACACACACACACACTTGAGTCTGGCTAATGAAATCATCTGTGGCTACATTAATCCCTCCTGAAGGCCACAGTCAAAATAACAAGGATTCTTTTAAACGCAGCTATCTTTCACAGACAGGTGACACACGCACACGCGTACACACACACACACACACACACACACACACACATTCTAAAAAAAGGAGCTTATCGAAGCAGTTTTCTGATGTGTACCAGCCAAAATGTCTTAGCAAAGAAAAAGGTCCCCATTACAACAGTGTGATGCCACTCAAGTGTGTGTGTGTGTGTGTGAGTGTGTGTGCACGCATGTGCTAGTGAAGTTAGCTCTTCTATTTATCTATGTTAACCAGCCAAAACGCCCCTACAATTAAAAATGGCAAAATGGCCACAAGGCGTGTGCCATACTAGCATAGAAAGACAAGTACAAGTGTGTGTCCACATGTGCATCTATTACACACACGCAGTCTAAAAGTGGCCAAAATGTCTTCATAATGAACAGTTATGCCACATCAACATAGAAAGAAATGTATGTGTGAGGGGGGTATTTTTTTTTCCTGTCCAACAGACAAAATATCCTCATAATAGAAAAAATAAAGTGGACATAATTAAACATGCTGCCTCACTAAAATAGAAATGTACGTGTGTGGTTGGTTAAAAGGTGCTCATGCATGCATTTTTCGTACTCAGTCAAATGTTACAATGAAAAATGTCCACGCTAAGACCAAAAGACAAGCACAGACGTGTGTCCTCATACCTCCTTTCTCCTGTTTGGGGCAGATCCCCTTGGCCGGAGTCAGCCTCCTGTGGGCGTCCTCGTCCCTGCCGGGCGTCACCTGCACTCCCACCTCCACGGGCAGCATAGGTGGCCCCCTCCCCATCTCCAGGGCGTGGCCCCGGGGGGAGATGGGAATGCTGGCGGCGCCGCCCGCCTCCCCGGGCTTGACGGAGAAGGAGCCCGGCGGCCCCTGCGGGGGTCCGCGGCACAGGCGCCGCTTGTGCTCGATGAAGACCAGGATGTCGCCCAGAGGGAAGTTGGTCTGGCACTGGCCGCACGTCAGCAGGTCGTGCTCCTCGGGGCCCCGGAGGGCGGCGGCGGGGGCCGGCGACGGGGATCTCGCCGTCGCGTCATTGCCGTCGGCTGCGGGACGAGAAAGGCCATACCGGGGTTAGTTTCGAAGACGGGAGACGAGGAAAAGACGACCGCAAAGGACAGGCGACAAAGGTGATGAGAGTGTGGATTTAAAGAGAAGAACAAAGGGGATTGGTACAGAGCCCTGTGGCGCATTGCGAAAATCCTAAAGTAATTAACGCCCAGCCAAAATGTCTTGTAAATGTCTTGAGATGCCACAAGATGTCAGCATGGCACTTTTTTTTTCAATTAGACTAAAGGAAGCTCCTCACTTCCTTGGTACCAAGATGCCACCATGTTATTTATTTATTTTTTTTGTAAGACAAGACGTTGCTTTGCGCAGTCGATGTTACCTTCCTCTATACTTTTTGGATATTGTCTGGTCATCCTCTGAGGTAGAAAAAAAGCAGCAAGCTTACTGAGGAGTAGATAGTACACTACACATTTGTTTGCAGGTATAGGGAGTTAAAAAAAAAACAGCTTAAAAAACGTAATAAAATGAAGGCTATATTACTCAATTTAAGCAAAATTGTCTGCCAGTAGAGGATAAAAAAGTGACTTGACAAGATTGAAATATATGAGCCTCACCGATGTCGACGTGTATTCCTCCTACCTTATACTACTTTATGACTGTAAAATCAAATCAAATCTCAATTGCGAGCCTTTAAAAAAAATGCTGGAGCCAAAGCAGAATGCTCTTAAAATAAAAACTGTCGAGTAAGAAGAAAAATGTCGGCGACAAACATCAAGCACATTTTTGCCTCGATTTGCGATAGTTCATCTTGATTGGACTTTCCCACTCCTCACACCTCAGGAATTATACGAACATCAAGGAAAAGCACGCTCGTTTATTTTCACAGTGCAACCCGGCTGGGTGCTGCCGTCCGCCTACGTCACAAACGCGCACAAATTGCGGGAACGAGATTACCCGATAAGAGAAACCTGCACCGCATCATCGTCTCCTCGCCAGTGCCGAGTTCATGGAATACAACAAGCCGGCAGACACCTGCTTGGCTTATCAGCCGTACGTCGGCGTGGGCGCCACCCACAAACGCGGCCTAGCAACTATGGTGCACCGTGCGTGCGTGCGTGCGCGCGTGCGTGCGGCCAGGAAGCTCTTCATCTCACAGTGCATGCTGGGTTTCCGCTGGCGGCCTTTGCATCACACACGCGCGCCACACGACAAGGCCGCATCCATCCTGTGTGTGTGTGCACACGTCTGTGTGTGGCACATTTTAGAAAAAAATTTTTTTTTTAAATGTGACGCGGGTGTGTGCAGGTGAGTCAAACAGTGTATTCTCCGCGGACATAAAATCTATAGAAGTCCTGTTACCAGAGTAAATCTCATTCTTCACACATCTGACACGGACATTAATAACCATCACGCGCGCACACGCACACACACACACACACCCTATGGCGTTGACTTAGTCCCTCAGCTTAACGCAAATCCCTAATGGACGACCTCGAAAAAAGTGTCCTTTTCCCCAAGCCGGAAGCTCCGAGGAGGCTCCAGGTGGGCTGAGGGGGGGGGAGGGGTGTGCGTGTACCCAGGGAGAGGTGCCGGTGCCTGGGAGAGATGCGCGGCCTGCCCCCCTCCAACCTCCATCTCCCTTCTCTCCAAACATGACACCCCTAATAATTGCTCAGGCTAAGATAACGACCATGTGTGCAGATGTGTGTGTGTGCGTGTGTGTTATCAGCGCAGAGATCCTAAAGTCCCTTATCTCCCGTCTCAAACTGTCAGAGCGCCGTTCCTCCTCCAAACTTCCCGTCGCGCACTGCTTTTCCATCCACCAATTTTCCCAAAATGTTTTGCTATTCAGTCACCCCCTTTTAAAAAGAAATTTAAAAAAGAGAGAGAAGGGTAAAAAAAAAAATAAAAAAAAAACATCCCCTCGCCCTCCTCCCCCCCCCGTCCCCTTCATTCGCCTCCGTTGCACTCCCGACATGGAAGGATGGCGCGGCGCCAGATCATTTCCATCTCATCATCTTTGGCGGCGGCCAAGGAACACAAACGCATATTTACCTGCGGATCACACAGCTTGTGGCCGACGTTCATGGAGAAACGCGCACGTGCGCGCCCGCTAATAGATGCGCGCGGCGGCCATCTTGCGTGCGCGCACGTGCCGCGTATATTCCAGGCAAATCTCCCAGCTAACAACACGGCGCGTTGCTATTTGTGGCGGGGACGAGCAGCGCGGCGAGAGGGAAGCCTGCCTGTCCGCGCAGAGTTTTTCGGTGACGGGTCAGCGGGGCGCAAAGTGCCCGATAGAGAGATGGAATATTTCATTAGCCTATTAGCATAATTGCCCGAGTCGTTTTGAACATTTTCGCTAAACAAGGAAAAAAAACGTACTGAAAATTTAAAGAACAAGAAAGAGTCTAGTGTCGGCCATTTAAAGCTTTGCGGAAAACACCATTTTTATTTTTAGTGGCAGTAAGCTAAAAATGACTTGCGTAATTACGCTACCAGGCTAACGGTTTGTTTCATGAATGTAGCCAATGCATTTGTCGGTGGTTCTTTGAAATATCGCCATGGTGATAGTGACCTGCGCGATATGCATATCGCAAACACCTGCAACAAGAATCATCTCCAATTGGATGCTTTTATCTGATTTGGACTAACCAGATGCAAACGTGAATGCACGTCGCCAAGCAACACAACAGTAACTAGGGGCTAACTTTAAAATAATTAAACACATATAAATAAGATCAATATGGCAATATTCAACATACATATCACATTAAATACTTTGTTGTAAATAATGAAACTATTTATAAAACAAAGAATTTTACATATTCATTGTATTCTTTTTTCTTTTTTTTTTTTTCATTTACTTGGTGGCCAATTCATTTCTTGTAAATGATGACATTTACAACATAAATCATTGTATATAAGGAAGACAATTTAAAAATGCGAATCACTGTTCGTTTTTGATTTCAACTTTCCTATCGGTCCCTTTAGAAATCAATAATGTCCCTTGAGAACCGACGTACGCATCTGTGCACGCATGTACACGTGTGTATGCAGTCATGTGTTAGTCAGTAAGGAAATGTTCTTAATAATATAGCAAATCCAAACATGAGACCATTAAGAAAAAAAACTTGAACAGCGACTTTGTGATTGTGCATTTTAATCATGTGAAGCACCTTGCAAGTCCTCCATGAATGAGATTTTTTTTTTTTTTTTTTTTGTAGCTCTCGACTGCCACTGACGAAGGCCCTCCAACTTGACTTCCTTGTGCCACTTGGACACCAAAAAGGTAGGCCCCTTGTTTGTTTTTTTTTATCCAAGTTGCCAAAGTATTCACACCGTGCTCTTAAGCAAGAAGCGGCTTATCTTAACACTCATTTGACTCCTGGACTGAAATGTAGATAAGCACAAACATAAAATGAGCTCTTACTGTCAAACCCAAAATGTTTGTAATGTGTTTTTAACGAGACAAAATAGCATGCGATTGCATTGAACTTTATATGTCTGAGACATGGCCACCGGGGGGCAGTATAATACGCCACATAGATGCTATTTGTTAGCCTGACTATGGTGTTTTGCGTTGTGTGTTAGCATTAAGCTAGCAGAAGGCAAAATTCTGTGGCGGTTTGAAATGCACGACATGTCATTCTCTTGGTTTGATGTTTAGTTTGACAGCAACTCAACTGGGAGTGGCATTAAACAGCCTGAAGACTTTTTTTTAAAAAACTATTTTCCAAAGTGTTGCTTGCTATAAGATGAATTGCCTGCCTACTTCAACCCCCCAAAAAATCTGCCAAAGGATGTCCAAAAAGTCCTGAGTCACATGTCTCGTAATTCCAGGAATAGTCAAGTATAGCTCGCTGAAAAATAGTCTTGAGTAAGTCTGAGCATTTGCGCACACGCAGAGCAGCGACAAACTTGGACATCTCATTGGGGCTGCACCCCTTCTCACCTGTGTGGGAGCGCACGTGCAGGCGGCAACCGAGCGTGGAATGTTTGCGAAGGGGAGTGTGTGCGTGTGCGTGTGGCGACAAACACGCAAAGCCCGCACGCGTGGGCACACACACACGCACGCACGCACGCGCGCGCAAGGGTGTAAAAAAGGAAACACGCTAAAGTCTGTAGCGGCGTGAGAGCCTGTCAAACACGCGGTCGAGCCGTGAAACTCAAGCTGCTTGGCCAGCTCTCGCTCTCTCTCACACACACACACACACACACACACACACACGGAAAGGAGTCAGGCAGCCTTGGAGCGCCCCCTATCTGCCACAGGCGTCACTACTGCAGCTCCATCTTCACCCAAGCTCTCGGCCGAGGGCCTCTTTCTTGCTCGCTGCTATAGTAAAAAGGTGACACCTTTTTACGTGGCATTACTTGGCCTTTTTTTTTTTTTTTTTTTTTTTTTTGCTTCAATTTTATGGCCATGTCCACATCACATTCTTGTTGTTGTTGTTTTTTTTTAATACCAAAACTAGAAGAAAAAGATTTTTTTTTTTTTTCATGTAGATGTAAAAACTTGCCGATTTTCCACGTGTGCTTTATAATTAGCCAGCGACAATTAGTTTCTTGTATCAATTTGCGAATCAGCGTGCCTTTTGAACATGCTCCATCTGTGCTTGTTTTTAATGTTTGTCACGTGCTCATTTGGGAATGCCGTCAGTCAGAAGTCACTTTAAGGGGGCGCAGACACCAGAACAGAACGCAAGAGACGGCAGCTCATCGGGCTCAACCCTTTTGAAAAATTATCCGTGTGCAATTGTTTTCCCCTTAATCTTGCCATTAATACGCAATTTGTCCTTCAAGGTCCTGGTCTTGCATGTATTTTTTTCTAACCAACAATACATGGATCTTTATGGCCATAAACAATATCATGTTTTGTTATGGATGAAAGACCTTTGACTTGTCGACTTGAATTCGAGTTGTTTGACTCGGGAGTCTTGTAAGCGCTCATGACGACAACTCGAGCAAATTCTACCAAACACGCGTGGCATAAACACACAGATTGACGCAACAAAAAATTGCAAACAACATTCTACCACATTGGGATGGCGATTTTGAAACGTGATTCATTGCTCAGCCCTCCGACAGTGAGACGATAACGACTGCAATTGACGGCAATACAAATATGGTCCAAAGAAGTACACTGGGAAATAATTGGCTTCTTTTGTTTTAATAATAAGAGTGTTTCTCTCTCTCTCTTTTTTTTTTTTTTTTTCTTTTCCCCCCCCGATTCTTAACCTCATTTGAGTCTTGGCTTTGTTGCATGAGCGTAATTTGTGCACCGGCGGAGGTTCTTCAAAGTGAGCTGGAGGGGGTGTTTTGCGAGCTTACATCAGCGGCCTTTAATAAATCTCATAAAAAAGCCTAATGGTGGCGAGCGGGCTGATCTAAACGCCGCCTGGCCGGGAGGGCGCAAACATTCCGAGCGAGGTCTGTCAGTGGAATTTAAAGGAAAAGACAATTTTGCACAAAACGGGCATGCTGCTACTCCCCGTCCCCCCTCGTCTTTGTCTTTGTTTGCATTTTCCCAACGAAAAAAAAAAAAAGAGAACACACAAGTACAGGGGATAGGGTGGGGGCCGGGGGACTTCTGTTTATCCAAAAAATGATGTCCAATTACAAACTCCAGTATCAAATTTAGCTTGGTTTAGTCTTAATTTTGCTGTTTTGTTTTTCTGTAATTCATTCTTTTCATCTAAAAATGTTTGCTTATTGTGTGTTTATCTCAGTCATTTTTCAAATCTCTTCCCTCTTTTGTTTGTTTTTTGTTCTTTTTGACCAAAATTTGAATTTTGTCACTTACTGTGTTTATTGTTGTGATGTTTACACTTCTTTGTTCTTTTATTGTCTGCTTGATTTTCTTTCTTACTTTTACCCAAAACTTGAATTTTGGCAATTGTTTTTTTTATTTTTCATATCAGATGTTTGTTTTTCTCTTTTTCTTTTTGCTTTTATCTTTCATTACATTGTTTGCCATTGAAAAACAAGCAAAGGTCCATCAGTGGAATTTAGGGAAAATTTATTTATTTATTTATTTTTTTACCCCTAAAATATATATATATACAAATCACACTCCCCTCCCCTTCTTGTTTTTCCCAGCTACAAACGCACACACAAGAACACCCCCAGGGGCGGTGTGGGTGCAGAATGGGGGCCAGGAGGTGCGGGGTGGCTAATGGGGGGGCTTGCATGTGGGTGATCCTCGCTCCCGTTGGGAGTAAACGACACCGGCGACGACATCGCAGATGGCTGCAATCAAAAATTCAAACGACAAACAAGCGGCCTCGCTTTAGCCTCGGCCGCCCCCGCGGGCGGGGGGGACGCTCCGGACGGGGGAAAGGCGGCCGAGCCCCCGCTGATCCCCGCAGATGACTCATAATGCGTCGAGGCGCGGCGGGTGAAGATAGGCATCGCCGTTTGACAAACTTTCGCGCGATAAGATAGCGAGCGAGCGCGCGCGGCGTACAAAATTCATCAGATGTGCTCGGCTGACGACGCTGAAATATTCCAGCAAAATGAGGGAACAAAGTGAAATGGCCGACAGCCAATCGGGAGCCAATCAACGCCTGCGAGCTTGTCGTCTGCTTACTTACACTCTGTGTGTGTGTGTGTGGGGGGGGGGGTAGTGTGTGCGTGTGTAGCCATATGGTGCAAATAAAGGAGGGAAAAAAAAGTGTTGTGCAGATCAGATCAGGGAAAGGCGCATCCGCCATACGTGACGCCTTTCATCAAGAAGCTAACGTAAGCTAAAGTTAACGTTAGCCGTTAAAAAAAAAAAAAAAAAAACAAACATCATTGTAGGGATGTTGTCATGTGACGGGCACGATGTCCACATTACCGGTGTTGCATGATAATCAATCGATTGTTGCAAGCATAACCGAAAAGTTGTTAGCAAAAAGGTTTTTGTGCTAATTTAATATTTAACTATAATAGAGATGGATGAAATGTTTTTTTTTTATTTTCCCTTTTTTAAATAAATCAATTCTTTGATAGTTTGTTTTTTTTAGCCAATGAAAAACATGTTTCCGCAAATATTTTTTGTTTGTTTTTATCTAAATATAAATAAATGAATACATACAAATTTGCTGATTTTTGTTTTTTTAATCCAAAATTTGATGTCATTTATTTATTGCAGATTTTAGTTTTTTTTTCTTTTTTTAATTCAAAACTTGATCCACAATGAAAAATGTATCATCATATTTTGGCAAGTAGTTTTTTTGCCCCCCTGTCTTGTTTTGATTTTTGTTTTGTGTACTTTTTTCATTCTGCGCAAAACCTGACGTCCAAATAACTGTACATGTACCTCCAAACGTTTTTTTGTGCTTATTTTATCCATCTTTTTCTCTAAATCTTAAACCTTTACAGATTTTTCTTTTTTTTTTTTTTTTCCTATCCAAATTTGTTGTGAAACAAAGACGTATACGTCCAAATTTTTCTGAAGTTTATTTTTCTCTAATAAATGTGCACATTATTCTAGTTATTAATTGTTTTTAACAATTTTTTTTTTCTTTTACAAATTTCCCCAAATTTACACTTTGTGTTCAGCTTGTTTGATTTGGTCGTTTCTTTTGGTTGTCCAAAACTTTGACAATATTGTGTTGTTATTTTTAAACCATTTGCCGATACGCGCTTTTTATTGCAAAGCAACAGTTTGTCTATTTTTTTTCTACAATTTGCTAAATATCTCTGCATCACGTTTAACCCATGGTTCTTTATTTTTCAATTCAAAACCCCCAAAATATATACTTGTTACATTTCTTTTTTAATTATTAAAGACTCTCAACATTTGGAGATGCATATTTTACAATTAGTGTTGTTTTAACCACTTCCAGAGTCTCTTCCCTTCCCACTGAGCGTGTCTTGGTGCTGTGTTTCATTCTTTTTAGCTGAACTTGAAGAAAGTTGGAGATATGTGTTTTCTTGATGTTCCCCATCAACAAGACTTCATTGCTAAGCCTGCTTGGCCTCAGCAGCGCCACCTTCAGGACTCGGAAACAAAATATGTATGTTAAGCTAAAAAGCCTTCTTTTCAGACAGGCGCAGTTGTGCTTTTTCTCGCCGGCTCGGTGTCTCGCGCATTGCAGGTGTCCCTTTTTCTTTGCTTCAAATGAGCACTCAGTATGACGCCAGAGAAACTGAAAACCGCTTGCGATAATTAGTTATTAGAACACCTAATTGTGTTACTTTTGAAAAAAAAAAAAAAAACAGAGCAAGTCATAGGCATGCGAATGGCGTTGTTTTTGGTGTGGCTAAATCGAGCGTTTCTACCGTATGACAATGAAGGCAACCCGTGCGGCTTATTGGTGTGGTTCAGTAATAAAAAAATAAATAAATAAAAAAAAGCTTGCTGGCTGTAACATGCCAAAAGGCGATATTTCAGAAAACGCTTTCTTTATAGTTCATGTTCACAACGCGCTATGTGTTTATTTTTAACTACATGCCGATTTAAAAAAAAAAAAAAAAAAAAAAAATTTACTTGGCTTAGGGACTAAAACAGATGAATTTGATTTCCGCACACTTAATGGGAACCATTGCTTCGATTTGCTAAAGTTTTGGTTCACGAACGGCATCTCAATAAAATGGTGAGTTTTGTTTCAGCCTGCCTGCCACAAACCACCCAAATTGTTATAGTTTGACATTTCTAATAAATGAAACTCGTGCTGTATTGTATAAAAACAGACAATTTAAAGAAATCGTCGGATTCTATCAAGTGTAATCACTATGTCGGGACAAGCTGAGTCACAACAACAACAACAGATGCAGTCTAGTGCGAGTGTGTGCACCTTTAAGGGGCGTGGCCTGTTGAGTAATGTTAAGAACGTGGCCGCTTAGTTTTGGTATGCGTGATTGGACGGCAGTTCGAGCCTCCTTGCGAATGTTCGCATTTTATATTTGTGTGTTTGAACGTTGTTGATTTTTTTTTCTCTCAATTTTTTTTTTTTTTTTTTGTCCCCGACTTCACTGTAGCTGACGCTTGCGCGTAACTTGACAGCTCGTAGGTTAGACCACCAGCTGCCACTTAACAAATACTTTAGATACATAAGATGTTTTTCCAGGTATCTGTACCTCCAATGATGACTGTTGAGTTTTACTCCCTTCATTAGAAAACAGATATCTGCACTCCCTCAACTGTCAAAATAGCAGGAAACCGATTTGAATCTGAAAATCAGATTCGATTTAAAGAACGCGAGTCCGTCAAACCGAGTGATCGCTTAAATTTTGGATTGCGAGACAAAACATAAGTTTGATCAAGCAGCGTCTTGTAACTCTGAAAAAAGGGCCATGAAAAATGTTGCCTTTTTGTTTGTTGGAGCTTCTTGGACTATGTTGCGACTTATTCAAATCCACATGTCTTATTTTATTCCCCCCAAGAGACGAGACGAGGGCTGGATTGTGCGAATCCTCGCGCGCCTGTCCATAAATATGCTGCCATTCTGGTTCTGTGCGCCAACGGGTGCCCTCGCAAAGGCCTGCAGGGCTCATCATCCGTGTGATTCCAATGACTGCGAGAATGGCGGCCGGCCACCTGCGGCGGCTCCTCGCGTAAGCCGACACCCGCCTGACAGTTGACACCTCAACTCGCGCTCACCTTTTTTACGTTATTCCCATAAAAAAAGAAAAAAAAAAAAAAAGAAGAAAAATCCGACAATACGCTGTGGTTCTGTGTTGACTTAATCAAATGTCCTCTGCCTCCTCCAGCCCGAGGTGCGATCCGACCCCAGATAACCGGAACAATCCACCTTAAGGAAACAGCCCACAGTGACAAGCTCAAGTCCAAAGTAAGACAGTTTGACCGTTTTTGCATGTGTGTGTGTGTGTGTGTCGTCCTCCTCCATGTTGTCTGAGTGTCAACACTAATTGGAATTGGCCGTCGGCGAGGTTGCTTTGCCTTGCTCGGTCCCCAAACCCAGTTCAAGAACGAGCTGGGCTCGATGAATGCGGCCTGCTCGCCATGCTAATCGGAAAAAAACGCGACGGCATCGTCGCACTTTGGTGTCATAACACGCTCGCACGCATTGTTATACAAAACATGGAACGAAAAAGAAAAAGCTCATCCTATTTTCATCCCCCCCGTTAAAGGGAATCCTTCCAGGAAATTTAAAATTGAATTATTATTCACACTTTTATCAACTTTTTTTTGTTTGTTTGTGTTAGCAGGATTATACAACAACAATTTAACTGATGCGTGCGTCCATTTATTTACTGTTAGCGTTACGGGTTAGCGTTAGCCTAGCTCAGCTGACTTTAGGGTGAGAGGCGGTTGTACACCCTGGACACGTAGAAAAAGTCTACACACCCCTGCTCAAATGTCAGGTTTATGTGCTATTAAAAAAATGAGATCAAGATAAAAATTATTACCAAACTTTTTCGACCGTTAACCTATACAACTTAATTGAAACAAATATTTCCAAATTTTGTAGGGGGAAAAATTTTTTTAAAAAAGGGACTTGAAATCTCCCATCCACAAATGTGTGCTAGGCTGTTTTTCTCCAGCTGGAACCAACTAAGGCCTCAGACAAGATGGAAAGGAACTAGAGTCAGTGTTAGCACAAAACCTTCAGCCCCAAAAAACATGTCAGGGAAAGCCTACTAGAACTTCTGAACTTGAATTGGAGTTTATCCGAGGTCAACGTTTGTTTTTTTTTGTTTGTTTTCCATGTCACCCTTTTTTCATGTGTGTATGGAGACCTTTTTGTTTTTTTTACATTCACTGTGCAGTCGACAACCAAACATCCTCAACTGTGGACAATTTCGTCTTCGGTGAGGCTGACATCTTTTGGGCAGGAGGGGGGAAAAATATATATATTTTTCTCTCTCTGTGAAAAATACTAGATGAATTCTATTAAGCTGCAATCTATTCCCTTCTCTTCTATTGCTTCATTTTGAGTGTACACCCAAAATAGAGAACCCAAATGAAGTGGAGGTGTGTCCTCACCACGTCCAAATTGTGATTACTTTGCCTTGGCAGAGGTGGGCCGGGCACACTGGGGGTGACATTCACACTTCCGCTACACACACACACACACACACACTTCTAACCTATTTTTTTTGCCACATTTGCTAGTTACAGAAGAGTATAAAACCAAATCGACGCCGCCGAAATTCTTAGACTGATTTGGCGGATGGACCGAGTAGGAAAAAGCTACAATATATTTCCATATAAATATTTGGCTTACTTTTGATAACGCACCTGAAACGAAATGGCAGGGCGCGCGTGTGTGTGTGTGTGTGTGTGTGTCCGAATTTGGATGGTTTGAGCAAGGTGGCAATTTGCACCCTACTGGGGCTGACACTCAGGCTTCCGCTCGACACACACACACACACACACACGTTCGTGTTGTTTATTGCAGTTATCAGTTGCGAAGCAGGATTACACCGATGCAAAAGGGGCTACTTCAACCTTCATTGGGGGCAAAATTTCGCTGGTTTGGCCTCGGCGTAGGACTTTTGCACTACTGAGGTGACATTCAGGCTTCCGCTCGACACACACACACACACACACACAAACACACACACACAGAGCGGTGATAATGATTTGACTCATCTTTTTAGGCGTCTGGAGCGAGTCTGAGTACACAAGACAAACACATTGTCTCTTCCGCACTGTGTGTGTGTGTGTCTGTACGTGCGTGCGTGCGTGCGTGCGTGTGGCTGTCTGTGTGCATGTGTGTGGCGTGCAAGAACAGGTAGGACCAGATTGAGGCCCTTGTATTTCGTACGGCCAACCATCTTGCACGTCTTGACACCTCCGTGTGGATCAAGTTCAAAAGCAAGTGTGTGTGTGTGGGTGTGTGTGCGCGTGTTATGCAAAGCGACAAAAAAAAAAGAAAAAAAAGTGACCCATGGCTGCGAGCGGGGGTGGGAAATATTTAACTGTTACGCCACAAATTTGTCCCAACCATCCACCCTCCCCCACCCCCACCCTGAGTGCCCTGCAGCGGACAAATGAAAATATGCAAACTTCTTTTTTTCTTTTTTTTTTTTTTTTTAGTAATAATCCATGCAGGTGAATGTCACACAAACACGAACACACTTGGCACTTGACACACACCCTGAGGTACAACTGTAGTTTGGATTTTTTTTAAATTTTTTTTTTTTTATATACTCCTCCACGCTATAAAATTAATTGTGTGCACATCAATCAACTTTATAATTAAAATAATGCAAAGCGTCTACGGGGGCTCACTGATTGTAATACTAACAATACTAAAACGCCGCCAATTGCATGAAAGAGCTCCTCAATTGTCTCCATAAGTGATGAGGATCAATAATTTGTAAGACACACATAAAACATTGGCCACAGATTACATCATGAGCTGGTGTGCATTGAATTAGTGCGATTAGGCCTCGTCTATCAAATTGGATCGAGCAGCAAGCAGCACCAAGATGAAGGTTCAAATTGATATTAGGACTGGGATTAGAGGAGACTTTTAATCTTTTACACGCTGCAAATAGATAAGTGTGTATTATCACAAATGGCTGTGACACGATAAATTCTTTTAAGAAATCAAATGAGCAAAAGTTCTTATCTCGTCATGCACGATTTCGTCTGTTTAAACAAACTTTGCTGCACAATTTGTATGATGATGATGATGATTGCAATAAGGAGCAAAAACAACTTCAACTTGACGAACGCGTGCAATTGGCGTGAGGTGCACGTGCAATCAATGCACACGTTTATAAGGCAATTATTTTGTACGGAAATATATATTTTTTTTGCAGTTGTACAAATAACACGCACACGTTTGTCCAAACAAACCTCGTGGGGAGATTATCGTCGGACGTTGTTGAAAGAGAAAAGGCCCCTTTGTGTTGCTACTAAATGGTGACATAATTAAACGCGAACGTTTATGGAACGCGGTTGAATTTTTCGATTAATATTGCAAGTTTGTTTCGTGGCGTTTTAATGGTGTCGTAGATAGCGAGAGCCATGTGCCGAAATCCTGTACAGAAAATACGAGTTTTTAGATTCGCCCGCGCGCCAATTGAAGTAAAAATAATATCGACGCGTGGTTTCTCGAAGCGGGCACAGAAGAGATGTCGCGAAGGGTTCGGCGTGTAGCTACGAGGCGTGCATCTCACCTGGTGCCGTCTCCCGGTGGCTCAACGACAAGTGCTGCGGGTTCACCTGCTTGCGGCGGGACATCGCCCCGGCATTTACTCTGGCATCGCCCGGTGAACGGCACTTGGAGTCGGCTCGGACCGTCGTGTCGCTCCGCTGGTGGCTCTCGGCCGGACCGGACACTTACTCCGCCTTCTTAAAATGTGTATTTTATTTTATTGGATGTGCCCGTTTTCCTCGTGCGCAAGTTTGGCGGGCAAGAGGATGCACGCAGCACGCCGTCCGTCTTCGGGGCAAACAAAACACCTGGACGCGCGTGCGCGCGCACAGCAGCACAAGGAGGAAGAAGCCACAATGCCAAAACAAAAACAAAAAAAGCTGCAAAATCCTGCGCTGCGATGCCGCTTTCTTGCCAATGTTAATTTAGGATCCCGCTGCAAGCACCGTCCTGTCCTCTTCGCTGCTGGTGGTGGTAGTGGTGGTGCACTTACAAAAAAAAAATGACCCTTTGGCACCGGCTCCTTGTGTGCGTTTTGGCATCGGCGCTCGGAACGGCAACTCTTGGCTCCTGTGGCGGGAGACTCGCTGATGGAGAGAGAGAGAGAAAGAGAGCGAGCGAGAGAGAGAGAGAGAGAGAGAGAGAATGCATGGGCAGACAAGACACCTCCTCCTCCTCCTCCTCCTCTTCCTCTTCCTTGTCCAACAAGAGAGTCCAAATGTTTCCTCCTGCTTTCCCTGTTGGGTCTTGTTTAAGAGGACGACCCCATTTGTGTGTGTGTGTGTATGTGTGTGTGCGTGGGTGTGTGGGTGTGTGTGTGTGGGTGTGTGTGTGTTTTCAGGGTTTTGACAGGGCCGGATCAAGTGGGGCTAAGGGCTGGGGCTGCATATGCCCACCCCTGTTTTTGTACTCTTTTATTATTCGCAGCAAAAGTCTTTCAGCGTCAAATTATTGACATGAACGTAAAATAACTGACATGAACATGCGTTTGCATGGTGCCATATGCATGCCAGACCAACAGGAGGCGCTGTTATCCACCCTTGCCATTGTAGCCAATTGGAAGAGGGAAGAAAGTCACTGTAGCTTTTTTTGCCTGCATGTTACTCCTGACTCTCCGAGGCTTTTTAAATTTGTTTATCTTTAGAAATAGTTAGTCTATATTTTGATTCATAGTTTGAAACTGCCGGGGTGTTGCAGCAGGTGGCGCTGTAAACAACATGACACTGAAATGTGGAGCACAACAGGAAATGCTAAAAAATACAGCTAAAAAATAGATCTTTACAAATATGTATTTGTTTAGTATTGGATGCATATTTTGAAGTAATAATAATAAAGTAATAAAAAGCATGATTAAAAGTAACAAAAAGTCCTAAGTTTGCCATTGAGGAGGTTGACACATGGACTTAAAAAAAAAAAAAAAGTATGCTCACTATGCTGCATCCGGGTCCATGCCGTGACCATTGACATGCATGTTGTGAGACAACAGCGCCCTCTGTTGACCCACTCCAGTAGGCCCTTTGCTAAACATGCCAAGCTAACGCCTTCTTTATTCATCGTTTGTCAAGAGCTGCTCAGGTAGCAAAGTACTCACACGCTGTACTTAAGTAGAAGTACAGATGCTAAAAAAAAAAGTGGTAAAAGAGGTACTGATTGAAGTCTTTAAAAAGTGCCGCCTCTGGAACGTACTTAAGTTTACTCTTAGACTTAAGTATAAGAAACATTTTAACTTAAGAGTCTAAGTAAAAATACACACTGGTCAACCAATTTTAACTAACTGTTTTAATCAAAGATGCAAGTAAACCTTTCTGGATTATTTTTTTTTCTCTAGCACATCAAATTTGCATAATATAATAACAATAGTATTATATGCAATGTAATATACTTAATAATATTTATTTGTGAAGGGTTAGGTTCAGCATCTAGTGGAATTTTTTTCCGAAACGTCTTAGCAATATATTACAACACATGGTAAAATCCGTGTTGCGCAAACTTTTATAGGTCAAAGTTAAAAACAAAAAAATGTAAATGTCTCAAATACCTGATGTGCTCGGAAAAAAAAAGTAAAGACAATTTTGAAATCAGCATCAAAACACGTTTCTGGACACAAAAAGCCATCGCTGATTAAAATTTGCTGTTGACCAGTGTAACATGAAAAAAATAAAAGACTTAAGATAGTTAAAAAAAAATAGCGTTTTTCAAATTTGAGGGAGAATTTTCACATTTTTATCCGACAACAAATTTGTCGCTGGAAAAATGGGATCAATATAGGTCCGGCAATGCCCTCACTTTATGATTTCTTGAACACGACAACACACAAATAGTGAATACTGCCTCGCGTGTCATAGTTGTGAAAGTCTTCTTCATTTGTGTCTTCTGACTGTATTACACTGCCCCCGGTGGGCAAGTAGCGCACACCAGGAGTCGACGCAATCTATTCATCATTTCATTCTTTTCGTTGCATTTAATTATGTTCTTACTATATGCTTTAGAAAGTGCAAGGCTATTAAAAAGCACTAATGAGCCGTCATCTTTCACTGCGGCGACCTGATGTAAAGCAGCAGAAATACATTGTCCAATATAAAACAGCGCCATTTAAAAGTTGACACCATTTCCTGGTGGAGCAGACGAAGAAGAAGACGAAGCAGCAGCAGCAGCAGCGTTTGCTCTCCCGCTCGCCACAGCGGCGATACATTTAACGCCGGGCCATTAATAAAAGATGGCGAGCAATTTTAAGAGCATTAGAAGTTTGATTGCTGCGGGGCAGGCCTGGGGGACTTTCAGGGCCACTAATTATTTATATAAATGAAATGTCATCTCGGCTCTGGCTCAAGTAGACGTAACCTCGGCAGACGAGGCAGCGCGGCGGAGGACAGAGATGGCACGTCGATGGCCGTCCTTACTCGTTGGGATGATCACAGATTAGTCGTTCTTTATAGAGGATAAAGAATATATACCTGCCTGCCAGTGTAGCTATATCATCAGTCTATGTGAGTTGTTCCACCGTTTGTGGTCAAGTATGCGTTGTTTAACGTGTTATAAAACAAAACAGGCACATTGATGCTACTCATTAGTATTTGTATTGTTGTATTTGTATTTGAGCCGTTGTTATTTTTGTCTCTGATTCGTGTGGCTGTCCGTTGTTTTTCCCTAGTCGCATAATGTGCCTCTCCCTTATAAAAGCATTGCTCGCGACGTGTTTTCTTCCCACCCCCTTTTTTCTGTTTTTCTTTTTCGTCTAAGAAAATTGGGGCACCGTTTGGTGAATCGTCGGGCTCTGTTGGTCTTTTTTTTTTGTCACCTGGACAGGTTGTAACTGTGAATTTTGTTGCGCTGTACCCATGCATGAGCAATGACTAACTTCGATTCCTTTCCATTCGCCCAACTGTGGCTTTTTGCATTGTTTGTTAGCATTAAGCTAAACAGACTTTCCTCAGGCAACGCTACTGTACGTGCATGTTTGATGTTTACTTTGACAGTACACTGCAAATTGGAGTGGCAAAAAATCAGCCAAACGATGGCTTGGATCTGGAAAAACTCAATGTCCGGTCGCTCATATCTCAAGGCACCACTGTACTGGACAGATGGACATCGCTAAATTGCGAGACCAAAAGTGCGGCTGAAAAGATTAACGGGCGCCCCGAGATGGCAGAGATGTGTAGCTGCACATCTCCCAACGTTGTGGTGGGTGCTTTCAGCTTTCATTTATTCATTTTTTTTTTCTTGTTGCAACCAGCAGCTCCAACGGATGCTAAAGGAAAAACACGAACCCGAGTTCACACACACTCTCCGCGGCTCCCTTGATCCTCACCCGTGGGTGCGCTCAATAATACATCAATGTCTCCATTATAGCTTGTATGCGCAGGCAGTTTAGCCTGCACGCGGGGTGCGCCGCGTACACCACAAATACCGTTTGTGGACACGGGAAATGTTTTAAGTCCAAAGTGTTGCCTCCGAGGGGACACGCTGAGTGCCGCCGCCGAGCCGTTGGGTACCTGAACGCACCGCGGGGCGTTTTGAAGAAACTGGGCGAGGCGCAAGAAAGTTTGGGGGGGCGCTTAACACGACACACGGCAACCTCGGACGTCGAACACAAGCCACTAAATGAACCTGGTCACTTTGTTGCAATTGCAAAAAAAAAAATGCAAATAATTCCCCAAAGGAGCGGTGAATGTACAAATGGTCTGTTCCTGGGCGAAACTGTCCACATCGTAAAACTTTTAACGTGATATTTTAAGTAACATTTTAGCATTCGTACTAAGAAGCAAGCAAAAAAAAAAAAAAAAAAAAAAGTTAATCATATCGTGTTACATTCCTATTGGCTGGTCCCAAACAGATACGAGCATGATACATTTCATAAATATAATAAAATCTCATGTAACATGAAAACAAAATATATTTTAAAAAATAAATGATAATACTGTAAAAGTATCTTTAATAAAAAGTACAAGTAAATATATATATTTTTTAATTCAATGCAAAATGCAGAAAAAAAAATTTAGTAAAAATTTGGAAAACGGACAGTATAAACAAAAACACAATGTTAAATTTGGTAATGTTAAATTTAAAAAATAAAATATAAACAACACATGAGGACAAATATAAAATAAAATGTTTTTAAACTCTACATTTTATGCATAAGATTGATATATCAATTTAAAAAAGTACATAAAATGTTATATTTTTCCAATACAAAATGTTTATAAAATAAAAAATACACAATAATTATAAAATATAAAATTATTGAAACTTTTAAACCTAACAAAGTAAAAGAAAATGAGGGCAACATGGGAAAATAATAAAACACAGAAAATTACATATATATATGTACTTGGCATAAAAGCAAAGAAATGTACAAACAATTAAACATTTAATTTTAAAGTGACTTTGAAAAATGAAATACATTTTCAGATAAGGAAAAAATGTTTGAAAAAAAGAGACCACCCCAAAAAAATAGGCCAACACATACAAACGAGGACAAACTGCGCACACAATGCAGTTTTTATGAGTCAAAAGTGGGTTGAAAAAAAGAAGAAAAGAAAAGAAGGGAACGTGGCACCCTTGGGGTCAAAGGCCGCGCCCATTTGGATGCGTCAAAGCTCAGCGTGACATAAACAATGAGAGGTCCACTTCATGGAAATATGAATATTGCACTCATCTGAAGGCGCAGCGCTTCATTATGCAATGTTTAATATTAATAAAGAAAGTAGATAGATATATTATTCATAAGCTGATTTACTGTGGAATCCGTCACCATGTGTGTGCGTGCGTGCGTGCGTGCGTGCGTGCGTGTGTGTGTGTGTGTTGACGTGAGTGACACATTGAGACGCTTCCTTGCTACGGGCGATACAAGCAGACGACGCTCTTACTCCTTTTCCATCCTGACAATTCCTGCCACCAGTTAAGAGGATTTGTCCGAGCGCCGATGAATTTATAATGAACGCAGATTTTAATAGGGGGGCCTAAATGATTCACCTCGGGTGCGTCTCAGAGGTGCGCCCGCCGTGTACGGATGAATCAAGGCGGGTCGACCGGTGTCATTCAGGAGCTTGTTTTTCACGGCAGCTCAAGTCATTCCCATGACTCGAGTCCCCCATCTCTGGAAAATATACTCCTGTGATGGCATATGGTTGAAATGTAACAATTACACTTGTGAGAATGTTGTATTTTCGATATGCATATCTGTATTCTGAACACGTGATTCACTATGTGAATCTTCTCTGTGAAAAGTGCTCTAGAAATACAATGTACTTACATATCCCCTTTCGTTTTAAGATACAGCACAAAGCAAAACGCATTTCTCTCTGATTATAGCACAAGTAATAATTATGAATACTGTCAAGAGTCACATTTGATTGAATTAGACACCACTTGTCCTCTCCTACTTGATCTCAGATACCTTTTTATAAACGATGTCAGGTGTCAGATTTGATTAAACGAAACATTTCGTCCACATCGGCAAGTAGTTATTTGGCTCCCTCTAGCGTTCGTAATTGCAAGTACAGCTGCTGTGCAGTACAGTATAACGGTGCAACAAAATATATCACTAATAAAAAAAAATGCATAAGACAGTGTAGGAGAAGCTTATGAATCGATTAATGTAACGCCAATTGTCACATCTTGTCACAATAATTGTAGGGAATTGTTTTAAGTTATTTCTTTAACTAGCGTAAGTTTCGGAACTCGACACAAATCTCTTTGCGGAAGAATGTAATTCTATACATACCTACTACAATGTTCATTACGGATAGTCAAATTGAGCTTTATGTTAAATTCGCGTGCCATAATTCTGGGTATCGCTTGTCAAGCTTCATGACGTCACACTACGTAACATCCGACGGATCCAAAATGGCGACGCTCTTACCAGTCACAATGGATACCGCTTGCTAGTATATTTGCATTCAACCACCGACTGTTCTTTGTCGTCAGAACGGATTTTTTTTACGTCGGCGACTACATGTTGAAGGTAGGGCACGCGTTGTCTTTAGAAAAATGAACTTTTTGTATCAGGGTGACGGTTTCGAAGCGAGCTTAGCATGCTAGCTTGTTAGCTAGCCGCACCGCGTGAATGGCAAAGTGAAACGTTCACTTTTTTCATTATTTCGCTTTTTAGATAGGTTAGACAAGTGCAGGTTGTTCAGTAATAGTTTCATGGTGTCCGGACGCCTCACGAAGCTGTACAGACAGTGTTAATTTGTAATTAATAAACGGACTTTGAACTTTTCCTGTCGTACACTCGCATGATGCATTGTGGTTGGAGTAGCACGATGTTGGATTCCTAGCCAATATGAATACAATACAGTTTTTTATTTATACAACGCATTTCACAACAGCTGCATCAAAGCACTTTACATACAACAACAAAATAGCCATAATACAACTAGTGAAAGCAATAAATTAACACAAAACGCTATACACAATAGACGGGAAAACAATAATTGTGCTCGCTGGGCAACCCTTGCTGCTTGAGAAAAGTGGGTTATTCTGCAAAATATGAATTATTGTGTGTGTGTGTGTATATATATATTTATTTTTAAAATATTTTTGATAACATTCATTAGAAAAATCCGGTCTATTTTCATGCTTAAAAAAAGATTTGAGAAATGTGTCAGACATTTTTGAGAAAGAAAAATTTCTTAAAAATCATAGTGGCTACAAGTTCATTGAAAAGGTCGATTTTTACCAAAATAAGTTTGAAAAAATATATATTTTTCTTTTAGAAAAGGTACCCTTCTTTTTCTTTACTGGGAAAATGTATGAAAGAAAAATAATGGAGACTGAGTGGTAATGACACAATGTCTGCCCTTCATGTGACAGGCACATGTTGTGGAGGAAACTTATTTTCGAAGCGTATTATTGCACTTTGAAATGCTCAGGGGAGATCTGACATCAAATGGAGTATGAGCATTATTTTAATCTACTGCTGCAGCTCTTATCATGCCTGAAGAGAATGATCTTCTGAATGTTTTGTTGTGTTTTTGTTTGTCCAGCAGACGGTCAACGCAGGCCCATCTTCCTCGGTGGCCTCGCCGCAGCCGATGAAGGAGTCGAAAGAGAACGTGACGGCGGGCCAGCAGGCCATGTTGGACCACATCAAGCCGTGCTGGTACTGGGACAAGAAGGATTTGGCGCACACGCCCTCTCAGTCGGAAGGCCTGGACCCGGGCACTGAGGCCCGCTACCGCAGAGAGGGGGCCCGCTTCATATTCGACGTGGGCACCCGACTCGGCCTGTATCCTCTTTCATGAGGCGCATTTCAAAAGTAGCGCAGCGTAGGTGGCGTCCGTCCGTCTTTTGTTTCCTTGACTGCAGGCAGACATTACGACACGCTGGCCACGGGCATCATCTACTTCCACCGCTTCTACATGTTCCACTCGTTCAAGCAGTTCCCCCGATATGTAAGTTCACTCTTTGGTTTGTCAATAACGGCAAAAAAAATACTTGTTTTATGTGTTATGTTAAACAACAGAATTGATAGTTTTTGAGAAGAATGTAGCTTTTTTTTAAAAAATAACAGTAACAATGCATTGTTTGTGTTTAAGGTGACGGGCGCTTGTTGTCTTTTTCTGGCGGGCAAAGTGGAGGAAACGCCCAAAAAGTGCAAAGACATCATCAAGACGGCACGCAGTCTGCTCAACGACGTGCAGTTTGCTCAGTTTGGAGACGACCCCAAGGTCCGATTCAAAAACTTTTTTTTTTAATGTGTGGAAAATACGCTGACGTCTGTTGCTCGAGAAAGCTGAACGCAAACTGCGTGCGCATTGCAGGAGGAGGTGATGGTGTTGGAGCGAATCCTACTGCAGACCATCAAGTTCGACCTGCAGGTGGAGCACCCGTACATGTTCCTCCTGCGTTATGTCAAGCAGCTGAAAGGTTGACGCCGTCCATCACCTTGGTAATCTCGTGCCGGTGCTCTTGGAATGTTGCCAACTGACGTGTGGCGTCTTGCGTTGTCAAAGGCGAGAAGAACAAAGTGTGCAAGGTTCTCCAGATGGCTTGGACCTTCGTCAACGACAGGTGAGCGGGCACGTTCGCCATTCAGCTACTGTGGGGGCAGGCCCTCGCAGCCCAGGCAACGTTGGGGTACCGTCACGTTGGGATGCTCGCACATCAGAATTGAATAATTGCAATTATGTGGATCAAGTTACAGCAGCTTTTGTAGTCAAGGTGACGCCAAAGTTGAAAGTAAATTCAAAATGGCGGACTTCCTCTTAGGTTTAGCATCTGGCACCAAGAGGCTTTTTTGTCGGGCTCTTTCTGTTACATATACTACCAAATTTTCGTAGATGTAATTGAAACGTACAACCGGGGCTGCTTTTTTTTTTTTTTTAACTTTCTAGGGTGCGGTAGCGAGCCATCTTTTAAAATCAGCACCGTTTTTTATTGGCAAATTGGCGGTTAAATGTGCAAAATGGTCCAACATTGGACATTCAAAAATTCATAGCTCACTTGCTGTACACTTTAGACTATGGCCCTAATGGACTTTTTTGTACGTCTTGGGCTGCTACACGTGCCTGCCAATTTTCATAGGCCTAGGTCAAACGGGCTGGAATTCTATTTTGTTTTCCAACTCTAGGTGGCGCTTCAGAGCCATTTTGTTGTCATCCATTACCGACTTTGAAATATTACAATTCTCTTTTTTTCCACCCCCCATTTGCAAGAATACTGGAGAAATTTTTAGTCTCTTCCATTTATCGGGAAGGAAAGGGGTCTGCCAAAAAAAAAAAACTAAAATATTGGTCAACAACAGGTGAGACTTCCAGATGACCTGTTGTAACCCATGTCCCCTCCATGTCCCGCCTGCACCCAGCAGCCTGTGCACCATGCTGTCGCTGCAGTGGGAGCCCGAGATCATCGCGGTGGCCGTCATGTACCTGGCGGGCCGCCTCTGCAAGTTTGACATCCAGGAGTGGACGGCCAAGCAGTCGTCCCGCCGCTGGTGGGAGCAGTTTGTCCAGGACGTCCCCGTGGAGCTTCTGGAAGGTAAACCCCTCCTCAAGTTTTAAATTGGCCCTTTAACTTGAGTGTTCACTGCTGCTTTTTCTGAAAGCAAAATCACAGTTGTACTTGGCGGGGGCTATTTTCGACGGGTGGACACAGTTAAAACCAAGTTGAAAAACGATGGCCTATGTTGTGTGTTATTAGACATCTGCCATCAGATCCTGGACTTGTACTCCCAAGGCAACAAGCCCATCCCCCAGCAGATGCAGGACAAGGAGCGGGCACCCGCCCCCCCTGCCCTGACTCCCGCCCCCCCGGCGCCGCCGTTGGCCGCCAACCCGCCCCCGCCGCCGGCCAAGAAGGCGTCCCCGCAGGGCGGCAGCCCCGCGCGACAACTCAAACGAGCACACGTGAGCGAGCGCCTCGTTTTCATCCTTTTTCCCGCCGTCGGCCGCTAAAATCTTTGTTCTCCCCGCAGACCTCCCCCAAGGAAGAGCCAAAGCCCCCGGGTACACAAACCACCATTCAGAATCATTTCTAATTGATAACACGTTCAATATTTGAATACGTTTAATGTTCTTTCATCTTCAGAACAAGCTGGATCAAAGATTCCTCGACTGGAAAGCCCGATGCCGCCGCTGCCCACCTCGCAGCCGCCGCCGCCGGGTACGTGCAAAAAGCAAACCTCAGGCCTCACTTTATAGTCCACCTCGCCATCAAAAGATTCTTGAAAAAAATTGTGACACACTTTCAGGAAAAGATGTTTCACTTTTTTGAGAAGACTTGTGATATTTTGACAAAAATGTATATTCCTCTAGTTTTAAACAAAAGTTTCAGATTATGCATATTTTTATAAAATTAATCATTTGGTCGGTTTTACCAAAAGGTGTCATGTTTTTGCGAAAGGTTTTATGAATTAATACACAAAGTTGTATATTTCTTGACATATGATAAGTCATACTAACAAAAAATGTGTTTTGTGTTTAGGTTGACTTTTTAAAAAAAAAATAAAAAGTGTTTTATTATAGATATATATTTTTCGAAAAAACATTATTTTTACAAAATATATATCATCACAAGTTATGCATTTTTTAATACTTCCATGCTCCTTTAAATCCTATTTTTTTTCCAAAAACTTTTCAAGTTTTATTTTATTGAAAAAAAGTTTTATATTTTACAAAAAGGTGTAATTTTAGTTTTAAAATGAATATGAAAGTATTATAAAAGATGTACTGTTTTAACGGTAAGTCAAAACAAAACGCATTTTACTAAAATATGTGTAGTAATTTTTACCCGCCCAATAAATAATCTAAAATGTCATCCTTTTAAAAAAACAAAAGGATATTTATTTACAAAAAGTTTTGTATTTAAATTAAAGAATACCGAAGAAAAAATTGTTTTTAAAAAAGTCCTTTTTGCCACTTGTAAAGTAAAATATTTTTATATCAATCAAATTTGCAATATTGTGATAAAGTCAGAAAAAAAATATTGTGTATTAAACTCAAACTCAATCAATGTCCTTTCGTGGCGTTAGCAGGCAAAATCCAATATTTTTGTCTTTTTCCATTCCAGACCGCAAGCCCGCCGCCCCCGCCCCACCCGCCGAAGCGGAACCCCCAAGCGAAGCAGCCCCCCCGCCCCCTCACGCGCCACCGCCCAATCAGCCCCACGCGCCCCCTCCGCTTCCTCACCGGCCGCCCCCGCCGCCGCCTTCCAACTACGTCATGTCCACCAGCGGCTCGTACATGTCGGGCGAGGGCTACCAAAGCCTGCAGTCCATGATGAAGACAGAAGCGCCCGCCTACGCGCCCCCCATGCCGCCCACATATGCGCCACCCATGCCGCCCTATCATGTGTACCCGCCGCCCAGCGCCCCGCCGCCAACCCATTCTCTGCCTAGCGGCTACCCGCCGCCCGCCATGCCTCCCAGCTACCCGCCGCCGGGCTACACCAACTTCCCTCCGCCGCCGCACATGCCGCCGACCCACGTGCCCCCGCCCATCGGCCTCCCCCCAGCCGGATACCCGCCTCCGCCCGTGCCGCAAGGCCAGCCGCAGGTGCCTCTGCCCCCACCGCCTGGCATGCCCATGAACCGCGGTGGCTGGATGAGATGAATCTCGGCGCAAGAACCCATCTGAGTGAGCTGTTTTTTTTTCTTACTTGAGTCGTACTTTGATTTGCCGGGTTACAAAATGTTTAATTTTCATGGTGTATACAGCCTTTTTTCACTTCAATTTGGTGTGCTTGTACTTTAGCCCCCTCAAAGCGACGTTTCCGCAATCTTGTCGTCGTCTCGTCGGGGTTTCCTCGTGACCAGGTGGACTTTTCCGCCCTCGTTTGCCTTCTTACCAAAGCGCCTTTCTGCTTCTCGCACTCCCCTATGGAGTCGTGGCAAATTGGCACTTGGGGAAAATAAATTAGCTTTTTGCTTCCATTGTTGTGTAGCTAGCTGTCGCCATTTACTGGGTTGATCATGCGTTGCAATTTATAGCTATGATGTTTTCAGGAAAAAAAAAATCGCCTTACCCTTTATTCAGAAATAATACGAAATATATTACTTGATTATGAAAAGCTTATGTGCTGGAGAAAAAAAACAAGGGCAGATTCGGAAGTCGTGCAAAAAGATAATCTAGAAAGGTTTACGTGCATGTTGCATCTCTGATTAAAAAAAATAAAAAGTCTTGACAAGTATTCAGTGGAAAAACAAAGTAACTGATAAGTAACTTGTAATTTATCTTTTTAATCAAAGCCTCAACGGCAACCAGGCAAAATAATGAAATGGGAATGTGCCGATTGATAGTGCCCAACAATATCCCTTAAACTCCAAAAACTGTTATCTTGGTAATTAACCTAAATTATAAGAAATTGTGCTGCCAATTCATCTTGTATCAACTTGGTCTTAAATTGACTGATAATTCGACCATATTCCAACATTTCCTGGTGTTGCCACAGGGGGGCAGAGTCGGTGCAAAAATGAAGCAAGGGGCTCTGTTGAATCAACTGTCGTTTTATTTTCTCTCCTTCGGATTCTAAACGTGGCCAATCCCTCCTTCTGCGATCGGCTCGGATGCGTGGACGGGAAGACGTTACAGTCATGCGAGCCACTACGGGCGGGAACGTCGGCGCAGTCGCTTGAATGAGGGTTCCCAATGCAAAACGCGGACAAGTCCAGACGTCTATATACAGTTTTCTACAAGAGAATCATGGCTTCCAATCGCTTCCTAGAAAAAAAGGACACTTTTTACTCTGAGTTAGTGGACGTGAATATATTAGGGCCACACTGAAGGACAACTATTTTTTTCAAGAGGAGCAGTCACATTTTACTACCAAATTTATGACTAAAATCACTAAGGTAACTTTGCAAAAAGCTCAACATCTTTTCTCCCCCTCTCCCCTGTTTTATCAGGAGAAAAACATTTTCACCCACATCTTTGAAAAAAAGTTTTTTTTTTAAATAATTCCAATAAATTGGCGTCTGGGGGAGAAAACAAATATATTTTTTCACCTTAAATTACTTGATTTCTCAGGTACCAAAAAAATACTGGTAATTGGAAAATAAGATTTTTTTTTTCCTTTCAGAAAACCTCTCTTAGTTCCACCTAATCAACCTTAAAAAATGTACCGGTACCTCTTTTCTCAAAGCCTTGTAACTTTTGTAAAAAAAAAAAAAAAGCTTTTGACCTTGATAAATTATCCTAGAAAAATTGTGAATGTGACTTTCTTCAGGCGGAAAAAAACATTGAAAAATAAAACTTTGCACCTTTTTTTTTTTTACTTTCATAGATTTTGTTCTTGATTAAAAAAATGCTTCACTACAAAAAATACTTGCCCAAACTAGGAATTGGGATTTTTTTTTTTTTAAAAAAGCTATTGGTAAATACTACTTCATATGTTGTACCCGTACTTGAGTATGTAAGGTCAGGGTTTAGTTTTTGAGTGTGGCCCTAATACTGCTTGCCTGTGAAAATGAAAGCGTAATCGTACGTATCATTGCGTTCTCTTGCTTCTGACGTCAGGAATTGTTTTTTTAGGTTTTGGGGGTACAGCTAACAAGTCAAGACGCACATTGTCAGAACCATAAAAAGTTGCGAAGAACATGCACAACGTCAACAGTCTTGTAAAGTGAGACGCTTTCCGCTTCCACGTGACGCCGACCTGAGAACGTGATTGTCGAGCATGCACACAGCATCCAAACGGGCTCGTATCATTGTTTCCAAAATCCAAGAAAAAAAAAAATCACCTTAATATTACTCCAAAGAGAGCTAGTAGCCACAGGATAACAAATAGTATTCACAACGTACGCAAATGCGTCGCTTGCGCCCTAAAAAGTTGATCACATGGCCACGCTGAAATAGCACCCACCACTGTTATTAGCGCGATGCTCAAAAGGGAAGGGGGGGGGGCGACTACGATAGCGATCACAATATCGTGATATTAAAATTGCCACAATATTAGTAGCAGCACATCGATTTAAAAGCCCAAGTTTTTTCCATTGGGGCAGTTCCAGCACCCTCTAGTGGTTAGTTTCATTTGATGCACCTGTTTAAGACCCACACTAATCGCCAATAGGAGTGCATGACTGGCCAAGCCTATTTCTTTCTGAATGCTTTTACTCTGTTTTCAGTACATATTGTGATGTTGTTTTTTTTAATATGAGCTGCTTCTTTTTTTGCAGTGTCGTGACATCCCTAGATTATGAGAATGAAGTTGGAACACTACATTTGGTCTTCTTTAAAAGTAGTATTCTTTCACGATGGTCAAGTTTCAATTTGAGAAATCTAAATTGGTGGGTGACTTTCCCACAAAAAGTATTAGCTAAAATCGTAATAGCCTACGTTTACTTAAAGGTAAGTCAACCCAAAACATTTTTTTCCAAGAATATGTTCACAGCAGGCCCACTAGTTGAAACGGGGCATTCTGATGGATATTGCGTTTCTGTAATATGATTTAATCCACCTGTTTTTGGCCATCTCTGGGGGCGGCCATTTTGTCACTTGTCTCGACAGAAGATGACATCACAACTGCTCAGGGCGCAGGTAATGACCTATCACCTGTTTTCTGAAGCTGAGCCATGATTGGTCGTTATCTGAGCCCTGAGCAGTTGTGATGTCATCTTCTGTCGACACAAGTGACAAAATGGCCGCCCCCAGAGATGGCCAAAAACAGGTGGATTAACTCATATTCCAGAAATGCAATATCCATCAGAATGCTGTGTTTCAACTAGTGGGCCTCCTGGGAACATATTCTTGAAAAAAATATGTTTTGGGTTTATTTCCCAAGTACTGTTAACTTTTGTTTACTTTTCCCCAAAAAGTATTGTAAGTGGTACCTTTTTATTTTTTAAACATAAGTACAATGGTGTAAGAATTTCATTCTTGGAACTTCCCCCCCCCCCCAAAATATCAGTAATTTTCCAACTTAGTATATAAATATTTTTTCCCCATCTGAGCATGGCCCTAATCGTTCATTGGTGCAACAGAAAAACAAAAGTAAGATGGTAACAATGAAATGTTCCTATTTGTTTTATACAGAATATACAACATTGACAACGATCTGAAGATGTTAACGAGCCCAAAAGGTGCTAAGTCACAGTGGATCCACACGACTTAACACTAAGAACCATTTCTACTTTTTTTTACTCACTAGTGATAAACATGACAGGGCACTGCTTTGTAAATGATTCTGAAACAATAAGAAAGTACAATTTTTAACATTAGGCTACACCTAAATCTTATCATAGAACTTAGAGCAATCATTTGTATTGCGTTAACCGACGCTAACAAGAAACCCGATACGGTTGTAGCACGCAGTATCCAGGACAGGAGCTAGGGGGCGCTACAGGGGCTGTTATCAAAAAAATTGGGACCATTTCTGCCACTTTTAGCGGCAACTGTGCTTGAAACCATGTTGCATTGGCTGGCCCCTTCTGTGTCTCTGGGCCCAAAAAGTCAAGTGGTCGCAACGTTGTGGTGAAGGTCAAAACTAACGCGCACTTGTTTATCCCAGTAGTGGCTGTGTGTGACGTGGATTCCAGGGTGATGGATGTTGCGCACCGCCGCCCCCCTGCTGGCCGGTGGCGGCCCTACAGAGGCCCCTTGAACTGGTTGCCTGACAGGTGCTGGCGGATGGACAGCTTGGAGCCGGCCGCGTCTCCCAGCTTCCTCCACACCACCTACACACGTAACAAAACGAGTGCATGAAAAAAGTATTCCAATTTTTTTGTATATTACTGTTTTCTCTCTTATTTGTGCATTTAATTCTACTGTTGACCACTAGACGGCAGCACCTCTGTTTTGACATGACAACGTATGTAGTATTTCAGTTTAACCTAATTTATGCTGATGCTTTTTACGCATACAGAAAACGTCAGTCGTTTCATTTTTTTTGTTTGGCCAAGATTGTTGGTGTATATTGTGAGATCTTATTTATCTATATTGTGAGAAGTCAACCCAAACATATTTATATTCAGGAATTTGTTCTATGCTGGCCTACTAGTTGAAAGACGGCATTCTGATGAATATGCATTTGTGGAATAAGAGTTAAGCAGCAAAATGCACTTGTTTTTAGCCATCTCTCAGGGCGGCCATTTTGCCACGTCTGTCGACTGAAAATGACATCACAGATGCTCAGGGCTCAGAGAACGACCAATCATGGCTCAGCTTCAGAAAATAGTAGGGCTGTGAGTGATTGGTCGTTACCTGAGCCCTGGGAAACTGTGATGTCATTTTCAGTCGACAGAAGTGGCAAAATGGCCGCCCCCAGAGATGGCTCAATTAACTATTTCTATTCCACAAACGCAATATTCATCAGAATGCCTTGTTTCAACTGGTGGGCCTGCAGAGAACATATTCTTGAAAAAAGTAAGTTTGGGTTGACTTCCTTTTTAAGATTGTTCATTTGGAAAAACGTTAACTCTCAGAACAGGGATCAGTGTACAATATGTTTTGTGTTTTTAAAGACATTAAAAAATGCTAAAATGGCGGGAGTGAAAGACAAAATGGATGCCGCCATCGTCATCCGCAGCTCATTAGTGGAATGACCTGATTTGCTGAATAAAAATTGAAAAACACCTTTTTGTTTGCTTGTTTTCATTGCAGCTCAGAATATCAAATGTAATAAGCAATCAGTTAGCAACAACTTGCATGCGATGTCTTTCAGCTTTTCCTCAAAAGTGGAAAGGTCTATTCTTGAAGAAATACTACTAACAATAAAAATGTTAAACACTTTATAATCTTAGTTGGGGTTTATCTATTGTTCAATATGAAGTGACCGCAAGTAAAATGCGTGTGTGTTTCTGCTTACATACGTTGCACATCTCCCTGACGATGGCCTTCTCTTTCTCGCTGAGGTCGTCCTCATAGTCTTCGGGAACTTGCTTGTCCAAGTTTTCGTGGACCTCCAAAACCTGCAGGACCCAAAGTCACATGAGCTGCCTTTGCAGCAGCCAAACAAAATTCGGGAGCGGCGGATGCCCGCTCCTTCCGCTCACCTTCATGGCGTGCACCACGGCCTCGGGCTTCTGGACGGACGACAAGTATCCCGTGGCCGGAGACGATTCGCTGGTGGGTAGACGACCCGAAACCTGAACGACAACAGCATTAGCCTGCACAACGCATGGCGGTCGGCTATGGCTTGAACCGACTACATATCACTTTCGCCACCAGACATCTTTAATGTGTGTGTGTGTGTGTGTGTGCGCGTCTACTGACCACGTTGTGCATGGCGTCCTGGCGTTGAGGCAGCGAGGACAGCTGCGACTCGGAGTGGTAAAGAGTCATCCCTTTCCGCAGGGATCGCAAGTCACCCGGGTTACACTGAAAACACAAAAACGATATGTTTGTCATTATGAATGAAATGATTACAAACAAAAGAAGTGCATTAACTTTGAACCCGCAGCCCAGAACAGAAGTAAACAGTGAGAGCAGAACACCTAACTGAAGAGCTTCAAAAGATAAGGGGCTAAAAACACCATTTGCTATACATGGTCGTTTTTTTCCACAATGCCTTATACTATACCCTTACTATACATGGTCTTTTTTTTTTTTTTTTTTTTACAAAGAACGCCTTACTATACATGGTGGGGGTTTTTTTTCGCAAAAAACGCCTTACTATACCCTTACTATACATGGTAGTTTTTTTTTGCAAAAAACGCCTTACTATACCCTTACCACATTTTTAGTAAAACACGCCTTGCTATACCTTTGCTATACATGGTCGTTTATTTTTTTTTTTTCCACAAGAAATGCCTTAATATACCCTTACCGCATTTTTAGTAAAACACGCCTTACTATACCCTTACCACGTTTTTCGAAAAAAACGCCTTACTATACATGGTCTTTTTTTTTTTTTTTACAAAGAACGCCTTACTATACATGGTGAGTTTTTTTCACAAAAAACGCCTTACTATACCCTTACTATACATGGTCTTTTTTTTTTTTTTACAAAGAACGCCTTACTATACATGGTGGGGGTTTTTTTCGCAAAAAACGCCTTACTATACCCTTACTATACATGGTAGTTTTTTTTTGCAAAAAACGCCTTACTATACCCTTACCACATTTTTAGTAAAACACGCCTTACTATACCTTTGCTATACATGGTCGTTTATTTTTTTTTTTTTCCCACAAGAAATGCCTTAATATACCCTTACCGCATTTTTAGTAAAACACGCCTTACTATACCCTTACCACGTTTTTCGAAAAAAACGCCTTACTATACATGGTCATTTTTTTTTTTTTTTACAAAGAACGCCTTACTATGCATGGTGAGTTTTTTTCACAAAAAACGCCTTACTATACCCTTACTATACATGGTCATTTTTTTTTTTACAAAGCACGCCTTACTATACATGGTGGGTTTTTTTGCACAAAAAACGCCTTACTATACCCTTACTATACATGGTCTTTTTTTTTTTTTTTCACAAAAAACGCCTTACTATACCCTTACTATACATGGTGGGTTTTTTTTGTTTTTTTTCGCAAAAAACGCCTTACTATACCCTTACTATACAATACATGGTCATTTTTTTTTTTTTTTTTTACAAAGAACGCCTTACTATACCTTTGCTATACATGGTCGTTTTTTTTTTTGTTTTTTTTACAAAAAACGCCTTACTATACCCTTACCACGTTTTTCGAAAAAAACGCCTTACTAGACATGGTCGTTTTTTTTTCACAAAAAACGCCTTACTATACCCTTACCACGTTTTTCGAAAAAAAACGCCTTACTATACCCTTACCACGTTTTTCGAAAAAAACGCCTTACTATACATGGTAGTTTTTTTTTACAAAGAACGCCTTACTATACCCTTACCACGTTTTTCGAAAAAAACGCCTTACTATACATGGTAGTTTTTTTTCGCAAAAAACGCCTTACTATACCCTTACCACGTTTTTCGAAAAAAACGCCTTACTAGACATGGTCGTTTTTTTTTCACAAAAAACGCCTTACTATACCCTTACTATACATGGTCATTTTTTTTTTTTTTTTTTTTTACAAAGAACGCCTTACTATACCCTTACCACGTTTTTCGAAAAAAACGCCTTACTATACATGGTAGTTTTTTTTTCGCAAAAAACGCCTTACTATACCCTTACCACGTTTTTCGAAAAAAACGCCTTACTAGACATGGTCATTTTTTTTCACAAAAAAACGCCTTACTATACCCTTACTATACATGGTCATTTATTTTTTTTTTTTTTTTACAAAGAACGCCTTACTATACATGGTGGGGTTTTTTGCACAAAAAACGCCTTACTATGCCCTTACTATACATGGTCTTTTTTTTTTTTTTTTTTACAAAGAACGCCTTACTATACATGGTGGGGGTTTTTTCACAACGCCTTACTATACCCTTACTATACATGGTAATTTTTTTTTTTTTTTTTTACAAAGAACGCCTTACTATACCCTTACCACGTTTTTCGAAAAAAACGCCTTACTATACATGGTAGTTTTTTTTTCGCAAAAAACGCCTTACTATACCCTTACCACGTTTATCGAAAAAAATGCCTTACTAGACATGGTCATTTTTTTTCACAAAAAACGCCTTACTATACCCTTACTATACATGGTCTTTTTTTTTTTTTTTTACAAAGAACGCCTTACTATACCCTTACCACGTTTTTCGAAAAAAACGCCTTACTATACATGGTAGTTTTTTTTCGCAAAAAACGCCTTACTATACCCTTACCACGTTTTTCGAAAAAAACGCCTTACTATACATGGTAGTTTTTTTTTCGCAAAAAACGCCTTACTATACCCTTACCACGTTTATCGAAAAAAATGCCTTACTAGACATGGTCATTTTTTTTCACAAAAAACGCCTTACTATACCCTTACTATACATGGTCTTTTTTTTTTTTTTTTACAAAGAACGCCTTACTATACCCTTACCACGTTTTTCGAAAAAAACGCCTTACTATACATGGTAGTTTTTTTTCGCAAAAAACGCCTTACTATACCCTTACCACGTTTTTCGAAAAAAACGCCTTACTAGACATGGTCGTTTTTTTTTCACAAAAAACGCCTTACTATACCCTTACTATACATGGTCATTTTTTTTTTACAAAGCACGCCTTACTATGCATGGTGAGTTTTTTTCACAAAAAACGCCTTACTATACCCTTACTATACATGGTCATTTTTTTTTTACAAAGCACGCCTTACTATACATGGTGGGTTTTTTTGCACAAAAAACGCCTTACTATACCCTTACTATACATGGTCTTTTTTTTTTTTTTTCACAAAAAACGCCTTACTATACCCTTACTATACATGGTGGGTTTTTTTTGTTTTTTTTCGCAAAAAACGCCTTACTATACCCTTACTATACAATACATGGTCATTTTTTTTTTTTTTTTTTACAAAGAACGCCTTACTATACCTTTGCTATACATGGTCGTTTTTTTTTTTGTTTTTTTTACAAAAAACGCCTTACTATACCCTTACCACGTTTTTCGAAAAAAACGCCTTACTAGACATGGTCGTTTTTTTTTCACAAAAAACGCCTTACTATACCCTTACTATACATGGTCATTTTTTTTTTTTTTTTAACAAAGAACGCCTTACTATACCCTTACCACGTTTTTCGAAAAAAAACGCCTTACTATACCCTTACCACGTTTTTCGAAAAAAACGCCTTACTATACATGGTAGTTTTTTTTTACAAAGAACGCCTTACTATACCCTTACCACGTTTTTCGAAAAAAACGCCTTACTATACATGGTAGTTTTTTTTCGCAAAAAACGCCTTACTATACCCTTACCACGTTTTTCGAAAAAAACGCCTTACTAGACATGGTCGTTTTTTTTTCACAAAAAACGCCTTACTATACCCTTACTATACATGGTCATTTTTTTTTTTTTTTTTTTTTTACAAAGAACGCCTTACTATACCCTTACCACGTTTTTCGAAAAAAACGCCTTACTATACATGGTAGTTTTTTTTTCGCAAAAAACGCCTTACTATACCCTTACCACGTTTTTCGAAAAAAACGCCTTACTAGACATGGTCATTTTTTTTCACAAAAAAACGCCTTACTATACCCTTACTATACATGGTCATTTATTTTTTTTTTTTTTTACAAAGAACGCCTTACTATACATGGTGGGGTTTTTTGCACAAAAAACGCCTTACTATGCCCTTACTATACATGGTCTTTTTTTTTTTTTTTTTTACAAAGAACGCCTTACTATACATGGTGGGGGTTTTTTCACAACGCCTTACTATACCCTTACTATACATGGTAATTTTTTTTTTTTTTTTTTTACAAAGAATGCCTTACTATACCCTTACCACGTTTTTCGCAAAAAACGCCTTACTATACATGGTAGTTTTTTTTTCGCAAAAAACGCCTTACTATACCCTTACCACGTTTATCGAAAAAAACGCCTTACTAGATATGGTCATTTTTTTTCACAAAAAACGCCTTACTATACCCTTACTATACATGGTCATTTATTTATTTTTTTTTTTACAAAGAACGCCTTACTATACCCTTACCACGTTTTTCGAAAAAAACGCCTTACTATACATGGTAGTTTTTTTTCGCAAAAAACGCCTTACTATACCCTTACCACGTTTTTCGAAAAAAACGCCTTACTAGACATGGTCGTTTTTTTTTCACAAAAAACGCCTTACTATACCCTTACTATACATGGTCATTTATTTTTTTTTTTTTTTACAAAGAACGCCTTACTATACATGGTGGGGTTTTTTGCACAAAAAACGCCTTACTATGCCCTTACTATACATGGTCTTTTTTTTTTTTTTTTTTTACAAAGAACGCCTTACTATACATGGTGGGGGTTTTTTCACAACGCCTTACTATACCCTTACTATACATGGTAATTTTTTTTTTTTTTTTTTTTACAAAGAACGCCTTACTATACCCTTACCACGTTTTTCGAAAAAAACGGCTTACTATACATGGTAGTTTTTTTTTCGCAAAAAACGCCTTACTATACCCTTACCACGTTTTTCGAAAAAAACGCCTTACTAGACATGGTCATTTTTTTTCACAAAAAAACGCCTTACTATACCCTTACTATACATGGTCATTTATTTTTTTTTTTTTTTACAAAGAACGCCTTACTATACATGGTGGGGTTTTTTGCACAAAAAACGCCTTACTATGCCCTTACTATACATGGTCTTTTTTTTTTTTTTTTTTACAAAGAACGCCTTACTATACATGGTGGGGGTTTTTTCACAACGCCTTACTATACCCTTACTATACCCTTACCACGTTTTTCGAAAAAACGCCTTACTATACATGGTAGTTTTTTTTCGCAAAAAACGCCTTACTATACCCTTACCACGTTTTTCGAAAAAAACGCCTTACTAGACATGGTCGTTTTTTTTCACAAAAAACGCCTTACTATACATGGTCATTTTTTTTTTTTTTTTTTTTTTTACAAAGAACGACTTACTATACCCTTACCACGTTTTTCGAAAAAAACGCCTTACTATACATGGTAGTTTTTTTTCGCAAAAAACGCCTTACTATACCCTTACCACGTTTATCGAAAAAAACGCCTTACTAGACATGGTCATTTTTTTTCACAAAAAACGCCTTACTATACCCTTACTATACATGGTCATTTTTTTTTTTTTTTTTTTTTTTTTTTTTACAAAGAACGCCTTACTATACCCTTACCACGTTTTTCGAAAAAAACGCCTTACTATACATGGTAGTTTTTTTTCGCAAAAAACGCCTTACTATACCCTTACCACGTTTTTCGAAAAAAACGCCTTACTAGACATGGTCGTTTTTTTTTCACAAAAAACGCCTTACTATACCCTTACTATACATGGTCATTTTTTTTTTTTTTTTTTTTACAAAGAACGCCTTACTATACCCTTACCACGTTTTTCGAAAAAAACGCCTTACTAGACATGGTCATTTTTTTTTTTTTTTTTTTTTTTTTTTACAAAGAACGCCTTACTATACCCTTACCACGTTTTTCGAAAAAAACGCCTTACTATACATGGTCGTTTTTTTTTCACAAAAAACGCCTTACTATACATGGTCATTTTTTTTTTTTTTTTTTTTTTACAAAGAACGCCTTACTATACCCTTACCACGTTTTTCGAAAAAAACGCCTTACTATACATGGTAGTTTTTTTTCGCAAAAAACGCCTTACTATACCCTTACCACGTTTATCGAAAAAAACGCCTTACTAGACATGGTCATTTTTTTTCACAAAAAACGCCTTACTATACCCTTACTATACATGGTCATTTTTTTTTTTTTTTTTTTTTTTACAAAGAACGCCTTACTATACCCTTACCACGTTTTTCGAAAAAAACGCCTTACTATACATGGTAGTTTTTTTTTCGCAAAAAACGCCTTACTATACCCTTACCACGTTTTTCGAAAAAAACGCCTTACTAGACATGGTCATTTTTTTTCACAAAAAAACGCCTTACTATACCCTTACTATACATGGTCATTTATTATTTTTTTTTTTTACAAAGAACGCCTTACTATACATGGTGGGGTTTTTTGCACAAAAAACGCCTTACTATGCCCTTACTATACATGGTCTTTTTTTTTTTTTTTTTTACAAAGAACGCCTTACTATACATGGTGGGGTTTTTTTCACAACGCCTTACTATACCCTTACTATACATGGTAATTTTTTTTTTTTTTACAAAGAACGCCTTACAATACCCTTACCACGTTTTTCGAAAAAAACGCCTTACTATACATGGTAGTTTTTTTTCGCAAAAAACGCCTTACTATACCCTTACCACGTTTATCGAAAAAAACGCCTTACTAGACATGGTCATTTTTTTTCACAAAAAACGCCTTACTATACCCTTACTATACATGGTCATTTTTTTATTTTTTTTTTTTTTACAAAGAACGCCTTACTATACCCTTACCACGTTTTTCGAAAAAAACGCCTTACTATACATGGTAGTTTTTTTTCGCAAAAAACGCCTTACTATACCCTTACCACGTTTTTCGAAAAAAACGCCTTACTAGACATGGTCGTTTTTTTTTCACAAAAAACGCCTTACTATACCCTTACTATACATGGTCATTTTTTTTTTTTTTTTTTTTTTTTACAAAGAACGCCTTACTATACCCTTACCACGTTTTTCGAAAAAAACGCCTTACTATACATGGTAGGTTTTTTTTCGCAAAAAACGCCTTACTATACCCTTACCACGTTTTTCGAAAAAAACGCCTTACTAGACATGGTCATTTTTTTTCACAAAAAAACGCCTTACTATACCCTTACTATACATGGTCATTTATTTATTTTTTTTTTTTTACAAAGAACGCCTTACTATACATGGTGGGGTTTTTTGCACAAAAAACGCCTTACTATACCCTTACTATACATGGTCATTTTTTTTTTTTTTTACAAAGAACGCCTTACTATACCCTTACCACGTTTTTCGAAAAAAACGCCTTACTATACCCTTACCACGTTTTTCGAAAAAAACGCCTTACTAGACATGGTCGTTTTTTTTCACAAAAAACGCCTTACTATACCCTTACTATACATGGTCATTTTTTTTTTTTTTTATTTATTTTTATTTATTTATTTTTTTTTTTTACAAAGAACGCCTTACTGTACCTTTTTTTTTTTTTACAAAGAACGCCTTACTATACCTTTGCTATACATGGTGTTTTTTTTTTTTTTTTTTTTCGCAAAAAACGCCTTACTATACCCTTACCACGTTTTTCGAAAAAAACGCCTTACTAGACATGGTCGTTTTTTTTTCACAAAAAACGCCTTACTATACCCTTACTATACATGGTCATTTTTTTTTTTTTTTACAAAGAACGCCTTACTATACCCTTACCACGTTTTTCGAAAAAAACGCCTTACTATACATGGTCATTTTTTTTTTTTTTACAAAGAACGCCTTACTATGCATGGTGAGTTTTTTTCACAAAAAACGCCTTACTATACCCTTACTATACATGGTCATTTTTTTTTTTACAAAGCACGCCTTACTATACATGGTGGGTTTTTTTGCACAAAAAACGCCTTACTATACCCTTACTATACATGGTCTTTTTTTTTTTTTTTCACAAAAAACGCCTTACTATACCCTTACTATACATGGTGGGTTTTTTTTGTTTTTTTTCGCAAAAAACGCCTTACTATACCCTTACTATACAATACATGGTCATTTTTTTTTTTTTTTTTTACAAAGAACGCCTTACTATACCTTTGCTATACATGGTCGTTTTTTTTTTTGTTTTTTTTACAAAAAACGCCTTACTATACCCTTACCACGTTTTTCGAAAAAAACGCCTTACTAGACATGGTCGTTTTTTTTTCACAAAAAACGCCTTACTATACCCTTACTATACATGGTCATTTTTTTTTTTTTTTTTTTTTTACAAAGAACGCCTTACTATACCCTTACCACGTTTTTCGAAAAAAACGCCTTACTATACATGGTAGGTTTTTTTTCGCAAAAAACGCCTTACTATACCCTTACCACGTTTTTCGAAAAAAACGCCTTACTAGACATGGTCATTTTTTTTCACAAAAAAACGCCTTACTATACCCTTACTATACATGGTCATTTATTTATTTTTTTTTTTTACAAAGAACGCCTTACTATACATGGTGGGGTTTTTTGCACAAAAAACGCCTTACTATACCCTTACTATACATGGTCATTTTTTTTTTTTTTTTTTTACAAAGAACGCCTTACTATACCCTTACCACGTTTTTCGAAAAAAACGCCTTACTATACATGGTAGTTTTTTTTCGCAAAAAACGCCTTACTATACCCTTACCACGTTTTTCGAAAAAAACGCCTTACTAGACATGGTCGTTTTTTTTCACAAAAAACGCCTTACTATACCCTTACTATACATGGTCATTTTTTTTTTTTTTTATTTATTTTTATTTATTTTATTTTTTTTTTTACAAAGAACGCCTTACTGTACCTTTTTTTTTTTTTACAAAGAACGCCTTACTATACCTTTGCTATACATGGTGTTTTTTTTTTTTTTTTTTTCGCAAAAAACGCCTTACTATACCCTTACCACGTTTTTCGAAAAAAACGCCTTACTAGACATGGTCGTTTTTTTTTCACAAAAAACGCCTTACTATACCCTTACTATACATGGTCATTTTTTTTTTTTTTTTACAAAGAACGCCTTACTATACCCTTACCACGTTTTTCGAAAAAAACGCCTTACTATACATGGTAGTTTTTTTTTCGCAAAAAACGCCTTACTACACCCTTACCACGTTTTTCGAAAAAAACGCCTTACTAGACATGGTGGGGTTTTTTGCACAAAAAACGCCTTACTATGCCCTTACTATACATGGTCTTTTTTTTTTTTTTTTTTTACAAAGAACGCCTTACTATACATGGTGGGGTTTTTTTCACAACGCCTTACTATACCCTTACTATACATGGTAATTTTTTTTTTTTTTTTTTTTTACAAAGAACGCCTTACTATACCCTTACCACGTTTTTCGAAAAAAACGCCTTACTATACATGGTAGTTTTTTTTTCGCAAAAAACGCCTTACTATACCCTTACCACGTTTATCGAAAAAAACGCCTTACTAGACATGGTCGTTTTTTTTCACAAAAAACGCCTTACTATACCCTTACTATACATGGTCATTTTTTTTTTTTTTTTTTTTTTACAAAGAACGCCTTACTATACCCTTACCACGTTTTTCGAAAAAAACGCCTTGCTAGACATGGTCGTTTTTTTTCACAAAAAACGCCTTACTATACCCTTACCACGTTTTTCGAAAAAAACGCCTTACTAGACATGGTCATTTTTTTTCACAAAAAAACGCCTTACTATACATGGTCATTTATTTATTTTTTTTTTTACAAAGAACGCCTTACTATACATGGTGGGGTTTTTTGCACAAAAAACGCCTTACTATGCCCTTACTATACATGGTCTTTTTTTTTTTTTTTTACAAAGAACGCCTTACTATACATGGTGGGGTTTTTTTCACAACGCCTTACTATACCCTTACTATACATGGTCATTTTTTTTTTTTTTTTTTTTTTTTTACAAAGAACGCCTTACTATACCCTTACCACGTTTTTCGAAAAAAACGCCTTGCTAGACATGGTCGTTTTTTTTCCACAAAAAACGCCTTACTATACCCTTACTATACATGGTCATTTTTTTTTTTTTTTTTTTACAAAGAACGCCTTACTATACATGGTGGGGTTTTTTTCACAAAAAACGCCTTACTATACCCTTACTATACATGGTCATTTTTTTTTTTTACAAAGAACGCCTTACTATACATGGTAGTTTTTTTTCGCAAAAAACGCCTTACTATACCCTTACCACATTTTTAGTAAAACACGCCTTACTATATCTTTGCTATACATGGTCGTTTTTTTCACAACGCCTTACTATACCCTTACTATACATGGTCATTTTTTTTTTTTTTTTTTTTTTTTTACAAAGAACGCCTTACTATACCCTTACTGAACATGGTCATTTTTTTTACTTTTTTTTTTTTTTTTTTTTTTTTACAAAGAACGCCTTACTATACATGGTGAGTTTTTTTCACAAAAAACGCCTTACTATACATGGTGGGGTTTTTTGCACAAAAAACGCCTTACTATACATGGTCTTTTTTTTTTTTTTACAAAGAACGCCTTACTATACATGGTGGGGTTTTTTGCACAAAAAACGCCTTACTATACCCTTACTATACATGGTCATTTTTTTTTTTTTTTTTTTTTTTTTTTTTTTTACAAAGAACGCCTTACTATACATGGTGAGTTTTTTTCACAAAAAACGCCTTACTATACCCTTACTATACATGGTCATTTTTTTTTTTTTTTTTCACAAAAAACGCCTTACTATACCCTTACTATACATGGTAGTCTTTTTTCACAACGCCTTAAAATACAAGGTCTTTTTTTTTTTTTTTTTTTTTTTTTTTTTTTTTTTACAAAGAACGCCTTACTATACCCTTACTATACATGGTAGTTTTTTTTTGCAAAAAACGCCTTACTATACCCTTACCACATTTTTAGTAAAACACGCCTTACTATATCTTTGCTATACATAGTCGTTTTTTTCACAACGCCTTACTATACCCTTACTATACATGGTAAATTTTTTTTTTTTTTTTACAAAGAACGCCTTACTATACCTTTGCTATACATGGTCATTTATTTTTTTTTTTTTTTACAAAGAACGCCTTACTATACATGGTGGGGTTTTTTGCACAAAAAACGCCTTACTATGCCCTTACTATACATGGTCTTTTTTTTTTTTTTTTACAAAGAACGCCTTACTATACATGGTGGGGTTTTTTTCACAACGCCTTACTATACCCTTACTATACATGGTCATTTTTTTTTTTTTTTTTTTTTTTTTTACAAAGAACGCCTTACTATACCCTTACCACGTTTTTCGAAAAAAACGCCTTGCTAGACATGGTCGTTTTTTTTCCACAAAAAACGCCTTACTATACCCTTACTATACATGGTCATTTTTTTTTTTTTTTTTTACAAAGAACGCCTTACTATACATGGTGGGGTTTTTTTCACAAAAAACGCCTTACTATACCCTTACTATACATGGTCATTTTTTTTTTTTACAAAGAACGCCTTACTATACATGGTAGTTTTTTTTCGCAAAAAACGCCTTACTATACCCTTACCACATTTTTAGTAAAACACGCCTTACTATATCTTTGCTATACATGGTCGTTTTTTTCACAACGCCTTACTATACCCTTACTATACATGGTCATTTTTTTTTTTTTTTTTTTTTTTTTACAAAGAACGCCTTACTATACCCTTACTGAACATGGTCATTTTTTTTACTTTTTTTTTTTTTTTTTTTTTTTTTACAAAGAACGCCTTACTATACATGGTGAGTTTTTTTCACAAAAAACGCCTTACTATACATGGTGGGGTTTTTTGCACAAAAAACGCCTTACTATACATGGTCTTTTTTTTTTTTTACAAAGAACGCCTTACTATACATGGTGGGGTTTTTTGCACAAAAAACGCCTTACTATACCCTTACTATACATGGTCATTTTTTTTTTTTTTTTTTTTTTTTTTTTTTTTTTTACAAAGAACGCCTTACTATACATGGTGAGTTTTTTTCACAAAAAACGCCTTACTATACCCTTACTATACATGGTCATTTTTTTTTTTTTTTTTCACAAAAAACGCCTTACTATACCCTTACTATACATGGTAGTTTTTTTTCACAACGCCTTAAAATACAAGGTCTTTTTTTTTTTTTTTTTTTTTTTTTTTTTTTTTTTACAAAGAACGCCTTACTATACCCTTACTATACATGGTAGTTTTTTTTTGCAAAAAACGCCTTACTATACCCTTACCACATTTTTAGTAAAACACGCCTTACTATATCTTTGCTATACATAGTCGTTTTTTTCACAACGCCTTACTATACCCTTACTATACATGGTAAATTTTTTTTTTTTTTTTACAAAGAACGCCTTACTATACCTTTGCTATACATGGTCGTTTTTTTTTTTTTCCCACAAAAAATGCCTTAATATACCCTTACTGCATTTTTAGTAAAACACGCCTTACTATATACCCTTACCACGTTTTAAAAAAAAAACGCCTTACTAGACATGGTCGTTTTTTTTCACAAAAAACCACATACTATAGTAAGCCTATCGCCTTACTATACATGGTCGTTTTTTGGGGGTTTTTTTCCACAAAAAACGCCTTACCACATTTTTAGTAAAACACGCATTACCATGTTTAAAAAAAAAAACCTTTCTATACGCTTACAACATTTTTCGAAAAAAAAAAAAAAAAAAACGCCTTACTTTACTCTTACCAGTTTTTTCGAAAAAAAAAGCACCTTACTATACATCATTTCATTTTTTTCATATATATATATATATATATATATATATATATATATATATATATATATATATATATATATATATATATATATATATATATATATATATATATATATATGCATGTGCGAGATTCAAACCCGTGCCCTTAGGTTTACAATCCCACGACTCTATACTCTCAGCCAGTAGAGAGCTGAAAAGCAAGACTGCTCATTGTCACGCCTATTTGTCCCACTAACCTTTTCCCGTCCTTCCCATAGTGCAGGAGGATCTTTACTCTGCTTTTAAATCGTTCAAAGAATCTCGTCACATTTGTCTGCAGGGCTTGGTGGCTGGGGAAATGTCAAGTCATCTGAACTGAAACAAACCCATCAATGATCTCATCGGAATAATAAGAGCGACGTTGCCCGGTGGCAAACTTCCATATTTAGCGTCACAAATGACAAAATCGGACACCATTGGGCAATGTCAATTTAAAGTAAATTCATTTTTTCTTTAAATAAGATGCTTACAAATAAGATTGTTGGTGCACAAAACATTGTTTTTGTTGATTAGAGTGTGTAGGCTAGTTTGTCCAGGCTAAAACAATTAGTGTTGTCGTAGTTGTTTATCAAAAGCATATTACCACTAACTCCTCCTAAGTGTCGTGTTGCAGAAGAAGTGTGAACATGTTACTTTGACATAGTTAAAGAATTGTTTTTAACATACTAACCAGTTGTCACTATTTATTTCCCAATCATTTTCTATCCTTGCACAGGAATTTTTTTTTTGGTGTGGAATAGTGTGCCAGCCTGGACAGGCTAACAATTTGTTTTTTCATAGTTTTTTACCCAGATAATTAGCATTTAGCGCTAATTTTGCAGAAGAAGCATCATATTCTTTTTGTATAAAATGTGGGAATAAATGTTTGTTTTGTTAAAATACATTTTTTGTTGTGTTATTAATATTTGCTACTATTTTCAGCTAGTTGCGTTGGTAGCCTGATTTTTGTACGTGAAATTGTGCAAAGTCTACAGAAAGAGCTAATGAGTCTTGTTTCTCAATAAATCCCCACAAGTGAGCCTTTTTTTTTTATTTTCTAAAGACTTTATAAACCTTTCTGATGCATCGCGCAACTCTCGCCCGAGGCCCAAGTGAGTCATTATCTTCCGAAACGCCGGCGCGGCAAACACGGCGGAGCGCGCTAACATAACATGCGAGTTGTGTGTTTAGCCAATTTCTGCCTTGTGTGGGAACGTGCACACCTGCTCTCCTCCTGCTCGTGTCTTTGCCGGTGAATTTGAACAGGTTAACAGCGTCCAATGGGAAGGTCAACATTCCTGTGGTAAGAGACTTTTGTTCCTTTCAAGCTTAAAGGAGGAAGTTTAACAACCAGGGCGACTAATCCACGTCCGTCCGTCCCCCACCCCAAAAGACACTTCTGATTCACGGACAATCCTTCCAAAGGAGAGCTGTTCAAAAGAAAGCTCTCAATGCATTATGGATGCGCGGCTCTACCTGTGTCACTCTTGTAGTCTCAAATATTTATGCCACCGCCGCTGGCAGACGTCCCGGCAAGCCGAGACAAGAGCAACTTCTTTAATGCACCACAGAGAAAATGTAGCCTTTGCTCGCCGTGCAAGGGAAAGATTCGTGGACAGCAAAAGCCCCAAAAAAGGCGTGGCCACATGGGACAAACATCATCCTATCAAACTGCTTTGATTTAAGACTATGCTAGGTTAAAAGTCATTAGCTGCTGATCTTATCTTAACACAAAGACAAGCGATTTTGATTTCTGCTGTTAAAATCAAATAGCAATGTCACTAAATTGAACATGCGCTCAATCCCATGTTAAATGTAACCACATTGTTCAAATGACAAACAAAACGCCCTCAGGGTGAAGCTATTAGCTGTTAGCCTATAATCAGCCATAATCTTTGAATCAAGTTAAATGTTTTAACGCAAATTTCATTTCAGCCTTAAAAGGAATTATGTTAGAAGAAACAGGCTCTTTTGCATTAGTTGCTAGCCTTGCTTGGATTACGCGCGGTTAGCCATAATTTCGGCGTCACGTTTCAGCCCTTATCTCGATAATCTAATGCAGATTTGATTCGAACCTTGACCCTAACTATGTTGTTCGGATTACACAGTAAAAAATAAAATACCACAAGGCTAAAACTGTTAGCTAAGTTAACCAAGAATCTGCGGTTTGAGTATTCACAGATTTGATGTTAAACATGACTACATTGTGCCAGGGGTGGAGCCATGGCTGGGCCCACCCAGATTGACAGACTGCCCGCCCACCCACCCAGTGAGATCCATGAAGAAAATATATACTTTTACATTTTGTGTAAATTACGATTAAATTATTTTCGAATTTGTGTTTCGTTGTGATTTTGTTTTTATTTGATTGAATATTGATAATGACAATTGTGCTTGTCTAAGGAAGATCTGAACTTCATATCATTCAGTCATTTTAGCATTGTGCTCAGTGAGAGAAACATTCAGGCCCACCCAGGTTCTGGCTCCGCCCCTGCATTGTGCAGATGTTTTGTTTGTGTGCGTGTCCACCCGAAAAGCTGAGCAGAAAGTTCCGCCACCAGAGAGAGACGAGTGAGTGGAAAAAAGATGAGCAGTTACCTTCTTCATTTGTATCTGCGATAAACTATAACGGCTATGAGCCTGCAGAAGGAAAAACAGCAACACTGTTGACCAGGTTTAGGTACACTATAAGGGGGGAAAAAAACTACAATAAAAAAAATAAAAACAAAAAATGAAAATAAAAGAAATAAGCAGGGACAGTTTGGTGAAATAATTTCAGTAAAAATGACAGAAACTTCCAAACCAATTCATGACAGTCTACAGAATTTGCTTTATTTATGGAAAGCAAAATGAAAAATCAAATAAAAATAATAAACAAAAATAAACAAATGGTCTTGTGAAATATGAGGGTGGTGAAATAAAACCATAAAGTGACAATGCCGTTAAACAATTTTATACTTAATTAAAATTGAAAAGATCAAGAAAAACGTATCACAATCTAGTGATTTTTTTTTTTTTTTTAACGTGCAAAAAACGAAGCTGCGGCCAGTCCAGTGAAATGATTTTAAAAATATTTTCTTTTAAATAAAGCAATGGCAAGCTCGTAGAATATAATTTGGAAAACATTTAAATGAGTTAAAAAAAAGAAACTGAAGAAAAAAATGTATGAAACGGATTGACTGAAATCGAAATAGAGCAGTGAAACATTCTGGCAAAAGTCGTCGTCGTCATTATCGTTTATGATGAAAAGAGAACACAAACTGAGGCGATGTCACGTGTTTGTCAGACGTACGCCATCGTCGCGTCAATAACGAGCAATGCTTATGCCTCCGAGCAGACTGACGTGACCTCGCCGCGAACCCCTTTCACTTCCCAAAAGTCCCCGCCGCCCCCGCCGCTCCCCCTCCCCCTCCCACCTCCGCGCTGGCATCTTCCAAACGCGGGCGAAGTCATCGGAAGGTTAACGCGGTTGGATTGTGTCATTGAGCGTCTGCTCGCTCTTTTTGCCACGGGGGCAAACCGACGCTCGCCATTGAAGCCTCCCGCCATGAATTAAACATGGCTCAACATCGAGACGCACGCAGGCAGGCGGGCGGGCACTGCCGATGATTCTCATCAGCGCCCCGCGCAAAAAAAAAAAAAAAAAGTATCTTCCGGAAGAGTTCAAACCCCGGCCGCCGGAGGATCTTTTGGTCGACCGCCGTTTGACCATCTCGGCAACATCGCAGTCTGCATCAAAAGTACTCAAAAGCGTCAAGCGCCTTCCAGCTAATCAATTTGAGCTCCGAGAAACGGCGTGAAAGACACGGGGGTCACACGTGCCCGACCCATGTGGATTTTTTTTCCTTTTAGGCTCATGCAGATATTTGGCTGAATATAATTCAGCCAATTAATCAACTGATTCATTAAAAAAATAAATAAAAAATACATAGTCAGTCACGTGACTCGATTGGGAAAGGCTTTGGTTCTCATCAAGCATTTTGGGCCATATCCAACTGAAGTGACGCGGGTCGTCACCGTGATGGCTCACCTGCGACAGCAGCTTGTTGTTGTCATCCTCCAGGATTCGCACTTTGGTCTCCAGCTGCCGGATGTAGTTGGAGGAGGGATCTGCAGAAGAAGAAGAAGAAAAGAGGGGAGGAGACAACATTAGCATTTCAAAAGACGTCAAGACGGAGAAGAGCGAGGCGGCAGCCGGCGGCGGAAGGCACACAGGAGTGCACGCAGGTCGGCATATGCAAGGAAGTTGACGTCACCTGAAGCGCACGCTGCCAAACGGACTTCTGTTCGTTTTTTCAAATGCAATTGTCGGCCTTTTATGATTTTCATTTATCACTTTCAGAGAGGATATGTTTGTGTAAGTTAACCATTTCATTTTCCGACCTGGAAAAGGGTCATGCGAAATGTTTTTTAAAAATAAATGAATCCAAATAATTATGAAAAAGTGACAGTGAGTGAAACATTGAAAAAGTAAAAAAAAAAAAACATTTCACTTAAATGTTGCAAACTAAAATGACAGTTTTATTCAATTATTTAAGTTAAAATAAATTTGGTGAGGCAAAATAGACTGCGATTGAAAGTGATTATTTGAACAAAAACCTAAAAATAATTTTTAAAAGTTAATTTTAAATTATAATCATTCACATTAAATGATGTCATATGTTTAGTTAAACTTAGTTTTTATTTAGAAATTAAATTTGACAGGCAAATAGCAAAAAAAGAAAAAGAATTAAGAGTCAAGATAAAATTAGAAAAATAAAAAGGAAAATGAAATTAGTATACAGCAACATGGGTTATATTTTTACAAGATTGTTTTTTGTTAAAAAGCTAAAGAAAATGGATAGTATCATTTTTTTTTTTAAATAATCACACTTGGCACCCCACAATGAAAATATATGAGTATGCGTTCTGACTGCCACTCTTCCTTTCATCTCGACATGTGTTTAAATGATATATGCACTTGGAAAGGGGGGAAAGAAAAAAAGACAAAAAAAAAAAAAAAAACAGCTGTTCAAGGAATGCCGGGTTCAAAAGCGTAAACCTTCCCTGGGCGATTCTCCCCGTCTGACCTGACGTCCTCTCGCATTCTTTCCTGCCGCACGTTTGCGGTAAAAGCGGCAAACGAGCATCACACATCCGTCACGTCTCGGCCGAATTTCCCCGCTTGCCGCTGTTGCTCGCCATTACGCGACGACGGGTTCAAACAGGGGACAGGAGCCGCGTGAGGCGCGCCATCCCGGTCCCTGTAGGTGGCGCCGAGCTTGTTCTCCAAAAAAAAGCCGCGTTTCATCGACACCCCCATCAAAGCTCGAGTCAGGCGGCGCGTCGCGACGCATCCGCTTGCTTTTGTTTGTTAAGTGCAAAGACAGACAAAAGACACCTGGCAACACTCTTCTCTTCGGCGCATTATATATTTATATAAAAGTTTGAAAAGTTTTCTTTGGCGTCGCGTAATGCAGCGGTCCCCCACTATATCACGTCCTTCTCAGTGAGCAGAGAGGGGAGGTGTGAGCAGTTACGAGCGGAGGAGGGAGCAAGACAAAAAGCGACAAACTGATGCCTTTTTTTGCTCGGTTGATTGTGCATTGTCCTAAAAAAAAATGATAATAATAACAAAATGGCGCCAGCGGGTGCTAGTTAGCCGCTAAGACAACAGCACGGTTCTAAAAATAGCTCACCAGTGATAGGACACTCATTGTACACCTTAGCCACCGCAGTGTTGTAAAACAAAGAGCAGCGGTGTACGCGTACAAAGCACAAAGACTCGGAGGCCGCTAATCTCCCGGTTGTGCCTTGTGACCCGCTAATCTGGACTCATCTGATGCTGGCCTGACCTTTGGCTACCACTCAAGCCGATTAAAGTGAAGGTTCCTCAACCTTCGTCGCGCAACAAAGACGAACCAATGAATGCGCATCCTTGCTTATTCAAGCTCCTCTCTTATTGGCCGCAAGAATGTAAACAGGAAGTTGGGTTTTACGAATGGGAGACAAACACATTTTCAGGAGCGAATTCATCTTAATTGACAGGGTGGATTTACAGTGGATCACTTCCTGACTTGACTTCAGAGTTGTTCTAGTTTCAAAACATAGGAAATACACTCAAGGATAGTCTGAAAAAAAAAAAAAAAAACAGGTTTAGCTCCAAGATGACGCCTCGCTCACTTTGCATTTCTATTTCAATTGGAAACTTTACCTCTGTCCACAATGTTGCAAAATGAAGTTGAAATTAAATGTAAGTGTTTAATATTCATAGTTTCAACCACTAATAGAAGAAATTATAAATATTTGTAGGGATTGCTCACGTTTTTTTTCTTTACAGAGATTACCGCATAATTTTTTTAAATTTTTTTTTTTACTATTAACTCTTAACCTCCAATCCGATCTAGCATCTGATTTGAACGCACACACACGCACACACACACGTGAAGCCACATGCAAATCGCCTGTTTTTGTGGGTATCCAATTCAGGACTTGAGCTTGATCCAGCAGAATCCGCAACGGGGGGCCGCGTTTAAACCTTAGCGTCATGTCCGAGTGGTCCTAGCGCTAATCCGTCACGGAGGGTCTGCCTCGCACGCACTCTAGTCAGAAGCATTCTCTTTAAAGAACTAAAACTTGCTCAGTGTTGCAGTGTCTCACTACAAAAAGATTTAAACGCCTAAACACTCATTTGTAAATAGCAAAAATAAATAATTGTCCTCTTTTTGATAATCATTTTATTGAAATAAATCATGTTTCAAACAAAACAAATTGCTGAATTTAAATTAATCAATACAGATATTATTTTTAATGGAAAAAAAAGCCCAGTATATTACATGAATATATTTTTGTATGATTAAATAAAATTAAAAAAAACATTCTTGAAACCTTAATACATTTTAAAAAATTTAAACTACTCAAATATTTTTTTAAATAAAATAAAACAATTAATTTGAAGTAGTAGTAGTAGTCTTTTAAATTATGACTATTTTTTTAATAAAGTGGGAAGGGGAATTGAAGTAAAACATTTTCTTTATATTATTGTGTTCAGTGTTCAAAGTTAGGTGAAAAACAGGTGAGCCGTGACTGGTTGTTACATGAACACCTGTGATATCATTTTCAAGCGACAGCAAAATGGCCGCCCCCTTTGCTCCTTCATTCGGAAGCCACAAATGCAAAACTCATCAGAATGTCACCTTTAGACTAGTGGGGGCGCATACAACACATTGTTGTAAAGACCATTTTTGATTTACCCCTTTTTACACAAAAATCATTTCAATACTACTATACTTAGTGCAAAATATTTGTATGCTTTTTTTTTTTTTTTTTTTTTCTATTCCAATGACTTTGCAAGCACTCGCTTGGCCCAACAATCAGAGCCTCCTCTGCTTCTCTTCTCGTGCGTCCTTTGATGCCGCCATCCCCCGCGAGGACGGCGGTCTGGCCTAAAATAAACTCATTAGCCGGCGGGACGGGAGTTGAGCGCGCCAGCCGCTCTTTTAAGAGGGGCCGTTATTATTTGGCCATTTGCGGCGCAAAGCACGGCAACATTCACACCTCCCCCGCGCGTGTTTGTGTGACGCGCGGTTGACGTGGGCAGTGGCACCACGGGCCCTCGCCGGCGCCCTACCTCCGTGGCCAGCGCGCGTCACTTTCAATCACGTCACTGCGCCACTGTGACCCACTTCCAGCAGCCTCTCTCTCCTCCAACCCGTCGGCGTACCGGCGCGCTCTGCCCGCCGTCCCTCTCTGACCCGGACGACGTCTTTTCTGGGTGCGCAGCGAGTAGAGAAAGTCTGCACACCCCTGTTGAAATGCCAGGATTATTTCAAAACTATCCGCCGTCGTACAGCTCAATTGAAGGAAAGCATTTGAAATCTGGCGCACGGAACTGTTCAACGTTCACAATTTTGTTGGAAAACTGTTAAAAAAATAAAAAAAAAAATGGAACAAATCTCAAATCTTTTCTGATTTGAAGTCAATTTGCTATGTTGACGCAATGTACCGTTCATCCAAAAACCAAGTGAAATATCACACATCTGTTTCTCCACAGTCCCACTCGTCCACTTTGTTTCCCTATGTGCATTTTTTTTCCCCTCCTCTTTTGTCCGAGACGCACCCTTTCACACGAGCACTCTTTCCCACTCCCACTCCCACCCATGGGACAACAGGCGGGACGGAGTTTACGGCGGGTCAACGCGGGCCGTCTCGCCCGGGGAGGACGGGAGGGGAGCGGCCAGTCGGGCCCTTTCATAACAAATCAATGGCACGCCGAAAGGAGCGCGGCCGGCATCAAAGGAGCTAGGTGAAACAGGGGGGGGGGGGGGGGGGGGGGGGAGTCATCTCCGTATGTTTTCAAGTCAGATCTTCAGGCTGTTTAGCAGCCTGCTGAGAAGGGAGCTCCCTGAGCTTTTAGGGGTCCACTTTCATCTGCTCCAAGGCAGATTTGGAGGCTCCCCTGTGATCAGATTGTGTGCTCAGTGTGGGCAATTACCTCAAGATGTTCAAGGGGAAAATGGCATTCAAAGTGCTCCGTTCAGACTCGGAGCGGTAAACCATAAATGCTAAAGGTGGCTTGGCTTTTTTTTTTTTTTTGGGGCACTGTTTTATTGCACAAGCACTAGTTGATTTCGCTTTACGATTGTGACGATTAGGAATTTCAAAACACAATTACACTGACGTATTTATATGGATAAATGACATGAAAGAGTTCAAAACCTTTTTTTTTTTTAAACTATGTGTTTTGTTTATTAGAAATATCCAATTTAAAGAACTACACGACTGACATTTTGAAATTGAAAAATATGTCTTATTAAAAATAACCTCAATCCAAATGACTGAATATGTTGCTAATGTATGTATACAAAATTATTAAATTACATACATACTTTTTCAAAAATCCTGGTTTATTCATTATCAAACAAAGTATTAAACTACTAAAATATTTTAAATAAGTATCTTGTTCATATTCATAATCAATTCTTTTAAAAACATCTGTCTTTTTTAATACAATTAATTGACATTTTTACATAAAAACTACTAATTAAGTATAGCATATTGTATTATTAGTTCTTTTTTGTTCAAATGATTTCATGAAAATGATTATAGTCCCTCTTAAACTCGTCTTCATTACAATTATGACAACTCAAACGTCAATTTTTTTTTTTTTTTATGGCTGGAAATGAAAATGCAATGAATGGATTGACTTGAATTGTTTGTTTCCTCGGCGCAACTCCCTGGAGGGATCTTGAAAACAATTGACTTGCTGACACGATGGAGGATGTAATTACAGTCCCCGCCGCCCTTCACTCAATTTGCAGCGAGGTCGCCCGGGACGCGCTAATGTCGCGACGCTTGTTGCCGTCTATTAGGTCGAATTTGCGTCTGGCGTCGGGGAGCGAGCCGCCTGTCAAGCGACTCCGGGCGGGGAAAGCGCGCGGGGGCTTTTATTTATAGCCGTGGCAGACGCGCGTGGTGTTGCTGTCGCACGTGGTGACGGGTAACTCCCCTGTCGCCTCCGGCGCAGTCGCCGCTGACGCCCGTGGTTTTTATCACACGCGTACTTTGGAATAAAACGTCAGGGTTTGTTTTCGGGACGTTCCGACAAAGCGAAAACAGGCTCACTAGGTAATGACAGCATCAAGGTATCACGATACACTTTTGCAATACAGCTCATTGTTTTAGTTTGTATGTGTTGCTGCACCATGTGTGTTAAGCGTTTGTTTGAAGGTTTATAATTTGGTCACAGCGACGCTAATATCCGTTCGCCCAATTCTAATGTTTCACATTCTATGTTAGCATTAAGCAAAAAAAACTTTCATTAGTGATTCGCTGGAAAATTTTGGGGTATCAATGTACTCGCTACATTCCCAATTAAAATGAATTGAAATGTCATTAATGTGTTCCTTCATCATTTTTGTTATGAGATAAACAAAAATAGGGCAGGCTAAAATAGCTAGCGTTCTGGTTTTGTCAAACAAAAAAAACAACAACAACAACAAAACGATTAATTGGTCGCGCCCTCGTTGTAAAAAAATATTTTCATCATAATCACAGGACGAAACGGCATGATCAAGTATCTGTGCTTGGCGAGTACTCAAGTGTAAGAATTTTACTCTTTCTCTGTCTGACAAAAAGTGGTCAGTTTTTGTGCAGGCCAACTTCCGGCCGTGTGGATGCTTAGTGGACCCCGAGTGCGATGTGGCCTTAATCTTTTGATTAGGCTGGAAGAACCGCAATATGGACGCCGTTTGGATTTAATCCCGTGACATCAAACCCGCGGGGATTATATTTGCACCGCAATCTTAATTACTGCCCTTGTGTGTGTGTGTGCGTGCTGGCTATTTACAGAGCAAGATACAACGGAACAGATTAGCGACGGATTGCTCGGGGCTATCGTTTGTTTGTCTGAGGAACGCCAAAACACTTGATCTTCTCCTTTAAGGATGCAGACATGCGTCATCCGGGGAGGGAGAAAAACGGCAAGCAGGAATGCTCTTGCAGTTGTTCGGATGCGATCTGACGAGGCCAAGTCAGTAAAGCCAATCAAGTCGCTGGCCGATCGATGAGAGCGCAGCGCAAACTTTGATTTCAAAATATTTTAACATGATTGCAAACTCATCCTACAAAATTAGCCTTAAAAAGAAATGGCTAATAAAACATTTGATTTGTGAAAAAAAAAAAAGGTAAAGCTGCCATAATTTCCACTAACAACCCAGACTATACTTGGCTCCTCCTCAAAAAAAAAAAAACAACGTCCCTTAGTCTCTTTAAACCATCACACACATTTCAAGTCACATATGGATGGCAATCCCAAGTGCACAAAAATAATACCTCACATGCGAATATTGTAAAATGCTTTAAAATCCATATGAACAATGAAATACTTTATTTGTTTACATATATTGTGGGAGGGAGAAATGTATCACTTCAGCATTCTGCCTTGACAGCAATTACTCCTTTGCTATTAGCCAGGGCTAAAAAAAAGCGCAAATAGGCGGGGAACTGGCGTGGATAGGTGAACAAAAATGGAGTGAAATGGATTCATTTTTCCTTGAGTTTCCGATGACCTTTGGCAAAGTGATTGCGACCCACTGCAATTGCGCACACGTGAGATTTATTTTCACAGGCAAACGTCGCGATAAACAAAAAGCTTCAACTTGCAGCCGCCTCATTCCAGCACGCGTTGCCATGGCGTCTGCGCTCCACCCCCCCCTCCATTTGCATAAAATCTGCATAGCGGGCCGGTTTCATTTTTAAAGAGAGCAGCGCTGAGCAGGCAGAGGTCGCGCTTATGTAAGCAGAGTCAAAGAGCGCGCGGTTCAGGTGGCGAAAACATTGCCGGCTGAGTACAAGCGCTCAAAGCCGTTTTATTAACCCGCTCCCAGCGTCCCATTGGCCGCGTGGGAGCCCCCCCCCCCGACAATCCCGCCGTCACATTCTCTTTCAAAGAAATGCATGCATACATACTGGTGGTTCACTCACAATTTGTTCTGCGGAACCTATCGCCAGCTATTTGCTGGTTTTGGGAAATACCCTAAGATGCCACAAGATGGTACCAAAGCCCTACCTCGTAGAAAAGTAGAATATTGGTGGCAAGGAAGTATGTAGTACAACAAGGCCCGCCAAAAGCTTTCTGCCCGACAAACTGTTTTGGTATTTGTCGTTTTGTGATTATTTACAGTTGAAGCTATGAATAGAGGCTCAGTCCCTATCTCTGAAATGAAAATTGGTTCTCATCAGCACGTTTGATTTCTTTTGCCGACGGAATGATTCTTTCCCTGACAGAAAGGACAAAAGGTCTCCCGGGATGAGACCCGATGGAACAACGACTCCCTTGTGTCGCCGCCGATGAGACGGATGAAGCGGCACGTCGGCGGGGGCTATTAGCGTTCTAATTGGCGGCCGGGGAGCGAGAGGAGTTGCGTAACGGCCGCTCGTCACTCTCGGCTCAAATTGGACGGACGCTGGCCCAGTTGCGCAGCCTCCACCTGACCCCCGCGCTGGAAAGACGGCAGCGTTATGTATGCTAAGGGGGACCTGAACTTGCCAGTAAGAATCAGGTGCTAAAAGTAGTTCCCCGACTGAAAACATATTTTATTGCATCGTGTTTGTTGTTTTACTTTTTAAGTATTTTCATTTGCTGTAAACGTGAAACCGAGCAGACGCTTGTCGTAAACAAGTAGCCAAACTAAACAGTGTGCTACATATTACCGTAATCCAACAATATTGTGGCTTTTTTAAATCGAGAATATATGCCTAACTATTATCGTATGCTGTTTGTATGTGTTGCTGCGCCATATATGTTCAAGTAGTAGTTGACTGAAAGTTTATAATTACTGCAACATTTATGCTCATTTCTGTTAGCCCATCGACGGCGTTTCACATTCAAGGTTAGCATTACGCTAGCTGACTTTCATTAGCCAACGTGATGCTTTTGTTGAGCGTTTTGGTGCTTGAACATACAATGTTTAATTCTATCCTATTTTAGGTCCGTTTTACAATAAACCTCAAGTGTGTAAACAATATTTTTCATCAGTTTCTCTGTACGGCGGATTTCACTGGACCTTTCGGGAACGTATCCCCGTGATAAACAGCGGTTCACTGTAGACACTTGGAAAATATCAAATGCGTATGTGCGCCAAACATCAAAGAGAGGAAAAGTCAAGTTACATAAACGCCGCCGACTTTCCGGCGGGGAAACATACGTGACCTGACAGGCCAACTCGGGGGCCCGAAGCGCTGCTGCTGCCGCCGCTGCCGGCGCTGCCGCAGCCGCTTTCACGCCGTCATGAGCCAAGACGCACCAGAGCCGCATCCACGACGTCTTGTTTTCTTTCGGGTTTTTTTTACTCCTTCCCGCACTTTTGATCGGAGCTGCTGAGCATTCCTGACGCTGTCTGATCTTGTCTAACCGTTTTCCCTTGAAATAGACCCCAAGTGAGCATCAAACCCTTTAAAGATCTTACTGGAGGAAAATATTTCACTGATTGGCGTATTTACCAACTAAACCAGGGGTGGCATACTTTTGCTCCAGTAATAGTCATTTTTCCCATGCTTGAGTATTGGTGAGTGTGTTTAAGTAGCAGTTGTTTGAAGGTTCATTGTCACAGTAAGGTTGACACTAATCGTGTTAGCCCGACTCTGGCGTTTTGCATTATATCTGGGCTTGATTCCAGCAGATGTTCATTCACCTCCAATGGGTTTTTTTAGTGTTTAAAATATACAATTGTTTTATGTCTCTGTTTTAAACCGGGGTGCACTGTTTAGCTTAGAGCCCAGAAAAGAATCCAGAGCGGAAAGTGACACATCAGGGTCTTCGCTAAAGAAACAAACAGGCCTCATCAAGCAGCCTGGAGGCCACGATGGCATTTGCGGACATTTCGGAAATTTAGGGCATCGCCTTTGATCTGATGACAGGGGTGGGATGGTTTACACACGGACGGGATTTTCATCGTCACGCTGATGACAACATGGCCACAGCGTTAGAATTCATCAACATGTCATCAGAAATCACGGTCAATAACATTACACAACCCACTTTGCGCTCATTGTACAAAATATTAACTGTAACGCAGGGGTGTCAAACTCATTTTTTGTCGCGGGCCACATTATATTTGTGGTGTCCCTCGGAGGGCCATTACGACTGCGAACCCATACAAATGTATGACCGCCTTATCACATATACCCTACAAATTGATGGATAAGTACTTTTGAAGTCAGACGCCAGTAAATGGTTTGTTCAACTGTTTTTCACTGTATTTTAAAGGAGGGATTTGTAACAAATGCTTGCAATATCTCGTATGTTCTGTTTAACAGGGAAGACAATTCCAAAGAAACACATCAAGTCAATACACGTGATTTGCCTTCGCGGGCCACATAAAAAGACGTCGCGGGCCGGATTTGGCCCCCGGGCCTTGAGTTTGACGCCCGTGCTGTAACGTGATGGGTTGTCAAAATTTTGGGTGCAGGGACTCTTTACATGGCACGAATTTTCACAGCCAATCGACTAAGCATAATTACCATGTGTACTCCTAAATGCCATCACAATTTTTCATTTCATTTATCTTTAGCGAGTGAAAGTGTAGTCGGACTCAACGACGGACGGACGTTTTGAATTAGAGGCGGACCGACGGGTACTATTTTTTTTTTACCCCCCCCCCGGGAAAAAAAGGCGAATGATGGACGACGGAAGGGTACCCGCGCTTGCAGACGGATGACGAATGACGTACGCTCAATTTTTAGTAAAAAACCCAGCTTTGGTAGAAAAAAAAACGTTTAAGCGCACACATTACGAGAGACCACATCCGAGGGTTTGTTGCTGTGGATTTTGTCTCGCAAAAGTCCCTTAGCTTAATGCTAACAGAATGTGATGGGCTGATGATGTAACGGCGGGCTAACAGAAATGAGCATTGATGTTACGGTCGTGATAAACCGCCGAAAAACTGCTACTTTAGCAAACACACAGCCTATAAAAATCTCACCGTATGATTTCATCGGAACTCTCTCTCCTTTAATTAGACATGTCAGACCTCAGACATATCGCCATTAGTTTTATTAGTGTAGCTGGTACCTGCACACACACACACACACACACACACACACACACACACACACACACACACACACACATGTATTTCAATACACACATCACCAAAGGGGGGACAAATTCCATTAGCAAGTGGGACTAAAGGTTTATAGCCAGATGGTTAGCCCACCCTGAATCAATGCGATGGAAGGCTACAGCGCGACGCTGTCTCACTCGCACAATCACACACACACGTGCGCACCTCATAAACCCTAATGGAAACTCATCAAGCGCTAATTTCATTACAGCAAACCTCGGTGATACCCCATCATGTGGTCGTCAAGTCTCGCTTTCGGGAGCGGCTGGGGGGGGGGGTGGCGGAGGAGCGTTTTACGGCTTACGCGGCAGCACTTGGGCTTTCATGCGTCCTCCTAAGCGAAGAGGTGGGCCTCGCCAATTTGGAAAGCTTTCAAAAGTCTGCGCCAGTATGAGTGAAATGTAAAAGTAAAAACTATCATATCGTCGCTGCCCTGTGGAAAACACGTATCTCCAATTTTGGAAAGCTTTTTTAATTTGCACATTAATGCTGTAACTCGGAAACATGATTAATGTAAAAATAAGAAAATGAAAAAAAAAAATGGAGATAAGTGTTTTTCACATGACAGCGACGATATATTACATTGACGTGGAAATTATACGTGAGGACGACATGTTGCGGCTGGATCCTAAACCGCAGCGTACGCACACATTTGTTTGACGTCAAACGTCACACATGGCACTAGGACAGCCGAATGTCTTAAGACCTTGGTCGAGCCAAGGCGCATATTTTACACGAGAGAAATATCATGACACACCACTAAACCAAAGCGGCCCAAAAAGTTTATACACTAGTAATTGGGCTAAACAAAATCTTACTCATTGTTTAGAAAACTTGTTTGATTTACAACTGTCCAAACCCTCAGAATTTCCGCCTCTCAACAGAAAATATTCTCAGATTTCTGTAGTCATTCATGAAAACAGACTTAATTATGTTTGTGCTGAATCAAAAGAAAACATTGGAAAAACATCTGCTTTTACTTTGGACAACAATGACCAACATTTTTGTCCATTTCCTGACATGTTACGGAATCGTAATTTATGTTTGTACATTTTCTGCACTGTCAATTTGAAATGTCCTGTTTTGGGATATAGGGATGAAAATTGAATTTATTTATTTTCTTAATCCTATTTATCAAATAAAACAATTCATAATCACTTGCCAAGGTTACAGCGTATTTCCTGAGGACGTCAAAAGGCACGATGGGGATTGGTGGGGGAGGGGGCCACCAAATAAAACTCAGCATGGCGGGGTTCAGACACTTGGTGGCCTCCATTGTCTGCCAGATGCCCTTGGCGAGACGCTGCGTCAGCTCGCATTAGCGGCGAGGAGACCAAGGACCCGCTGGCCAGCAGGTGGTCCCGCTCGGGCTCAGTCGGACCAAGCGGAACCTGTGACTCCCCAGCATTACTCCTATGGAGCTTTTTACATGAATTCATGCTAGTTTAGAATAAAGGAGGAGGTTAAACAAGGCTAAATGGACCTGTACCGGCTCCAGACAATCTTTTTTTTTTTTTTTTTTTTTTTTATAAATGCAGGGTTATCAATCCTCTAATCATCTTACTATAAAAGCTGCAGATTAGCGCGGGGAACATATGCTAGCTCGCCTAGCTTCCCACTGGCTGAGATTCAGGGTGGAGTTTGCGTGTTCTCCCCATTGGGTCGTGCTCTTGTTTTGTGTATCAGCATCCAGACTGGACCAAACCAATCCGTCCTTTTTCCTATGGTGTTCATGTTCATTGGGATGGCGGGTGGGCTGGAGGCTACCTTGGCTTACTTCACGGGGCACATTAGACAAGCAAGCGTTCACAGTCGCATTCGAACGAAAGGACAACCACAGTCGAGAATCTGAAATGAAGCTAACGTGCATGTTTTGGGGATGAGGGAGGAAGCTGGAGTCGTATTTACGTTTGGACTCAACAATGGACTGTGACCGAGGTCGCATTCAACCGAAGTCGCGAGCCATATAAAAAGGCGCAGGTGCTGAATGTTGTGGGCATATTTCCAAATGAACGAAAAAGAGAATAATAGCAGTGCGTTTAAAAAAAAAAAAAAAAAAAAGCTGAAAATATAATGTCGAGTTCAAGTATACGCAGGTGGGAATGTGACATTTTGTTGTCAATTAGTTTGTCATCTGAGTATATGAGCCATGTCATGTTTGGTACACGAGGCAGTCTGCCGACGTTCAAGGGCAAGACGCGTGACTTGCTTAACAACACCTTTTTTTTTTCTTTTTTTTTTTACAACGCCGTATAACGACAATGTGTCGTGCTCGCTTTCCTCAAGATTGCCTGTCAACTCGCTTCCGGGATAATTTAAAAGGTTCCGACCAGCGCGCTGAAAACGAGTGAGGCTTTGCGATAATGACTTGGCAAGGAGTGGCGGCTTATAACTCAACAACGTGCTGTAAATAAGTCAGAACACCGGCCGGAAATCACCGGGCCTCGGATCAAGCGTGGCGTTTGTTTAAAGGAAAAAAAAAAAAAAGGGAGAATCGGACTGGAATGTGAGGGAGTGTGCGATGTGTTTGTCCTATTGCGCAATCACTGCATGCAATCAGTGCAGGACTCGACGCTGTCGGTCCGCGTGAAGTCATTCGCCGGCTTTCTATTTTGGGCTGACATGACAATCGCTGCTACGGCGTGCGTGTGAGCACGACTGCCTGCTAAAAAATGCATACGCGCTCGCAGAGGCAATGATGTAAAAGAGCAGGAAAGGCCGGAGATAAAACGCATGTATCTATTGAAATATTTACTTCTTGCTAAAGCAGCCAAGGGAGGGAAAAAAAAAAAAAACACCTCTGTAGTTTGCATTTTTTAGCATTCTGCAGGTGCGCTGGTATTTCCAAACTCTCTTTGTGTGCTTTGAAAAACTTGGAATTTAGGACAAAGAAAGACCTTAGAAGTGAACTTCAAACCAAGATAAGATGAGGCTCAATGAAGGAGACGAACAAATACAGCTTGGACTGCGTGCACTTAGAAATCGTTTTATCGACACCGTATGTTGTCCAAAGCGATTTACCAAGCCTCATATTCACTGTTTTGAAAGCATGTCGGAGTGCTCAGGCTAACGCCGCGGCGGCAACCTACGGAAAGATTTGCCTTTTTAGTTTAAAATAACTGACGTTAACCTCCAAGATCCACGACGGTACCCCGGCCAACAGCAGAACCACCCAAGGTATTTTTTTTCCACTTTTGGCCGACATTTTCAATCCATCCGTGTTCTGTCGTACCAGCTAGCTAGCGCTAAGATAACCTGGGAGGGTCCAACATCCAAGTTTGCAAACTCTCTTCGTGCTAGGCGGCGTCAGAGGCTAACAACACATAAAGAAATGCAGCTCGTGACCTCATTTACACAAATCTTATACTCACACAACCACCGCATTTGTACGACTCTCCTGCCTCTACATCATTCCGTATGCATTTCCTCTACACTGGTACGCGATAGAACGCTGATGCGGGTTTGGCAAAAACCCGCCTCAGTCAGCTTTTCCATTATTTGCCACATCTGTGTTGAATATAACCGAGGGATCGAGGAAGGGGGGTGCCGTCCGTGCCTCGACTGTCACTGAACTTGCCGTTTTTCAACTGCAGAACTTTCCGGCCGGCTAACGATTACATTTGTCATCTGTACGGCCCTGGGAGAGCCGCTAAGCGCTAGCACATGGCTCCTTCGGAATCGGGTTAGTACAAGGATGACGAACTTTAAACCGGGGCGTTACGGAGATACGATTGATACGATTTCATTTAGAAAGAGTTTCTTTGCATCCCCAAAAGAAGGCTCTAGTGTTCCCCTGTGAATAGTGGTAATTAATGCCAATACAAAAAGGTTTGCAATTGCCTGTGAATGTCACAAGATGGCAGTGAAGCACTTTGTTTTCACCTTAATAGACAACACAAGTCCACGAGTAGTCGAATTTGTGAATGCTGATCCGCAAACGTGCGGCGGATCACCGTAAAATAGCAAATGCGTTATTCGTATTTCGTAGTAGTGTCGTCGGGGGTGTCGCACACATAGGGGTCGTCAGTGTCGCCATCGCCTTTTCACACTGCTTATTTTTTAAATTGTATTTGATAGCTTTGTGTCAAACTCATTTCAGTGTATGCCGGGACAAATGGCCCATGGGCCAGTTTTTGACACCCCTGTTTTAATTTGTTGCCAGACTCTTCACACAATATCGCCTGGGAAGACAGCACACCCCATAATACTGAATAGACGGGCACCGTATCCTAGCAACAGGCAAAAAGGAGGAGGGTCACGGGTGTGGGGGGCTCCTCGCTTTGTAGCGCCCTTGGATCTTGCTATCAACTCTCGGAGGAGAGCGGCACCCCCGACAAGGGCACTTTTATCAATGTGCCCTTTAACGCCGTTATATCTCCTTAAGGGGTTTAAGTGAGTGCGCTCTGGGCAGAGATACCATCGCGCTCTTGAAATCCTTTTAACGTCGAAGCCCTCCCACTTAAAAAAAAAAAACTTCTCTGCCACGTTGAAGAGCTACCGCATCCACGCTTTAATTCCCTTTTGTCGGCGAGCCGAGCAAAGGCGGCGAGGATCGTATAGGAAGATAGTTGGCGCACCGTACGAATCCCCCCCTTCTTGGCTTAACTTTCCGCTCCGTTAATTAATTTCAGATCCAGAGCAAATATCGCCACGGCGTCGCAAACATCGCAGAGGAATCATCAAAGAAACCGGCTGAGATTCGGATCGCGCCAAGCGTTGGCGTGCAGGGTTCACGCGCGAGTCAAATCGCACCGCTTTGAGATATTCGCCGTTAAATCATTCATGGACACAGGGTAGTGTGTTCAATTTGATAACGAGACAGAGGGTCCTCGCCTCGGTTCATGACAGTTCCGCTTCTATGGCAACGGCCAACTTTCAACTTGTGTTTCGCAGACATCCAAGTGAAAACTGTTTATTCTTAATATTACTACAATAGTACAAATGGGTGATGCAGCGACATCAGAAATAATACTTACGTTTAGCTATTTTTCCTTCTTTTTTTCCCAATAGAAATACATGAAGGCTTCCTAATAGCACTGTCCCAGGCAGTTTTCACTTTCTTTGGAGCCATACTGAGGACTACTTTAAAGCAAATAAACAGATACTTGCAATGTGAGACGTACGGAGGCACCGATGTTTGACACAACACCAGAAAAAGCACAACTGAGCCCTCCGCGCCTCCATGCCAAGACTTCTCGTGAACTGAAAAAAAAAAAAAAAGTCTATGAATGAGGTCATTTTTTTTCAAACGTTTAGTTCAAAGATTTAGAAACCGACGGCATTCGCAAGTCAAGGATCCACTCACCAGACTGACGTGGTGGTCTACATCTTGACTTAGCACTTTGTCAAACATCGAGACCATCAAAACCAACTTTGGCTAACCAAGTAACTTGAAGACAAGTAATTCTTTAAAAATGATGACTTAGAATCGTATTCAGACTTGGTAGAAACAGAACTCCCGCGTGATCCCCGCAAATGGTCGTGATTATATTTTCCGCAGTTGTCGAACTGTCTAAGCTCCGTCAGCCTACCTCACTCCCAATTTTCAGTCCACTTTTCCGGCAAACAGAAGGACTCTGGCTTAAAGCGCCGGAGAGTAATCAGACATGATGTGAACATCTGCCGAACCGGCAGCCAACTCTTCAAAGAGGATCGGAGGAAGACCCAGGAACATCTCCAGAGTTGCAGATAATCGCACGGTCACGCCTGGTGGTCGGCTCGGCAGCGTGAATACGGATACGCGTGCTAACGGGCGGGAAGATAAAACGCTCCTTTGCCAGCCATCGATTTAGCCAACCTCGTCTTAGCTGCATTTCAACTAAGCGCTTTACGATTGTCGCAGCGTTGTCGGAGTCCAAATTAATAACAACTCTGATCGAGCCCCTCCCTCCTCCCGCGTAATCTGGTGGCTCGGTTAAGTGGCGAGGTCTTAATGCGTTTTGTGATGGAATTTCATCAAGCGACGGATTGGAGCCAAGTGACTGTCCTGTCCCGAGCTGCCCTACGAGCACGCGGAAAAGACGAGATAGCGAGAGAAATATTTCCAGCTCAACTCGTCACGACCCTCCCTGGCGATTCACCTGATTCTCATCTCTCAAATGTGACGTCAAGACGATTTTTCTCTTGGGATCCTTACATTTGGGACTGATCGGCTTCTAAAAGACACATATGATCTTGGTTACTCTTTTCTCAAGCTCCCTCATGGGGCGAGCCGGTAGAAAAGTCCTCTTGCATCGGTGCAACTCAAATGACGAGATTAGCCCAATTTAGGCACGCCACGTAGGCTTCTAAACAAGAGGAAGAGTGGAAACAGACAGGACAATAGGCCCGGCGGCAGATGGTCCATTGCTTGCCTTAATGTAGGGCACGGTGGGGGTAGGAGATGGGGAGGTCACTGGTAACCCCCCCCCGCCCCCCCAGAGCCCCAGTGCATGGGAAAATACCTCCACTCATATCCCACAATCAGCTCACATTCAACAAGTGAGCAACGCTGAAAGCACCTTATTTCCGGAGAAACGCGAACAATTCTTGGGAAAAAGACAGCAGAGATTCGGATAAATCGTGTTGAGTAGGGCCAGTTCGCCAACACGATGACGAAAGTCAAGCGGCGTTCGGTGTCTATGCTCCTCAACTAGGGAACAAACTTCCTGAACAGCTGAAATCTGCTCAAACTGTCAAGCCATTTAAAATTGGCCTGAAAACTTGTTCACTACTGCTTTTGTCACAAATCAGTCTCTCTTTTCATTCATCCTGCTTTTCTTGAAGGATTACTTGTCGTTCATTTATTCTTTTTTTTTTTTAAATCACAATGGTAAAGCACTACAGATTTACCTTGTGCATGGACATTTGTAGCTGCGGACCGCTGTTTTGCAGCAACAAATGAGGCGGCTCAGCACAGCTTTAAATTGGTGTTTTGAAACTTTCTCTTTGCTGGTTTCCCCAAAACAAAACAAAGACATATCCCCCTCGCTAACGCAGTTAAGACGATGCGGCTCCCCACAGCAACTAATTATGCATACTAATTAAATACTGTACCAATACAGTACTGGTCCAACAGCAACAATTGTTTCAGGGAGCGAAGTAATTAAACATCACACCCATTTCGGCGTCTTGGAAACAGATCCAGCCAAGTCAAAAAGTCAACTAGTCGATTTGTCTCTCAAATCCCTAATCTATCGTTCGGTCTCTTTTGTACCTTGAAAGCCGGAAAATTGGCCAGTCAGCTGGGAAAGGCTTCAGTTAGCCAGGTAGCCAACACGATTCGTGAGTTTATTGTCGTTGGGTTCTAGAGTCCGAACTTTGAGGATGAACGCCCTGAGTGATTGTTTCTAAAGAAGCACCTCTCTTCCCCTTAGCTGGCACGCCCAAAGCAAAACAGAAACATTGTTTCCCTGGCTAACTCAGTCCAGTCTTTGGCACTTGGCCCGAAGGAGGAAATTAGCCTGGAGAGGAGCGCGGCGAGGTTACCTGAAACCGTTCCAGAAACCTTTCTTGCGAACAATTCGATCCAGATGCTCCAGACGATCGCATCCATCACGAGTGCTCGCCGCCGGTTACATAAAGTGCCGACTCTCATTGTGAGGCTGCTATAATCTCGTCCGCACATACACACACACACACATTTCCAATTAGTGCAGTGGTTGCCAGTCACTGGTACTGGTCCAGGGGCCATTTGGTAGCCAGCTGCAGAGAGACCGTGAACAAAAAAAGAAACAAAAGGTTGGGGACCACTTCTCTAGTGGACAGGTAAGCAAGGTGAAGACATCTGCTGACTCCGAAGCCACAACGTCCGAGCTGACAGGCAGAAAATCCAGACGAATGTCTAATGACTCCCGCCTTGCTGATGAGGAATCGCTCTGTCGCCGAGTTGCTGACTTTTGGCAGCTTGAGACCGTCCAAGGTCACGGGATGTGTTGCGTAGACAGAACTGAAGTGCTGATGGTGTACCCCAGGTGTATATTTTTCTCTTTGCTCTTGATGTCACAGCAGCTGCTTAGCCTTCCCGACCTTATCCCACATGTCAGGTTTGCATCTTAATCAGATTTTTACCAACGAACCACATAAATCAATATGTTCTGGAGAGCAACGATAAAAGCAGTCAAGGGCAAAGGACAAGACAGGCAGTGCTCAACCGTTCTAGTCAACCGTCCGAGTATTCGGTCGGGAAATAGTCTGTGCATCAATTTTCTATGCTGCTTGTTTGTCGCGAGCCAGCCACTTTAGCGCAAAGGGTCTCGCCGAGGGACCCGACTGGATGCCAGCATTCGCCCCTGACCGGGATTTGTTCCCTAATCCACGGTTACACGCAGCCAAAGTGATTTCAAAAAACAGGTCACGATCCCTTCGATTGACAAGCAACCGGTCCAGGGTGGACCCCGCCTCTCACCTGACGCCAGTGAGGTCAAGCACTTCAGAACATGGATGCATCCAGATGGATACCTTTCACACTGAACCGTCTGACCCCCCCCCTCCCCAAAAGTGGTCAAATGCTGTCAGTGTGAAAGGGCAGGCTTCATGAATGCTTCCCGGGAATTCTCATCTTGGAACATGTCAACGAGCGAGCTATTCTCTCCATAAAAAAAAAAAGAAGTGACAAGGCCTTATTTACATTCACCGACTAATGAGGAGAAAAGTTCCGCATCATGCGACTGGTGGGAATGACTGAAGCCCCTCATGTTTGTTTTTAGAGCTTTCATCAAAACAAGGAGCTGACCTAACTGAGCCTGGCATCATTCCGTGCGGGTCGACCCGCCCCGCCCTCCCCCCCCGCCCCCGCCACTTAATCCCGCTTCAGTGATTCCGAGGCCAACCGGGCCCCTCGGCCCCTCGCCCCAATGATCATTGCCGTTGCCCCGGCGACTGAGCAGGCCCTCCAGCCGCCCGCAACAAGGCCACAGAAATTGATTTGAAGCAGAGCGGGAACTTTTGACGTATCCCGACACGCCAGACAAAGCGCGCAGGACTCGGAGAACACATTTTCCCGATAGAGTCCTGGAATAACACCAAGCAGCGGGGCCAAATCGCTCACCGCATTCTGTTGGCTGACGCGGGGTTTTGGGGAATGAGGCGGATCAGACGGCAGGTTGACGGGAATCCAGACGGATGAATGCAGACTGGGAGGGAAAGATTGGGGATACAGTAATCCCCCTAACATTCGCGGTTCACATTTCACAAATTCGTACGTTTTGGGGTTTCGCGGTTTTTCTGCTCTTCCAGAAATGAAATGTCCTGTCCCATACAAAGGAATTGGCGGCAAGCGAATACCGAGCAGGGATGACACGACAGCGTGGATAAGGGGCGGGGGATATAAATAAAACTTTGTACTGCAATGCATTTTTTCCCCCCATGGTTTTTGCACTTTCCTGTTTCTGTGGAGTCTGCCGCGTCGCCAGGATGACACGGCTTCCTCTTTTGTTGGTGCAGGAATGTGGGACATCCTGACGGGCTAGCTTTTCATTGACAGTACACAGCTGAGAGTTTCCCCCGCACGGCTCTTTGTGTGCGCGTGAGGGTGCGTGGTCTCTTGTTGTTATCTACATTATCAGCGAGGCGGGCCTGACGGCGGGCCGCACGGTGCGACGCGAGCCACGGAGTCCTCAAGTGAAACCCGATCTGGCCGCCCGGTTTCGCTTGGTGAGCGGCAGGTTACAAGACCGACCGCAGGATGTGAGCAACAAAAACAGAAACATCCCATTCCGGCTCGGCGACATTTCGACGTGCAACCGGTTGAAAGCGCAGTCACGAGGAAAGCAAAGCCATTGTGTTGTCGGCCCTTCAGCTTCCTGTAGACCTTTTCGTAACGTCTGTAAACAACAGGCTGCAAGAGCTACCGTTGTCCTGAGCTGAAAACGATGCCAAACATTTGTGTTTGGGTTTCCTGCCCCTGGTTTTTAGTCATTTCGCAAAACAGAATGGTTAGCCAGCTAGCTAATGTAAGCGCGCCTGTAAAACAATCAATTTCCACCACGTCTATTTTTGAATCAACTTACCTGTTGAAATGTGAATCATGGCTCGCGTTCCATCTCCCTTCCAAGCTAGTGACTTGACGCAACATCTTTTCCACTGGCACGTGACACATTCAAACTACGTCGCTAGAGAAGAAGGCTAAAGTCATCATTCAAGATATTTACCCTGTTTTCTCAATCACTTTGCCTTTGTCAAATGACATTCAAGGGTTTGTTTACTCATGGAAAGCTCAGTCGTCCGCCAGCCGCACGTGCGACGTCAGCGGTCTCAGGTCTCCTGCTTTGTTGTTAAGTTGACGGCGAAGTCACAGCAGATACGAACAAACGGCAAAATGCTCGCAAGTCTCCCGAAAACGCAACGACCCAGAAACACCAAGGACTCATTTGGATCAGCGCCACCAAAGCGGCCTCGTTGGTGGCCGACTGGGAGAGCTGCTTCTACGGTTTCATTGAGAGCTTTTAGGTCACGTCCCTCCCCGAGGGCGAAGGAGAGAAGCAAAGTGGAAATCAGGGAGGCAGAGAATTTTCTCAAGGGTGGGCGGCACCTCATACAACCCGGACGGCTGCTCGGGAAGCCTGCTTCAAACGTCGTGCCATTCCCCAGTCACTTGATTAGGACCCGTTTCAAATCGAAGAGTCTGCGCGCTAGACGCAACACTAAGAGCAACTACTGCACTGTCGCGGGTGTTTTGAATGCGCCAAACCGAGTCAAGAACAAGTCCAAAACACTATCATAAACATATGAAGAACCTAATGAAAAACCACGCCAAGAATGACATCAAGAGCAAAAATGAGAACAAAGTAAAATAATGCGTCAAAGATCGTGTCAAGAACTGGTCATTTCAAGTTATACAATATTCTGTTCTGGTTTTTTTGTCTTCTCCTCACAACAGATGCCTGAACAGCGCGCGCACGCACACACACACACACACCCTGTGCAATCAAAACACACGAACTGGACGGCGAAAGAATGGGGAGGGGTCACAAGAGAAATTCAATTACGTGGACAGCAGGGCACCACCCCCCACCACCTCCCTGAAACCGGCCTCTTTTGAGACAACCCAGCCCCCCTTTAAAGTTTCCCAGCCAACAACCTTAATCCCCCCCCCCTCCCCACACACGACTCCCCCTAGCCAAAACCCACCGGCCTAAAATGAGGCTAGGGTACATTTGTTACACTCGTCTCCCAACTAAAGTTATTAAAGTGCTTACAGCGCTCCACCTTTACGTCAAAGTTCATCGTTCATGTGCAACTTGGCCACTGGACGGCAGTATAATAGGCATAAAGACAAAAGAAGAGTACTCAAGTACTATGAATGACGTGGTAATCTGCAGTAATATTCGTTGTTTTTCGCTGAGGATAAAGAATATATGCTTGTTACGCCACCACATGGATGCTATTAGTTAGCCTGTATATGACGTTTTACTTGATGTGGTAGCATTAAGCTAGCGGATTTGTGTGGCTTTCAGGCAGGCTGTGTTTGTTTAGCACTCAGAATTTGTCTGCCAGCAACATTTGGACAGCATTAAGCTAGCCCGCGGACCTCACAAGGAGCGACCACGTGACCTCGCCGCATGGTCACCCGGCTCGAGTTTCACACGGCCAATTGCAAAAATCTCAGCAACTTCCTGGTTGGCTGAGCGCGATTAACGCACGCGCTGATTGGAGCTGCTCGTATGCGAGCTCCGGGCAAGTGTAGACATAGATTAGCCTCATCTCGGACGCTGCTCTGTAACTTCACTTCATATAAAGACCTTTCTTTTTTTTTTTTTTACATCATTTTAGCCTTTGCACATGCTATAAACTTATGAAAACAGACTTTTTATAAAAGTATTCCTTAGCGCCCATTTTCACACTCTCGCTGTAAATAAAAAAAAATAAAAAAAGAGATTGTCATATAACATCACTTTAAGGAAGTAAAAGTTGGAAAAAAAAAAAGACTCTTGCTCATTAATTTCAAATAATTTCCCGTTTTTGAAGAAAGGGATGCAAAAACACGATTCCCTAAAGAAAAAATTTTTTTTGTCTAACAAAAGTCCACTAGCTTAATGCTATCATATAATGCAAAACGTCCCAGCCGAGCTAACGGAAATGAGCATCGACATTACGGTAACTATAAACCTTCAAACATCTGCTACTTTAACACACGAGGAGCCGGAACACAACAACACGCTCAGGCAAATATTGTAACTGATCTCTGAGAAGAACTTTTTTTTTTTGTGGAGTACTTGCCTTCTTTAACACGGTTAAAAAATAAAATCCACTTAAAAAAAAACGTGACATCGCGGGGGCGCAAATGCAGCCAATCCAAACGAAGCAATCCACACTTCATGCAACATACGGCACTGCGAGCCATACAGCAGCTTAGAGGGGGGGGCTAGAATACTGATGTTACGTAAAGACAGCTAAACGGCGTTAAAAATGTGTGTGTGTGCGTGTGTGTGTGTACAGGGATTAAGGTCTCCCTTGTGCATGCTTGCATGCTTTTTTTCCCCCCCATTTGTTGCTACCTTCACCCCCAATTCCAGGAATCGATGTTGCACGCCAGCCGAGTGATCCGACGGGAATGCTGTCGCTTTTAAAATGTGATGATGGAACGAGGACGGGCAGAATTTTTTTTTTTTTTTAAACTAAAAAAAATAAACAAACGGACGGAAGCCAAGACGGGATGAAGGAGCGTTCCAGCTCGTTTGGGTTTAGTGTCATTCCGACCGTCCGTGATGGCGCTTTCATCCCCGAGCTGCTGCGTTCATCAAAGCCGCCTTTTGCGCTGCCGGCAATGTTGAAAATCGTTTTGGAATTCGTAAACATCTCGCTATGGGTCTTCTATTCCTTTATCCTATGATTTATAAAACATATTTTGGGCAATTTATTAAATACATTGATCAAATTGTGTTTTTTGTTTTTATGCTTTATGCAGTGGGTCGGATTGCACCAGCAAATAAACACAAATGACAGGAGGGTGAAGATAAGCAAAAGAGCAAACGGGCGAGGCGGGGGGGGGGGGGGGGGGGGGCACTTAAGGATGCTGTGTGAGTGCGTCCGATTTAATCTCCCCAATCAAGACTTGGTGGTGGGGTTAATCCAAGTAGCCCCCCGCCAACCACCACCATAATCCTTAAAAGCAATTTTGATCAGCATATGCTGTTGCCGTCGTCGCACGCATGCTAGCTACGCATTAGTCCGTTTTTTTGTTTTGTTTTTTAATTTACGGACTTCGAAGCGACCAGTTTCAATGTCCGAATTTAGAGTTGGGTGTAGTACCACGTTGTGCCACAACGTACCAGGCAGCACTGAGATCTACTGGGAGAGATGCAGTGGGAAGAAGAGGCAGAGAAGGCCTCCGACTAATCCCCAAAATTAGTCATTCCCTTAGAGCATCAAATGCTTGTGATTGTTGTTTGCTCTCATTGTGTACAACTAGCAGCTGTTTGAAAGTTTCAAACTCATTGCCGGCTCGCACATCTATGGCATTTTGAATTTTATGTTAGCATTAAGATAGCAGACTTTCCGTAGATGAAATGGTCAAATTTCATGCTATAAATAATTTTCAGTACTCCTAATTTAAAAATGAGTTACGGGCAAATGCCAACCCCAAGTATCGGTATCGGGTACTCATGGAAGCTGCCGATACTAGCCAAAGATACTTAAGGCAAAAAATAATAAAGTGACGTCGAGTAAACACTCCCCGCCGGTGGTTGGTGCTACACTGCGGCAGTTTGATCGGCAAAGAGAAAAAATCAGCTGTGTCAGAAAGAATGGTCTTTGGTCACAATTCTTTGTCATTGTTTTAAATGAAATTTTATTCATCAAAAGTACTAGCAGTATCGGTACTCGGCATCAGTGAGTAATCATAAAGTGAATACGTGTACTGGTATCAGTGTGAAAAAAGTGGTATTGAACATCACTATTTGAAATAATGTCCCCTTTTGGAAAAAAGGGATGGAATTCTGTAATAATGTTTTACTGTACTGTAAAAGAATGAAAGAAAATGTATTTACTAGATTTATGCCACAATCATATCAGAACTTAATTATCCCAAAGCATAGGTGTTATTGGTTTCTCATGTTGATTTTACTAGCGTGACAGTTCCCATATGCACTTTTAAAAATCGCACAACATAAAAAGTTATTGCAAATCATTTTTGGGACCCCCAAGCTGACTTGCAGACTCTCATGGGGGGCCCCAGTTGAGATCCCCTGCTTCAAAGGCCTTTCAAGGCTTGCAAACATGAACATTAACACAGTTGAACATGTTCACTTTTGTTTGCGTGTTCACTTTTTTGGGGGGGTAATTTACTGCACATAATTTTGTGGTCCACCAAGCAACAGCTCCGGGGACCACAGTGGGACTGGCGCACCCCCAGGAACCTCCAGTTTGAGGACTACTGATTTAAAGGCACTTTAAGCCTGGCAAACATGAACATAAACATCTTTGTGTATTTATCCACTCACCATTGAGCCCATTGGGGATGCTCCTGTGATGGTGGGGCAGCGACAGGTCGTCCATGGACCTCCGCATGGGTTGGCCCAACTTGGAGCCCTCCGGGGCGGCCTTGTTGACGTGGTCGTGGTTGTGGTTGTGGTTGTGATTGTGGTGGTGGTGGTGGTCCGGACTCCCGGCGCTTCCAGCGCTGGAGGTGCTGCTCCCGTCCCCGACGTCCCGGACCGTACCGGTGCCCCCGTTGAGGTTGTTCAGGCTGGACTGACTGTCTATGGAGCTCCTGGAGCCCGCCCCGTTCCTCTCCTCATCCAGCATGAGGATGATCTCCTTGAGCTCGGCGTTTTCCCGCAGAACCGTCTCCTGGTTGGCCTCCAGCTCCTTGAGCTTCAGCATGTAGGCGCCCACCTCCTTCCACATGGCGCTGGCGGTGTAGCGGCCGAAGCGCTGCCACTCCCGGGAGAGCTTCTTGCCCTTCTGCCGGTCGTCGTCCAGGAAGCAGCAGAGCTCGCGGAGCTCCTGGTTGTCGTCCTGGAGCTTCTGGTTGACCTCCTTCAGGCTGCGGATCTCGTGGAGGTGCACCTGGAGCCGCCGGTTGATGTCCTTCATCAGGTTGCCGTGCTCGATCATTAGGCTCATCTTCTCGCCGTCGACGCGGCGTAGCAGGCGCAGGAGCTCCTCCTTGCCGCCGCGGAGGAGCTCGTCGTCGCTCAACTGGCCCAGGTCGTCGCCCGCGGTGTCGGACTGGTGCTTGGCCATGGCTCGCTGTGTCTGGAGGGTTACTTCGAAGGAGGGGGAGAGCGCTCAACCGAGCCTCAACTGCGGGATGGTGTTAAAACACATCGTACAGGTAACAAATTGTCCAAAGTCAAGGGAAAAGAGGAGAAACTGTTCAATCACGTACACATTCCTCGGCTGATTGAGCGATTAACACCCGCGCGGTGCAACCGAGCACCCGCCGGACGCCACGCCGAACCAAAGCGAAACGAAACGAAACGCGGAGCTCAACAAGCGAGACGCGAGAGGTGAGTAGTCAGGTTGGTTTCGCTCGAACGTTCCAGTCGAATGGCCGTAAACAAGAGTCCTACTTGGGTTCGCGTCGCTGAGTGCCCTCCTGCCACCGTGCTGCTAAGCCTCTTTAGCGGGATTGGAGCTTCACAGGAGCAGCTGGAATTAGCGGCGGTGATGGTGGCCCCCTCCCTCCTCGCTCCTCCGCCAAACATTGGACTTTGAACGCGGCCAATCAAGACCGGGGAGGGAGGGAACTAGGGAGGGGAGGAGGGAGCGCAGGTAGAAGGGGAGGACGACCGAGTCTCGCGAGATTTGCTCTCTTAAAGGGCAAAACGTCATGCTCACAAAATCATTGATGTGAGACGTCAACACGTCAGCCATGTTGGATGTGGTAGAACTGCCTATCGAACCAACGTAAGCAAATTGACAAATTTATTATTTTTTCAAAGCAAGATCCTATCAAGTGCACAAAGTAAATAGGTCTCATTTATTTGTACACACGCACTCATAGTTGGGATGTATTAAGGGATTTGGGCTGCAGGTAGAAAAAAAGCGTAGCCCAATCTCGCGATATTTGATCTCCTAGTAGGACAAGGCTTCATCAGGTTGCCATAAACATGAAGAGCGTGTGATGGTACGCTGGCGCTCTCTAACGGTACGCGCAAAAATCATTAGATTAAACGAATATAGAACTTTAAAACACACTTTTGATAAATAATAAAATACACTTAAAACATGAAGTGCAATCAAACATTTCAAATGTCAACGTTAATGCTCATTATTCAGAAAACGACGTCACATATTTGAATAATAGAGTAACAGACACATTTTGATACTAATTTTGTATTATATTTGGTGCTTACCTATATGGTTGTGGTAGACCAGGCTAAACGTTGCGCTTTATTTGCTTTGTTATGAGTGCGGCTGTGTCTTTCAAGATGAAATGTTTCGTGCGTTTTCTGAGTAATGAGCTTGACATGTACTGCAGCATTTGGCCACAAGAGAACAGCAAAGGCTTTTTGAGGGATGACTATGTTAATGTTGACGATAAAGGTCACGTGTTGGGTGGTTAAAACCGTTTATTATGTAATACATAACAGGGGTCCATATTTTTCATCCATCCATTATCTAAACCTCCTTATCCTCACGAGGGTCACGTGCTGGAGCCTTTCCCAGCTGACCTGATTGATTGCCAGCCAATCGCAGGGCACACATTAACAAACAACCATTCGCAGGGCACACATTAACAAACAACCATTCACACTCACAATCAGACATAGGGACAATCTAGAGCGTTCGATTATGCATGTTTTTGGAATGTGGGAGGAAACCGGAGTACCCGGAGAAAAACCCTTATTCACAAAAAAATACAACAAAGCATATTTAATACAATAATTTAAAATGCGTTAAGAATGTACATGCAGCTTTCACTTTACAAAAGTATGCTAATGTTCCTCACATAGTGTTTGGAGTGCTGTCTTTATAGTGTGATTTTAAAACTACATGATTTTTGCACTAAAATCGGAGTTGAATTTGACATAACCCCTTCAGCCAAGCATCTTGCCATCTTGGACCATGTGAGCAGTTTGTCCTTGTATTCTGGAGTTGGGATTATGCTAGCAGCCGACAATTGTTGCCGTGTGTTCGCTCAGAGCAGGGTCTGGCAGTAAACGTTGCTCTTGTCCATGGCAACGGCGCCCTTGTCGTCTCCGCCGTCCTCGGCTTTCGTGGAATTCTTGTACTCGTGGTACTCGACCACCGGGTAGGTGACCACGGTCAGCAGCAGCATGAACAGCAGGATGTACAGTTTATACTCCAGACACAGGAAGGTGCTGTACGCAAACGCAATCACGAAGCCCAAAGACTCCCACATGCGGTAGTTGGCGAAGGCCGCCTCCTTCTCATCGGGGAACAAGATGCCGTACAGAGCTGCCGCAACAACAATGACAAAAACAACAATGAATACAAAGTGTCTTATAATTATTTCATTGACACTACAGATACTGCAAAGACACGAAAAATAACCGATACAGTAAACAACCCTCCGTTGTGAATTCCGGGTTTGCAGTCCTGCTATTTTGCATATTGATTTTTGTACAGTTTTACAACGCAGTTTTTGGGGTAGCACAATGGAGGGGGTTTACCGTATAAATGAAAAGCCAAAAACACAAACAAGCCAACAATTTTTGTTGAGTCTACTGACCGTTGGTCTGCGTCTGCCAGACGGCGTCGGCCATTCCCCACAAGGCGGGAAACACAAAGAACACGGCCAACTGGTCAGGATGAGGCCTCCAGTACAACAGGGCGATAATGCACGACAAGTTCGCCACCGACGCTAAAAGACAAAAAGGGATGGGAAATAAACACAAAATGTTGTTTAGCAATTGTCAATCCAAAACCACAAGACGAAAGAGAAAGGCGGGACTTTGTACACAGAACGAATAGCGCCGGCCTGCCGGTGTAGCGAGCCAGTCGGCCGAAGATGAAGGAGCAAAGGGAATTGGACGCCCCGAAACACATCATCACGAAGCCCACGTAGTGAATACCCAGGGCGCACGTCACATAGTTCTGAAAAACAACACAAACATTCGTTACGCTCTCAGCGGTGGGAAGTCACCAAGTACAAATACTTTACACGGAAGTAGACTTTGGAGGTATCTCTACTTTACCTGAGTATTTCTTTTTCACATGACTTTTGACTTTTACTCCCTGCATTTGAAAAAAAAAAACTTTACTTCTCGTTACTCTGTCAAAATTGGCTGACCTTTTTTCAACTTCACAGGATACCGAGATGACTAAAAAAGGCGGTCCTGACGTCAACAGTGAAAATCAGAGTAAGTGACGCCCCCCAAAAGGGTTTATAATTCCCTTTAGTTGCCACAAGAAAGCACTAATTTTGTTTAAATGAAGCCCCTCAACTCACTTCAATGTAGTTCTGGTGCAACAAGATGGCAGCCAAGCAAGAACACTGACTTACTCAGCGCTGACACATCGTGGCACAACGTGGTACTACACTCAAGGTATGCAACTTTAAAATTCAGACTTGCCTTTGTACTGTACGGTTTTAAAAAATGAAATAAATAACTAAAACACTTAAAAATGCGCAACATTCACCTCACCTTGGTGTACTCTCCCGACAGGAAGCTCTGCTCAAAGCCGCTGAACATGGTGAGCGGGATGAGGGTGAGCAACCTCCAGTCCTTCAGAAGACGGAAGGTGGCCAGGAAGGTGTGCCAGAAAGGCTCGCGGTTGCCGCGGAAATGGCTGGCCTGCTCGTGGTCGATGTTGTCCAGGAACACGGCCACGATCAGCATGGCCAGCACGCCCACGCCTGTCCAGCAAGGGGTCAGAATTCTACAGTTTTTCTGATTGGATAAGAACCGGAAATACCGATTCACAATTCTATGATTTAAATGATATGAAATGACGACAAATCTTTTTGGTTTTGCTTCCTGTCAAAAAGCTAGCCTTTGACCTTTGATGTTTGGACTTTTCATATCAACCGTATATAAACGTGGGTTAGGCCACGGCGCTGATGTTGCTACGTAGCTCTTAAGATTATGACGTACTGCAACGCGCTCCATATGCGAAGGTGATTAGCGCGGATATTACCAATGTAGCATCCGACCAGTATGGACACCAGTTTCTGCGCCGGCCGGCTGCTGGTGCTGTTGGAGTCGATGGCCAGGCCGCACTCCGCAACTCCGCAAGTCTGGAGCTGCTCTTCCGAAATGTCAGCTGGCAACACAACGCATCATTGACATGATTACGTGAGAATTGTTTGAAAACATTTTTACAGTTTTAGCCAATCATGATTTTAACTGAGGAAAAACATTTCTTCAAGTTCTCTATTTTTGTGTCGTAATTGCTTCATTTTTACATGCAACGTTTAGCCTGCACTTACTTGTTTGACTTGTTTTATTTGTATTTGAATGGTTTGCATTCTTTCTAAATTGTCTTTTATGTTGCTACTACACAACATTTACATTGTTACCTTTTTTTGTTTCTTGGGTCGCAATTTGTTTCCCTTTTTTTTTTTTATATATTATGACATTTTATTCAATATCTTTTACATTTTTCCTGAAAAATCTTGCCACTTGAACTTGATGTCATTTGTTTTTTTTTTCATTTAATCATTCCTTGTTTAATACTTCATATCTTTTACATTTTCACTACATCATCTATACATTTGAACTTCATTTTGGTCAGATTTTTTTCACCATACTTTAAACTTGGGATGCACGAGGACAATTTAAGTTAGTCGGTTTCCATCAATATGCTCCTTGCGGGTGCGGTTTAGGCGATGGTTACTTATGTTGGTGTCCTGTCCAAAGATGAGCGACGACATGAGGTTCCCCCACACGGTGGACGACTGAAAGATGAAGAAGAAGATGCCAAAGTACTGGTTGATGACGTCGGGCCCCTTCTTGCCCTCCTTGGCCGCCTGCCTGTTGCCGGAGATGGTGAGGTACGTGCACTTGGCCGACCACAGAGGGGAGCCCCCCAACCCCAGGATGGCAGAGGTGGGGATGAGCGTGTACCTGACAAACGCACGCGTCCAACTCAGATCAAGCAAGTCAGTAGGCTCATCTTCCGAAAGCCACAATAGTCCTGTAATGCCCCCGAAAGTCATATCAAGTCCCTTAACGTTCCCTCGTAGCTCACAATGTCCCCGACGGTGTGTCATCGCCAACGAGCATGTAGCGTATTGCGTATGGTTCCTACCATCCCGGGTAGAGGTTCCCGAAGGAGTAGGAGACGTAGCAGGCCATGCCGGCCACGATGGTCCACTTGCAGCCCAGGTTCTTGATCATGAGGGGAGGCAGGAACATGGACGAGATGATGATGAACGCGTAGATGACGCTCAGGGACGCCACCCCCATGCCGTCCTCCGCATTCAAGCTGCTCTGAACAGGGGAGCCACATGCACACGCTTATACATAAAGGTGTGTGTGTGTGTGTGTGTGTGTGTAAAATCAAATGTAGGCCTTGAGCACAAGCGTGCGGCCACCCCGTTGTCGGAAACGTTTGGCGGGCTGCACGTCTGACTCAACCAAAGCAGCGTTACTTTCATCGTGACCAGTAACCGTTGGCAGGATTATTATGCAATGGGAATAAAGAAACGTAATACATACTAAGGTATAGTTTTATTTATTCATTTTTTTTAAATTAGGGAAATCAAAAACATGGCGTAAGAAAATTAAGAACATGCAAGACCAAGTCAAATGATACAATACAAAATGTTTTTACAAGGGACTGGTCATAAAAAAAACAGACATTTTTCTTGTTTAGTTTTTCAGGGCATAATACTTAAGTATTTCTAGTTTTAGTCATTACTCAGCCAATGAACTGATGGCTATTTTTACTATGCAGTAAATTCAGCTTTGATCTGTTTCGTTTTCCGTTGTAATCTATTTTCTATCATTTAATTGAAATGATTTAAAATAATAGTCTTTGAGCCATGGGGCAAAAATGATATTTTGTGCATCATTTAAATCATTTTACTCGGCCGTTAAGTATATATAATATGAAAATGTTGATCAAATGATCCACGAGGCATCTGTGTTACAAGAGGCGCTGTTGAACTTCACTGTCATTGTGATTTTCAGTCGACAGCAAGTCACAAAATGGCCGCCCCCAGAGATGGCTAAAAACGGGTGGATTAACTCTTATTCTACAAACGCAATATTAATCAGAATGCTTTGTTTCAACTAGTGGGCCTGCATAGAACCTATTCTGAAAAAAAATATGTTTGGGTTGACTTCCCCTTTAATAAAAATGGCAGTGAAGATCAACGGCACTGCTTGTACCACGGATGCCTCGTGGATAATTTGATCAACATTTTCAAATATTAATACATATTAAGTATAATTAATGGCCAATTAAAGTGACTTAAATGAAGCACAAAATAAACACTGATCATTTTTGCCCCACGGCTCGAAGACTATTAAATTAAATGGTAGAAAATAGATTACAATAGAAAATGAAACAGATCAAAACTCAATTTTGTGCATCGTAAAAATAGCCATCAGTTCATTGACTGAGTAATGAGTAAAACTAAAAATACTTAAGTATTATGCCCTAAAAAAAACAACAAAAAGAACACTATCAATAATTAATGAGAGAATAAAAGCAAACAATTTAGGTTATCTATTTTGCTTATGTCCTTTTAGGCAAAACAGCCATTTTAAAAAAGCCCCAGGCTCATACAATTAGCCTGAACTCTGACTGTTTTTAGGTTTATAAAAGGCTACGAATGTACAGGTCCATATAATGGAAATCTGAAGAACAAGCTTGTACTGAACCTGCAGGCTCTGGAGTCCGCCGAACGCCGTGAAGAGCGACAGGAAGCCCACCGACACCACCACCACGTTCTTGAAGTTCCGGCTAATCATGGCTGCTCTCCCAATAACCCAACCTCCAAAAATATATGTTCAAACAAACTCTCACAACCTTAATAATAATAATACTACTACTAATAATAATAACAATAATGATAATAAGAACTGACAAATACAAGACTGGTTAGCTTGTGGTGGTGACCCCTTGGGAAACTTGAATGCTGCTGAGTGGAGGAACCTGTCTTATAAATACTTTTTTACTAGCAAGACCAAAGTGCACACGCACACACACACGCGCGCGCATTCAAACATACACACTTGAGCTTATCTTTGGACCTCATATCAATATTTTACCATATGATACATTAAAAAGTTCGCGATGAGCACTGTTTTATCACTACTGTTATCAGGAATTCACTGTTGCGTTATGTCATGCATTCACACACGCATGCGCGCGGATGCGTGACTGATGGGAGAGGTTCTTGGCGTCTTGTGGCAGTATAGGACAAAAATGGCAGCCCCCTGAGATATGTTTTAAAAATGGATGGATTTTTTTTTGTTTTGATAAATTCATAAACCACAGAGGTGAAAACAGGTAGTAGGTCCTGACAATTGAGATGCTCTGCGTGCGTGATGAAGCGTGGCCGCTATGCTCAAAAGATACGATGCTTAAAAGCTTTGACAGAAATCGCACGACAAAAGTATTTTTGAGGCAATTAGAAAGTCAAATATGACTCAATAAAAACGAAAATAGTAAGTACTCACCGCTTTTAACCGACTGTACGACAGGTACGACAAAAAGTTACAAAATTCCCACGAAAACACTTATCGGCGTTGTGCGCATGCGTGCGCAAGAACACTAGCCATTGGTAGGACGGAATTTTAGAACACCTGTTCATATTTGAAGATCGCCAATAACTTCAATATCCAGTAAACTAGCACAGACATCAGGCCTACAGTTAACTATGAATTGTATTTTGGTGTCTGGAACTCAAAAAAGATAGTCTGACAAACAAGTGAGCAGCACAAAGACGAATAAGTTGGCTCCACGGTGTCTTCAGCTTTGCATTCCACCAGAAAAGACTGCAATTGCGCTTTCTCGCCCGAGTGAAAGACGCTGCATGGTTACCTCGGTTTTAAAAAACAACCATTTTAACGTTCTCCTATTGCCACAAAAGTAAAATGGCGTTAAGTTTCTCACCTGTTTCACTCTCCGTACCGCCAGCTTTCAAATGAAACCGCCATTGTGAACAAATCCGATTGGCAAAAAAATGGAATACATTCGGTTTGAAATGTCTTACACATAGTACTGTTACTGCAGAGGCTACTTACTTTGGGTGAAGTTTGTGATTTTTGGTGGGCTCCCACTGCTAGAAAAGTGAAATGGCGTTTCTCACCTGTTTCACTTTCTACACGACGCCATCTTTCAAATTGGACAAGCATTGTGAAACGTCCGTCTGACAAAAACAAAGCATAAATTGGACGGGCCGGCAGTTGCCCATCCCGTCGTCATGGTTACATACAGGAGCCGGGGAAAAGGGTAAAGGTTTATGGAGAGTTATTCCAAGGGCGTTGACTTCTGGCTTTACAACCGCGATGCTTGTTTACAACACGCGCTGTCACCTGCGCGTTAGCGTCATAACCGCGAATAGTGGAGGTCCAAAGGAAAAATAGGCTTGAAATTGATCGTTTCAAACTAGGCTTGTGGTTTCCAATTGTGTTTTCAGATGAGGGTTAGGGTTTCAAAATATGAAGTTCAGCCTCAAGGCTGCAATGAAGAAAATAAAGAAGGGAAGCTTTGCTTTTTCTGCAACAAGTGTTAATATAACAGCCGCGGGTGTCATCACCGCTAATCAAAAGCCATAAACCGGAAGCGTGTGTCGCAATGACAAACGCAGACAACAGCTTGACTTTTGAACACTTGAAATTTAAGTGAGAGCGAAGAAAAGATGCAACGCTGCTCCATGATTGGTTCATACAGTATATTACATTTAATACACCAGAGGTCACTGTTGTACTATCAAAAATGTCTAAAGCGTCTCCAGTGCCAACTGTAGGGTTCTTTTTAAAAACATTTTTTACTGCGTGCAATCACGTCACCTACCGGTCTTGAGTCTAAAGACAGAAACGCTGAGGCGTGGGTTTGTATCAAAAAATATAACATTTTTATTTCCAGCTACAAAGCAAAACATGTAAGAATCTGTCACACTGCTCAATAAAATAATAAAAAATACTGTCGTCCAAACAAAACAAAAACTATTGATACATTTTGGAAAAAAAAGCACAGAACAATCACGGCTTTTAAATTAACTTACACTGTACAAATATATACAACATTTACATGTTTCTGCTTGGAATGAACTAACAATTCTTCCAGTCTTCTTCTAGTAATCTTTCTTAGTTCTCAGTGCCGTGGTCACTCACGCCCACTCGCGTCCGGACGGAAACGCTGACCTTTGCACAAGACCCACATTGAGGCCTGTGCTAACACACACACACACACACACACACACACGTGCTCACACACAAAGGTGAACAGTGGCCCGCTGTGGTGTGCTGCATTTGCCTGTCTGGGTGGGGGAGTCATTACACACCTCATTTAGAGGGGAGCTCAAGAGTTTGATTCCCCCCCCCCCAAAAAAAAAATTACAGTAAAAAAATGGACGGGGCGCGTTGTCCACAATATTATTAGTGCAGGAATCTCTCCCTCTGTCTGAAAAGTGCACCGAGCCGCACACACACACGCACGCACGCACGCACAAATACACGCGACACAAAAGGTGCGCGTGGCTACTCTGACGAAGCAAGCACAAAAAGGAGGCTTGTGTATATAGGGACGGAGCTGCGAGATGAGTTCTGTTTTCAAGTGACAAGGCCGCTGCGGGCGCTTCCCCGGCCGGGCCTCCCTCACGCCATGTCGCCCATCATCTTCTTGTAGTAGACGGACTCAAAGATGTCGTTCTCGCCGGGGCAGTTGTGGTGGCAGGCGCACGACTTGATGAACATCATGTGCTTCTTCATCACCTGCCCGTCGGGGCACTTGAACTCCATGGGCAGCGTGGTGGTCCGGTGGGGGGTGCAGCAGCGGCCGTCCAGGCACACGCCGCAGAACTTGGGGCGGTACGACTTGGTGGTGGTGCAGCCCGAGATCTCGAACTTCATGGGCTTGGACAGGCGAGGCGTGCGGATGCACTTTTTCCCTTTCTGACAAACAAAGCAAGAAAAATATATTTAATTTTCTGTCAATCTTAATGGTACGCATTTTGATTTATTGGATTTCATGCTATTGAATTTGGTTTGATTTTAGGTTGCAAAAAGGCATTATTGCATTGTTTTTATCTGCATGGCAGCTAAAATTAAATCACATCACAATTTTATTTCATTATATTTTATTTTAATTTTATGTCATTTTATTTTTGATTGTGGGGAAAAATTTATTCACATTTATATTTAGTTTGATTTAAAAAAAATATTTTTAATTGCAAAATAATTACTGACTATTATTATTATGCTTTGTTTTTGATTGCAGGAAAAAAAATCATTCACATTTGTATTTATAGTTTCAAATATCACCATTTTATTTTATGATACAATTATATTTTTTGTTTTCATCTTATTTTATTTTAGGCTGCATGTTTTGTTTTCATTTTATTTCTTAATTTTATTTATTTGTATTGTACTTTTATTTTTATTTCAGGGCGCTGACAAAATCATTAAGGGTTTTTATCAAATTATATTTTTTATATTTTGTTCTAATAATCACAATTTTGTATTTTAATCTCATTTTCATTTTATTAAATTTTATTTTTTGTGAAAAAAAAAATCAATCTTATTTTACTTTCAATTACAGAAAAAAAATCTCACAATTTGATTGCATTTTATTTGTACTTGAGGTTGCAAATAATATCACTGAAATGTATAATATTTTATTATATTTTAATTTAAAAAAAAAAAAAGACCCGATCCTATTTGATTCTAATAGGTTGCACTTGCATATGTAAACCTGGTGGCGATGTGACGGATGGCCTTCGTAATGGAGTACTGACCCGGATGCTCTGCTCCAGATGGGACTCGCAGGGGCGCACCATGCACAGGCGGCTCTGCTTCTCCAGGCGGCACTCGCGGTTGTCGTTGGTGACCCGGGTAGAGACGCCCAGGCCGCAGGTCTTGGAGCAGGCGCTCCACTCGGTGGTCTGAACCAGGCAGTTCTCCCGCATCATGGACGGATCGGGGCCATAGGTCTCCTCTTGGCGGTAAGCTGCTCGCGAGCAAACAGGAAGCAAACAGCCAGATTAGCCGACCCGTCCGGATGGGAAGCGGCTCAGGCGGGATGGGATTAGCGATGACTCACCGGGCAAGACGGAGCCCATGAAGCTGTTTGTGTGCTGCGGGGCGTCGCACACCCACTCCTCGCAACACTTGCCGGGCACCTTGACGCGTCTGGGCGCCGGGCAGTCGGGGCTGGGCAGACGCACGTCCATGGAGCAAAGGGGCACGCAGCCCACCGCCCCGTCCAGGCAGGTGCACTGGTACTTGCAGCTGCTCTGGAAACTCTCGCCGCTCTTGTACACCATTCCTCCAAACACGCAGGTGGCGCCCTCTCGTGCTGCAAACACAAAAATCAAACGGGTCATTTTTTTTTTCTTTGTCTGTTTTTGGTACAAACAGGAACACAGTGAAATGCAAATGAAACGTCTGAAAAGGTAAGTCAATTCTCAGATTTTTTTTTTTCCAGCCATACTTTGCTCAACCATGTATGGGGACCATATTTGTGAATTTAAAATTGGTCACTTTGAGCTGTTCCTGTCTGCCAGATCTATATACGAGAGAGCATGCATACATGAGTTGGTTTGTCTTCTTTTTAAGAAAGTGCAACACCAATAGTTTGTCTTCTATTCAGAAAAGTGCAAAGATGAATAGTTTTGCAAGAGTTTTTAGGAAAATACATCTTTATGGAGAAAGCGCTATTTTTTTGTGTGCAACATCAAATGTTTTTAGGGAAATTTCAACATTAACAGTTTGGCTTCTTTTTCGCAAAGTGCAAACATCATTACTTTTTTTTTTTTTTTTAGGAAAGTACATCTATTTTGGGAAAGTGCAATCTTTTTTTTTTTACTAGGTAAAGCACAACATCAAAGGTTTTTAAGCAAATTGCAAGACCAATAGCCAACTCAATAGCTACCAATAGCTCATAACACCAGGCTTCTACGTTTTTTTTCATTTGTCGTTGACGTGTCAGTTCTATGTGTTGATTTTTTTTGTCCTTCCTCTCATTGTAATGGTACCATCAAGAACTGCAGATGAAAAGTTGCCGTTGGCTAATTCTGGCATATTGACATGTAAATGTTCATTAATATGCACTGTCCCTTTTAAATAAATCAATTACAAAATGACCAATTGTTTGCCTTCTTTTTGGCAAACATCAATACTTATCTTCTTTTTCAGGAAAGTAAGTACATCTTTTGGGGGGGATAATAAAACCCTTTTTTTTTCTAGCAAAGTGCAACAATGTTTTTCGGTACATTCCAACACTGATGGTTTGTCTTCTTTTTAGGAAAGTACGACTTCTTCTACAGTTACAACGCGGGTTGACAGGACTGATATCGAATGTTCGTCTGCGGCCTCACCTGTACACACGCCGATGCGTCTATTGATGGGCGAGCCAAAGTCGCAGTAGAGGCCCTTGTGGGTGTCGCAGGCGTCCCTCTCGGTGCACAGCTCTCCCATCTGCTTGGCGCACACCCGGCAGCAGCCGCAGCCGTCGGGCACCAGGCTCACGCCGGGGGCGCACTCGGGGGGCGCGGAGGGGCACGAGCACGGGCCGCCGCACTCCTGACCGGCAGCCTGAAGGCGAGCGCAGTCAACTTAGCGCACGCCTCGTCAAACGAACGCACGGCGAGTGAGAGAAACAAAGACTTACCAGGGTCCAGAAGATGGCGCACACAAGCGGCAGCAAAATCATTTTCTTCACAGCGGGCATCTTGAAGGGCATAAAAAGATTCTTCCTTCAGGGGAGTAAGTCTTCCTTTTCCTTGATCGAGTTGATCTCTTGTCGTGGGAGGGGGGGAGTCGGTTGTCTCCTCGCTTCTTGAGGTGAAAGCTAGACTTTAGCTCGGGTCGATCTCGCTCTGAGTTCTGCCGGCGACGCGCCGCCGCTTTTATAGCGCTCGGCCCTCGGGGGGTGGGGGCGGTGGGGGCGACGTCACCTCGGAGGAGGCTGGGGGGGGGCAGCCCTGGACAAACATGGACATACTTGGCATTCTTTCCTGGCTTCCTGACCCCCACTCCAGACATCCCACATTCCTGCCGTCTGAAGGCGAGGAGGAGGAGGAGCAGGAGGAGGAGGAGGAGGCCGGGCTGGCCAAACAACAGCAAGCCCACTCTCTCCAGCGCTCGCTCATCTGGAACAGGAAGTCTGCTCAGAGGAGGCCCGGGACCCCACACTGGGAATTCCTCAAGTCTGACTTCACAAACACAAAGCCTATAAATATGAATTTTCAAAGGGGTCGGCCACATGAAAAGGAATGAACGGAGAATGAATGAATGAATGAACAAGAAGGGAGGAAAGGAAAATCATTACTTGGGAGCTTGGAGAGACTTCACAAAGGTGGACTTGGACTCGGGGGGAGGGGGGCGGTGCGGTCGTGTCTGGAGGCATTTTTGTCAGCTGGCGTCATTCTAAGATGACTGAGGCGTGAATCACAATGTTTTATCAGTCCGACGCGCTCACGGGCGGTTTAGGACGTCTGCGCTATCGCTCTGCGCTCCCATTAATGGGGGAATGTGGCTACTGAGCAGCTTACCTTTGAAGTCTGTGAGGAGCAAATATGTGTGCGTGGGGGGGGTGTGGGGGTTCATCTGCTCATCCATTTTCTATGACGTTCGGCCTCATTATGTTGCCGGAGCCTATCCCGGTTGACTTTGGGGCGAGAGGCGGGGCATGTGATGCCCGCCAAAAACAGTCAAAAGTAATTGTCAGCGCATCAAAGAAAAAAAAAAAAAAGTGACAGCCGGCACTGTCGCCCAAGGCGACAAGAGTATGCAAGCCAATCAGAAGCTCGAAGAAAGTCATTTCCGAAAAAAGGCTCATTTTTAGAGTATCTTTCAAGATCCACAGAAGATTGTGATGAAAACGCCGCCATCTGCAGGGACGTGTTAGCCATTACGCTGGCTTACAAATCTGAATTTCACAGACAAGCTGAGCGAAGGCACCACACAAATGTATTGATCAGTGATAGGATGCCGCGCAATGTCAGCGGGTCCGCGTGAGTCTCTGGATGCGAGCTGCGGCCGACAACAGCTTCTGCGCAAGTTTGTTTCTGTGTATCGGTGATTGCGGCTTAAAAAAAACCAAAAACATATTGTGGCGACGCGGCCGTGAACCACATTGGGGTATACTGAAGTCTAAAGTTTCCAATAATACGAGTAGATAATAGTGACTATTGATGTTCCCTTGTCCTACTTTAAAATCTGTGAAAATAATCAAACCCTGATGTCATATTTTAACGCACTTGCAGTCACTAATAAAATGGGTGAACTAGCTCTTTAAAAACATTCAAACCCAAATCATAAATCACAATAACGTTCCCGCATGTGGATGTGTTTTTTTTCTGGGTTTTTTTTCAAACATGCGGTCCACTTCAAAAGTGCCGTGTCAGTGTGTTAGCTGACATAAAAAGTATGTTTGGTACAAAATGAACTTTGGGAGGTTCTGTTTTTCAGCTCGCCTTAGTCAGGGCAAATGGCGGCCAGAGAGCGATTTAAGTGAAAACGCAGCCGCGGCGCGGCGCGGCGAGCACGTACAGTACAGCGTGGCCGGAGTGCCGGGAATAACTCTTCTTGTTCTCCTCCGCTCACCTGCCTAATGAGCTTTTGGTGCGACATGAAAAAGGCCGAAAGACCAGGTGCAGCGTGTGCCCGGCCAGGCTTAAGTAGTACTTGAGGAAAAAAGCTAGACAGAGGTTTGTGTATTTTTTTTTTTAAGGGTGGGGGGATCACACACCAGGCTAGACTCTTATGAAAGGCAGGCCTGCTCCACGGCCAGCCAGCCAGCCAGCTAGCACATCGGAAATGAGAGGGAAAAAAAAAAAAAAAAGAAGAAACCTGGAGCTGCAGGAATGTGCGAGGAGAGCCAGCAGACAGGCTTGTTACTATTTGCAGGAAGCGTTGCCATATAAGGGCGTCTTCTCTTTTCCTAATATGGATGTGTTCTCTCTTTCTATGCTGGATGGGCACAGTAGGAAGCGAGACAAAAGCGCGTGTGTCCCGTCCCGTCCCGTCCCATCCCGTCCCGTCCCGTCAGTCATCGCGGCCGCAGGGTCCGCCTGAACTTGATTCCGAAGATATCTGACGGAAGCAGCTTGGCTGGGGAGCAGATTCCGTCGAGAACATGTCAGCTGTTACGTGCAAAGTTCAGCATGTGATAATCTTCGGCCCTAAAAGCAACACATTTAACTTGCAAGGAGACCAGAATAGACTGAAATTTTGTATGTGTTGCTGCTCCGTTTTTTTTTCTTTTAACATCGGTATTTTGTCCCGTATTTTTGTACACCCGCTTGTTTTTTGTACAGAAAAAAAAACACGCAGCCCGGCAATTCAGTTCGCGGAATCGATGCAAGGTTTTTCTACGGTCCAAGTTTTATCAACAACACTCAAGCAACATCAATGTGACACATCCTGTCAAAAGTCAGACTTTCAAAATAAAAGCATGCACACAATTTCTCCATACTTTCTTGGGCTTTTATTTAACAGTCATGCACTAGATAGCTCGAGTGCAAACACTAAATAAGCCACCATGGGACCCCAAGTGAAGTGTGCTAAAACTGTTGGTACACTGTCATGCTTTTATTTTGAAGGCCTTTATTTTGACAGCAGTGTTGCCCCAAGTGCTGCACAGCAAACCGAGAGGCTTGTTATTGCCTGTTTTGGAACATGCCTTGCTGTCTGTTGGACCACGTTTTACACAATACAGCAGAAAAACTAAAACTAACAGCAAAATGATTTTTAAAAATTCATTTCATGGTCTCTACATTATGATCGATGAGAAAGCATATGAGCGGGCGGTATTAAAATGTTCTGTGGTATTTTGCAGCTCTTGCGGCCTGTTTGCGTGCGTCATCGCCTCAGCGGTCCAAAAACCCCAAATCAACGTGACTCAGAGGGGATAGTGTTAAAATTACGACCAAGTTCAGAAGTAGGTGAGACAAGACTGTACAAGTAATAATCCTTCAACGGCGGCAGTCGCAGTCAAAGCGGCGATAGCGGCAAACAACCACCGCAAAAAGTTGTTCCGAGTCTGGATGCAGTCATGAACTCACCGCGTGACGTCGCCGCGCCGTCTAAATGTAGCCGGCACCTGCGAAGTCGACAGGTGGTGTCATGCCAGGCAGCTGGAAAGACGGGGGGGGGGGGGGGGGGGGGGGGCTCAGTGAGTGGCTTGACGACACACTCGAAAAAGGGCGGAAAGTGCACCTCTTGTTCCCAGAGCGTCCGCTTCCATCACGCCACGCTGGGTGACGTCATCAGTGACGCCGGCACTACAGAGAGACCCCTGTGTGCACTCAATGTGCACTTTGCATATCAGCATGTTTTATTTTGGTCTCAGGCTTCATTATTGCAATCAACTGGGGCCTCGGTAGAGTGAGGTGGGGCGATATATGGAAATGCAGTGGCGGGCGGTCACGGCACTTTCAGAAGACCTGAACTACATTCACGACTTCAATTCAACAGTCCATTCTCTTCAAGCTTCAAGTACGTGCGTATGGGTGGCAGATTTGTTTTTGTCCAATCAGATTTCAGCCTTGGTGTGTTGCTATGTGAAACAAAGCTGCTCAGGGTCTCCTTCACATTCTGTATTGCATCTTGTAGGCTCAATTACGTACAATATTACAGATAATCCGTAAGCGGCCACTAACAAAATTGGATAAAAAAAAATAAATAAATTTAAAAAAAGCTTTTTTTTTTTTTTTTTAAAGCGCAAAATATTTAATCAATAGAAAATAGGACGCAAAAGAAAAGAGAAGTTGGTTGGGGGGAATCGGGGTGACGTGTCCTACGACACTGAAAAGAACGTCAGCCGCGTTTACGAGAAGAGACTCGCCTCACAGGCGCGCTCGTATGACACAATGGGAATGTTGACTTGAATGTACAGTCAATAGGAGCATAATGACGGGTTATTTCCATTCCTCCCTATGGGCAAAATGTTTCGAGAGCAAAACAAGTGCCCGTGTCCCCGAACGAACCGTGCTGGCCCTGAGAGCTTGGTTCCACTGTGCAAGTCCAGAGTCCCACACGCGCATTCCAACGCGTCTCCACATTAAAGCTGCTTTTATCAGCTCCAGGGCTACGCTTTGAGCTATATATTACATTCGCGGCGGCTGGCGGGCCCTCGGAGGAATGTTTCCGCGCCGCTGTGTCAACGGCACATTCTCAAAATGGCTTTACCTGCTGCCGTCTTTTTTTCGTCTGCTTTCAACTCTTGCGACTGTAAACAAGACGGCAAAATTCTGTCCAGTGGCGCTTTTGTAATAATGACACCAAACACTTGCGTAGGCTACATAATGTCACTCTTACTGTGCCACTTGTTGCTAGGTGGATTTTGTGATGCCTGCAGGCCCAAAATAAAGACTTGCAGCCCCGCCTGATGAGGACGGAGTGCAAGTTTTGACACAACAGAACCATCGTAAACAAATTAAACTGCTCAAATACTAAAAATGGGGCGTTAATGAATATTTGTGGTTGATTTGAATTCATCTTGCTCTCATCACTCATGCCGAAAAAAAAAAACCCCAGACGTTTTTCACAGCAAACGTTTCAGGCTCATTATCAAGATTGGTCTCCTCTGACACATTTTTTTTGACACGAGTTCTACAAAACCTGTCGATTCGCACGTTAGCCCAAGCCCCGCCTCTTTTCACACAACAGTGAATCACAATCGTTACCGCCAACACCTGGGCTGAAGTGCGGATCGGTGGCTTCTAAAACCGCGGCAATCGACGCTAACTCTTAGCACGTCAATGGCGTTTTGCATCGTTTGTTAGCATTCGGCTTCGATTCTCTCAAGGCGCTGCTATTGCTACTGCTTTAAATACACAAGGTGTAATCGTCTTTGTGATCTGTTTTGTTTGACAGTAAACTTCACGTGGGCATGAGATGAATTCATCGACGTTTGTCACTCGTACGTCGAGGCACCGCACTGTCAGGAAGGCCAACTATTAATTACAAACGGTTCCGTTGACAGCTGACAAGTGCGAGTCAAACACTCGGTGATGGAAAGTTGCAAGGATGGAAAGTCATAACAGAGGAGGGGAGTCGAGGGATTGGTTCAGGTTATAATAATGTCGAGGGAGGCTCGGGGGGTGTTGGTGGGCAGATGAATTGTCAAGATGGAAACAGTGTCTATTTAAAGGCTCGCCGGCTGGAAAAACGTCCAGACTGGAAACAAGCATGAGACCCCGGCCGCCGTCTTTTTTTTTTTCTTCTTCAGGCTGCGTTTTGAATTACGGCACTTTAATAGGCGGCGATATATTATATACCCCAGCATCTCCATTCCGCAGGGACATACTTGGAAGCTCGCTCGCATTTTTGGGCGCAATGCTTCCTCATTAATCATTTAGCTAGGCTCATTTTTAGAGAGGTGGGTGGGGGGGGGTCTTTTTGTTGCCAGCTAACAAGGGAGGTGATATCACTTAGAGCTCCATGCTGAACAAAGCCACATTGACAAGCTCCAGATTGCCCACAGGTTTTCCAATTCACAAAATGAAAAGAAAAATGATTTTTAATGAGAATAAATTCAATTTTGTTTTCTTTTCATTTTCTTGACACCTTGACCTTGTATTCTGGAAATATGCCCATTTTTTTTATGCAATCGGGTTTTCGCAGTATACTGACTGACTGTAATGCCCTTGCATGTGGGAAAGGAGAGGACCGATGCATTTTTTTCCAGCCGTACGACGACGTTTCTGTGGTTTTGCCGCTCCGACCGGCCTCCCCCCAGGGAAATCGTAACTACCGGCGATGAAAGCAAGTATGACACCCCTGAAGGCAGCACACAGGTGGACACCGGCAATAGACGCAGAAGGCATGGCAACACATGTAGGCACAACATGGGGGGGGGGGATTAGCTAATACGGCACACTGGAAACTTCTGTTTTTGTGTTCGCACTGCAGACACCGGGACGACAATCTGTTCCTGTTTCAACAAACACCTCAGCTGCTGCGGCCACACGCGCGCGTCAGGTGGTCTCCGTCGTGTGGGTCCCGGATGGACTCGCTGCCTGTTCCACTGACCTTTTTCAGCATGCTAAACTTAGACGCCGTGTTAAGCGCAGACTACTTCCTCTTCTGGACCTCACACACGCAAGAAAGCGTTGGAGCATCCCGCTGTTTTCAAACTGAAAACATGCAAAGCGAGGTCACTCTGTGTCTGTGAGCCCCCAAAGCCCCCCCCGGAAGGTTTCTAAATATGGCAAATGGTCTATCCCACACACGTCGCCACCCACAGATGCACTGTAATCTCCCAAACACATTCTCTTCAGGGATGCTATTTTCTCCATAGGAAATAATGGAAATAGAAATACTGCGGTCTGCTGCGGTTCAGTTTGCATTTTTTTTTTATTTTTTTATTGCTTTTCACATTACACTTACTTAGTGTAATGCCCTTGGCTGTGGCAAAGGAGAGCCACAGTTAAAGTAAACAGTAGAATACAAATGTGAGCGTAGTCACGCTGGGGCTGCTGTCTGCCCCGGCGCACGCCAGACACTCACACGAAGACTTGCGGACGTCACATGCATGCGCTATTTATTTCTTTTATTATCGTCGCTGTCAGGCAGAAAAGCCTTATATGTCCAAATGCTGTCAATTTCGCATTTTTCCAAAATGGATACTTGTGGTCAGTCCCCACGTCGGCTCTTTATTTGAATGCGCTATCAACCAAATTCAAGTGTTGAAAATAACTTAAGAGTCTGCAAAGTGTCGCAAAACGCCACTTCGTCCGTCAAGCTGCGGGAGGCGACAGTCTCACCCGCATCTTTCCATTGTTACAAAGCCGTGATCCGTTTTATGGCCGCTAACAGCAATAAAGCATTGTTTTGTTGTTTAAGAACATGTTCGGTATGCTGCATTTTTAAACGCAGTTTCAAATGACTTTGACATACCGCCAAAAGCATACTGCTAGCTACTGCATGACGTCTACTAGCCAAAGGCCGAGCTGCACGGCATTTGTTTACAGCGTAGCCAGTGACTGGGAAACAACAGAGTAACGTTTCCTGAAGTTTATCCGATAATCTATGTTATGTGCGGGAAGTGAGTTAAACAACTTTTTATCCAACTTCTCTTCATCTTAAATGAATTGAAGACTAAGTTGTCCATCGGTGTCAATGGTTGTTTGACTTTACTTTACAACCAGTAAACCAGTACTTCATAGCGAGTTTTTCGACCGCTTTTCCTTAATTTCTCACTGATTCAAATATAAGTCAACAAATACAGGAGATGTGTAACTATTCACCGCTGATCCGAATCCGGATTGTCTGGCCTTGGCGGTGGGTACCTTTGACACATTTTGCGGCTCGTGCCAGACCCAGGACCACAAAGGCGTACGGCATATTTGCAGTTCGGACTCCTCCGAGCGTTTCAAAGCGATCGACCCGGCGGCCGGTTCGCAGCCTTGGCAGCGGCGGTAAATTGACTCAGCTTGCGGCGATCTGGACCGCATCCGAGCACACCGCCGTTTGAAGTAAACACATATTCCTGCTTTTGAGGCGGCCGCTTCCCAGCAGGAACGTCGAGTCCCCCGGCCTCCCTCCTCCCCTCGCCCCCTATTAGCCTGGCACACGACTGCATAGTTGAGCTAATTAGCTTCCTGTAAGAGCCTTGGATGAAAACACGGCATTTAATCACTCGCCGCTCCTTTTGTCTCAGCGGCTGCCAAAGTCAATGTTGACGCTCAAATCTGCTGTTTTCTTGCAGGTGTTTTCTATCCGTGACGTGCCAACACTTTCACCTTAACATTCCTCAAATATCAAACGCCTTGATTTTCCGTCATCGCCGCTTTCCCTCGTTGAGTGGTTGAGCGCGGCGCGGCCAAATCGCCGTTAACTTCGACCTCAAAGTGGACGTGCTAATTACTGACAAGCTGTTTTGTGTAAGATTTGACCCACAGTGCGCACAGAGGAAGTTGAAACCGCAAGCCAGGATGTGTTATTATGGGATCCTGCCAAAGATGGACAAGGGTACATTCAAGGTTAAAATGTTTAGATTTTCACATCCAAGGTCCAACATTGCTCTGGAGCCCGTTATTAAGTTGCCCGATTGCAATAGCAAAAAGAAATGGAAAGTGACCACATGATCTCTTTTCAGAGGACTTCTTTTTTTCTGCCCACAAAGAGCATCAGATTTGTAGTATTTATCTATTTATTTTTTTTTTTTAATTCATTATGTTATGGAAGTATGCAGAAGTCATTCATATGCATTTGCAAGACTGAATCAAACTGCAACCACCTAACCGGCGTTCCCATGCTATGTTATAATTGGTTCCAGAAACAGTATCAACTTTTTTTTTTTTTTTTCCTGCACTGTGCCTAAAAAGAACCCCTCCCTGTCTGGGCTTTTCCCTCATGTAAGTGTGAGCTACAAGGCCAAACACCAACGCTCAACCTGAGCCGCCACCTCGTGCCGTCCAAGCTACCGCACTCGTCCGTCCCTGCGTCAGCTAGCCGCGGAGGTCACGGCGGGTCGTTTTAGTACCAGACGCTTTTTTGCGCAGCTCTGCGGAAAAAAAAAATTTGACGCGCGTATAACTCCCCGATTCTTAGACATTGTTCACTCACATCAACAAAAGGTTTAGTGAGCACAAGTCCTTTTTTTATTTATTTTTATTTTTTTTTGCAAACTTGAAAAAATCATTTGCTGGGATCTTATCACTTAGCTGACTTGTACTCATTTGTATTCTACATTTGTAAGCATTGTTCACGCACACTATCAACAAAAAGCATACAGCATAAAGCCTCCCGTCAGCATTTTACTATCACAAACTTTATGATGGCAACTGTTTGACACTGCATCACAGTGATGTTCCACTCCAACTCTATTGATCAAATTATTCTCAACAGTATTGTCAGTGAACAGTGAATAGCAGAGTCTACCATATCCAAATATATAAAAATCCAATATGACTCAAAGTAACAAAGCGTTCTTTCTGCTTCAGCTGCAGCCGGTGAGTGGAAAAAATAATGCGGCCATCACGGCGGTCTTCGCAACAACACGGAACGAGACGCGGGGGGTTGGGGGTTGACGGCGGATTCCTCAGCAAGGTGAGGAGGAAGTGATGACGCAGGACGGCGCCGTCGCTCAGCTCGCTGTCAAAAGTTTCACACGCCTCTCCGACCTCGAGGGCGCTCACGACATGAGCTAATATGTCGTACGGAGGTGGTAAACGAGCAGCGGGTGACCCATTGTGTCCATTTGGCCATGTTTACACAGCACAGACCTCCGCCAAGGACAAACAATCCTAATTAAATTTCCCACATATCTAAAGATGCTAAACTAGCTATGCTACATTAAGCTAAGCTATATGATATGACATGTTGACTTCTTCCAGAGTAGCTCAAAATTCTGGTCAAGTAAAGAGGACTTTCTTGTCCACTAACCATATTCCCACAAAAAATGGCATTAAAAGTGGTCTATTGGATATTGTTCCCCATATTACAAGACTTGACGCCCGTTAGCTTCAATGCTAGTTCCAGTGAGCTCATGAATCCATCAGCAGCCGAGGTGGAGGCACTGAGGAAGGACAAAGTTGTAATTCGCTGACTTAAAAGATTTTTGGCCTAACAGTGGACACGTTAAACCTGCCGGATATTGTATAACTTCTCTGCTATTGCCGTATAGCTCGAGCTACATTTTTAGCCGCTGCGGTATAAGCCCAGTGTGTGCCAAGAGACATTCATCGGGCAGCCGCACCTCGTGCATCTAAATGGAGAACTTCAGCCTCTTGAGCCAAAGTCCCCCAGCATCAAATATATCACCTTCATGGTATACAATGATTGAAAAGTGCGATGCGAGCGTTACGCAATGCGGAGGTGTTGTGTGACGCCGAGTGAATGCGAGGCCTTGTCTGCCTCTGCTGGTGCGCGCGTCTCAACCAACCGCTAGGTGTGCTGTCAAAGCATAGCCTGTCTCCAGAGGACCTGTTCTCACACTTGTACACTTAAATAATTGACACTGGCCAATTCTCCCACAAGTTTCCAAACTGGCTTTCCCCGCTGATGTGTCAAAATTCTGCACGTTTATTTTTAAAGTTTGCAGTCCATTTAGTACCTGTGACAGTGGCGTCAGCAGCACGATGGACAGACACTAAGGTAGTTTATTTTTTTTAAAAGTAAGTAACACAACATAAAAAAAATACATAAATACATTCAAGTGGGTCCTGGGTTAATGACTGTCCCAACGTACGGCAGGCACTGACCTAGACTGCATTTATTAGTTACAAGTGTAACCAACGTGAAACCCAGGGAGCAGTCAAACAGAAAAACACGCAATTGTGCATTTTGAGAGATCAATACTTTTCCTCACCTAAAAATCGATATTTCGTTACAAATAATGCCATCATCGAAGTGGCATATCCGATCCTGCAGGGCCTCAGTTTACGAAAGTCCGGATGTTCGACCTTTTGAGATTGCGAACGGAATTATGTGGCGATGGTGACGAAAGATGACGCAATTCATGGAGCGAATGACAAGCGCCATGTAAAAACGCCAGTGACATTCAACTCGAGTCAATGTCGCTCACAATGTGTTCCATAGTTGTATAATCGGTAAATAAATAATTATCTTGCCATGAAAAAGCCTTTCCTCAGTCTTGCTTTTGTTGATTTATAGTTTGAGGTGTCACAAAAGCAACAAATACTAGCATCAAAGTCACTGTTTTGCTTGACGTTTTCAAATGTAGAAACTTTTTTTTCTACTCTCCTCCGGTAAGTTTGGTGCTATTGTCACAGAACACAATATTTTGTGGGATTTGGAAGATGTGTCAAAATGCCCTCAAACGGCTGCTGGCAATGTTGCAAACTACTTGGCTGGCCGTGAATGGGTTAATACAGAGTTGGGGACTCAAATTGCTCTATTTATACTTATTTTGGTCTAATGCCAATTTCTAAAATCTCAGGGTCATATGAATTAGAAAGAATAATAATAGCACCATGGGCTGGGGTACGACGGTCCCCCCCCCCCCCCCCCTTGTAGTTCAGAGACACGCACTGATCCTATATTGTGTTACTCGCAAAGTTTTGACAGCTCTACAACCTAAATCTACTTTTCACAACGACTTTGATTCGCGTTTACCGTCCAAATTGAAAAGCCTTCTCTTGTGCGCCGGCCTCTTGCGGTCGAGCGTGTTCGCGTGTTCTCACGGTAAGCGCTCGCAGGTATGTTTGCTTTATTGCGCCTGGCAGGGCGGCCATTGAGCGCTCGACGGCCGCCCGTGTTTATGCAGGTGCGGGACGTTCGCGATGCGAGCGGTTGCTTTGCGCAGCGGCCCAACTGGAAAAGGGGACGCCTTTATATGTGGCATTTTACTGGGCCGGGCCCAGAGAAGGCATTTCCTCAGCTTACTGGAAATGGAGCAGTAAAGGGTTAGAAACATGTCACGCCAGGGGGAGAAATATTTAAGTGTCAGTCATGAGATGGACACATGGACATGCTGTCATTGAGCACCGTTTCTGAATATTTTTGTTGACTTTGTGCAGAGCTAAGATTTTTTTTTTTGGGGTGCTTGCGCCAAGGTATGCTATCTATCGCTTTGATTGGTTTGAGAATTTTATTGATCAAGTCAAGTCATTTGAATGAAGTGTCGTTTTGTTTAGGCCGCCCCGTAAACAAACACGGTGCAGCTTATTCTCTGGCTAGCAGACATCATGGCTAGCGATCGTTCAACTTGCTAACTTTACTCGTTTGAAGCGGCATCACGTTAACATGAAACAAAAACAAATGTCGCGCAACTTCCAGTTAAACTGATTCTTCCCGGTTTTCCAGATTGACCCAAAGCAATTATAAATGCCATTGTCTTTTTGTAGCCTAATAAAAATATATAGTTCTTTAAAATTGCTAATTGCAGGGGATTTTCTGGTTTGAATTTTCAGAGGTACACTGCATCGTTCATTTTCTCAAAACAAGACAAATGATTGAAGCTGCAATTTGCCAAAAAGAAAAGATTACAGCTGTTATATATATAATCTGAAATATGCATGTTTTATTTTAATACACACTATTTTCTTTATTTGAGAATCTTTAGTATGGTTTCAATTTTGTTTTCTGAACCCACTGTGAACCCAACTGTTCTCAAGCGTGATTTTTAGCATATTTTGACTTGTATACGACACAAAAAAGCCATCGTTGTTACTTTTTAATAGAAAAGAAAGAAAAAAAGTGTGGACCACAGGCTTTTCATTGACATGATCCCGTAAGAGGGGCTCATCTCAAAAATATGCACAAGAGTCATGGATGGATTAGGCAAATTCTGCAAATGCTGTGTCATCATTCGTTGTACACGCAACTATGACATAAGCGTGATGGTGATTTGCCAGACATTTTGGTGCACTTCTGAGCATCATGGACAGAACAATAGCGTCTGAGGAGCTTGTCCAGTCAGTAACAATGGCGTTAGTGAGCTTTATGAAACGTCAAATAAGCCGATTTGCTCGAAACGAAGCCAAGGGGAGTCCAGGACAAAAAGTTGCCAAAATGCCCAATCATAAACAAGACGCTGCAAAATACCTCCTCAACAATGGCAGAAAAAGTTGCCGAAATGAATCCGGCCTTGAACTTTCAGCTATCACAAAACATCCATTGTGGTTAAATAAATCCTCAGGTAATAAACAGTTACAGCATCTGTCGGTGTCCATACAAACAAGCTGCCCGGGGCCCCCCCCCAAGATGTACACAAGCTACAAGTCGATGGGCCGCTTCACTTTAAAAGCTTGCCAACTTTGGCGCTGACGCCCAAAATGAGCCAACGCTGAATGAGCCGCACTGTTGCTGTGCACGGGGCTACAAACACAGATGCAACATATCATCTATCCATCCATCCATCCATCCATGTCGTTGTTGTGAAAGGCACAACAATGAAATGCTCTTCCACTAGACGGCACCTGTCGCCATTCGTACAACAGAATAATAGTTTTGTGCTCAGCTAAACTTGTCTAGATTTCATTTCACACTGACTAAGGAAATAGATTAGGAAATTGAGATACCAACATTGAGTTGGTTTTCTTTGGTGGTGTGCTGCCAGATTTTTCAACGTAAAATATTTGCCGAGGCTCAATAAAAGGTTGTGAAACACAGATGGAGAATGATTTTTTTTTTTTTTTTTTTTTGCCTATGCCATTAAACGCGGGTGGAGCATAGCACCAAAGTTTAATGATCATTTCAAGAATTGGCCCAAAAAAAAGGTGGGTGTTAGGGTGGCCGATTAGTAAAGGCCCAGTATCCAACTGAGTGTCTGGACAGCGGACATGGAATTCTTTCCAACCTCTGCTTGTTACGAAATAGCTTTGTGTTACACTGAGTAAGTAAAAATGTGCGCAAATGGAAAAAAGATCATTATTGTGGACATCTTTTTGGGGAATTTGGCTGCAGCAGGGTTGTGCATCCCTCCAGTAAAAGATGATTCAATTTGTATCTCAATACATGGGCTACGATACGACTCGGTAACGGTACAAGACCAAACGGTTCAAGCAACAACAAATCATCAGCAACATCACACCGATTTAAGCCTCATGTGCATCTCATTAACGATGATTCGATACTTTGGGGTGGGGGGGGGTATTCAAGGACGGTTCATTTTCAAAATGTATTCAATTCGATTTGTTGAAATCAAAACCGGTTTTGATTTGATGACCTTGCTTGGAAAAAAATCTTCTAGCAAGTGGAACTCACGTGTAAGAAAAAATATCCTGCCGGACAAAGAACAAGCATATGTATTTTGCCTTGATCTTTACTCTCGGTCATATCTGCCTTTTGCAGTGTGTCAGTGTCCATACAAACGTGCTGCGAGGGCCCCCCCCCCCCCCAGATGTACATAAGCTAAAAGTCGATGGTCCGCTCTGCATGCGCCACTTTAAAAGCTTGTCAACTTTGGCCCCCCGCCCTCCAAATGAGCCGACGCTCAATGAGCCGCACTGTGGCCGCAAACACAGATGCGCGCCTTAAAAACGCACTCGCAGCGAAGGCCCGGGCTGAGAAATGTGAAAGAAAACAAACAGGATTCCTGAGCGCTGCGCTGTGGCGTGAGGCCGCTGGACGCCGGCACAAAGAGGGGCCTGTTTGGCGCCGCGCTCCGTCGCTCCGGCGAACAGAACAGCGGCTCTGCCGCGCTGTTGACCTAAGCTACTTTAGAATGTTTGTGCAATAGCTTTCTGACCGCTTGATTAAAAATATCGTTTGATGCCCCGTGCCGCTTGCGAGGGGCGGTTCAGACCGGTCTGAGCGAGAGCCACACGACAACATGGCCTCTCATCAACGTGGAAAAGTGAGCCACAGTCAAACGATTGAGGGCCCACGTCTCGCTTCGCTTTTTTTTTTTTAATTATATAATACACGCGCGGCTCATACTGCCAAATGTCACGGCGCTCAGTGTGTTCCAGCGTGTCATCGGCAGATGGAAACATCAGTCGGTCAATGCGACATTTGCTCCAGACAAAAACATTTCAACACTTGTGGATGGACAGCCTGACACAATTTCCATATTCTGGATACCAAACATTTCCTCTTCCATTACTCTGATGTTAACTGTCTGCCGGTATTGCGTAATGCCCCGTTTTCCGCCAAGCAGTACAAATTTCCCCGACATGTTCACAAAATCGCCTACTTGCAGATTTTTAGGGGGAACCTATCGACTGATATAAAAGTATTGCTTGGGCGCCATCGAGTGGCTTCTCGGTGCCAAGAAACTATGTAGAAGTAACGGGAGGAGCTTCACTTAGTCAGGCCTTAGCCCTGTCGAATAAAAAAGTAGTGCTATGCCGCCCTCCTGAGGCATCTCTAAGCAACGGGGATGTTCGTTACCACTTCTTTTCAAACCGACATCAGTATGCGTTTTCACTCATGGAGTACTCACTGATACCGAGTACCAATGCTTGTAGTACTTTTGATATCTAAAATGTCATTCACACACAATGACCAAAACGATGTGAAGACACAAGTTTGGCGGAGGAGCTTTTTTCAGCGTTTCAAATGTCGAATACATCCAAAGTGTACCTTTTGCACTTTTGCGGCACGTTTTGATTGGACTATAGGTCAAAACATACGTTTTGCTCCGTCACGTACTCTTTCCACCAGGCAGTACCCCGGCCAATAAATGCAATTTACTACTTCATAGTCTGTTATGACGGCTGTACCATTTTTCCCAGTGCAGACAAAAACCAGATGTCAGCGGGTGTTTGTGGCTTTTTTGTCCGGCAGGAAAGAAGGCAAGTTGTTTGGTTTCTTGACTGAGTCAAACGGAAGGTAGACTCAGACGTAGAATAACACTTAAAGCGGCCCATTCAGATTCACGCGAGACACGACATACCTCTGCCAAGGCCAATGTGAGCGAAAAAACAAACCTTAAAAAGCTCGCCGAGGGCAGTTCTGAAAGAGCAAAACAGCGAAATGGAGATAAGAGAAAGTTAAAGCCAACTTTTTTTTAACCTTAACATTTTTTTTTTTTTTGCGCAGAAGCCAGTCAGGAATGCGCGAAACTTAGGGAAAGTTTGTGTTGCTAAACGAAAGGCATGTGTGCCTGGCAAATAGGACCGGGATATATTAAGGCCATCGTAAAAAGAAGAGTCTAAATTAAGATCTTTGTCTGATGTGGCGACAAGATTTAGAAGTTTGAGGGTCAAGCTGAACAGGTCACAGTAGAAAAACTGAGAAAAAAAAAATCGAGATGGCGTGGGACCAGTTCCTGCTTAAAATGATTAGATTTTTTTTTTTTTTTAATCTTACTGGAATACTCAAAATACTAACACTCACTAATCCTTACCAGAAGTCATGTTTACGCAAATAGTGTGCATTCATTGAGCAGAACCAGAAGTAATGTTTAAGCAAATAGATTAACCCGACGTCTTTTGGTAATTAATAGACTGGGGAGGGGGGGGGTTAAACCACGCTTTTAAAAAGTAACTATTTCAAAAGTGAGCTTTTTCTGGGGGGTGGAGACAACATCATTTCGATTCCGCTCTGATGTTCACAAAGCGGAGAAGAGTTGAGAAGTAGCTCCTCATTTTCTGAGAAATAACCTACTGTTGCACTACATTAAGTAGGTTTCTGGAAAATTCGATTTTCGCGTTTACTAATGTATCCGCGGCTCTTCCGCATCCTGACAGCGCACGCCAGTCTGAGAAAAGGAAAAATGTCGTCCGAGCTTCCACCTGGTGTGACGAACATCTCACACCACTGCGAGTAAACGCCGCTCCCTCAGCCCGCCTTCCAGCGTCCTGTTTGCCCGGCGGCTCTTCGCCAACCTCTGGCCCTGCCCTCTTGGCCTCTGACCCGGATGGCCCGCTTTCGCCAGCACGTCCTGTTAGCTTTGTCCACCTCAGACATCAAACTGCCTTAAATGAACGAATATAATCAACCCTTGGAGACTGGCAGCTGTGAAGGAATGAAGTGCAACGCCGATTGCGAGGACAATGAACCAAACCAGATGGTTGTATTTGAAATGAACTTTGCGGTTTGTTATCTTGTGACTTTCTTCACACAAAGGCGGCATACCGGCTCGCTGATGTTAGCGGGACACTCTGCGTTCATCAGGCTTGAATCCCAACTGTTCAGACACGCCCGCGGCGTTTGGGATGGGAACTAATTCCATTCATGCCGCTCTACTTTCTGCGATTGTACAATTGCACTTGTACAATTCTTTCTTTCTCTTTCGGTCTGCTTCAATGCTGTGTGTGTGAGTCCCGCCTCCCACAGCCACTGGCAAGTTGAGGGAACGAAGCAGCGCGACGGAATGTTGACAACGAACGTAAATAAACACGCATCAAGTTTGGCAAAAAAAAAAAAAAACGATCATGTCAATTTTCTTTATCGAAAAATAAGTAACAGTAATTACATGGTGATAGGCCTACAGAAGCCCAGAGTGCGATGACTATAATTCCATTCTTGAGCTGAAATTTGGTGTGTGTGTACCTACAATATATGTGTGGTCTGACCGCATCCTTTTTCTCCGCAGTAACAACACGGCCACCTCGGAGCTACCGCCATCGTTCTTTCCCACCAACGGCGAGGTTGGCCGCGGCCGAGGCTACGAAACGAGTGGCGTCACGCGAGGTCATGTCGGTCTCCCCGCAATTCTCCTCCATGGTTACGCCACTCTCTGCAAACATATGAGGGCCGTTTTGACCCAGATGATATTTAACTTCCAAACAGCTTGTTTGAAGACTCGTTCACCTTTTGTCCGCTGGCCTCGCCGCCCCAAAGGATGCGTGCGGGCTGGAAGTTGTGAACGCAAAATGGAGGACCAGCACCAGATGGGGCCAAAAAAATTGAGCAGGAAGTGAGGGGATTGAAAGAGATTACAGGGGGAAGCGAGATTATCGCTCTTTAAAAGGAGCGCTTTGTTGTGCAACTTGGAGGAGCCTCTGGAAGCCTGAGAAGTTGCGGGGTCCCCATGAAGGAGGGTTCACCACTCTCAGTGTCAACAGAAGAGGGTGAAGACGGTTTCGGGAGGTTGGGGAGTAGGTTTTAAATTGTGGGATTAAAGTTGAGGTTTCAGGTTTTGTGGAAGTTACAGAGTAGAGGATTAGAGGTGGCGGTATTAATTTAAAATGGATTTGGGCCTATAAGTGTTAAGGGGGCAATTAATGACTGCAAGCCCAGTAAAAATGGATCTTTTGACGTCTTTAGCACTCAATGGCAGTGAATGAGTTCAAAGTTAGCAGTTGGGGTCCAAAGAGACAAGATAGCCAAAACATTTACCCTATAAGGGAGAATTTGGAAGCAGGTTTGAATCAATCTGGTATATGTACGTCCCATTAAAGATCAATTTGAGTGACTTTCTTTACAAATTTGCGCTTGGGTCTTTGAGACTTTTTTATGTATCCTTCTATGGACATGTCCACCCAATTTCAAGTCAAGTGGTCAAACTTGTCTCAGGAACACAGCTGAGTAAGCATAAAAGAAGAAAGTCTTCCCCCCCAAAGTTCAGTTATAGCTTTTAAGTTAAAAAAAACCCCAAAACTACAGGAATTAAGTTGTGCTGGAGATTTGCCTCTAATTTCACGTAACTTCCTGTATATATTCTTTGAAAAAAGCAAAAATGACTAATGACTAAATGAAACGAAGAACGTATGTATTTATATGTACGGAAAAGCATCCTTTGATCCTCTCTAAACTGACTGTTCACCATTAGATGTTCTGTGTCATACGCAAGTACACACAGGTGTATTTTGGCTCAAAAGTGTCGCTTTGAAGTGGCTTGAACATCCCGTCACACACCTCGCTAGCTAGTGGGCTACTTCCTATTGCGGAAAACATCAATATTTACCCAAATAAGACAAATAGAAGCCTCTGAAGCGCAAAAGGGAGAAGCCACAAAGCTTCTGTCGGCCAGTGCTAGCCATCAACGACTAACTTTGTGTACACGCCGCCACCGCCAGCTGTAGCTCATCGTTATTTATGAGCAAATATTTCTTCTGGGAAAGAGTGAGTACATGACAGCGAAAATATTTTTTAAGTCAAAGTTGGCATTCCTGGGCTGCCACGAGGAATTTCGAGGATGCAGGTACAACAACATGCACAGCGATACAACTTTGATTCATTGGAAGGCTGATGCGCTAATGGAATAAACGTATGCTGAAGTTAACGGTTTCTACAGGGTTTCATTAATAACATCTGAAAATAATGAGGACATCTGAGTCTTCTACCACTGTTGGCGCGTTGCAATGCAATGAAAGAAGAGAGGAGAGGAACCAGTCATAAGCTTCAATAAGCTTTTTGGGAAAACAAAAACAAAGTTTCTGACAAAAGGAAAAGTGGTAATCTTGTGAGAATAAAGTCCTTGCCTCACGCTAACGCCTAATGGAAAACACCATAGAAGGGCTAATGAAACTAGCATATTGCGGTTATAAACGTTTAAACAACAGTACAGTAGCAACACACACAGACAGACGATATAAAAATACTCGGGCATCCACATTATTCTTTATCAAGTATTCTGATATTCTTTATTATCTTATTTATCTTATATTACTGTAGCTTTTTTGCGATGCTATTCCGTGTTTCGTCATCAAACCTATATGCATTGTCTGTATGCATTTTACCGTCCCCTGTGGCAAAGGCATGCACATCAGACACAAAATACCCATTGAATCAATGCATGAAATGATGACGCGCAACCCAATTAATATTGAAATGAATTAGGCTATTACTGTATGTTTTTATATGATACAATACAGTGCTGTCTTTTCCTTATTAAAAAAATCACTATAAACTGTTTTTTGGGTGTTTGGGGGCCGATGAGATTAAGTTGTAGTCTTTTTTTTTTTTAGTGTGTAATGTCAATGTCATGAAGAATGACTCTTTTACTAGTAAGAAAGCACAATACAATGGGAATAAAGTGATACTGTATTTTTGGAGCAAAAATGCATATCAAGAGTATAAAGCTGTATTTTCTTAATGGATAAAATTGTGAAAATTAAAGGCATGGTGTTCACTGGACATAGGCTATGCAACAATGCTTTTTACCTTTCATAGTAGCGTGTTGCTAATCAACTACTGCCCCCTGCTGGGAACAATACCCAGCTCCAGGTTTTTTTGCACCTCCGCTGAACCCAAACTGAATACATCACGCGCACACAGAAGAGGCATATTCACAAGACAAAACTGTCAAAAAAAAAATTGCCACCTCAACTACTGCAATGACCTCAGCCGAGCTTGCATTAATAACGAGGAAAAAAAACATCATTCCTTCCCTTTCACACCGAAACGGAGCAAGAGGCATAATCCTCAGAAGAGTAAACTGAGTCAACTGAGTCACAGTCATCGTCGTCATCATCATCATCATCATGTAGTAACAAACGGCCCCTCTTGTGCTCCGCCACTTTCATTCTGTAATGAGCACTCACTTATATACGATGACAAGTTTGGCCTTGATTTTTAATTTGTTTATTTATTTATTTATTTTAAGTGCACTAAATTGGATTGAAAGGGGGGTTTCGCCAAGCGGGACGTGATCCAAACATGTCTGTCAAGGAAATGCTAAACGGGCATGTAATGTGGAAATGTGTCGTTTGAAGTACAGTAATGAATATTCTCAACTGTTCTATAAACGTGAAGTGACCCACTGTACAATGAAAACCAAAATGAAAAACTACTCACCCTTTGAGGCCGCCTCATGATGGAAAGCTCGTGGCATTTTATAAGTCTTGCTGGAACTAATACATTGCATGTCTGTCAGGAAAAAGCCAAAGAAAAAGTTATACATTTTGTGATCTTGCAAGAACAGCTGTAAAATCTGACTCACTCAGAAAAAAAGACAACGAAAAAAAACATCTTCCAAAGAGGTGTCTACTTTTTCTCTAAATTGTAAGATTACAACTGATTTATAAAAAATATATAACCTAAAGAAAACCTTTTTTTTTCCCTGAGAATTTGCTCCTGACAGATTTTTTTAAGGCTAATGCCGACTCAGATATTTGGCAAAATAAAATACTGTTCACAGATTAATTTGTCTATTAATGAGAATAAAGTAGATATGGAATAAAATGACTTCATTGTTGGTCCCTTAACACTTCCAAAACTAACTTGATTGTTTTACAATACTTTGTCCTTAAGTATTTCGTTATCTTTACAACAGAGAGAAACATCGAGAAGTCAACCACCTTTGTTGCATTTCTGGAGGATTGGGGATATTTGAATGTCATTATCATTGTCACCATCTTAGTAATGTGTAAAACAAAAGAACATTTAAAAAAAATCATAAGTGGCAAAAAACTATCAGATGTTAAAAGAGCTAATATTAATCACCTTATCTAGAATTTGGTTGTAGAATTGTCTATGTCCTCAAAGAAATGTCCCTTCTTGCTTGAATTCTCCAATGCAGAAGAACTAAGCTTTTAGGACTAAAAGGTGAAAAGTCTTTTGCAAGTCACAGATTGTTTATAGCACCTTTCATTTAATGTGAACAATTAACGATGCTCAAACTCCACACCTCGTTAAGGCTCCCGGCAAAAGTGCGTAGTAGGAAAAACACGCGGGCTCTTTGCAGCAACTTGCTACATTCCAAAAGTACCGGCTGTCGCACTTCCTGGCGGTCCAGATGATGTATTCGCACCTGCGCGTCCAAAACCTCTTCCATAGCTCGCCCCCTGCCAAAGCAACATTTTCCTCCTGCGCGTCAGCAATCTGTTACTTCCAACTCGCCTTCAGCCAAGTCCGCAATGACTCGCCCGGAGTTTACGGGCCCCCCCCGATCTCATCCCTCATCACGGCAGCGCAAAGATGACGCACAGTATTGGTTTTGAACACTAAACGGTTGTTTCAATTTGACCCAAAATACCTAGCCCATATATTCCATTCTTATATATATATTTTTTTTTTTCTAGCACTGCAGTTTAAGTAACATTACATATTTATGTGCATTTAACACATTGCTGTAGTTACTTCATCTTAATTATCAGCCAATGCCTGGTAAACACATACCAAGCCAAAATGGTGGTCCACAAGGCTCCGTTACTAGCCCACTTCTATATTCTTTTAGTGTATGACTTTCAATCTGTTTATATTGTTCAAATACTTGTCGAAGTGTTTGTTATATATGAAATTATGCGACCCGAGGCCAGCCACTAAGCTGCAATCAGCCAACGCGTTTTTGCTGACTACAGTAGTCTGTGAAATCAAGACATGGTGAGTAGACACCATTGACAAATTGACACTGCTTCACGTGTCTGTGATGCAAATTTAATACATAAAAACAACAAATTACCTGAGCACGTTCTCCGTTCGGTGTTCTTGCAAACGTCTTCCTGCCCTGCACCAGTGCTGTCACAGCAGTTTAATTTGCATACCGCTCCAAAAACCACTCACGTCACTATGATAAGGTATATTTATTAAAATGAGCAGATGTGAGGCAGCAATTACAAACAACAACAAAAAACACATTTTGATCTGTTCTGTGTGCTTGTTTTGTTTACTCGCCATACTTTGACGACTATCTGCTTTTAGCTTCCTTCATATAAACACGAAAAAGCAACTTCATTTCATGCTAAGTGTCTAACTCAACAATATAATCAATATAATAGGCTTATATGAGAACAGTGCTTTGGAATCAGCAGAGTTGGGTCAAATTGTGTAACAGTTGCATTCAAAAAGCATTTCTTAACTTACCCAATTTCAACATTAAAAATAATTTAATTTATTATAATTTTTCTTGAAATAGTGAATTTGGGGTTTTCGCTAGCTGTAAGCTATAATCATGATAAAATCAGGAAATGTTTCCCTGTGTATATTGAGTCTGTATAATAAAACTACAGTAAAAAATGTACACGTTTAAACTGCATTGATCGATATTTTAACTAATGTATGTCAAAAAGTGAACACTTTTAGATGTTACAGTCTACTTACATTGGGGCCAGGAGGGTCAGTGACCCACCAGAGCCAGTAGACAGAGCTGTAGTTAAAGAAAAAAAAGCTTGCTGTGTATGGCATTGTTCATTACCGCCACCTACAGGACTGGAGTGTAACATCATTGCCATGTTTATGTTCGTTCAGCCTCGACGGAGGTCTGCGCTGCACCCGGGTGCCATTCCAGTTCAACACTTTGACAGAAATGTTTGCTACAGCTCTTATAGTATTGACTCTCACTAGTTGGCATGTGCGTACCCAATGAAGTGGCCGTTGCGCTTTTAACAATGATTGGCAGGAGGAGACCATGCGAGAGCCGTAAAGAAGGAGGCCTTCACTGCTTGGTGGCGCCCCAGATGATGAGTCCGACAATGACGGCGACGACCACCAATAATAAAATCAGGATGCAGATCTTCTTCCGAGAGCGCCGCTTGGAAGATGAAAAAGGGTATGATTCAGGTTAATAATATCGCGAGTGAACTCTCTTCTCCTGTGTATCTTTTTTTCCCTAAAGAGGGAGGTCATGGGATCATTGGCCGTGTTTAGATTTCTCCACAGGTCAAAACTGTCCAGTACTTTTTTTTTTTTCTTTTTCTTGGAACACTTCTCCTTATGACCCTTTGCTTATCTCTTTTACCTGATAGTCGGCAGCACGCGCCAGCTGCTGCGTGGCACTTTGGACGTTCACATCTGCACTCTCCACATTGGCCTCAATGCTGTCTGCGGAGCACAGATGGAGGAGGAGATGACTTTTTTTTTTTTTTTTTTTGCATGAAATAGGATCTATTTCATGCATTTACATCTGGGTGGTATGCACAACTTGAAAGTTCTCTTGATGCTCCAGCTTCCTCCCGCAAAAAAGCATGCATGTTAACTTTATTGAAAGACTCTAAATTGCCTATAGGAGTGAACGTGAGGGGTCGGTTGTTTATATGTGCTCTGCAATTGGCTGGCGAGCTGCCCAGAGTGTACGTGGCCTTTCACCCTAAAGTTAGTTGGGCCAGGCTCCATCTTGCCAATGACCCTAATGTGTACAAACACAAATTTAGAAAAAAAAACTGTCTGAATGGACTTTCGTTAGCCTTCTGATTGGCTAAAATGGACTGGGGAGTTACAGCAATAACCTGTGAAAGCCAGTCAAATGTTTAGATCAGTGTTTTTCAAACACTGTGCCGCAGCACACTAGTGTGCCACGAGATATTGTCAGGCGGGACGTGGGAAATGATCAAATTTGTGTGCCTGTGCGTTGTAGCGCCTGGCAGAATAATCATGTAGTTACTACATTGTAGTACTCTTCCATACCAGTAGGTAGCAGCAGCAGCGGGTAGCTAATTGTCTTTGCTTAGAGACAAGCGAATTGGTGACGCACGTTTATCCAAACAGGCCCATGTTTCACACTAAGTATCAATATGAAACATTATAAAATAATTTTTTCTTTGTGTTTATTTAGTTCATATTCATGACGTTATAATATAACGTTATTCTTCAATGTTAAAAAATGTTTATATAAACAATATGGCGCTTATATTGTTAAAATAAGATTCACAATTTCAGCTGGTGGTGCGCTGTGGAATTTCTTTCAATGAAACAAATATATTCACAGTTGGAAAGGCTGTTCTGCTCTCAATCTGTGCTTGCTCTGTGTGTGTCTTATCCAGCACAAGTGGTTGATATTTTTGTGAATTTAGACATAAATAAGTCATGATTTATCTGATCCAAAAAACTGTTACAAACAACAAAGCTACAAAATTGCTATACACCGCATTGCAAATTATGATGCAAATGAGGTTTTTAATAAACAGTCTATGCAAATGGAACTTCAGCATTTTCAGGTCAAATGTTTGAGAATAATTTGATTGCTTCTCAACAAACCACTCAAAAATTCCAGTATTTTTCAAAAATACAAACAGTTTTTGTTCAAATGCACTGTGCCAAATGACGTCTGCAACAGTAGTGTTTCAAGACATTTTATCAGTTATAAAGGACTGAAAATAGTCATTTGTTGAATTTGGAGCTTTAGGAAGTTGCATTTGCTGAAATCGCAATTTTTTAAAGAAAAACTACAGTACAGTTACCGATCATGTCGCCTTGATCGTGCACCATCATCCCAAGGTCCTTGAAGATGTCGTTGATGTCCGTGATGTCCGACTGGAAAAAACAAAAAGACCAAGTTCAAATGCGTATATTTGACATCGAGACCGTTGAGAATCCTTGTTTGAAGCGTTGCATACCTCCAGCTGCCTGATAGCCGTCTCTCTCTCCTGGATCAACCGGAGATCATCCTCGCTCACGTCCTCGGCCTGATCCTGCACCTGCATGTCACTGCGGCGACAAATTTGTAACGACAAGTGTATCAACATCGTTGGCTGAAACCTTGCATCCAAATAGGCCCCTTTAATTTTTTGATACTATTGGTTAAGTGTCTGCACTTCTGCTCAACTACAGACCATCTCTGCATACAGTGAACTTCATAGATTCAAACCTCCAGATAAAGTACACCTCAATTTGACTAACATACAAGTATTACTCAGTGAAAATAATTACTAAAAAAAAAAAAAAAGTCAGTTGTTCTCATGCTTGCAAATGCAACGAAGAATTCAGGGGGCTGACGAATGGCCAGTGAACATAAAACTTAGATGGGGGTTATAAACTAAAGCACTACCTTGGGAAAGGGGTACCACTTCCATAATGAGCCTCAGGCTGGCCTCCCTACGGGGAAAGAAAGTGAACATCACAATTTCAACAAATGTGAGTCCATCTGAAAGTATTTCGCTTTTTTCCCCCTTTTTTTGGGTGTTTTTTTTCCTCATCGCAACAATGAGGCACAATTGTGTATTTTTTTTGTTTTTTTAAAGGAAAAACATTTTAGAAATTCGAACTTGAACACGTTGATGTTATTTGACAACACTGGCCCAAGCTACTCACCGACACCCTGGAGCTGGCTCTGACGCGGGCCACAAACTCTCGTTCTTTGTCGGCCGCTTCCCGCTGCGTCCTCTGGAAGGAGTTCAGCGCCGCCGAGAAGTCATTGAGCAAACGCTCTTTTTGGATCTTTCTCTGCCGCTGCGTGATGGAATTTCGTCAGCCAAAGTATTCATCTCTAGAAAATAAGAAAGACAGTACCTGGTCTGTGCCCACAGGAAGTGCGCTGAACACCTTGATGAGACGGTCGGTCTCCTTGGCGAGCTGGTTACCTTGTTGTTGGTTCTGCTGCCTGCCAACCAAAGACACATTCACGGATTTTCATCCGAAAAGCTTGACCATGCCAAACACGAGCTTCTTGTAACCTCACAGAGTCTGTTGCAGCTGGTCACTGTCCTGATCTGTTCCAAGCAACGACAGCGCCCTCTGTAGCTCGGAGGCTGCACAACAAGAGTTTGTTGAGGTCACATAATTATCAGGAACATGATTTGATGGGGGTTTAATACGCCTGCTTAATGTCAGACGATGCAAGTCAATATGTGCTTGACTGGGACAAACTGGCATAACGTAGTGTGTGTGTATGTGTGTTGGTATTACTCAGCAGGGTGAGCCTCTGGATGTTGGAGCTGATGTTTTGAACCAGAGCATTGGGCTCCTGCGGAAAGCCAGCCTGGTAGGCCATGATGGAGAACTGGAAAGAGACACGGTAGTAGAAAAAGGCACGTTTTAGGATTTCCTGAAATAGTTCATTCAAACTTGGCCTTAGTCCAAACATAGCCTTCAATTTCACTTCTCCGAAAGTGATTGGGGACCTTTACTGCCTTCGCAAAAGTGGTAACATGCGGGAATGAGCCGCAAAGGTGTAACAACAAACGGGCGGACGTTCCATAGATGACTTCTTCGAGTGTCGACGTGTTTTTACACCAGTTTATGCCAAATGCGAAAATGATTAACGTTCACATCCACGTCGACTTATTTTAAGGCACAAATGAAGCGTCTATTTTTTTCACTTTTAAGATGTATCTATAATTAGGCGTTGGATTAAAGGGTATTTAGTTAAGGTGTTTAAAAGTTTGACTTATTTTACCTTAGCAGCAGTGGTGTAGTGGAGCAGTGTCGCGCAAGGCTACTTCCTGGTGTCCACCCGCCTTGACACGTGACCAAACAGCCCCGTGTTAAATCATGAGTCGATGGGGGGTGGGGAGTAAAGTCAAATATATTTTTTATTTCATATATTTTAAACACGCGGAATGAAAGATGAAGATGCCAACGCAAAATGGTAAATATTACGCTCTTGTAATGAGTTTAGTGGCTGGCTACTTCCTGGTGTCGTCCCGCCCTGATGCGTGACGTAATGTGAGCGCACCATGTCGAATCATCAGACGATAGACAATAAAGTTTTCCTTTGGACACACTGAATTTAATCATAAAGATAACACAGAATAGCAAATAATGTCACGCTCCTGTATTAAAATGTATTTCCCTTTTATTGAGCATTTCATAATGTGATAAAACAAAATGACTTGAAATCACGAGGTGAGGAAAAGCTTGGAGGCAAATATTGTAAATACAGTAATTATTATAATTAACCACAAATCATTTCTGATTTTCTTGTGAAAAGGCTTTTTTTTTTAATTTAGAAAAAAGTTTTCATCCTAAAGTATTCACAACGCTTTATTTTTTCCAAATTTTGTGACATTACAGTCTTATTCTAAATTGATTAAATTATGTTTTTCTTCTAAATACACACAATTAAAAGGAATGGAAATGCCATTAATCCATTCCAGCATTTTCTTCTGAAAAAAAACCTAAATTTGTTGTATTACATAACATTGTACTTCATAAAAACATACATTAATGAATAAATGTGAGTGTGAATAATTAATAATCAAACAGGACTACAATTAAACCTGTTCAAACCGTTGTGTTGAGAGTAAAACAATCACAGTGCTCAATGTTATTTAGCATTAATTATGTGATTCTTTCAAATACATAATGTTCTTTGGTTGGTTTAGTTTAATAGAAAACTTCAACTTGGAGTGGAAAAAAACAATTACTGCCTCTTTTTGAATAATTGCTGACCGATTATATCTGCCACACCTCGGCTTGATGTAAAAATAGCAAAACCCAAAATATCTGCCCTCCATGCTTGTAAGTTGAAAAACCTGTAAATTGAGTCACTCGTAGTTGAGGGCACCACTGTTTGTTTGTTATTATATTTAGTTGAGATCAAAGGCTTACTAAATTGATTAACCTGTAATTTACCAACTTCCCAACTAGGCTTCGCTAATCATCATTGTGCTTTCATTCACTTTTTTTTTATAGCAATTCAAATGGATATCCACAACGGCATAAGTTATGTCTGTCCAATCTACAGTGGGCTATTGCATTTCTAGTTCTAGCCTTGCCAATGTTAGCATAAGCTCTTTGGCAGAGGTAAACAAAAAAGGAACTTAATCACATCAATCAAATCTTCTAATGCCACAGGAATAACAAAGATTGATCTGACTGGTTCAAGCTCATACGGTGCAGAGTGCAGACCATGTCCATTGATCTTAAAATCAATAGTCTTGATCCCTTTGTCCAAACAGCCCTTATCTCGCTGTCAGGTCCACTGACCCACACATCACGTGGTTCGACATCTGCGATCATGTCAGTGGGCTGAGTACAAAAGCTTGCATCCCTGGCGTCAGTCCAGCGTCTTCGGCTCTCGATTCCTTCCATCCTTCTCTGCTTACTTCCCTCTGCTTCAGCCATGCAGCGTCTCACGGCCTCCTGCGTCCTCCTGGCCCTGGCGGCATCCGTGGCCTACTCGGCGGTCATCCTGGACAACGGCGCTCCCATCATGTGGGCCCAGACGGCGGCGCAGGTGAGCGACCTGCCGGTGCAGAACGACATGGTGATGCCCAACCCGTGGAACTTCCTGCACCGCATGAGCTTGTACCGGCTGATGATCGCCGCCACCGATCCCTTCATGGGCTCCATGGGCACCGGTGCTACCGACAGTCCTCTGTGGGGCCTGCCCCTGCAGTTCGGATGGATGCTGACTTCAGGTGGGATGACAAAGATGGCAGTCGAAAAAAATTCATGTCGTACCTGCCAGGAATCCTGGTGACCTATCATTTCTTGAGAACGCCACGTTCCCAGATCTACGGGTTGTTCCCAGTCAGGTCCATGTCCAGTTCTTTTGATACAGCAAAGACTTAAACTTGTCCTACATCTTGACTGTCAACTGATTTACCATTATGAATCAGGCCATCCCACCTGTTGAACCGTCTTAGAGAGTCGATTCGGAGGGTAGATGACTTTGTAGCTCATATATAAAACTTTCCATTCATTGATACAATACTCGCTAAGCCTTGTCCTGAATCGTTTCCTTTCAACTAGCTAGCCTACCCAACGTCTAGACTGTTGGTGGACAACCCCTTGCGCCACAAAAAACACTCTTGTTTTCGAAGACACCATGAATTCAGCAATGTGTTTCTATGTACATGTTTGAAGTTATTTGCAGAGAGAGTGAGAATTGTGTTGTACTCAACTGTGGCGACATAATCTGAAACTGTTTATGACCATTGCAATTTTCCTGATTTTTGGCGAAAATCATCTAAGCCGCCAACCCAAACAGTCCAGTTGCCATCGATTCAATGCCCTGAGTATATAGATAATTGGGGGAAAATAGAGCTGAATGTCTGTATTGCACTCACATGACATGCTGCGTCCCTGCCAGGCCGTCTGGCCGACCCAACCGGCGCCACAACCTGCGGGCTGCAGACCGGAGATACCACGTGCATCTCTCCCCAGAGCTGGTGGGGCTGTAAGTATGGACCGTGGTGCACTATTCCAAATCAAAAATAGCCTTCTAATAAAATGCTCTTCTTGCCCATGAGGTGTGAACCACTTTGTGTCCGTTCTGCCCTTCCTGTCCGCCGCCCAGCAGGGATTGTTTGGACAAGGAGTCCAGGTACACGACGGACTGCACGCAAAGTAGACTCCCGCTTATTGGCAACCATGTTAACCGCACTATAACTATTACCAAGTCCCAAAAATACTTTGTTACTTTACATTAAGTCGATTTTTCTGTACTTCACATTTTGATTTTTGTGATGACTTTTTACTTCGGCTCTTGACATTCGAAAACACTACTCTCGAATTCTTACTTTGTCACAGCAGGCTTGTTACTTTTCCAAGCCTCGTCACGAAAAGGCGACGCCCCGATACGTGTTGGCTGTCACATGTACATTTTTTTGCGACCCTCCTTGCTCTTCGCTCGGCACAATTGAGTTCTCAGCCTTAGCACGTTTTCGGCAATTATCTTCGTATATGTATTTAGAAACAAATCTCTGAAGTGACCTTATAAGGACCAAGTGTGATGACTTTTTCCATCTGTGCCAGGTCCAGATGCAGGCACCTGAAGGCGCAGAGGGCTACTGCACCACCTACGCCGACTGCTCAACCAGCTACGCTGATGTGATGGCTAAGTGGGACGCCTTCTTCCAGGTATGTAGCGCATGCGTGACTATAAACTGGCATTGAGGGGCGGGCTCTCACTTGGTGGTCTCTCTGCATGTCCAAAGGGCCTCAAGGCCTCCTCGGATTCCCCCCTGCCCGAGAACGAGAAGAAAGACTCCATCCTCGGCCTCTACTGGGACGCCCACATGGCTTCGCTGCATGCCGCCGCAGCCTGCAGCGCCAAGTAAATCACAATGACCTACGAGAGCCGACAACAAATGGCTCAAAGCCTAAAAATGGGGAATGCTTTCATAGCCCAAAGCACATTTTTTATTGTCCCGATGCATGAGCTAAATAATGCAATTAAACACAGCCTGCAAGATGTCACAACTTTTTTTTGAAAAATAAATAAATAAATAAATAAATAAATAGCCTCTCTAAAAGGCTTAAAATTGCCTATAGGTGCCACAAGATGGCCCTAAAGCACAGTTTTCTATATGCCATGTTAGGGCGTACAGAGAGAGGAAAAAAAAAAAAAGTGAATGGGCAAGATTTTCAACAAATAACGGAGCATCGGTTCCCTTAAACACCTGCAAATTCACAAGTACACGCTGTGAGGAAGTGCTGGCTTCAATTTTATATTTCTTCCTGGCATGCAGGCTGAGCCACTATTCCGCCCCTGAGGTGAACTTCGCCAACAGCTGGCTCAACTCGGCCGAATACGTGTCCGCCGCCAATTTCCAGTCCACCTTGGAGAAGTCCATCATGTTCCTCACGCCGCTGCCGGGACGCATCCTGCAGGTTAGGCTCGGGGTGGGCTAGGGTTACTCCCTTTTCTTCCATTCTTCATGGAAAACATTAACTGTTTTTTTTTTCCCGTTTTTTTAAATTTTGGCTTGACGAAAAGGAGGGTGACCAAGCACCCAACATAGCCGACATGACTCAGGAAGAGAACCACACGCTGTCCGTCTTCAGCTGGATGAAGAGCATGAACACCATGCTGGGTACGAATTTTTCCAGATACAAGCCTTCGTCCGGCTAGTAAATAATCATTTTAAAAAGTGGCTTCAAGCTGTGTAATGCCACACCCAGTTGAAGTTTACTACTGTCAAACTAAACATAAATCAAAGAGGATTATGTGTCATTTATGTAAAAAAAAAAAAAAACATGCACAACCTTGACGTAAAGTCCACTAGCCTGATGCTAACACATAATGGGAAACACCATAGACAGGCTAATCAATAGCATCTATGTGGTGTTACTGCATTAAGCATACAAGCAACGGGCAAAGCTGGTTTGAGATACAATTGTACATCAAGTGTCTGTTTTCACACAAGTATCTGTACTTCTACTTAAGTACGGCGAGCGAGTGCTCTTGCCTTTTGACTAACACGCAACTGCGCTGCTGCTGTTGCAGGCGGGTCTCTGGTGCGCATGTGGCGCAGCGCCATGTGCTCGGTGACCACGCGAGAGAAGGGCAAAGAGATGCTGGAGCAGCTCATGCTCAACCCCGGCTTTGCCACTGGCACCTTCCTGTCCATCATCACCGGCATGGCCACAAGCTGTTGACGGGATGCGGCGTCATCCAATCAAACACACCAAACCCAGCATCATGTGTCATTTTTGTGTTCTTCTTCACTTTTTTTTTTTTTCCAAACAGTGAACAAGATAAAATCACCACCACCCGTCTTTTAGCAGCCAATTAAAATTCCATAAGTCATACAAGTGTGTGTTGTCATTTTTAACACCATGGAGTTTGTTTGAACATGGATTCAAAGGGGAGTCCTCCAAAGTGTCACTGTCAATAAAACAGTTACAAAACTAAAATATGTTATATTGATACTACATTTGAAATTATTTTCATATATTTCGTAATTGTTCACAATGAGCCAAACTGTTTTTGTGAAGTGAGTTGCGTTGACAGTCACCATCCAATCCACCACAGGATACCGCATCTTCGTGGTCAATCAAGCATTTCTAGCTCAATCTACACCAATGATAGCATTAGCTCCTTAAGCAGACCTAAAAAAGACCTTCATCACTTCAATCAAATCTTCTAATGCCACAGGAATAACAAAGATTGCTCTGACTGGTTCAGGCTCATACAGTGCAGACTGTCCATTGATCTTGAAATCAATAGTCTCGATCCCTCGATCCAAACACCTCTTATCTCACCGTCGGGTCCACTGACCCACATGTCACGTGGACCGACATCTGCGATAACGTCACCGCGCCAAGTACAAAAGCCCGGAGCTTACATCACTAGCTTTAATCCAGCGTCTTCGGCTCTCGATTCCTTCCATCCATCTCTGCTTACTTCCCTCTGCTTCAGTCATGCAGCGTCTCACGGCCTCCTGCGTCCTCCTGGCCCTGGCGGCGTCCGTGGCCTACTCGGCGGTCATCCTGGAAAACGGCGCTCCCATCATGTGGGCCCAGACGGCGGCGCAGGTGAGCGACCTGCCGGTGCAGAACGACATGGTGACGCCCAACCCGTGGAACTTCCAGCACCGCATGAGCTTGTACCGGCTGATGATCGCCGCCACCGATCCCTTCATGGGCTGCATGGGCACCGGTGCTACCGACAGTCCTCTGTGGGGCCTGCCCCTGCAGTTCGGATGGATGCTGACTTCAGGTGGGATGACGACGATGATCCTCCTTTGGCGGTCCAAAAAAAAAAAAAAAGCCAGGGATCCCGGTGCCTTCTCATGCCACCAGAACACCACGTTCCCAGATGGACAGGGTACACCTGGTCAGGCCCACGTCCAGTCTTTTCGACACAGTTTGTAGCGAAGACGAAGACTCGTTCTTGGCCTTGTCTGTCAGCTGATTAACCATAACGCATCAGTCTCTCTCACCTTGCAGAACCATCACGAGGAGGCGATTTGGAGGCAGATCGCTTTGTAGATCATTGTTGAAATCTTCCATTGATTGATACAATACTCATGAAGCCTTGTCCTGAATCTTTTCCCATAGCTAGCCTACCCAAAGTCTCAACCTCCCTGTTACATAGGTCACTGTCACAGACTGTGTACGCGAAAAAATGAGCGAGTGATGGCACGCACACTTTCTCTCAAACAGCAATTGACCTCAGTTGACATGAGACCTTAAGCTAGTGTACTATGGTAAACCCTTTGCAATCGTGACCTTGATGAGCCAATCAAACCGTTTGTTTACAGCAAGAGATTTTTCTGGATTGATTCCACGGTTAGCTTGTTCAAAGGTTCAGACAGATGACTCAAACAGACATTTGAAAAATCAATGGAAGGGCCAGGACTTTTTTTTCATTATTACGGAAACCAACGTGAAAACTTTTTTCTTCATATTTTGCAAAACGGTGGCTTTTATAGAAAGTGGGGATTTCTTAAGCGGCACTTTCAAACTAAACGATTCCTTCAACTGAACATATCCACTGAACTCTAAGGCCAGAACACGCCAGACATACATGTCAACTGAGAGCCCAGCAAAGAGCGGCTAAATGTTTGTCCTGGATCGCATTTGATTTTGGGGCAATGTAAGCAAACATTTTGGGCTTCATTTTCATTTGACAGCACATCTGTGCCGTGGCACAAATGCCTGCAGATCCTGCGCTTTGTTGTTGGCCTTGAGTGCGCGCCTTCAGTTGGTCTTTCAACACGAGCTGATTGAGGCTTGATACTGTAAGAGGCGAAACTTCATCCAAGACAACACGAACAGTCAAGTTGCTTGATTGATTAAATCCCTGAATTTGTGTTGTAGATAACTTACATCAATAAAGTGGAATTTCTGTATTCCGCTGACATGATATTTAACCCTGCCAGGCCGTCTCGCCGACCGAACCGGCGCCACAACCTGCGGGCTGCCGACCGGTGATACCACGTGCATCTCTCCCCAGAGCTGGTGGGGCTGTAAGTATGGACCGTGGTGCACTATTCCAAATCAAAAATAGCCTTCTAATAAAATGATCGTCTTGGTCCTCCAGGTGTGAACCACTTTGTGTCCGTCCTGCCCTTCCTCTCCGCCGCCCAGCAGGGATTGTTTGGACAAGGAGTCCAGGTACCCGATGGACTCTCACAAACAGTCGCACCACGTCACTCCAACACGAAGCCTCGGTTGACATGTGGATCGTCACGTCTGAATAATTTTCTTTCACCCTTTCTCCCCAATAATGAGGCGCTCTAAAGTAGCCACTCTAAAATAGCCACGCCAGCAGAATATCCAAAGTGAAGACGTATTTTTGAAGAGTAGGCAAAGCCAGCTACCTAAATGCATGTCGCACGATAACCAATGATTTGTACGAAAGCCCTCAAATTCTTACATAGTGTGGGGAGGGGAACATTTTTTTTTAAAAATCAGGAAAACTGAAATGGTGAAAAATAGTTCTCAGTCTTTGAATGTTGTCAGCAATTACCTTTCAACTGTGTCATTTGCTAAGATGCAATTCAAAAGATTCACTTTAAAGGATCTTTAAGTACCAAGTGTGATGACTTTTTCCATCTGTGCCAGGTCCAGATGCAGGCACCTGAAGGCGCAGAGGGCTACTGCACCACCTACGCCGACTGCTCAACCAGCTACGCTGATGTGATGGCTAAGTGGGACGCCTTCTTCCAGGTATGTAGTGCTTGCGTTACTGAAGGCCTGCATTGAGGGGCGGGCTCTCACTTGGTGGTTTCTCTGCATGTCCGAAGGGCCTCAAGGCCTCCTCGGATTCCCCCCTGCCCGAGAACGAGAAGAAAGACTCCATCCTCGGCCTGTACTGGGACGCCCACATGGCGTCGCTGCATGCCACCGAAGCCTGCAGCGCCAAGTAAGCAAATAGGCAACCCTTGAAAAACGCCGCACAGAAATGCTGACTTCAGTTCTGTATTTGTCCCTGACACGCAGGCTGAGCCACTATTCCGCCCCTGAGGTGAACTTCGCCAACAGCTGGCTCAACTCGGCCGAATACGTGTCCGCCGCCAATTTCCAGTCCACCTTGGAGAAGTCCGCCATGTTCCTCACGCCGCTGCCGGGACGCATCCTGCAGGTTAGGCTGGGGGTTGGCTAGGGTTACTCCCTTTTCTTCCTTTCTTCATGCAATGGAAAACATGAACTGCTTTTTAAAAATTTTGGTTTGACGAAAAGGAGGGTGACCAAGCACCCAACATAGCTGACATGACTCAGGAAGAGAACCACACGCTGTCCGTCTTCGGCTGGATGACAAGCATGAACTCCATGCTGGGTAAGAATTTTCAGTCAAAAATATATACAGCGGTGCCTTGCAATACGAATGAGTAATGACGCTGTTGCAGGAGGCGCTCTGGTGCGCATGTGGCGCGGCGTCATGTGCTCGGTAACCACGCGAGAGAAGGGCAAAGAGATGCTGGAGCAGCTCCTGCTCAATCCCCGCTTTGCCCAAAGCACCTTCATATCCATCATTACCAGCATGGGCACAAGCTGCTGAGGGGACGCAAAAGCACAGCAACTCAACAAGAGTATCATATGTCCGTTTTTTATTTTTATTTTTTTTTAACAGCCAATGAAAATATTTTAAGTTCTACAAGCGTGCGCTGTTATTATTAGCACAATAGAGTTTGCATGATCTCGTTTTCTTTTAGCTTTTTATTTTATCACAGGGTGTTTTCTGAATTCTACTTAAAAAAAACAAAAAACTAAAATGTAAGTAATAATCTATATGCAATGGACCCTCGCCGACTCATGGTTCAGCACATGTGAATTCATCTATTTATGTATTTTTAACAAGTACATATACCGGTATATTCTGTAATCCTATTTTGGCGGGGAGGCAACTCCATTTTTTCGGTGGAAAATGCTTATTGGCGGTTTATCAGTGTTTTAGTTCAAGGCTCTTTTCGGTTAAAAAAAAAAAAAAAAGAACAAAATATATAATTTTATCACTATAATTGAACCAACATATTTAAAATCATACTAGCAATCTTTTTACACACTTTTATCATTTGCGGCTGTTTAAAGAGAGCATATTAGCAACAGGGCCCGTGCACCGCGTCATCACGACGTCATTTCTTATTCATTTAAAAGGCATCTCATTGAATAACCCAGTACAGTATTGTGACATTCATTTTCATTTATAAGATAAGATAAGAATGCCTTTATTGATCCCACAGTGCCTCTAGATAACAAAATATTAGGTTCATATTTCAAACTATTTTATTATCAATACTTTAAGCAAAGCCCCTTAAAAAAACTTTAAAAAGTAACAACAATGGTAAAGTCAAGTTCACAATCTAGATTTTAATTAGATTTCTGGATTACTTTATGGTAATCTCATTTTAGGTCAACTTTAAAATGTTTGTCTTACCTTTACTTGTAAATTAAGTCTGTCGCTTTGTAGAGGTTCTCATTTTCTTTAGCTTCAAAAGTTCAGTCGTCTTCCAAATGAACGTTAATTTCAGTCTTTTCAGTGTCAGAATGAGCTTTCCTCCATTGTCGCAGTTAGCACAAGTAATTTGCAGTCGACAAGATCAAATCCCTTTCGGCCCAACAGAGACGCTGTCGGAGAGTTTTGTGTTCATTCCCCACCGTTTGTGAGCTACACGATCCGATGTGGTTAGCCCTTACTAGCTAGCTAGGTGTCTGCGTAGAAGAACCGCACCAACATGAACCAACGTGTGTGCTCATGTACGCCCCCTTCAGTGTGGATGACAGTCTTACAATTAAAACTTTACCGCACATTAGAAATTTATTAAATAATGTTTATTAACCTTAACTGTATTATTATTGGCATTAAAGGTATTTCATTATTTTTTATTCAACATGCTGATCAATTGTATATGATTTTGTGATATATGTACACTTTTTGAAAATAAATGTATTAATCTTAACAGTGATATTTTTACACAAAAATTATATTAATTTCTAAAAAAACTAATAATATACAGTATATACAAATAAAGAGTCCAATGCAAAACGTACCGCAAGTTCTTTCAGTATCTAATTTTGCGATTAGGTATTGTTTGAATAAAATAAACATTATGGTTTTAGTGCAACTGCAAATATTGTCATTTACAGTCACGTTTATTTGCAGAAATAAATGGTCAACATACCCAATAGGTTACTTAGTTTGTATTTAACTTGTGATATTTTTCACAAAAAAAAAATCTGCTAGACAGTGTTATCATGTTAGATTTTATTGCAATCATTCATTCTATGCAATTATGATTTCACAGCAATTGAGATGATTATCATTAAAAAAAAAAAAAAACAGTTGACGAGTCTCCTTTTATAATTCAGTGCCTTCAAAATGGGTAGAAAATGTCCACTTTTTGCCTTAGTCTGTATGTTGTAGACACACAAGCTCGTTCACCTACTCATAATATGAATTCAAATCATTGACAAACTAGCATAAATGAATCAAGGTGAGTGACAAAGAAAACAAAACACAATAGAAGATAATTTTCCTTAACACGTCAACAGTGTGAGGGTCACAAGAAAGGTCGTAGGGGCACTCGCTCGCTCCTGTTTTTCTTTTTTGGAAGAAGAAGAGGGAGACGTTTGGGGAAGGAGGACGGCACTTCAGGCTCAGCCTCGTCGCAGCTGGTGCAGTTTTTGGGACACGTTCTCCAGCTCCGACTCGATGGCAGCGAGGTTTTCCACCTCGGCGTCCTGATGACATCCCACACACACGCAACATTTACAATACAGAACTACAGTCACCTTTAATCCAATATGTTACAAATTGTATATTTTTTTTAATTATCAAATGTATGCAAATTTTTAAAACATTACGCCATCGTCCAAAATTTAGAACAATTGCAGATAAAATAACAAAAACAACATCTTATATTTAACTATACACAAAACAAATCTTAATTTAAAAATAGACAATGATAATGAAAACAACCATGTTCACAAGAACTGCAATGTTTAAAATGATGAGAAATGCTGAACTCAAATAAGTGTTGTTAGAACATATTTCAAGAATACATTTAAAATCAAAATGTTTCTAAAAACAAAATGAGACTAAAATGCAATTAGTCTGTCATAACAGAAATCTACATTTCTGCTGCCGTTTCAAAAGTGGAATTATCCTTTTTTTTTCTCCAATCTTTATTTGTGAATTTTTACCTCGATAATTGAAAATTGAATTGAAATGCTGTTATTCATTTCAATCCACCCCAAAATTGCCACCATTTATTGCACGAAAACATTGTGAAAGACATTGTCACAAATGTCTTCCACTTTTTCCCACTTGACGTGAGCATCGGCCAATGTGGAAGCAGCGTCTTCATCTTACCTCCGACTTCCTTCCGGCGCTGCCGTCCTCCTCCTCCGGCGTCCTCCCAGCGATCATCTGCAGCTCCTTCTCCTCCGGGCTGCGGTTCCTCTTCTTCTTCCTCCTCTTCTTCTTCTCCTCCTCCTCCTCTTCCTCCGAGTCTTCCTTGGAATGATGGGGGGCGTCCTCCTGCCCCTCCCCCTCCGCACTTTTGGATTTCTTCCGCAGCAGAAACCCTTTGCTCCTCTTCATCCCCTCCTCACCCTCCTCCTCCTCTTCCTCCTCGGATGCATTTCGTCTCTTTTCTTCTGATCTCCATGCTGAAAAATAACATGCCTTTAAATGACAGCCTTTGATATGTTTACTCTTGTGGTAGTCTCGTGCAAGATTTTGACCATTTCAGCTATTTATCTTAATGTACAGACATTTGCACGTAAATATGCTAACGGCACCTTTATTGTCCTCTTCCTCACGCTCGTGGTCATCCTCCCTCTTCTCGCCTGAAGTCCAAATTCCGCCGTTGCCGTCCTCCTCCTCCTCCGACCTCCTCGTTTCTTGGGACAGGATGGAGCGCTCGCCGGGGCCTCCGAGCGCGTTCAGCATGGATCCATCTTGAGGGAAATGCAATTGACGGTAAGAGATTGATTTTGCAGTTACGCCGTCTCTGCGAAGGTGCTTTGGCACAGATGACGTACGGCCCCAAGTGTGTTACAGCAACGGGAAATTCTATTACGTGCTACATTCGCCATTATATTCATTGCATGTATTATTCCTTAGGATGTTTTAGTATTAGTCAAGGATCACAATTTATATCGACCTAACTGACCTGTGCTCAGGTTAGATAAAAAAAAAAAAAAAAGAATGCAAAAAAGCACAGGCAACTAAATGCCTACATTAAATTTCAGGAGCTCACCGGGGAGTCCGCCGTCTGCATTTCCAGGAGCTGGCATCACATGATGGGATGTAATGGCGCCTCCTCCGGGTGGCCGGGTTCTCTCGTCGCCACCTAGGGTGTCCATTTAAGGTCATAATATTAGGGACACCAGACATCTTTTTCATACAGCTCTTGTGTTGGATCTCATGGGCAGGTGTACCTAATGAAGAGGCCCCAAACGTACATGATCAATGTGTAATCCTCCTCCTCCCCCGCCCCTCCAAAAAACAAAAGTACACTACCCTGGGTGGCGACGTCCTGCAGCTCCTTCAGGAAATCGTAGTGGCGAAGGAGCGTCAGGAGGCGGTTGTCTTGAATTTGCACACACACACACCACACAGACACATGCACAAGATGCTCTAATAAAAGAACACCATCAAGGTAACTTCATCTTTCCTTCCTGTTGGCGACTTCTTTTTTTTTTTCCCAGCATGCCCTGCACCAACCAATCCATTAACTGCATGGAAGTAAGCCAAGCAGTCCTTGCACAGAAATTAGTACTCAAACCACACCGATAGTGGCAACACATGGAAGGGGGAGGACAGACGTGCCCCACCACATTGAGTAGGTACCCCCATATGTATTTTATATTTCATACAGAGTAAAGTGAAATGTGTGCATTTTCTCAAATCGTGACTGCTGCTCCCTGCATTAATCATCACTTTTCTCTCAAGGAAAAATACATTATGTAATATCCCACATATGTGGTTTTAATGAAGTAACATTACTACCACTCAACCACTAATAACAATAATTGCTTTTGGGATATTACAAAGTGTTAAATATAGTTCATTATGAGTATTATCTGCATTTGTGAAAAAAAAACCGAATTCATTGTTATTAATTTCAAATATGTTTCCGTATAACTGCATTTGAAAAATTAAACTCTTCCTGCCTGTTACTGTCAGCATTTGGTTTGGTTAAAAGTCAACTTTTGGAGGAGTAAAGGCAAATTACTCTACCCCTTAGCATTGAGATTATTATTCAAACAGTTACATCAAAACACATATTTTTAAAATAAATTAGTATTATTGTAAATCTTGTTACCCTACAGACTCTGCCTGGCAACCAAGTCGCCAGTCAAATAACATGTTAAAGTAAAAAGAAAAAAAATACATCTTACAGAGGGTAATCAGAATGAATAAATTCACCCCCCTCCAAAAAATTACCTGTCCTTAGTGTGTGCAGACATTGCTGACTGACAGGAAGTGGGTGTGGCCTGGACAGCACATCCGCCAGCGCCTCCACCACGCACTTCATCACCTAAGACGCCACAATAAGGTTTAATTGTTGTATGAAAATGAACAGGAGGGAGAGAGACAGAGACTGAGAGAGAGAAACATCAAGGTCCAATCTGCTTAATTAGTTGTTATCCCTTTAAATAAACCGAGATCACCCCCCAGTGGACAATTCACTTAATGGAAGTTGTATTTGTGTGAGTGCGCGTGTTCGTGTGCGTGTGCTCGTCAGAGGAGGCCAAAACATTAGGTACACCCGCGCCTTCCAAATGCAGTATAGCCACAACAATGACCAAACATTGTTCAATAATCAATACAAGGAACTTGAACAAATGTACTTAATGAGGTGGCCACCTAGAATGCACTTCACGTACGTGAATGTAATTGAAATTTTGCATTTTCTACCTTGACGTCGTCATGCTCCAGCACACTCTCAGTCACCGGCGATGACAAAACTGTCACCAAAAAAATGGTTCAAATTAATAAGATGCAACAGACGTGTTTGAATATTATAATAATGTGTAATTAAAAACATTAAAACATCGTCTCTCACCGCTTTTGACGAGGAGAGTCAGAGTCAGCAACGCGATCATGTTTGAAAAAAAAAAAAGAGCAAAATGTCTCCAGGGAATAGACGCTTATTTTTACAAATTTGATCTAAGAATAATATTTGATGGACTACGGACGTATTCCGGCAACGTTTTTGTTAATATCGGAACGTCCTTCAGCGAGGATGGAGCCGGCGTCCTCGTTCTTTGCCTCTCCGCCGACACCTCCACAAACGTCACTCACGGCTTTCCTTTATTATGAAGCAACTGGACAGGAAATGACGTCAGGCCGGTAGCGATGCACCTGCTTGTGCCACCATCTTGGTTAGGGCGTGGGGCGCTACCGATCGTAAATCTTTGGAATGAGCACGGAGATTCTTGAAATATGGATTCATATCATCATCAAATGTTTCCACATAAAAAATAATAATGCTAGCATAGTTATAAAGTGTCTGCAGTCAGAATTCCTCCTGAGCAACCAGATAAAGAAAAGCAGAAATGTTAAGAATAATTTGATATAAATGGAAAAACACAAAATACTTAAAAACAAAATGAAAGTAAAAGAACAACATAAAAGAACAACCAGTTGCATAAAATAAATAATATAAAATAAAATACAATTAAATCAAATATATGTATAGTGGTACTTTTAAAAATGTAAGCCTTTTTACCTGTCATGGAAGAATGTTTGGTAACATAAACCCACAGCAATATTTAATCCCATCAATTTATAGTGTGGAAAAAAAAATATATTTTCTAAAAAAAAAAAAGAAAAGAGGGATTACATGAAGTATAATTAATGAAGAGATTATTCCCTGTACAATAATACAATTTAGACATTGCATAATGTATAACTGTGCAGGGCTGACATTTTATTACTCACAGACAAATTAATTCAATCACCTTCAATTGAAAAAGTATATGGCAAAGAAAAATGCTTTAAGCCACTACTCACGCCCAGACACTCACATTACTTGGTTTTGTTTCCCACTAAATTGAAAAAAAAGTTAAATGAAAAACATTGCAATTTTTGTAGTTGTTCATTATGATGCTGATGATTACCATGTAACGTGACTCCTTCTGTCCACACTGCGATGGAAGACTTGAATAAAATGACAAGAAGCAGAATTAAAGTGATGAATAATCAGAAGACGCACAAATGAATCACAGGATGTACATTTGTTGATGCGGCGGCCATTTTGGCTCCATTTTTGCTTCCAAGTGTCCAGTAAGCGTCAGGCCTTATTGCTTACCGACATTAAAAGAGAGCTGTTTGCTCTGCCTCAAACGTCAACCGAGCGTCACTTGTTAAGATGGATTTTCTTTTTTTCTTTCCGGCGGACAATGAAAGGCGGCCTCGTCAATGTTTGAACTGCGCGATGTAACCGGGCCCTTTTGTATAAACATGAATAATGTTTTCTTTGAAGCTCATAATAAGACCTTTATGTAAGCCACCCGGCACAAAGAGCTCAACAATACGGCTGCAGGTGCACCACGTATAGAGCGAGAGGCATGCATGTGATGATAAATCTCACATTTAAAAAAAATATTTAAAAAATCTATTGCTCCGCAAACAGTTTACAATACAGACTGCATACGGTTTCTATATACAGTGCTTAACAAACTACCTGTATGGAGAAGCTATTTTACAGAAAGCCGTTTGCACCCAAATTAAATATACAGTAAAAGACAATTGAATAACAATTAAAATATGAAATCACGTTTAATAGTTATATTGAAATATTCATTGATTCAATCCTGACCAATTACAACGGGACCACAAGTTTACTTTAAACTTAACCATAAAAGAAAACTAAACTTTGCGCAAAGTTTGTCTTAAGAAAGTCCGCTAACTTCATCTAATATGTGCCAAAACTAAATCAGTGTAATCCTTATCATGTAATTTGTACATCATTCAATTGAATTAAATTGTCAAATATAATTATTTATTTCAGGACCAATGTGCATATTACATTACATTTTTTTTATACTCGACCAGCATTTATATTCATTAAATAGAGTTGTTTTTAATCAATTAATAGATTATTGAAAATGTACTTAATGAATTCATATTATTTAATGGGAATCTTATTTAATTGAATAGAATATTTAATCAAATGGACTAGATTTTTTTTTTCATTTACCTAATGTCATTTGCATCTAATCAAGTGGCAATAAGCAATCATTTTACTGGGTCTCTTTTTTAGCGCATTGAAAAAGCAGGTCGGGCACAGAGAACATCACCAAACACACACACAAACAAACAACCCCCCCCCCCCCCACACACACACTATGCGGTGACAAGCTTGTGGGAATCTCACAAACTTGAGACGCTTTTATTTCCCCCCCCCCCAAAGCAGCAACGTGACAGGAGGAGGCGCTCAGGTATGGAAAGCGGGGAGCAGCGAGTCAGAATAAAAAACTAAATCAGACATAAGACACTTTGAACAGGATTCAGACTGTTGCACTTGGCCAACGTATCCCATTTCGAGGGATGTGAAGGTACAAGCGGTTACGTTCCGTTGTGGTGGGAGTGTCACGGGAAGTGCAAAAGAAAGCAAAGGGAGCTCAAGGCGAGTCGGAGATCATCAATAATTCACTTTCACGTCAACTGGCAGAAAAAGATGACACAAAAGTAGCACGGCGGGATGAGAAACGGGAATAAATGGAAGAAATGATGAAAGGCAAAGGCAGGCTGCTGTCTCATTTTGTACTCTATATACAATTATTCCAATATACAGTGGTGCCTTGATACAGTATACATACATATATATTATATATACATGCATATATGTACATATAATATACGTACGCTATATATATTTATAACATAAGAACTAATACCCGTGTTCATAATGATAATTATTCATGTTTGTGAGTGTGTGTTTTTGGTGTATTGTTCCTACACATGTGCTAATTCAAAACAAACATCAGTGACAATAACAGCGCTTTATAAATACATTATATTTGGTTCCAAAGACTCTTTTTACAAGACACAAACAATTTAAAAACATATCAAAAGGTAGCGCTGAAAAAAAACCCAAAAAAAACAGCAATTCGAAAAAGGTCCTTGTCCTTCAATATGATATAATGAGGCCGATTGTTGTCTTTCCGTAACTGAGTGAAAAGACTTACTTTCCGTGAAGCTGCCATCACCTGCTCGGGAAGAGTCCTACAAAAAACCAGGACGCCTGAACGCCACGACGACAGACAGCAGGGAGTAGACGAGCTTTGCCGGCGGCGCGGCGAGTCCCGAACTTTGACCGGACCTGGCCGAGGGCGGGCGGGTGAAGATGTACGGATGCTCCTGTGACGCCACAAACAGAAAACAAAAATTAAATAATTTTAAAAAATAAAATAAAAAATTATTTAAATGGCGAAGCAGTGTTGTATCGGAGCTAGCATGAACGCCCCATGCCGGACAATCACATTCTGTATTGATTTGAGTGCGCGTGAAAGGGGAGCAGTTTCACCTTGATGTCACGGTAAGAAGCTATGAAGATTTTGAAAAAATAGTGGACACGCGATACTCCTCCCATCTCGCCCGTTGAAGAATATTACACAAGATGCTCCAGGTTTAAATGGAATGAGCCTCACCGTGGGTGGACAGACCAGCGTGATGGGGTCCGAAAAACTGCTCACCACCGTCTTGCCTCCTTCGGGCTGAAACTGTGCACACACAAGCATGGAGTGATGCTTTTTTTTAAAAAAAAAATAAATAAAAAAATAAGAAAATAATAAAATAGGAAGAGTAAATGAAACGTATAGCGATCATGTGGTTGACCATGTTGTTCCACAGGCCCTTGGCCAGCTCCTCGTGGCCTTTGATGGTGAAGTGGAAGCAGTCGTGGGTGAAGAAGCTCATGTCGATCTTGCCGCTCTGCCGGGAGAGACCACGCGGCCAGTGAGAGAAGGAGAAACCTTTGACGACGTCACGCCGTGGCCGTTGGGCATTACGGGAAGGCGAGGGGGGTCGGCTCGTTTTAAAAACGGCTGCAAGACCACCGCAAAGTCGTCCTTGAAAAAGCGATCGGCAAGCAGCAACGCCTCCAATCTTCTCTGTGGATCAAAGTCAAGGCGGAAATTGTTGTCACGACATTTAGGTAGGCATGTCCATCACTACCAGACCAGCAAAAAAAAAAAAAAAAAAAAAGTCTCAAGAGTCCACGCCAGACAACGAACAGCAAGTCATTTTAGCGTGAAGTAGGCATTTTAGGGGCATTTTGGCCAGAAAATATTTCATTTCATTTTTTGTTTGGAAAATTCAGCCCCTGAAGTCTGTTTTACTTTGCGACATGAAATTTGGTCGACGTGTCTATCACGATAGACCCACAAAAAAAAAAATTCTCGACAAGTCATGCCAGAAAAGTCAAAATCTGACATTTTGGTTGGAATCGGTTTTGTCACAGACTAGCACAATTAACTTCATAGCGTGCAAAAGTAAACGGATGTGGTGGTTGTACCTGAAACTCCAGATTGATTTCCACCAGCTCACGTAGCTCAGGCGAACGGCCCCCCGGTTCAATCAGACACGAGCAGAAGGAGCTGAAGTAGATTCAATTCATATTAGACTCTAAATCGGAAGGAAGCCTTGAGCTTCAAGTTTCAAGCAAGTCGTCACGACTTGGGTTAATAAGCACGTCAAACGTCGAGTTGAACAATCTTGCTGGGTCAAAGCGTGACGGATGTGTAACTGCAAACTGAGAAATCTCAAAGGGGCTTTCACGAGGACGTTCGGTGGTGTGGCGCCAGCCACTCACCGCTGGAGAAGGCAGCCCGGCGTGGGCTTGTGCACCTCCCTCAGGGTCTGCATGGGGAGGATCTGCACCACGTTGACGATCATGCGAGGAACCTGAAGGGGGAAACAGCGACGAAACTTTCGGATAGTTCGTGGCTGCTCTGTAATTTTAGTTTAAGATGTATTTTTTAATGCTTCTGCTTCTCGACATGAAGAAGAAATGTAAAAATCAGCCCCCTTCATCTTCCACTGACCTCATTCATGAGCATTTCCAAGGAGACGGTCATGTAGTGAACAAAGTTCTCGGCAGAGAAGAGCGCCTGGAAGGAAAAGCAAAAACTCAGTCCAGATACATGAAAGAATCACGGAAGGAATCATTTGAGAGGTTTCGTCAGATTACAGACGAATCCAATCAGACAGATGAGGAAGGGAATTCGCAACTGGAGACATTCACTCGTGATCACGGATAACAGGAAAAAGAAGAAAGAGGCACCTTGTCTTTGCAGTAGTCGCAGATGTCGTTCATCCCCATGAGAATGGTCAGAAGCTTCCAGTCCTTCTCAAAATTCAAACCCTGCAGGAAGGCGACAAGCACGGCACTCAATAGAAACACGTCAGCGTTGCCTCCGCACTTTTGTGTCCTTCAGTAGTTTCGGGTTGTTCAAATACTTTTGACCGCCGTATCCAAGACTTTGACTCTAAATTGTTCCAAACAAAGGCCCGACAGATTTTTTGAGGCCGCCTTCGAATCTGATATTTGGCAGAATAAAATGGGCTGATTAATCCAAAAAATATACAATGTTATTTTTTGGTCATGTAATGCTTGCAGCAATAAAGACATGAATCAAAAGCTGAACATTTGGCCTTGAGTATTTGTTTACCTTGACAACACAGAGAAAAATTGGTCGATTTATTTCGGGGGGGGTAGAATTTCTTATACTGTTATGTGTTAATTTTTTTATTTATTGAATTAATCGGCTGGTTTTAAAAGAGCTAAAATCGGTCGGACCCTATTTCTTACCTCAAAACCTCTGAGGGTGTCAATCAAATGTCTCGTCTGGCCGGGAAGATTGCTGGCAAGACAAGGGGGACAAAAAGTTTGCCCTAAATGCAGAAGTGAGTTGCCAAATGGCGTTAATGCAAGGGAAGGGACATTCCATACAAGGTGTTGTGTCCCGTCACGGCCAGGTTGAGGCCCGTTTGGCCCAGGTGGGCCTCCGTGCCGTGAAGCGTCTTCCCTTGGGCGGCGCCCAGCACGTTGGGATTGAAAAGTTTGATGATGTCTGACACACGCACACGATTACAGGAAGTCAGCGTTGGAAGAAGATGAAAGACGTGTGCGGCAATTAAAAAAAAAAAAAACTTACTGGGCAAAGTAATGACGTCCTCATACGAGCCGTAACCTCCGATGCTAGAAAACAACACGACACTTCAAATATTTTAGGTTGCTGTATTCATTTTAAGTCTATTTTTTTTTTATTTACACTCCCCTTCTCAATGCAATGCAGGTGTCCACTGGATTCATTCCTCACCTCCAGGAAACGTGCCGGAACTCGATGGGAATGCCCAGGACGGTGGTGGCGTTGGCGCCGATGGCTGTCTGCACCGAAAAGGACACACACACACAAAACAGGCAGGCGTACCTAATGAAACGTCCAGGAAGCATACACAACAAAAACCCGAAGTGGTGAAAAGCAGCACCTACTGTGAGAGAATCCCCCAGGGCGGCGACCACTTTGATATCGCCTGCCTTCACCAACTCCACTAGCAGGAAAGAAGAATATGAGGAAGATCATGCGGTGCGTGTGTGTGTGCATGACAGTCAGTGAGCCACCTGAGGAAGGGGCTGAAGATGAGGGGCTCATGTCAGGACACTGGAAGGCCGGATGCTTGAAGCCGACTGGACGAGATTTCTCCGGAAATTCCTGAAGAGACACGGCTGTTGCTATGAGGTAATCATGCGCGACAGAGCAACAATAACAAGTCAAGACCCTTCAAGCTCTCATGCAGGCCTTTAATACGACTCCATGTGGTGCGTTGCATTCGGACATCTGGTTGCTAGCGCCCCCCAAAGGCCAAAGTTGGTCACGTCGGCCAAATTTGGAGCTAAAATGGCTAAAATCGATTTGCATCGCGACCATCTTTCCCCATTAAAATCATGACATGAATCCATTGCAACCTCCCTCCAAGAAACTCAGCAAACACTCACAAAATTGATAGTACCACATCCTGTCGAAAGTCAGACCTCCAGAATAAAATTTGTAACACAGTTTCACCAAACTTTCTTGGTTTCAAACAAAGAGACCGCTAAAAGAGCCAAGAAAGTGTTATCATACTGTCATGCTTTTATTTTGAAGGCCTGACGTTTGACTGCATGTTACGCAGATGTTGTCTTGAGCCATTTCGACACAATATGCCACGTTCAGAGAGTTCGATTTTTGATAAAGAAGGCTAGGAACATGACGAAATTCAAGAAAGAACTCTCGAGAAAACGGCTCGCCCCTTCGCCGCATATGCCATCAAGTCTCCAAGAAAGTCATTTTTTGTAAATCTAGTTATTCTCTATGAAATTCATTTTTGTAAATATTTTGGGCTGTCTGGAACGAAATAATTGGATCTACATTCGTGCCTATGGGAAACATTGCTTTGGCTTTCGTGGGACTCGGTTCTAGCTAAACATTCTGAAACAGATTCATCAGGAAAACTGAGAACAGAAGTTTAAAAGCTCGCATCAAAAGTCAATTTAGTTGCGGCAAACAAAGCCATTTCGCCACGGAAATACATCTTTGAACAAAGTAAACAGTACCTTATCGAGCGCCTCCTTGCTGTAGTGCCGGATTCCCTCTTCATACTTCCACCACCAGTTGTCGCCTGAGAAATAAAAGATTTGCTAAGTGAAAAATAAAACGCTGCGTGCCGAGTAAAACCACAAACAACAACAACATCACACGGGGTTTCCAGCACTTTACCTTTGACACAGCGCGACACCAGCACACACGTTGCCACGGCGACGCAAAGCCACCCCATAGTAGTAGTGGTGGTGTCAGTCAGTGGGGCACCCCTGCGGCGAGTCACTTTAGCACTTTCAGCACTTTGGTGGCGGGGGCCCCGCCCACGAGGGATGACTGACAGCTGGTCTGGACCAATAGAGAGCGCCGCCCACCCCCAATTGTGTATTAAGTTGTTAGCTGGAAGCTATAATCATAACTCTTAAAATTGAAAAAAAGAAATACAATTTTAAAAATGTACCCTGTCCTAAATTGATCAAATTCGGTTCACATTTACTAAAAATAAATTAGGTGAGATGCACCTGAAAATATACACATTTCATTTTCTCGTCTTCGTAAAGAATGATTTCAACATTTTCAAACAAGAGACTAAAAATAATCCGTCGACCATCATTCTTTCATATTCACCTGTTTTATTAATTTATTTATAAACTTCATAAAGATGGTTAAAAATGACCAGTGTTTCATTTGATTTTTTTTTAATGTGTCATGCATGTGGGAAAGAAAAAAAATAAAAATCACGGTCGCAGTTTTGGTTGAATACTAAAAGTTTTCTTGCGGCTGTAGTCATAGTGAAGGTGATTCTTAAGAAAGAAAAACAATGAGGAGGATTAAAATTAAATAATGAGGGAGGGGGGAAAAAAAAAAAAAGTCTGAAAATCTCAATCCAGCTGTTGCATAAATTAAGGTTTGTTTAGTACTACACTCTTTCTGGACTGGAACTAATGTCTATTGAAAAAAAAAAAAAAAAAAGTTTGAAATCAAATGAAACATGCAAAAAACCTCTCTTGCAGATGACTTTGAAAATAGATGAGTGATATTTCTTTGATCGTTTGGAGTTCAGCGTGTCTTTCAGTCCCGAGTCACGGGAGTGCCACATCTGTGTCTTCCAATGAAGAACCTGCACACACTGGCGGCCATTTTGAGTCTTTGGGAGCGAGCCCGAGTGCGGGCGCGTCGAGCTGGCAAGCGCGAGCTACTCCGCAGAGTGTTCGTCTGTTTCCCGCCCTTCTCATTGCAGCTCCTCCTCCTCGCCTTGGGCTCGCGCTTGCTCCTGCGGGGTTTCGCCGTCGGTGGAGGGCGGGGGCGGCGGCGGCGGGGGAGTGGGAGGGGGCGGGGGCGGCGGCGCGGGGGGCCGGGGGGGCATCATGATCTGGTGCTGGCGCTGGCGCTGGCGATAGGCGATGACGGTGCCGAGCAGCAGGGCGATGAGCGTCATGAGGTAGAGGTCCCACTCGGGGCCCAGGATCTGGTCCAGGTCCACCTGAGAGAGGAGCTCCCTCAGCTGACGACAAAGGCAAGAAGAGTCATCGGATCAAAACTGATGCTGCGTTGTGAACACAATATCGCGCAGGTGTTATTTGTGTCCACGTAAGTGTCGCCATTCTCACATTTTGTGACTTTGAGTGTGTTTGGCTTTGACAGGCCTGGTGAGTGACGTGGGGTGTCACGTGGGGTTTTCTCCCTAATATGATATTTTTAGTGCTTCTTTATTTTTACTAATATTTGCTACATACTTTTCTTCATTTTTTATCAAAATGTTTTTTTTCTTTTTCTTGCGGCTATCTTCCAATGCTGTATTAGCCATTTTTTCCTTAATATTTGTCTATTTTTGATTTTAAGAACTACATTTTTTTTCCAAGTTAATAGTTTTTATTTTTCATCTATTTTTTTCCTGTGGCTCCTATTAGGCCCTGTAATTAGTATTTTAAACCATGGTGTTTTCACCCTAATACTTTTCAATATTTTTCCCTAGAACTTAAAAAAACCCTCTCTGCATAATTTTAATATTCTGTTTTAAATATTTTTATTTTTCATACAAATTTATTTTTCCCCCCCACGGCTACTGTCATAGAGCCACGTCATTTGAATTTTTATCCATAGTATTTTTGTACTTTTTCCTTAATATTTTTCTATTAGTATTTTCTTTTCTCCCTTTTAATATTTGACAATTTCTCAGTTCATATTTTCTATTTAAATAATTTTTTTCTACATTTTATTTTTCTTGTGACTACTGCTAAATAATTTTTTTTCTCATAATATTTTTGGATTTTGGATTTTGGATTAATACTTCAGGATTTATTTTCCTAATAACTGTGGACTTTTCAGCATTTTGGTATTTTCAAAATGTCATTTTTATTTTTTGTCTAATTTTTTTTATTTTTTATTCTGCTGCACACATTGATTGCGCACCATTTGCTCTCTCAAAACCTCATACAGAACCAACGACCCCATGTAGTTGTCCACCCAACTCTTGCGCTTATGGGACAAGCTCAAATGAGTCGTGTGTTGGCCCATACGCTGCGTAAAAGACCAAGCGGCGACTACTCACATTGAGGTCCTGCATGTACTGCAGGGTGTAGACCAGGCCGAGCTTGCACAGAGCCAGGAAGACGGGCACCTGGGCATCGGGACTGGCTTCCGCCGCCATGTCGTAGAAGCGCTTGGCCAAGTGGATGTCCTGCGCAAGGGTCAGCCATGTCACCCGGCGCAGCGCGTTTTGTTGCCAGTGTCGGCATTGCGGCGCCCGTACCTGTTTGATCCCCAGTCCCTTCTCGTGCATGTAACCCAGGTTGAACATGGCCTGAGCGCTGTTCTGCTGCTCCGAAGCCAGCCTGTAGTGGATGATGGCCGTCTCGTAGTCCACGTCGGTGCCGAAGCCGTAGAAGTGGTAGTCGCCCAGCTTGATGCGGGCCACCGTGTAACCTGCCGGGAGAGCTCCGGTGTGACGACAATGCCGGATGGGGCATGCGGGACGGGATGTGTGAGCACACCTTGAGCGGCGGCTCTGGTCCAGTGAAGCAAAGCCCGAGGATACGTCTCGTTCTGGCTGAAGATCTTGGCGCCCTCTGGTGGGGAGGGGGAGCAAGTCTCAACCGTGCCGCAACAACAGCAGAATGTCATCGGTTCATCGTCCCATTTCCATCTCCAATTGGGATTTGAAAATCACACCTCATTTACACCCGCGTGGGCAAGAGTAACTTTATCCTTTTTGGGGGGTTTTCAGTTGCCATTTTTGAAAGTGCCATGCTTACTCTGGTCCAGAATGAAGGCCACGTTGCTCTGGGCCACCTCGTAGCCCTGCTCGGACAGCAGCAGGTACTGCACCAGCGCCGCGTCGCTGTCGCCCTCTTTGAAGCTGCCGTACGCCGACAGCAGACGCTCGGACCAGCGGCCGCGCTCGCACATGTTCTTGAACAGCTGCAAACACGTAAAGACGTATTGTAGAGTTTTAGGAGAAAACTTGAATTAACCTGACTTGGAAACCTTCAATTTTATGGGGAGAATCTGGATAAATGTGCATATCCAGGATTTTTGTCCCCAAACTCAATTTAAGTGGGATGAATTACAATTACAATTCAAGCATTTTTTTTTTTAATCAAATTAAAACTCAGGATTCAAGGGCAAAAGTGTTAAGATCTCAGCCACCATGTCACTAAAAATGACAGACCATTAAATCACATTAAAGGATATGATATTCCAATTGAAGTAGAGGAAGAGTGGAACTAAGTTTAGTCTTTTCCCTGTCAGGGGTTATAAATTCAATAAAATTCACATAAAAATACATTTGATCATATAAAAAAGGTATTTATCCTTCAGAACCTCTCGGTGAATAATGCATGAATTTTGATTAAATTGGACAAATGAAGGTAATCAATCACTAAGCCTTGTATTGTTGGAACATTTAGCTCTATTCTATCTTTGAATGGTATTAAAACGTAGCAGGAAAGCGAGTTTTCTAATGACGGAAGCAAACGCGTCGATAGTGCGTGCGCGTCTGCGTCTGACCTCCACGGCCGTGTGACAGGAGCGCATGACGCCGGTGCCGGTAGCGTGCATCTGCGCCAGGTTGTAGAAGGCCAGGATGTGGCCAGCCTGCGAGGCCAGGTTGAAAAACTTGAGCGCCTGCTTGTAGTCGCGCTTCACGCCCATGCCATCTGCAGCGCACAAACACGCAAGCACTCAAGACACAGTAGCTCTTCTAGACCCCCCAAAAAATGAATCGATCCAAAATTCAAGTGACTCACTGTAGTACATGGTGCCCAGCTGCAGCTGGCCATCCACCCAGCCCTGTTCGGCAGCCTTCTGGAAGTATTTCAGCGCCAGCTCATAGTTCTGAAAAGGACGTAAAGCTCGTTTATGGAATCTTGGTGGATTGCGCAATATCGATCATGAAATGTCATTTACCACAGAGACGCCTTTTCCATACAGGTACGCCATGCCCAGGCCACTCTGACCCACCGGGTTTCCCTGTGAGGGAATCATAATATTTGAAAGCGAGTACTGTGATGATGCCATCGAGTATTGGCATAAAGATTATTTTCTAACTGCGAGCAAGGTTTGAATCAAGCCTCACTTCATTCCTCAATTCGCCCCCTCGAGTCACTGGCCAAAGGCGGCTCGACGAGCTCGGCTGCCCACTACGTCTGTGACTCATGTTCCCCAAGACACTCCTCACCTCACCTCCACATGAGTTTGGGTTTTAAATTTGAAGTTCAAAGCGGGATTAGGGTTTCGCATGAGGATTAAGGTTTAAGGTTTCAAGCCTGAGTTAGGGTTTCAAATTAGAACTTGTCATGTCATCTTCCAAACCGCTTATCCTATATAGGGTCGCGGGGAGTTGCTGGAGCCTATCCCAGCTGTCAATGGGCGAAGGCAGACCCCACCCCGAACTGGTCGCCAGCCAGTCGCAGGGCACACATAGACACTGTCACTGAGCGGGAATCGATCCCACGCTGCCCGCACACAACTCAGGCGTGTGTACCACTACACTATCAGCGGACCTCAAATTAGAACTTCAAACCAGGATTTGTGTTTGAAATCGTGCTTTCAACCTGGGATGGATTTTCTAAATTTAGTTTCAAGTCAGAGTTGGGGGAAGTAAGAATTTCAAACCACAACAAGGGTTCAATTTCCAAACCAGAGAGAGGGTGTTAAATTAGGGTTTCAAAAATGAATTTCAAGGCAGGATTAGTGTTTGAAATATGGATTCCAAACCAGGATTACGGGTTTCAAAGTATGTCTGACCAGGTCTGAAGCCTTCTTAAAGTACTGCAGGGCCGTCTCGTTGTTCTGAGGCAGAAAGTCGCTGCCTTCGCTGTACATCTGAGGGACAAAAACCAGAAGAGGGAAAAAGCTGTCAAGTTACTCCAAACGCGGTCAAACGACTGGAGTAGTTCCATGCCAGTCCAGTGGGAGGCAGCGTAGCACTCACCTTGCCCAGAAAAGCCATGGCGTGTGTATTTCCTGCATTTGCGGCCTGGTTGAAGTAGTCATACGCCCTCTGTTGGACAGGAAGCGTCAGATCATTCAAAGGAGATTTGGAAGGATTTGAAAAGGACCATCTATTAGGGACGGGACGTGATACCTGATGATTCTGTTCCACGCCACGCCCTCCGTGCAGGTGAAGCTGACCCAGTCCCACCTGAACAAGACAACAAGGGTGAGGCTCTCAAAAATTAAGGTTTAACAGTTTTAGAAAAAAAAAAAAATGAGTCAGGATTTCAAACCAGGATTTGTTGGGGGTTTTTTTGTTTTTTTTTACCTGCGCTTGCACGTCCCCTTTTTCGGCAAGGAATTGGTAGTACTGGATGAGGTCCTCCTCCAGCATGCCGCTGGTGGAGCCCGGGTTCTCCAGCTCGTCCAGCAGCCGGATCTTCTGCACGGCCGTGCCCCCCGTCAGCGACACGTCACTGGCCACTGGGCCGCCGATAGAGAAAGCCGTCAGCGTCCGCTTCAAGGCGACGGCCGAGCGGGCGACGGCGGCGCGTTCTCACCCTGATTGGCCACCAGCTTGTAGTGCGTCAGCGCAGACTCGCAGCTTTGGGGAACGCCCACACCGCCCCAGTATCTGTAGCCCTGATCAAATGCATCAACGGAAACGTCATTTAGAAAAAAAATAAATAAAAATATTTGACTGCAACTATTGCTTCGGTCACTGTTTGGAAAACGCACCAGAATCATATGCGCGATCAAGTTTCCTCCTAGGGCGCCGAAGGTGTAGTACACCAACGCCTGCAACAAAGAGAGCTATATGTGCATTGTAGTAATAACAATAAAGAATAAATACACTTAAAGAAAATTAAGGCACTAAAGAGGAAAACAACATTTTAGTTGAGCTGCTAAAATTTCAACGTGCAACAAAATGCACACAAATTTAGATTAGAAACTCAAAAACTACATAAAACTGTCAAAATAATTTTGCACCAATAAATATGGGATACTTTTATAAGAAAAACACAACTTTCATGATATGTAATTAAAAATACCCATAAATGACCCCCCCCCCCAAAAAAAAAATTAACAAAAATAAAATTGTCAAAAAGATACGACTATTGCACCAAATAAAAAACAAAATACCGGTAGTTTAGAAAAAAACTACAAAAATAGCCATTTCTAAAAAAAAAGCAATATTTAAAAATACACACACGCACTACAAACCTTCGCTTGACTGGAGTTGACCTCAAGTCCAGCAGCGTACAGAAATCCAAGAGCCTGAGGAAAAACGAAAGGCAGAACAACATCAACAATGGTGCTTTGACTACAAGTTGAATTTGTTTCATCAGCTCAACTCATCTCCATTGACATCAAAAGCAAATGCTGTTCATCTGCTCCGATTCTTTTATTTGAAAACATCTGCTCTGTACATTGCTGCACTTCCATCGTGTCAACGCAGCTGAGCCAAAAGTGTGACGACGTACCGTCTGCGCTTTGGGCGAACCCTCGGCGGCCAGCTTCTCAAACATGTCCCTGGCCCGGCTGACGTTCTGACCCATGTAGTCCCCGAACAACATGGCGTACGCCACCTTCTCCATGGCCCGCTGGTGGCCTCCCTCCGCCACCTTCAGCAGCTTCTCGTACAGCCTGGAGAGGCGCAAGGGAGACAAAATCAAATCGGAACGAGAAGACACGCCATAGGTGGCAGTGGACGAACGGCCGCAAGCCGAGCACACCGCGGAGGCACTCACGCTTTCCTTTGGCTCTTCCTGGTGGTGCCGTTGAGCATGTGCAGGAAGGTCTGGTACTCGTCCTCCGCCTCCTCCGCCTGCAGTCTCAGCTGCGCCTGCTGCTCGGCTATAGGGCATGACAGCGCTATCATTAAAAATTTGAAATAAAAACATGCACAAAAACACAGGCTCGCACAAAAAAAAATAATAATTTAAAAAAAAAAAAAAAAAAAAAAAAAAATCCACGTGTGCCCGCCTTCACACACACAAAAATATGACCACCTGCACTACACACAGAAAAAAAATGAGCACACACACTCCAACACAGGTGTATTGGCACCGCGTGCGTGTCGCGACGTACTCTCACAGAAGCCCCACTTCTTGTCGCGGTCATAGTTGTAGGTGGTGGCGCACCACAGTCGGCCATCCCCTCGGCCATTGGCCGTGCAGTCCGAGTACTCGTTGCCTTGGAAGACGAAGGGGAAGACGCAGGGCTCTCCATCGGCTGTGCCGCCGTTCACCACGGGAACTGAGGGGTGGGAGGCAAATCAGATCACATCGAGTGAAATAGCACACACTTCCTATCGCACCAATTCAGTAATTCACACAGAATTTGGATGAAAACTGACAAGGGAAATGTGGCACATTTCCACCTAAAGCGCTCCGTACTTGCAGTTCCAGCTTTTTGTGGTTGTGGCAAGAATGTAATGGTGACATCCTTTGTTAAAACAATGATTCTGACAGCTGATATGTCGAAAAGTGCAAGTGGAATGCAAGTAAGCAAAACATCTTGCTTGGTGAGGTAATAAGTTATGTGGCACAGGTGCGCAGCGCTTGTCATTTCTCAAGGGAGTGTCAAGGTTGCTCAAACAGCTGCTCTTGTCAACAGTCAGCAAAGTAGACCGTGCTTATTCTTGCATGCGACTAAAGAGTTACAAGCAGCTAGTAGCAATCTTTGTTACCGCCACCAAGGTGATACGTAACCGTAAGTGTTATTCACTCAAGTGCAGACGGTGGATTTCCAGCCCTTGCCTTCTTTCGGTTTCTCCACTTGTACAACACGTCGTTCTGGCAGGTCCTCCTTCTCTTCTCCCGGCAGAACATCCCCTGGATGCGTCACTTCTTCTGGCCCATTACGAGCATCGGGGGCGGTGGCTGTAGAAACGGCCGCTGCAATCTTGGAGTTTAAACGGACATCGTCCTCTTCTGATTCGGGATCGTGGTAGGGCTGCAGACAGCAAGGACATACATGGTTGATGGTAACAGCTGAACTAGCCCAGGCGTGGCTGCTTTAGAGTGCCTTGTTGTTGAGTGCACACACATGGAGGGAAGGTGGAGGGGGGGGGGGGTTGTGTCACAGTATTGAAGGCTCATTCAGATTTCTTTTTTTAACCATTCAAATTTGGCATTGTTGTTTACAATAGTCTTCTCTGTGGAGTATCATACAGTGTATATAAGACATATCACTTTATACGGACTTAAAACAATTGTTCAAATGTTGAAAATTGTAAAGCGTGTAGCCCGTTTCGACGCACCTTCAGCTCTGGTCTGTCATTCCCGTGTGGCTCATCGTCTGGAAAACAGCAACAAGTTAACTTAAATGTCGGTTTAAAGGTAGTCCACAGTGCAGCTACATCCCCAAAACAACGGTTAGCTTGAGCAATAGCAGCGTCCCGTGCAAGCATAGCAGCGAGTCAAAACCAACCAACCGAGAAGTTTTTGCATACTTACCAGCTGTGGTTCCACAGGCGAAGACGACGAGGAGAAAGGTGCAAATCAACACGGCTTTCCCCATGGCTAGCCGCTAGCTGGAGCTGCTATCGCAGTCTCTTCTGTCCCCGCACATTCAGCAACAATTGCGTCACTCTAAGACAGGTGACGCTATTGAAACAAACCAAACCACGCGCCTTTTGCCGAGCCACCGGCACTCGGGTTCTAGTCGTAATGAATGACAAGTGTTGCTGTCAATGTCGGCCAACCGTAGCTGTCAAAGATGCTAACGATGCTAAGCGGAGGGCTTCACTGTGGCTGAAATGACGTCCGGCTAACTAGGTGGCGTTGAGTGAGTCAAATAAAATCGTAGCAAAGCGGCAACATGCGACACGGCTCAGTCGGAACAATAGTTTACTACCTACGTCGTCATCATTCCAAACGTGCACGTTTAATAACGACTAGGCAAAGAGCCATCACTAAACGTTCGAGTGAAGCTGGCTAGTGGCTACTACGGTCTCACTAGTGCTTGGCTTTTCCGGTTCTCACAATTCGACCAATCATCGCACGCCCGACTTTTCCTGTTGTCACAATTTTGGCCAATCACTGCACTTTGTGGGATAGAGGCCAATCAGCGGGGGGCATTGAGTGATAAACCAATCGTGTAGATACACAGTTATAGTTAGCAGGTGGGACGGTCCGCCGTACAAAAACACGCTGATGAAATAATGTTGATAATTAATCGTAGTTACAATCCATTTTCCTTTGAAATCAATGAAACAATGGTTGAGAAATTCAATTAAATATAAAATACATTCTCAAGCTGTAACTTGTAAATGTTTACATATACTGATGGGCCAAAAGTAGGGATGAATCAATGTATTAACTTTATAATATTAGTATTTTTTTTTGTCAAGGTCCTCTAATGTTTTCGTGCAATGTGCAGTGAACACGAACAGCTAAAGGTGTATCAAGATTAATCATTTACTTCCAATAATCAGTTTCGGTACATACTTGCAATGCATTAGTAATCACCTTACTTCATGCGCTGCTAAAGTGACACGTCTGCTCTTTAGCATTTTATCACGTACACGTAGATTGTCAAGTGCCCAGCAGATGGCAACAAAACGTCAAAATTGTGTTGGCCGAAACAGGAAGTGGCTATGACGGTGTGATGTCATCGCTTAATACAGTTCAAAATACTTTCACGAACAATTACATGTGCAGTCAGTTTAAAAAAATCCTTTTAAGGACAAAAAAAGTGCCGTGAATTACGGCAAATAATTTGAGTCGAGTACGCAACAGTACTTAACTATTGTTTATTTACATGCAGTAGTAATGGCCATTTGAAAAGCAGGTATAAGAAAAAGATCTTTTTTCCAAACCACAGTAAACAAAAAAACAAGGCTTGCAAACACCACAGCTTTGAAAAGGAGCAGGCTGTTAAAACTGTACACAATCAAAGGTGGGACACAAAACAAACTGCACTTCGACGGGGCCACTTTGTATGCAGTCTGAAGAAGGCAGCCGAACAAGCAACACAGGACGCGCGACTACATGTTTGTGGAGTAAATCATTTGTCAAGACTTTTTTTTGCCCTTTTTTCGGGGTTTTCAAGCTCACTGCTGAGGAGATTGCGCAGGTCATAGCCTCAAAGTATCCACAACTTGGGGAGTACCATCCAGGTAGACAAGAGAACTAGTGGTTATAAAAGATGCTTAAATACGAATATTTCACAGGTTCTAAGCAAATTGTTATTGTTTTTAATCAAATAAATGCACGCAGTATGAACACTTTAAGTGGTTTAAAGGCTTCAGGGGTGGGATTGCGTGGGGAGCAGATGACTGGTTGTTGGACTTCGGTGGAGTGGAGCCTTCTCACTACGCCGCTTTGATGACCCACTCTGCTGCAGGGTTGAGCTGGAAGAGGTCCTTCATGAAGGTCTCCCCATCCAGACACCTCTCCTCTGGGAAGGACAAGACAGGCAAACAACTTGATTGAAGCGAGGGAACAGAATATTATTGAAAATGTAGATGGATTAAAAAAAAATTAAAAAAAAAATTGTGCTTGAGCTTCTATCGCATGTAGACACGAGTACAACAGTAGTCGGACTTACTGATGTTTCCACCAATTTCATAGAGACGCAGGTCCTCTCGCTTCACTGCCACAGCACTATGGACACACAAAGAAAGTGTGAGTGAGTGACATCCTGCTGTCGGATGTCAGGATGATGTGAAGTGGTGCCAAGACCTGTCCTGGCTGAGAAAGCGCGTGAGCACGTCGGCAGCCTGCAGGTCTTCGGTGAGCTGCAGGGCCATGGACACTTTGCTGAACTGTGGCGCCTGCACGCGGATGAATCCCTGCGAGCTCTCCTGCGTGGCAAACAAGAAACGGTGAAGGCTTCAACCTGTTAACACTAAAGACAGCTTTCAAGGAAGGACGCACTACGCCACTTAAAGTTTAGCGGGCTATAAGCAGTCACTTTCCAAAAAAAAAAAAAAAAAAAGACCTAGACATTTTTTTTCTAACTATAGCTACTGCATTCTGATCTATTTCCACTAGATGGCACTGTTCCCCACTACCCTACATTTAGGTTACTTAAAGGGGATACTTTACTAATTTTGCAAGTGAAAAGTTAATCATTTCGTCTAGAATTAATTTGATAACGTCATTAGTTTTTATGTACAATTAATACCTTCAAAAATGCATTTTGCCACGTGATGTGGACTAAAAATGACATCCCGTGTCATCCCGTCAGCTTGTGAATGTTAGCTGAGGTGTTGGGTAAGCTACCTCGGGGGCGGCCCTGTCCGGCGGTTTGTCTGTGGTTATCTTCTTCAGCAGCTTTCGCATGGCTCGCTCTTTGTTCTGCTTGCGCTGGCTCTCCATGTTTTGCTGTCGCACCTGCGTCAGGATGAACTTGGGGATCTAATACACACGCACGCACATAAAGACAAAAAAAATGGACATTTGTGAGAGTGGTCAACACACTGAAGGTCATTTGGAGTCTTACAGTCCACAGGAGGTTCTGGTATCTAATGAGGAGCCGCACGATGTTGGCGGTGCCGGTCGCCATGGAGAACTCCTGCTGCTCCGTGACCTTTGAGCGACAGCCTTTGAACATGAAGATGTTGGGCGCCATGACGACCGAGACGTTGTTCAGGGTCATTTTGTTCTTGGCCTGGTGCTCGATCACGCGCTGGAAGAGCTCCACGAGGGCCTGATGGGGAGGAACACAGCCCAGATGTGATTTGTTGAGCGTGGATGCAGAGAAAGACGTCTCAAAAAGTCTCCAGTAGCACCAAAATAAAATAAATTAAAAAAAAATATTGTTGCTAATCACTTTCTGAGAAAATTGAAAAAAGAAGTGCCACTTAAATGGCAAGTGTGTGTAGCCGCTCGCTTCATTTGACATCGTAGTTCTGCTTCGATCGTCATGGTAACAGCCACAGAAACGCCCCCAAATGATGTGATTTGAACCACAGTGTGGATATTAATTGCGCTGTAATTCTTTACCCTCCTTTTACATTGTGAAAAGAAAGTTGTAAAGCAGGTCTCCTCACCTTCAAACTATCCCGATTGGCTTCGGGGAGCAAGAGGACCAGCAGGTTCAAAGCTTGCAGCTGCTGCTTCTTTGTGGGCAGCTCTGAAAAAAACAACAACAACAAATTTAGAGGATGAAGTGCACTCTGTTAAGATTATCTTTTCTTTTTTTCAGGGCGTGCTTGGACGGGTTCGGTGCAGCGGAAGCTCGTTAAAAGGGACAAACACGTCCAAATCCTTCCGTCCACATCGAGGTCCCCGCGTAATTAGCGCGGGCGTACTGTTGACAGCGATGAAAGCGTTGAGGTACTCGACGGTCAGCAGGGGGTGCGGCAGCTCCCTGATGAACAGCTTGAGGAGGCTGGCCGCGTCGTGCGGCTTCAGCTGTTGCCACGGAAACGTGCCTTCGTAGAAGCAGGACTCCAGCTCCTGGCACAGAGACTGAGCGCGGGACAACCGTCGAGTTAGTTAGGTCGCGGCGCGCTACGACCCCGACACGCCGGCTTGTAAAGTATCGAGCGTTATATGTCTACCTTGACTCTGGTGGCGGCGCCAGAGATCCGGAGCAGGCCCTCTGTGTCTAATCCTTCCTCCTCGATATGACTGATAAGCTAGGGAGGAGAGAAGACGTTCCAACATGCACTCAAGTGTAGATGCCATCCACAATATTGAATTCAGGAGGCAGATGTGCTGACTCACCCTTTGCAGGATGAAAGGCACTTTGGTACCGGCTGCCCTCCGCTGGTCCTGATCCAGTAAAGTGACGAGGGGAACCCCAAACAAACCGCTTTCTACATCAACAGAGAGAAATCCAGTTGAATAACTTCTTAGTTGGCTCTCGCATCGCCCATCAATCCTGTTAACTGGACGCATCCTACTGTTTGCCGTTTGTCAAAATGGCAGCCACGCAAAAGGCGATGAAAACAACAAAGGGCGTTACGATTGTAAAACCTCTGTTGCCAAAATCGGATTCTGTGCGTGCGTACCCTTCGCCTTGACTTTGACAGCCTTGTGCGCTTTCAGATCGATGCCGCCCGTGTCGAAAAGAGCCGTCACCTCCACCAGCGCCAGCCTTCCTACCTGAAGACGACATGGTGACATTGACATGGTTTCAATTATGAGTGTGACTCTATTTTTTTTTTTTAATGGGGGGGTGGTGGTTGGGTGTAGCAGCTACCTTTTTCATATCCGGCGGGGACAGCTGTCCAACTCTGGTCTGACCGGTTTTATCTCTGAGTAGCCTGAAGTTCTAGAAAGGACAATACATTTTATTTGTACCCATTTTCAATATTATTTTAAAAATATACACAGTATGTTATATTTCTTTCTTTTGTGTTTTCCCCCCCACTTAAACATTACAGAGATCAAGTTTCTTATCTGCAATACGCTGAATGTCACTGCTTCTCTTCCTCCATTTAAATCTCCATAAAAAAACGTCAAAGGAATTGTCGTGTAGTGTGAGCCACTTGTACGGCTAATGTTGAGCCCACGTTGAGCTATCAAGCGGCGGCACTAAAAGAGCGCTTGCCTCACCGGTAACTTATCATCCGGCGAGCTGGGGCCCGTTTGGACGGCGAGGCGACGTTGGTTGTCCCTGTAAGAGAGCGCCTGCTCCGAGAACGCCACGTCCACGTTCATGACCGTCTCCGGTTCTGTCAGGCGTAAGGAGGACATTTTAGCAACATTAGCGCCTAAGTAGTGCTGCAAAAACAAGTTGACGAGGACGTCCCCGAAGTGCAGTTACATGGGGGAAATGTTTTACTAACAACTTTTGAGTGGCTCAGAAACACTGGAGAAATTTCCCTCTCAGTTAAAAGCAATCACATTAAGGCTGCGTGTTTGTATGCGTGGAACGTTTGAGTGTGTGGATGAGTAATGACGGTAATGCATTAGCGCGCGTGTTACCGGATGAGCTGGCGTCGGATGAGCTGGCGTCGGTTGGGTCGCTCTCACTTCCCTCTTGGACCTCACATGGCTCTTTGTCCTGCGGCGTGACAAAATATGGAATCTTGCTCAAAATGTTCACCGGTGCCCACTTGCTTTGTTTATATATTAACCTTTCTGTTAATAGACAATCTTTGTCAACATTTGACTGGAAGCACTTAGCGGTAAATCACAAACGGTAAACAGTCATCCATCCATTTTTTTGCTTGTTTTGAAATGTGTGAGGAAGTCGGGAGTACCCCCCAAAAAATAAACCAATGCAAGGCTGGATGTCAAGGGCTGACTAGCAAAACATTTTGGGGCAAAACACACAAAGTGCAAACTCAGCTCTAAGTTGTGCCTGTGTAGGTTGGATAAAGGTTTCTGGACATTGTCCTTTTTTTGTTTGTTTCCATTATTGCTGCATTAAAATCAATCCATTTACTCAACTTACCATGGGTGTGCCACAAGCATCATTTCCAGGCCCCCATTTTGTTCTTTACATGGATAATAACACGAATGAGGTCCTATGGAATGAGCGTGTTTGCGAGTGTGTCCCGACCTTTTCGGGCAGTCTAAATATATCCCGGACGTCGGGCAGGTGTTGCCGGTTGCGCCGTCGCAACGTCTGCTGTAGCGAAGTCAAACGTCGCTCCACCGCCGCCGCTTGCGCTCGGGTCAGTGTGGACAGGAACGCGGCATTGTCCTCTTCCTGTCAAGCGACACCAATTAAGAGCTCAGTAAATGACTGCTACATAATGTATGTGTTCAGTTAAATAAAAAAATAAAAAAAGTGGAATACACAAAATTCCACTTTTAGATTTACCACAAACTGAAAGAAATATTTCATGATTTTATTTATGATGAATTTGATTATCATAGCCTAGAGCTGATGAAAAAACAAGATTTACCATCTCAAGAAATTGGAAACAAAATGATTTTATAGAAATTAAGTTCAATAAAAGAATTTGGATAGTATGACTTTCACGCTTTGAACTGAGATAAATTATTTTTTTTCCACACTAACTGCGATAGACTTTCATAAAGTGCATGTTGTAACAGAAAGACAATAATGAATTGATTGAATGAGGACGAGATGATTGATTGACACCTGCTCCTGGTCGGCCGCCAGCGAACCATCAAAAAGCCGCGCTAGTCCCGCCTCCGTGAGCCACGCTTCCTCCTGCTCCCCGTCTGGAAAACACAAACAAGGCCATTAAAAACATGACAAACTGTGAACTTTTTTTGTTTGTTTGTGTTTACACTATTAGATGCCTTCGATGACAGCGGCTGAATCTCACACAGGTTCATTAACTGGCCAACTGGCATTACAAAGGGTCCTCGGTGTACGACGGTTTTGACATTTCAGAGTTATGAACGTCCGAATGTTTTTTAATAATTGGAAATTACAAATAAATGATTACTAGATGAAAAATACAAGAAAACAAGTATTAGAAGCGCAATACAAAATACAACGAGAGGTTAATAGGCTGAGCAATATAAGCCAACCAAGGTACGTATTCAGTTCACGCCACTTCCAATAGTAGGCGACTCCATCGCAAAGTTCCCTGTGCTAATTTAATCAAATTTCACATGGACCCACTTCTTAAAATTGGCCACACGCAGATGCAGTAAGAGGAAGTGAGGACTAATCAGGAAGAAGGTGTTTGCTCCTGGGAGCAATCAGCTTCATAAACGTGCCAAAAATAAAACACGGATGTCCACTAACAAAAGCAGTAGTTGAGTACGTGTCTCACCGTCGGGAGGTTTCTGCTGCTCCTCTTCGTCATTTCCGCCCTCGCCTCCCGCCTTCTCTGCAGAGCGACTGATGTTCTCCACCTCCTTCCAGTAGTCATCCATCTCCAGCTCATCCAGGGAGTCCTGCGAAAAGGTGAAATCCATCCCAGCCATGCAGTTTTGACAGTGGTTGCCACACTATATAAACACAGACAAAATTGTGTATTCTCATAGTCTTTACCTTTAATCATTTTCTTTCTAATCTCCTCAGACTCGCCCCTTTGCTTCCTCTGGTCCATGTTCAGTGTGGTACACACCATGTCACCACACAGTAAAGTGAGTGCTGGTCACTCTAACAAGGCCGACTGATTACAAGTTTAAAGGGACCTACCATGCTAATTGGAGGACACGCCATGGTTGAACATGTCCCATGGTTAACCATTTATACTAAATATTTTAATCAGAGATGCAACTAAACTTTTCCAGATTATTTTTTTATGTGCTGATTCTGAATCTGCCCTTGTTTGCTATTTTCATAATAATAATAACAACATAATAAAACAATACATAATATAGTAATATATTTAGTAATATTTAAGAATTAAGGGTTAGGTTCAGCAAAAAGTCATAGCTACAACACATGGTGAAATCTGTGCTGCAAAAAAAAAGAAGAAAATATCTCAAAAACCTGATGTACTAGTCTGCCACAAAAAAAAATGACATTTTTTCGATCAGTGTCAAAAATACATGTATGGACACATAAGGCCATTTCTATTTAAATTTTGACCAGTGTTACGTTCTTTTCTAGGGGGACCATGATTTTTTTTTTATTATTATTATTTTTTTTAAAGAATTCTAATTGTCATCACTTTGATTTTTACCTTACAGAAACGTGTCATTGTTTTGCCTGTCACGATACAGCACTGGCACACGTAAACTAACCAAGACACATTATTTAATAAATAATTTGGGGAGCATTCAAGTAAAATTGGATCACACCTGTTGATGTCTCACAGTACACCGTTTGTAGATCAGCCCAAAGAGGAACAGCTAATGTTTGCCATTGTGGTTGGGTCCAAGAGTGCGTACCTGTGAGTTGCAGCGGTGACATGGCGGCCGCGGTCGCAACCTGCTATTGGGACTGTGTCTGGGGCTGGAGCCGGGATTGGAGCACACGGAGGGCCTGGCCCGCTGGCTCTCCGCACCGGCGTTGTCCCCAGGAAGCGCGCTGTGATTCTGCTGGACGCTGTAGTGGCCCGTCCTACGGCTACAACGCACAAAGTTGTGAGGCCGCACTTGAGCAACACACGTCACAGATACCGTACGCTCCGCATCCCCAATAAGGAGGTCAGACTGTCATTGGTGATCTCTGGACCGAGAGTCACTTTTAACCTCCTTTGGAACTGGCTTACACTTTGCACCTTGTTTAACAGCACAGTTATGACAGGGGGGCCTCCCGCCTAATAAAAGATTGCAGCCTTCGATGCGTTTGGCGGTCACAGCAGAGACGGCGATAGCCTCAATATGCTTTTCTGTTTCGTAACCGAGAGTGACAAACTTGAAATGCACGCTTGACACTGGGCGTATTGCAGTTATGATGTGGACACGTACCACAAAATAAGGTCGGCTCAAGTGACGCAGAATCGACAGTATGGGGAAAAAAAGAAATACATCCATGAAATCCATGACTGGACCTGGAACTGAAGACCTTCAATGTAACTTCTTGGCAGCTGTATAGTCTCATTTACTTTACAGCTACTGCGGAGTGAAAAAAAAACAAAAAAGAGGGTAGAACCAAGATTTTTAACACAACACCCCACATACCAAAATAACCTTTGAGGTTATACTGGCTTGTTTTCTTGTTGCACTAAACTATCGATCGTTTTATCACACTGCTCTATTTGTGACGGTTCAAACTTTTCCCCGTCAAGTTGTACCTACAGTTGAACCCAAAGCAGTGGTCTGGCCCCTCCGGTCATCTCCGCCTTAGCCTCGACGTTTCCTCAGCCTTCCAACTGATTTTTCCTCAAGTCGCTGTTACTTCTACTCATCTGCTATCAGCTTCTCCTCCCACCGCCTATGGACTTGATAACCGACATGGCGACACCCATTCTGACCCCGGTTTTGGTCCGTTTGGTGCAACGCGCGCCTAGCTCTCCACCGCCGCGGCGCTCATCTGCCAGGAATGACAAAAATGCTTCGTGCGAGATTTGTTGACCAGGGAAGTGGTTCCACCTGGCGAGCAGCACATGAGCAAACAGTGGGAGTTAATCATTGACCTTTATCAAAAGCCCCCACAAAAATACACCAATAAAGGTTTGACGGGGCCATAAATCGTGCATAAGCGCACTCACAAAAGCGCGTAAACACACGTGCGAGTTTGACCACGGGGAAGTGAATTCAAATCCTCCACCTAAACGATAAATTGACTACAGAAACTTGTTACTACTTGTCGCCATCGAATGAAAAGCAACTCACGTCACGTATTACAAAAGGGAACAATGGATAATTTGAGTGATTTTATTGGGTCGTTTCCTAAAGTAAAGTACGCACCGACTGATAACTGCACTTAATTTGAGTCAATTTCATTTTTTCCCCCCACATTATCGGTCTGTCTCTACATCGTGTTAATCTTACGCAATATTTACCCATTTAAAGAGCTTAAGACCATATCTATTAACGCTCTTGAATGAATCTATGAACGCTCTTTTTCCCTCATTCTGCGGGAGCTGTGCTGCATTACGTCGCCTCCAGATCACAAAGTAGGGATGTTGTTTATTAAACAATGGGTGAAAATTGGGTTTGGTAATAAAGGGATCACTACAATGCTTCAGTGCAGAAAGACATTTTCAGCCAACAAGGCAAGTGGACTGATTCACTTCCGCCTATTCCAACTGCTTTGTCAGCTCGTCGTTTTATTTATAACATCCGTCATAACTCAAAAATCTTTGATAAATGATTTATGAAGATGATGTAAGCACATACGGTACATCGGGACCGCCGTAAAACCTACGACAGCCTGTGTCTGGTCGTCATTTTGGTGTGTTTGTGTTTATTGTCCATTAAAAAGAAAGCGGTCGTTTTATGCTCCCTTCGCGCAACTTGTCGTCAATGACGTGATGCTCAAAGACAATAGGGCCCCTTTCCACACAGGGAACATTGCGCCCTTGTTATTTATATGACACGAAGGGGGCGCAATGCACTATTTTGAAATGTGCTCATTGTCCCTCCTTTTATCACCTGAGCGCTCTGTGAGGCGCAAACAGGAAGTGAGGCACGACGTGCGCCCCCGCCACAGAGGCCTTGGGGTTACTTGAGTGCACGCCGCGGCCCGAGCGCGGGTTTGTGTAAGAGTGCCGCTGTGGTGACGGCGGTCGCGGTGCGGTTGGGGACAAGTAAGGGGGGGTAAGACGCAAGCTGACGGGTCACAATATTAGGGACACATGCACCAGCTAATGTGATTCAATACAAGAATTCGGTTGGAACAAATTGTGTGCGCGTGTTAGTGCCATTCATGTGAACAGGTGTCAGCTGTCCTCTCTTGGAAAAACAGAGACAGTCTGTCTTCCTTCTATAACACACAAACATCTGCTCAATCGCATGTGGTCATTGCAAAAAATTCAAGTTAAAACTACAACATCACAACTTCTTTTCTGAGAAAATTATTCCCAACTATTAGCCGAACACCTTCTCGTATTTCTTTTTGCGCTTATTCTAAAACTCACAAAGAAGCTACAAGATGAAAACAAAGTTTAACAGGAAAAGAAGCTAACTTTAGCCTGGCTTGTTATGGAGAGTCTTTGCCACATGTGCATGTACAGTACACATATTTTTTTTTCCCCCCACAGAATCAAATCATCTGTCAGCCATTTATTTTTAAGGTTAATGTAAAATTTAAATTTTTAGGTGTTCAATTTGTTTCAATTTTAAATATAAGTGATGATGTATTTGTCTTGCTGTCAATTACTCACATTCTATTCAACCATTCCATGCAAAAGTCACTATCAGCAAAAGCTGAACATCGACTTCCTGGCATGTTCTTGGACATCTGCAATTTTCTGCCTCACTGTCTGTCATTTCAAGAGGAAACAATGACCACAAAAATAGAGGACACACACGCGCACACACACTGCTGTGGAGGCAAGACAAAGGCAGGCTGTAATGTGATGCTGTTTTTTTTTGCTGGTTAGTGGAACAAGCGATCTGGAACACATGTGCTCACATACATGTACAATACGGGAGCTAGCTTTGGTGGTTTGTTTTTTTCCCCCCCAAAGGGGTCACTTTGTTATCATACAATCATAAATAATAACATGACACGCACATGTGTTAGCAATAACATTCATCGGGGTTCCATTCCATTTAGGATGGAGAGAGGTCAAGTTGTATTCCAATGTCGTAAAATGATGTCATTGTAGTGCAGCTAAACAATTCAACTAATGGCGATGTAAAACTTCCACACAGTGTCAACACACGCTAAAAATCAGGTGTGGCCATTTGTCGCCATTTGGACTCTCGCTCACATTTTAGCGCGATACGGTTCGACACACAGACGCCCGTGTGCGCAGACAAAGTAAGCTCTGCGCCCGTTGCGCGTAAACAAGGCGCTTATAAATAAAATATATATATACAATCGTAGTTCCTGTGTGACAAATTGGCAGCTTTAGGCTAATGCTGAAAGACTTCACTGTGCTCCCCTTTATTGTGAGTGTCATCATGTGACGCAAACAATGAGCCGTGACAACAATAAAGAAAAAAGCAGAACACATGCACGCATTCATGAATGAATGGAGGAACAAGAAGCAACCAGTATAGGGCTCCGTAATGTTTTTCTTGTAACCATTGTAATGCGATGCTGTGTTAAAGTAGTGCTTATTTGAAGGTTTAGCATTTCTTTAACATCTACGCTTATTTCTATAGGACTGTTTAGGTTAGCATTAAGTTAGCTGAATTTCATCAGACCAAAGGTGGTGTGGTTAATCATTCTGGTGTTTAAACGCACAATGTGCCATTGTTTTGGTGTTTTGTGTGGCAGTTTCACTGAAAACTTCAACTAGGAATGACAATAAAAACTGAAGCAAGCATGCTTGGTGTCTTATATGGAAAACTGCAAGTGAGAACAAGCATTATGAAATACTTTAAAAAGGTTTTTTAGTGTCTTTTAATAAGTTGAGGTGTTTTAAAGAATGTGTGATTTTCATCTATGAGCGGTCTACCTAAACTGCTGCTCACTGAACTGAGGTTTCCGTTAATCTATTTTACCCCAAAATGGTTTTCTGAATGACTATATGTCATGCATCTGCCGAGTGGTTGTTACTCATTTAACAGCTTTACAGATGACCTTGGACCCGACCTGCTTGAGGTAATTGGGACTCGCTTGTAATGCTCACCGGCCACTCTATTAGGTACATCTGCACAAGTTCAAACGGCCGTTCACATTCACACATGTGGACAGTTAGGAGGTTTCAGTGAGCCTAACACGCGTGTTTCGGAATGTGGGAGGAACCCAAAAACTTCACACAGAAGGGCCTGAGCCAAGATTCGAACCCAGAAACCGTCGACTGTGATGCAGCCCATGTTTACACCTCAAGTGCTTTTATGAACACAAAGGTGAATAAGCGCATTCCACGCACCCTTAATGACACTGATTAAGATTCTGTTCACATTACTCCGTAAGTTTCGAATTCCTTTATAGCATCATGGCCCGACACTATTTGTCCTTGCAACTAACATAAAAGGCAAGACGGTCTGACAAAATTGCTGATTAGGAAAGTTCAAAGGAAATGCACAGCCGGCGGAGAGACGACATCTGCTGTCTTGCAACTTTCAACAAGTTGCTGCGGTCAACTTTTAGTCGAATGACTCACTACTGATGATGATGATGATGCTGCTGTTGTTCAACAAGCAAGCGGTAAGACGGTGCTACAGCTAAGAAGAAGAAAGCGAGTACAAATCCCACCTGGTGGCCTGCGGGTCGTGCTCCTGACTCGGAGGACACGCGATAGACAGTCCAGGCTGGGCCACGAGTTCCGCGTTGCTGTGGTAACCCGTCAAGACCACTCCCTGTGACTCCTGCTGCCGACTCATGTTTCCTCTCCTGCTGCTGCCTCTCGGATCTACTTTAACAACACTATGACGTCCACGCGACCCACCATCGCGAGTGTTCGCCGTCGGCCGCTAAACGCTACCGACGCATCGTGTGCTCAAACTTTTCCCTTCTTGTCCTCGTCTTGCACTAGAATAAAAGTGTGTCATCGAGACGTGGGCCGGACGTTATTGAGCGCAGGGGGCTGGATCGCCGGCGCGATTGGCTGGAAGCTCAAGGGGCGAGTTTGAAAAGTCACGGCGACCCCTGCAGGACACACATCGAAAGGGACTGCGCTATCGCTCTCGACATTTTAGTATTGAAACAATACATTACAGTATGTCGTATTACAATAAAAGGGATAAGTTCCACAGAGTGAAGGGACATTTTCTCCTTGCAATGTTTGTCCGGCACTTAGTTCCGCAACAAACGCATATTATCCAACGGACGCGCTGGACTGGATCACGTGGTTTACAGCGACGGATGACCACCAAGATTTCTGAAAATTTGACGAGAAAAATGAAGCCTACCTTTCAATGTTAAAATGTTCATATTTTGTTGTTAAGCAATATATATATTTTTTTATTCTACCGATACTTTTGTTGTTTTCGAACGACAAGACACATAAAAAAAAAATTTGAACAAGCAGCAGGGGAGTGTCCATTACTCAACATTGATTTCGCATCTATGTGATGCTCATTAGAGCTTAATAAATGTATTATTTGAAATAAGGGAACAAAGTAAGCCGATTCTTGTATTCATCCTTACCAAACTGTAGCAGCTTCTTGGCCGGATTTCATATGTGGCAAAGTCATCCCACAGAACACCAGTACTGTACTTCAATTCTCATACTTTCAAGAACAATGAAACAAAATTAAATAATTTGTAATTCACTATAAAATACATTTGAACAAATATAATTAAATTAAAAGAACTTTAGGAATTAATTTACAGTAATATTAAGTATAGAGGTCCATACATTTACATGGAAACCTAAAAGATGCAACTTAAATAGAAACTGGCACATTTTACTAGTTTGTCTTACGTCATTAGAGTGAAAAGGAAAAAAAAGGTTTATGAGGTTACAAAGTGTATACATGAAAGATGCCTGTTGGTGTTTTCATCCATATTAGGTAAGGAGTGAAGCAATCGCCCCAGTTTTAAAGGATGCTCCTGCACATTTTGGATGGCCACCCTCCAAAACGGTGCCAAAAGCAATGAGGATACGTCAGACAGAGCAAAGAAAAATGACCAGAACAATAGCAAAGCACGTCACACCTCAACATGTGATGCCAAGTTCCGTTTTTTTCTTTTAAGAGGAAGAATTTGACGCCATGAAAGTACTGCCATCTACTGCAATTTACAGATGATATGCTAACAATCAATGAAAAAAAAGTTTGAATTTTATTTAGCCCCGTTTTTTTTATTATGAGCCTTTATCAAACGGTTGGCATGTCACTTAAAGGTTTATAAAAGCTGCCATGTAAGCGTAAGCTAAAAAACAGACCGAAGGAGGATCCAAAATGGTTGCACACCAGTTTGTCCGTATGTAGAACAGAGTGCGATTTACCTGAGGTGAAGGTAGAAAGCCAGTCTGGGGACCATGTTGTCCGCCTGCGTCCAACCGCGCCGTCTCTCTCGCCGAAGACGACCTTCTCACCATGTGCTCGGGGGATGATGTCAACACACACACGCACGCACGCACACAAGTCGATTAGCCAGAGAGGTCAATCAGATTGTCCTGCTTCTTGCCCCGCCCCCCTTTTCTGATCCCATGTCATCCCTTCCCTCGCTGTGTCTGTCTGTCTCCATTCTTTCCTTTCAACTTTCCACTCCTGGCTCGCTTCCATCCGAACACAGCCATTAGGAGCCCACTAAGTGGTGTGGAAGTGCGCTGAATCATACCGAGAGCACTTCCAACGCTAGTTTGATCGTCTCGTGGAAGCAAAATAAGGAGCAGCGCTGCTCTACCAGCGGGATAAGAAATTGATTAAACATTGTGGAGGCTTGGATTATGCTTAATCCAGGGAATCTCAAATTGAATTCATTTGCATGCTGGATTTCCTTGTTGGTTTCCCCTTTGTGTTGCTACTTGGTTTTCCAGCAGTTTAGCGGCTGCAACTCGTCACAACAGGAGCATCATTTCACAACAATTTCAGATGATTTATTTGTGTTTTGGCAAGAGTGCACCAACTCACCCCCCCCCCAACCCATAAAACCATTCAACACTGTATACTCAACATGTGAGAAAATCAATGCACACTGCAAAATTAACTTACGTGAGGTGGAAAAACAAATGGAGGCAACAACAAAACAATGCACTTGTCGGTGGGAACATTTGCGCAGCATCTCAAGGAGAGCAACGCATTTAACATTTATAAGAGCACCGTTTGGCTCGGGTTGTGCAGTGGCTCCTCACTCACTCGGATCATCTGCAACCCATGTGCACATTTTCACGAAACACGATGTGAAATACGGGCAACAATATGGAATGTTATTAAAAAAAAATAAAAGTTGATCTTACCATCTCCTGTGGGCTCCTATAAGCCTGGGAACATCTTGGTGTACATGTTTTTCTCTTTGTCCAAGGTGTCTTTGTAGCACCTGCAACACAAGCACAGCCAACTTTGACAGAGGAGAATCGAACACTTGGAGTTGTTTTTGAAATCTGTCACAGTTGTATGAAAGCCTCAGCTCCATAATGGGTTCAACGTCCCCCTGTCAAGTGGGAAAAAAACAAACAAAACAAAAAAAATACATGGACATGGGCCTGGTGCTGGTGTGGACGCTTTACTGCGTACATGGTGACGGTCTTCAGGAGTTTGTTGACGTCGCAATCAAAAGGCTTCCTGGCCTGCGCCTTGATGAGGCAACCGTGAGCGCTCTCGTAGTCCCGCAGCTCCACGTGCGCCTGATGTGGATGACAAAAACAAAAACAAAAAATTGCCTAAGCTATGTTTTACATTGTCGACAAATAAGCATTCTTTGGAATGTGGGAGAGATTCCAAGAAGGAATGAAAGTGGGACTCAATGAAAAGGTTTCCTTTGCAATAATCAGTTGTATGTGTCCCCACTAGTGTAAACACAGTATTCTGATTAACATTGCGTTGGTGGAAAAAGAATTAAGAGGATTAATCCACATATTTTCATCCTTCTCAGGGGGATAACATTTTATCCAACAGCGCCCTCTGCTGTCGGCTGAAATTGACTTCAAGGTGACCTTGGTCTTGCATTGCAAACGTCGACTCACTTATTTTCTGGGTTTGGTCACGCGACGTTTATAATGCCAGCCCGAAGGCACGTTGAGTTCAACTTGCAGTTGACAGCAGAGGGCGGTGTCATTTCAAAATGGCAGCCCCCTGGGAGGGATGAAAACGAGTGGAATAATTCACTGGCGGGGTGATTAAATCAGCTGATATTAGCACTTTTAAAAGTAACAATGGTACTTTGTTGTAAAGTTAAACAAATACTAAAGGGCAGAGTATTGCAAAGCAGGAAAATGTTCTGCCTTAATTCACATCTTTATTCAACTTTAAGAAATAAGTTATTTTATTTGTTACATATATTTTTATTAACTGGTTAGTTACCAAAATTTTAGTCTATTTTGCCTAAAAAAATCCATACTGGTCGGGCCCTCAAAGTTTTATTCCCCTTTAAGATTAATGTTGGATTCAGAAAATTATAAAATACTGTAGTATTTAACATTTATAGACCTTTTAGAACAAAGATTTGACGCCCTCCTCCCACCCGGCTTTCTAGGTGCATATTTCCTTATTTCAGATTTGACCAAACAGTTTAACAATCCAAAAATGGAATCAGAGTCTGACCTGCGCACAGCGGTAAAGTGCCTTGGTGCTGCCGCAGTCGATGACCAACGCCCTGTTGGCGTACTTGAGAGCCTTGCGTGGGCTCTCCAGACGCAGCGCCACGAAGGACAGATTCAGATAAAGAGGCAGCAGTGCCGCCTGGATCTCTATCTGTTCATCATCGCTGGGAATCTCCCTGTTGCCCAGCAACACCAATGCCTGTTGTCCAAGGGCAGAAACAAAAAGTAAGCACACTAAAGCAGGATGTCAGGTAACGTGGTCATGTTTTAGTGAACCGTCATTCCAGTATAAAGTGAAGATAATCACTGCGTAATACGACTACACTCGCCAGCTGTACAGTATTTGCTGTTTTTGTGGGTGTTTTTTGCACACCCAAAGATGCCAGAGGGTGGCGCCAAAGCCCTGTCGAATAGAAAAGTACAACTTTTCCAGATAAAATAAAAAGTCAAAAAGCACACGAAAGTCTCTCGAGCTCCAAATCCCGCTTAACACCTTCACCTGCTTGTAGTGCTCTTTGGCTTTTTCATAGCGACTCTGCTTGAAGCATCTGTTGCCGAAAGTGCGAAGCGTGCTGACCACTTCGAGCAGCTTGGAAAAGGGAAACTCATTCTGCTCCTCCTGAGGACAGAGAGATCTAAATGTTAAGTCAACTACATCCACAATAAAAAGAAACAGAAGCAGGAAAGGCTTCAAAATAAAATCTTCAATTTTCAAATTATTATTTTTTTTTAATCCATTGTCTGATTTGAATCTATTTTTTTTTTGCAGTCGCATATTGAAAAAAATTTCACGAAAATGACTTTTTTTTGCTCATTTTTATTTTCAAATTTCAGACAATATAAAAATACTAATACTTAAGATGCTCCACTGGACCGCTTGCAGTGGATGTGAGGACTTCGAAAAATATTATTTTTAAAATTTTTAGTGTTTATTGTTGGACATTTAGTGTCCAAACATTGGTTCCGTATGTCTCTGATAAGGTTTTAAAATGATTAATTATAGTTTCAAGGCAGAATTTTTTGTGTTGACCATTTTTTGAGGCCCCAGCCCTAGTTATGACATACGTCCCCTCCACCATTTTTTTATATTTGTATGCCTGTATTATACTTCTCCCAGGTGGCCATGGCGCACACATCAGAAGGTGCAGCACAATGTTCACTGAATTGAAGCAAAAAAAATGTGATAACTATTTACTTGCTTACATTCTACTTAATTTTGTCACTACCGTATTTTTTCATAGTGTGTTATTGTTGTTATTACAAAAACACTACAACATGTTTTTTTAGATGGGGACACGCTGTTGCTCCCTACCGCAGTCAGTTGGACAAATTCGTCCACTTGTCCCGAGTTCAGGATTTCAAGAATCTGGATCTCAAACAAAACACGGGCAGCGGCGGGGATGAGCGGCGGGCAGCCCATGTCTCCGTAGGCGTAGCGCGGCTGCAGCAGGAAGCGGGAGAACTCGCCCTTGCGCATGGTCAGCAGGCCCAGCTCCATTCCCATCAACGTCACGTCTGTTTGACTCAAGGCCACACAATTTAGAGTTGACAGGCCACAACATTCGAACTCATCCTGAGCCCACCTCGGCCCAGCTTCATGAGTCGGGGATGCTTGAGGTGAGTAGTGGTCTCAAACGGCTGGTCCGAATATTCCAGAAAGCCGGAGTAATGTACTGTGGAGAAACATAGGACAGAATACCTTGGGTTTTTTTTTTAAGACACATTTTACTGTTTACAGTTTGGACCCACTGAAAGAGTTCTAATAATTACTCAAGACTGAAGCACTTTGGGGCACAGGGGGGCCGTCTCCAGGGTAGATCATCTCTTTCAGGATGCCTCCATTTCCCAGGATATCCTCCATCTGCTGCTCTAGACGGTCAAATGGACTCTAAGAAGGCACGGATACATTTAAACAATCAGTGACACTAAAAAACGACACAATAAAATCAATTAATCTCTTCAGTACTCACATTTGTCGTACCTTTTCTAAGGTTTGATTCTGATTTAATAACTCACAAAATTGTAGCTTTCGTTTTTCCATATTTTTGATACACCTTTTAACTTAGTTTTCCCACGATAAGAACTGACCTACTCAACATAATACCGAGGTGTGGAACATTTTCACAAAATGGCAGATTCGTTCAAATGCAAGTCTAAAATACAACACAGTGAATTTATTGTATTCATTCATAATTGTAAATGACTTTTCAAAGTTAGAAATGGCGTAATATCGACTGTTAATAGTTAAATCAATACTGTACAAGCTACTCACAGCTTAGCCTCGTTAGCATTTCGTGGACTAACAGACAACTCACCAGATTTGGGTCATCAACATGAACAAGGCTCTGCAAAAGTTTTCGTAGTCCGTTTATTGACATCTTAACTGCGTTAATAAATTCGTTTCCCAAAATGAAATCGGATTTCTTTTGGCCACTTGTACATGCTTGAGGGACACGTGTTGGACCAGAAGCCACGTGACCTACCCAGAAACGCTAAAGGTGAGTGTTGACTAAAACGTGTTGAAAACTTTTAATAAATGATAAAAAAAAAGTAGTAATAATTCGAATGAAAATAGAACACTATTGCCACTGTGCAATTTTATTTAATACATATCAAATCAACCTACACTTATTTGTACAACGCTGATGACGTCATTGTGTTCTAACGGATACAATTGATTTTCCTCATTAAAAAAACAAATGAGCCAATACTACACCGATTCAAGTTGAATTTTCCCTTCGAGGTAGGTATAATAAATTAAGATTAAATATAACAACATATGGACTACTGTCACTTAATACCCTTGCAACATACACATTCCATCAGAGCCGACTTAAATAATATGAATCACAATATAGTAACCATACATACACTTTCTGTCAGAATATAATGTGTATAACACCACCTAAAATTATTCAATTTAAAAAAACAATATAAAAATAATATAGCTGTACAGTTTTTCTTTTCTTTACAAAAGTATTGGGTCGTTTGTACAAGAATGGTTCTAATGTTGTGTTTGCTTTACAAAAAAATAATAATAATAAAAGGAGAAGAATGTAGAAACGCTGGCAATGTTTTGCTCCACTGCAATGCATCCTGCAGAGCCTCGTCAGAAGTTCTGCAGCTCGGCTGGGGAGACAAAGTTACTTCTGAAGAGTTTATAGGCCAGGATCTGTCCTCCAAATATCATCATCACCAGGCCCGAGCCTACCAAGGAAGCAAATGCAAAATAACACTGAAAACTTGCGAAGTGGTTTACATACTTAAAAGCAACAAAGACAAATATTATACAGTCAATACACGGACAAAAAAAAATTAACCATCTCACCCAGTGCGATCCACCAGTGCTCGGTTGAGGGGAAATCTGACATCACTGCAGAAATAAAAAATAAACTTATAAAATAATGCAATACCTCTCAAATAATCTCAGAAATATGGATCGTGTTCAGTATAGTTTTGTGATTCGCAAGGGATGCATTTAACATGTTTCTGTGAGTTGCCACAGTTTACAAAAGCTTTCTGTTGTAGTTCCCATTGGTTGGTGATAAAATATAAGAAACATAGAGACGATTATAATTGAATTATAATTGAATTCAATAAAATAATTTCCGTTTTGAACATCCTTTTAAATTTTAATCACGATGTTTCATTAACATGATAGTCCCTCGTTTATCGTTGGGGTTACATTCCAGAACCCTCTCGTGACAAACCAAAATCGGCAAAGTTGCGACCATACATATATTTTATTATTTATTTGAAGCTTTAATGCAAGTACGGAATATGCATGTCAGGTCTCGATATTATTTGTGACCACTTTTGTCCATAATGTTATTGGATAAACTAGCAACCTGCTTTTTTGGTGATACCGATTCATATGCAATTTCATTAGTTGTGTGTAAGACTCATTATATCCTGTTACATAACCTGACTAATCCTCATGTGTGTGTGCGTGTGTGTGCGTGTGTGTGCGTTCACCCGCTACAGTCATGGCCACATGCAGTAGCGTGACCGTGATGGCGTAGTCCCACACCCACTCCTCCACGATCCAGGCAAACACCAGCCCTCCCAGAACATACGTCACTTCTGTGGAGATGACACCCACTACGGACACACACACACACACACACAAGACTGACTTGAAGGCATTATTTGTTATTAATCGACGGGTTGATTGGTTATCGGAATTCAATTTCTTTTGACTTCCATTAGAAGTTGTTGTTTTGAGCTTTCTACAGAGAAGGCACGACTCACCGAGATATTTGGGGTTCTGCCATGACGGCGGTGTGGTGTAGTCAAACGGTGCCAACAGGCTGTTGATCTCATGAACCCTGCAGACATGCAACAACACGCGTGAGTCAGTTTTACAGAAAAAGAAGGTGGGGAAAAAAAACAACTTCTGATTTGGCACCACTCCCACTTTGGCTTGGACCTACAGCGTCCGCTAGCCGCCCCCGTTTGTGTACCTGAGCAACCCGATGCAGAGGCTGACCACCATGTAGTAGAGCGAGTAGAAGCAGACCATGCACATCAGCAGGTTCTGCAGGACCACCTGAGGACAAAAGTCACGGCGACATGTTGTCCACCACAACTCATGAGCTGGGATCCAGTCAGGTCATAAATGCTACATGCGTTGCAGGCAAGCAAAGGACTTTCTATGTACATGTTGCCATCATACAATCTGGAGCAGTTCTGTTGAAAAAATAAACTGCTGTTTGTTATTCTGTTGTATGGCTGGTAACACCTTCTGCAAGCCAATGGAAGACCGTGTCATTGTTTTGCCTGTTTCCGATAGTTTGCAGGCACAGAAATGTTGTTGAAATGTCTACATTGACTTTGCATAGTCCTGAAGATAAAGCACAGGTGGTGTCTTTTCGTCCGGAAGCGGCGCCGCAGCTGAGCCGGCGCTAATTCACTTACCGGCTTCTAAACACATCAGCCAACCCCCTGGCTTGTTTTCCATCTCCTGACTAGACTCCACTTCCCATTAGTGGACATACATTGGAAATGAACTCCTCACATAATTTCTTTTTTTTTTTTTTTTTTTTTTAAATCAAATGCTGCCAGGAAGTCTTCACGGTCTTCACCGGTACTTGTTTACTGCGTGCGATCAATAAAGCTCTAAAAAGCATAATGCAACATGTTTTACTCATTTATTTTCCCGCGTCGTTCTTACCCAGGTGTCACTGGGCGTGGTCTTGAGCGAGACGGCTCCATGGCGCTTGATGAGCGTGACTCCACAACATCGACAGCAGTAGTCCAACAACATGAATGGCCGTGGCACCGGGGAAAGAGAGCGACAGAGCACCTTCGACCTACACGTGGTCATTTGTGTCTGCATCAGACAGAGAAAAAGAGAGAGAGAGAGTGGGGTGGCGGTGGATTATTCAAAACGGGATTACGACTAAGAAGTCTCAGGAAAATCCCGGGAGGGATCTCGAGAGAGGGATATTCAAGTGGTGCTCTCTCCTTAATTGCTCAAAGAATTCAAACTTGTGCATCGCGATTGTTTTGTGAATGACCTTGCCATCTCCTTCCAAACAATTTATCTCCGCTCCCATGTGTTACACTATATGACCACTAGATGGTAGCAAAGCCCTGATGAGCAACGACGCAACCACAAGAGCGTCGACTTTTTGTTCTCGCTTTAAATAGTTCTGACATTTATGCACAAGTATGACATCTGGGGCAGAATACTCGGACAACTACATGAAACGAGTAAGGCAAAACTGTGCACCAATTGACTACTAGTTTACAAGCAATGTGTTGGATTATAACTAGTCGAGTTTCATAATGTCAGTACTAGTAGCAATTGTAGCACACAGTTGTCAGCTAGTAAACATTTATGGATCACTAGTAACATTATATTAGCGATGCTGGCCTCTGGAGCGTCAGGGCGAGTGTGCCACGAGTGTGGGTTAAAATGTGGCTGCCAGGGTAACATGCGTAACCATGGCGACAGAGTACGGGGCAGGGGCATAGGGTGCACAGTGTGAGCATCACGGTGGGCATCAAGGAGTTAGGCTTCGCTCACTGTGATGTGCTGTGTGACATTTTGTTCCTCCACATAATGTGGCGTCAACAGTTACAATTGTCCCAAAAAACATTTCAAGATGGGTTCAAACATGATTATGAATTAGAAAAGCGCTATACAAGTGACAGACCATTTACCATTTAGCATATTCAATTAGGTGTGTTTTGCGCCTTGGCCACCGGCTGGCAGTATGAGTCACAAAGACACAAAGGGGGAAGACTTTCACAACGACTCTAAGTGGATCATTAAACTGCAGTAGCAGTCGTCATTTTTCACAGAGGATAAAGAATATATGCTTATGAATAATGTTGTCTTTTTGTGCTGTTCCTAAACAATTACAAGACCTTTTTCTAATGTGCAAATATGTCACAAGAACCATTTTCAGTGATTTTCGTTTGACTTAAGTATCGGTGGCTGGTATTGTCATCGTTCACAAGCATCCGGCACCTTGAAATAAGGCCGGTATTGGAACGATATCAACACCTGGTACCAGTACTCACCCATTCCTAGTTATAAAACTTGGTATGTGTGAACGTAAACAGCACGTCTGCACGACTGCGTCAACTAGCTGTGGTGTGTGGTCCCCTGAGTCATTTTTAGCACTCAGACGTGCGTGTCAGTATATGTGCGGTGTTACGCCAAGGTCAGGGTAGTCCTGTTGAGGAAGACATCCAGACGAACAAACACGTATCACACTAATACAAACAGTATTTGGACTTCGCTCATGTAAACACAGGAAATGAGTCGCATGCCAACATCTGTAACGATTTTGCTTGGAAAAGAAAAATGATAACATCTCATGACCAATCTGAAAGAAAATGTAGAAACAAGAGCACTCGGAAGAGCGCAGACTTCCGCCAAGGATAGACAAAAACGTTTGTTTGTATGTTCTTTGTGCTGTTAATAGAGTATAAAATTGCAGTCATGCAGTTGAAGTCCTAAATTTAGTAGCATGTTGCTCCACTCCAGTCCTGTAGGTGGCAGTAATGCATTACAAATTAATCGCTTATGGTGAATAATGAATATATTATTAAAATATATTTCACGTGCATATTTAATGTTTTTGTATTTATAAGAATTGGTTAATTAAATTATGAGCAAACGTGACATAAAAATGAAAATGAATTATTTTTGTTCATGTAGTTAAAAAACAGTGTCCCTCGAGTGCCGCACGAGGCATCTCACAGTCATATTCATGTATAAACAAAACAATAGACAATAATAATCCTGGTGCTTCAGCCTATTCCCTTTTCGGTTATTAAGTGATTTGTTAACGAATGATGTTTACTTTTTTCTTTTTCTCTACTATGTACGCAACCGAAATAAGCCATTCAATCATTGAAAAGTACCATCAGACGTATTATTACAGTTACTTAGTCTCATGGCTGTACAACAGACACAGTAAAACACGTACTAGAAGAGAAAATCATGTTACTGTACATTGCAGACGGACGCCTCGTAAGCTCCATTTGATTGTCCACATGCGGTGCATGGAAGGACCAATTTACCTCCGTACGACCTAAGCCCAGCCCCTCCTCCTCCGTTTGACTCTCGCACACGCCGCGCGCACGCTCACCTCGCGCGCATGTTCACGCGCACGGGAGCGCTTTGGAAGCACTGCAAGAGGTGGACGTGGAAGAAAGAAGACGCTTCGTAGGACTGAACTACAAATAAAACCCGAAAACAAAAAAACGTTTTTTTTTCTCTCTTGGTGACTCATCGCTGGACCTTCAACGCAACAGTTTGGGGTGGACATTTTGGAGCGGTGGACGTCGAGGACTTTTTACGCAGCGCGTTGGCCGAGGAGGACGTCACGGTTGCGGCTTTGCAAGCATCCCAGCGCGGACCTGGCGTGGATTTCGTGCAGGGGACACGCCGCGTGACTTTGGGGAGTTTGTACGTTGAAACCAAAGAAGAAGAAAAGCTAAAGAAGAGGAGTCTTTTGTTTGGGAGCGCGCGCGCAAGATGAAGTCGTAAAAAAGTGCAGGATTGGGAGGGGAAAAATAAGACTTGACTTTGCATGCATGCTGACTCAAGTGTGGTGCAGCTTTCACGGGACAATATGGATTTTTTAATGGGCGACTGACAGTCTTACTAAAAGGTAAGGTACTAAAGAGACAACAAGAATTATGTCATATTTGTTGCATTAATTAAGCAAGCAGTTTCTTTTTTAAAATCAGTTCATGAAAATGTATTTACTCATTTTTCATCCATTCTTATAATATTGTCAAACTAAACATAAAATAAAAAGAAAATTGTAAGTTGTCTATTTAAAACAAACACACAACTTTGCCTTCCGCTAGCTTGATGCTAACACACAATACAAAATGCCACAGAGGGCATAATGGATGGCATCAATGCCGTGGTGTTATAACCCTTCAAGCAACGGATATTTGAACACAAACGATGGAGCAACACACGCAGACAGATAATGACAATAGTCACTGGCACATATTCTTTATCTTCTGCAAAAACAACTAATACTACGTCCATATCCATGCAGGGGTTGTTCCGGGAGGAGTGGGAGCGCAAATTTTTATGGGGGCCCAGATTTAGTTTTTGATGCTATCTCCAATTCTGTATGTTTGTATTACACTGCCGCCAGGTGGCCAAGGCAAGCACACCACAAGGAGCAGCACGATGTCCATTGAAGTCGAACAAAAGATGTCACAAAAACGGTTTCATTCTTTACATTCTATCTAATTACATAATTTCTAAACATTTTTAGTTTTAGAAAGTAGAAAATTCTAGTGTTCTTTTCTCTAAACATTTTTAAGAGGCTGGAACAAATTATTAATATTAACTATTCTTTTTTTTATTATTATTATTTTTTTTTATGAAAATGTAAAAAAAAAAATTCCCCCCAAAACATTTTATTTTCACATTTAACATACGCATTTGCGCTTTTTACAAACACACTTTTTACATGTACGTTACTAGTCTGTCCGGTTTAAAAAACCCCAAAATACTTGTGGCCTTGAGCGTAATAGATAAGCCTGCCCGCCTCTGCTTTATTTACGCTGCAATGTAACAACTGGCGAGCATGCAGCGTGCACTTCATCTCCCCGTCAGCATGCATATTTAATAAACTGTTCTTCAATATTGGATGAAAGACTAAAAGCCTATTAATTATTTCTCAATGCTCGTTGGCAATATTTACCCATCTCGTTAGGAACGGAGTCACTTCGTTAGGTACACCGGATGCAATGCAAAGTGTCTCAAAACTGTGCTCCGTTTTGACTGATAAGCATTCATTGAACACGTGTTGAAGCACTCAACTGTGATCCTAAAGCAGGATCTGTGCCAAATATAGCGGAGCCTCCAAGGTCCAACGCGCAAAACTTAGAAACTATAAATGATGTCAACCGGGGTCAAGTTTTTGCCCTCATAAACTGCCTGTAAAAAGAGGACAGGCCTTGTTTAAAGTGGCATTTTAAATGCTAGACTCCGTTTGCCGCCTGCTGTTTGCAACGCACAGTTGCCCATGTTGCCGGCCGCTTTGGAGCATTCTGAGTGATCGTTCAAGAATCACAGCATATTGTGTGCCGTGACAATTTCAGCTACCAAAACAAGGAGTAGACTCGCTTCTTTCACCAGCAACAAAGTTTGTTTCTTGATTTTTCCATTTTGTAGTAATAAGCAGTAGAACATTTGTTCGGAGAGTGCATTTAGAAGAAGCAACTGCCCCCAAAAAGTGTGATGATAACCCTAAAACATGAAACAGAACAGCACTAAAACTGCTCGTTACGTCTCAAACTGTCTTTTTTGTGATGCCACTACAGTATATGAAATAATAACCACAGAACATGCAGTTAAAAAAAATCGTTCAATTTGTCAAAACATTCCAGTCAAACAAAACTTTAAACCAGTGAGCATTGGATTTTGCTTTTTTATTATTATTATTTTTTAGCAGTACCAACCCAGAAGTCATATAATTGTAATTTAGTTAACTTTCTTTTTGTACTTTTATGATAGAAATATTCAAATATAAATTAAAACATTGCCTCTTTTTATGGTTCATAAACGCTGGATTAAAGATTAATGAACTCACTGTGCATTATTTCCAACGGTGAAAATCATTTAAAAATGGCAAAAGCTTAGAACTCAAACGTCACAGAACAAATTGTGTCCCCCACTCAACCATTTGTGTGTGTGTGTGTGTCAAGACAAGTGTGGGTGACTGAAGACGGAGTGAGTAATCCCCGCTGGAACCAGCACACACAAACAAACACAAAACCACAACGCGCTCAAGGCTGGCTTGATTGTGCATGTGATGATTCAACCGAAACAAAAAGACACTGAGTCATGGTGCAAACATGTCAGACATGTGCATGCATTATCAAAAGGAGGATCCATTATTAAAAAAAAAGAAAAAAAGAAGAAGATTCCGAGGCTGCGGGGGTAAGGAGAAGGTGATGGGTGACTCACCTCAGAGCGGGAGACGTGAGGTGGAAGATGGAGAGGAAGAACTCTGACTCCCCCGACTCTTTTGCCTCGGGAGCCTTCGTGCGGATGCTTTTTCTAGCTTTGGTGACTGACACGATTGAAAAGGGCTGCAATTTTAACAGGTAGAAAGTCAAAACGGAAAACGTTAGTTAGCAAGTGGGCAAGGTAGCAACTATTTCATGACAAAAATCTGTGCGAAAAATGTCAATTTCGCAAGGTAGCGAGATATCTTGGAGACAAAAGTGAAAACTGTGTCAAGTTAGGTAGCCAGTTGGCTATTTCGTCAACTAGAGGAAAAACCTTGCAAAAAAAACGAATTAACTGGCTATCAAGTCGGGCTATTAAAAGTGAAAAAAAAAATCTTTGATAAATATGACATTCAGAATGTTGATTGTATATTTTATGCTTTTAGTGAAAAATCTAGTTAGGTAGGTAGCTAGTTAACAAGTGGAAAAAAAAAAAATTCTGAGCGAGCTCGCAAGTTGGCTATTTCAAAAACAAAAGTGAAAAAAATGTTTGGATTTCAGATTAGTAAAGTAGCTAGTTAAAAAGTGGGGAAAAATCTGTGCAAAAAACTAAACTAGGGCGAAAAATATTCACTCAAACTAATGATATATTTTGTGGAAAAAAAGTAAAACATTTATAAAGTTAAGTAAGGCTAGGTGGCCGTTTTGTAAAGGGGAGCTGAATCAAGTGTGAGAAACTAATTCGATAGCTAATTAGCAAGTTTTCTATTTTATTGACAAAATATAACATATTCCATATTTATCTTTCCCCCAATGTTTTTTTTAAAAGAAACATTTAATCTATTCCATTAAGTTTGCATCAGTCCTCCTGATTATTGTCAGTGAATAGATGACGATACCGCACCCCCTCTTCCTCCGTACAGTCAGTGTCTTTGTGTTAATGGCATACCTGTGCTCACAGCTGGCAGTTGCCAGGGAAACGAGTCACCTAGCAGCAGCGGCAGCACCTGCAGCACATAACGTGCCCAAGCGTCACGTGACGTCAATCAACATGTCCAAAGAACGTAAATGATGTCTTCCGAAACAGTTTGCGGTCGTTTGCAGGGGAAAGCACTTATGGCCAACACTACACAGTCATTATTCATGGAGGGCTCACTGTACAAAATGGCTTATTACGCAACCTCTCGCCGCTATGATGTCACGCTACTTACGTGCCTGATGAAAACGCTATGAATATTTCAGATTCCCAAAAGAGGAAGCAAAATGTTCAGTGTTAATATTTATAGGAATTACTATTGACCTTTTTATAGTTGGTCACCAAACGCCAAGCCTGGTGAAAAGTAATGTTTTTGTTACATGTCTAATGGGAAGGCAGCCCGCCACGTTTGTGATGCCTTTCTTGCCTTCTAGCTTCGACTCGACACCAACTGTCGCTCTCTGGAATAATTGTCGTATGAACGAACAAACGTCTCGCAAGCAAGATTAACTGTACTCTCCCGTCTTGAACATTCTCCTCCGCCATCCTACTCACTCAAGAAAGGAAAATTCCCCCCCTCCTGCTCCTGAAAGCTTTCTGTTTGACGCACACTTGGAGAGCAGAACATGGCATCGGAAGAGAGGCGCCGATGAAAAGAGGCCACGCACGTCGCTGCTCGTGTGATTCACCATCTGTGCTTAAAAGCGCTCGTGTGCCTGGCGAGCGGCGCCGACAGGATGACTGACATGGGGGTAAAAAACAAAACCCCCCCCCAAAAAACATTAAAAATTCAAGACAGGCACAAGTAAGAAGGGGATATGTCTCCCCCGTTACTGTTAAAGCACGGATGTCAAACTGAAGGCCTGAGGGCCAGATCTGGCCCACGACAACATGTCAAGTGGGTGGCCCACCAAACCTTGGTTCTCAAAGTGGGCCAAATCGCCATGTCAATGTTCTCAATGTTTGCCATGAGTGAGTGCACATCACAGAAAAAAAAAAGTCTGATGTGGCCTAATTTCACTACGTCCCTTTTCCAAAATTAGAAAATAGTGTACACAAAAATATTGCTTACCACAATTTTCCATTTCAATTTATTGTTGAAAATATATATATCAACAATCAAATGCAGAGGTGAAATGTGTACACAGTTTATGTAACATGACACATTTCAATGATTTTGACAGTCTGATGGAAACCGTAACTACTGTGTGGGCCAAATGATTATTGTGGGCCTGAGTTTGACATAAAGCTGCCTCGTTCTTCCAATCTGAAATTTAATGGTTTGAAAAGTAGACTAATTACATCAAAGTGGCGGATTAAAAATAGCTCAGAGGGAGAACATCATTTAAAAGCATAGACAGATGAAGGTCATGCCTTCTCGTAAAGCTAAACATTGCACGGGAGCCAAAATGGCTACCCAGTCGCTGTAATCTCCTTTGCGCTTCAAAGGCACAATGCTAATGTTTATGCCATACCAGATTAAACACGCATTTAAACACAAATGAAGGCTCCTAAATATAGACGCGCTGTTTGTTTTAAGCTTGGTGTGGCTATTCATGGACATGAGGCCAGCTGGTGATGACTCATGGGAATGTTGCATTGAGAACGCAATCGATATGTAAACAATAACAGCGTTGATCTTGCTCTGCTTCTATAAATAAGACAATAATTCCCACGTACAGCCCTAGTATAGGGTACACTGTTGTTTATGATACTGTACGTGCAACACAGAGATGGCGAGGTTATTGGGGTGGGTGGCATAATCTTTGACAAAGTGCTGTCCGCTCCCACCTCGATTGGCAAATAAATTATAGGGGGAATCGAAAACCTATTTGTTTGTAAAAGTGGAAAAAAAAAAAAGTTCAACAAATGTGTTTAGCTAGCTGGCTAGTTGGCTGTTGAGTTTACGAAAGAGAAAAAAAAAATCTGAAAAATGTAAAGTTAGCTAGCTAATTCACTATTTCGCTTTGAATAAAACGACAATAACAAAGATATAGTATTAATTCAGCTAGCTATTTGGCTGTTTCGTTTTTCTAGCTAGCTAATAAAACATGTTGGCTGGATGACTCCCTTTATGGTGGTAGAAACACAAGCTTTTTACGTGCTAATCTCAATTCTTCTCATTTTTGCTTTTGTCTTTTGTTGTCCGTGCAGGTTAAAGTATGACCGCCGCCGCAGGTGTGCTAACAGGCTTGGCCAAGCTAAAGCGCCAGGATTCGGCCCGCTCTCAGCTGCGGCCTGCACCGGCTACATCTACGGGCTTAGCTAATACTGCCCAGGAGGGGGCGCCAAGGTTAGCTTTGGCGACAAATTTGCAAATAGGCGAATGTGATCCATAATATTCATGCTCGTTTCCATGATCTAACTATGGCATTTCACATACTGTAAGCATTTGCCTAGCGGACCTACGTTAGATGAAATTAATTGGTTTACAATGTTTAATTTTCTGTTGTTTTATGTGTGAGTTTTACCGTAAACATCAACTAGGTATGAAACACTCTTTGCTTTCACATTATTCCCACAGAAAACGAAAGCGGCGCACTGACGTGGTGGTGGTGCGCGGCCGGTTGCGCCTCTACTCCGCCTCGGGGTTTTTCCTCCTGCTGGGCCTGTTCATCCTGGCTGTGGGGATTGCGATGGCCACGCTGGGATACTGGCCGCAATCCTCAGGCCAAAGCCCGCCTGGTGGTGGAGGATCCAAGGCGGCGGCGGCGGAGGAGAGCACCCTGAAGAACTCCACTCTCAGTCAAAACATAGAAGGTAATATGAAATTCATATTTTAGTTTCCAAAGTCAGATTTGTGTGAAACAAACTTGTTTCCCCGCACGCAGGTCGGCCTACCAGGCAGCCGGGAGGGGGCGCTCTGACACGGTTCCTGGAGCAGCATCGGCACTCCGAGAGGATGAAGATGTTTGGGCCCTTCACCATGGGCATCGGGATTTTCATATTCATCTGCGCCAACGCCATTCTTCACGAGAACAGAGACAGAGAGACAAAGGTGGGCAAATTATGCCCCCCAAAAAAATCTGTGCCACAAAAGTCTTAAATTAGCAAAACAGCTGGCTATTTCATGATCAATAGTGAAAATCTGTGTGGGAACTGTATTAAGTTAGCTATTTAAGTGTGTATTTTGTCCACAAAAAAATGCAAAATGTTGTGTTGTAGATCATCCACATGCGAGACATGTACTCCACGGTCATCGACATCCACCGCCTCCGCCAGAAGGAGCAGAAGCAGCACCCCCAGGGCAACTATGCAAGAGACGACCTCCGAGGCTACGGCGCGCCCCCCGAGGAGGAGGCGCTGCTGGGGGACGAGGAGGCTCGCAGGCGGCGGGAGCGGGCCGGCTTGGAGTGCAGCTTCGCGGGCCTGCTGGCGCCGCTCTACAAGGAGCGGGCACCGCCCGAGGGAGCCGACGCCGAGACGGGGGGGCACCGCGCGCGCTCCATCGTCTCCTCTTCCATCTCGGCGTTCACGCTGCCCGTCATCAAACTCAACAACTGCGTCATCGACGAGCCGGAGATGGAGGCCATCACGGAGGAGGAGCGCGGCGGTCGCGGGCGGGACGAGGAGAGGTCGCGACAGCCGGGCGCCATGGTGTCCCTGGCGGTTCCGGTGGCGTGCGTCGCCAAGGCCTCCAAAGCGCCTCGCTTGCAACGGAGTCATTCCGCCTCGTCCTCCTCGTCCTCGTCCTCGTCCTCCCTGGCGCCGTCCTCGACCTCAGGCTGCTGGCTTTCCCCCGGCGTGGCCCGGCCCGACTTTGGTTCCAACTCCTCTCTGCACATGCTCAGCAGCCACTCCAAATCTCTGGACCTGGAGCGCCAGCCCAGCATGCTGAGCGTGCACCGGGAGCAGCGCAAGCACCCCAGCTGGCCCCGCTTGGACCGCAGCAACAGCAGCCGCAGCATCAAGGGCTACACCCGGCTGGAGGACCGGGGGGACGAGCGGCAGGGCGCAGGCTTGGAGACCGGGGGGCCGTCGCCGCCGGCGCTCCTGTCGCCGGCCTCCCTCGTCAGGCGGGACTACAGCAAGCGAGAAAAGCTGCTCATGATCTCCCGCTCGCACAACAATCTGAGCTTCGAGCACGACGACTTGAGCGGCGGGACGATGAAGCGGGGCAGCTCGGAGACACGCTTCTAAGAGCCAGGAGTGATTATTAGCTGGTCCCGCTCAGACAGGTCCCACCCGAGATCCACGTTGCTGGCAAACACAACCGATGCGGGTGTCTCGATGAACTTGTCTGCCAGATGGCGAATTGTTGCCACGAGATGCGGACGTGAGCACGGCGCGCACCACAAAATGGCAACTCGCTACGCAAGGCCGCATATGGTGGACAGGGAGTGATTCCGTTCCCTAAAAAAAATGTCTTTAAAAGAAAAAAAAAAAGACGTTTTACTTTCCAATAAACAGTCCTCCATTAAATCCGTAGTCGCCTGGATGTTCCTCTCTGTACTTCTACCCAGAAAGTCTAAATGAGTCAGCATTAATCACCGTAAAAGGCGGTGCTATTTCAAACGTACTCAAACGTGCTTGTGAAAAATTCAACAAACGTGACGTCAAGCCGAGCGCTGGCGCGGACGTAACCGTGGGAACAGAACCGGCAATCACCGCGGCGCACGGCACCGCGTGGCCGAGGAACAAATGGAAGTAGTGCGAAGAAGGAAGGAAGGAGCGGCTGCTTTCTTCCATTCGCGGTTGCCAAGCGCGCGAGCGAGCGTCATTGTTCGCGCGGATGGGCTGAGTGATAATGAAGAGAACACAATGTGGAAAAGAAAGAAAAACCTTGAGAATGCAAATGGAGGCGAAGTGCACTATAGACGCGGGTAAGCGCTTAAGCAGTGGCCGACGCTTCTCTGCTAGCCTTTTAGAGCAGTGGAATTACCATTCGGAGATTCTCATCACATGCCAAAGAATTTGGAGTGAAGGAATGGAGGATTATAAGGCCTACTCACTTGTCCTTCCCCACCTATCCTGATTCATCTTCCTATCCTACGGTCCTGACCTAATCCACCCTCCTACCGCTAACTGTCCTGTCCTTACCTATCTTATCACGCCATCCTAACCTACGATCCTACCCCTGCCTGTTCTGTCTTACCTGACCATCCTACCTTTACCTGTCCAAGCCCAACTGTCCTGTCCTAACCCACCTGTCCTGTCCTACCTGACCTTCCTACCTCTACACGTCCTAACCTACCTTTCTACTAACGGTCCAACATCCCAACCCCGGAACCGATAAATGTTTGGACGAACCGATAATCGCTCATCCATTGTTGAAGAGCGACAGTTGATTGACTTGGCGATGCTACAATCAAGTCCCAAATTCAGATTTAAATAAGTTGAAGTGTCAATGCAATGACGATTATTTCACGACGGTCATGAATGGCCACATGGGCATCTTGTAATTGATTTGAAAATGGCCGTCATTGCTTCCACTTCTTGTCACTATGTGCTGACTCGAGACCAATTAAGATACTTGGCTGGAAGAGCCTCACGGCGACAGTTCCGTATTGCGTGCGTGCGCGTTCGTGTGTGTGCCAAGACAGTTGTCATGGCAGCCAGTGGGGTCTGTTTTGGACCCCCTGCCTAAAGTCCAAAAGTTGACGTCACTCACATTACGCAACTGCGGGGTGGACACGTCAGTAAAGGTCAACAGGCTGTGATGCGCTTGTTCCCACCCCACCCCCCTTCCCCAAGATTAAATAAAGCATGTAAAAATATATAATAGAATGTCTTCAATTCTAAATATAGATCTGACGCCGGGGGGAATGCTTGCTATACTTTGCTGGTCTAACAGGCTCAAGTCATGTGAGAAGAAAGAGGCGTCTTGATAACGTGATGATAACGCGCCACATGGGCGCAGCGACGCGAGCATTCTTCAAATCAGCTCGAATGATCCGCATCGGCATGGCTTTGCTTTCTCGGCCCGTGTGTGTATCCTTTTTCATATAGCAACCTGGGTGTGATATGGTGTGATTCTGCCAACGTTTGACGAAATGATGTTTTTTTTTTTCATTTCATTTTCTGGATTTTAAACCAGCAATGTGAAGAATATGGCACAGGAAATATGCTGCTTCCACAAAAGTAAAAGAGGTTCCTCGAATATGCGCACCTGAGACAACCGAGATCGTCCCTAATCCGGCGCCATGTCATGGTCGAAACATCGTAGAGCTAGGAATGTTGCAATTAACCGACTTGTGATGCCCCGCCCCCCAATGTGTGCGCAAAAGTCTTTTCTTCTGTACTTCCTGTGGCTGCAGGCTTCATCTGCCCACTCAACCAATCAAGCAGAGGCCTCCCACATCTCCCCTAACGAGCCAATTAAATCAGCGCTGCCTCCAGGCCCATCTTGTCCGATTTTTGTCCACACAAAATCAGCGACATGGTTGGATGGGCACACTTCGAACTCCCAGTTCCTCCGTTTGCATTCTTGGGTCGCGAGTCGCCACGTTCCCTTTTCCGCTGGTCAAAATGATGCATATTTGATCCCAAGTCGCATGAATTATACACGCGCACAACTGAGCAGCAGCATTGTGAAGGACGATGAGACGAAAAACAAAAAAAAAAAAAAAAGGTTGCTTCAAAAGCGGCCTTTCCTCAGATCGTCGTTTCCTTATTTAGCGACGGGAAAAGGTGACAAACAGTGCCAATCGCAATTTGCGATGGTGATATCAACTCAGAGTAAAAAAAAAAAAAACCGAAATGGTGTCTGCACGTTTTCCAAAATGCATCCTGTATTCGGAAACAAATATCGCACGTCTCGCCATAACATCCCACCCTTCGCCTTCTTCTCTCCTCCGCTGCCCTGAAGATTTGACTTCAAAGTCTCCCGTTCAGCCGTTTGATCCCCGTTAAGCACTCGTCGTGCCGCCGCGCTTCTCTTCTCAGCCCTCGACAAAAGCTCTCCCGATCGCGTAATGAACGGGAGGATTACAGACGCCGACGCCCGTTTCAACCGGAATGCGCGGAGGCCATGCCGGCACGTATCGTCCTCGCTTGCGATGTTTCCATGACGTTTTTTTTGCTCCGTCTCAATTTCCGGCTGTGTCTTAAAGCAATTGAAGCATGATGGATTTCAGTACTGATGTCACTTTCACGTTGGCTGCATGAATTCCCCAAGTCAGGTTACGGTCGTATTTGATTCTCCACGGTTTTCACACTCCAGTCGAATCTTACGACGGGTTGATCCCCGCCACAGTTAATAACGTTCCTGATCCTTTGAATCAGGTGCGTTGGAAGAGGGAGACATGGAAATCGGGCTGCATAGGGGCTGTCGAGGAGCCCTGATCTAAGGTGATGACCGTAGCAAACTTTGCGGGTGTAACGGTAATAACGGCTGATGCCGCTTAGACGGATACCAGGCAGTTAGAAAAGCTGCTCTCTCAGTCTTCTCTGGCTTTTTTTTATCCAGCTCTCTCACTCTGAATCCAATCTGAAGGAGCGCCGTCTCCATCCTCTCACTGCTACCCCTGTCAATCAATCTCTCTTTGAGCTCCGACATACAGTAATGAGCGGATTAATTATTCCTGTCACTTGTCGTCCCCGCCAGCCGCCTCCTCCTTGCCACGAAATTAAATTAACGAGAGATATCTATCGCGGCAATGTTTTTTTTTTTCCTGTTGGGTTTTCTCTTCACTCGATGACTGGTCCGCTCCCTCTGAGTGTCTCACGCGTCCACCCACCATGTTTCCTCACACCGCTGTCGAGTCTCCCGGCGGCGCTAATCTCCATCCTTCTGACACGCTAACGCCGGCCTCTTTCACACGGCGGGTCCCGCAAGAACTGCACACCTGCTGCCTTACTCTTGCGAGGGTACACATTGCGGCAGATGTTAATAGTAGCCTCAAACTGCCGCGTTGACTTCCTTCAAGAGAGATCTCCAGCAAAATGACTTCAGAATTGAATAACGGCATTCAGGTCTTATGGCTCTTGATAAGACCCAGCAAAGGCCTAAAACCGCCGCGTCGACTTCATCGAACGGATATCCAGCAAAATTGCCTAAAACTTTCCATCCCAGTCCTGGCATTGCAGAATTGCCTTACGTGCTTCTGTTACGGCTCTGATGCTACCCTTGATGCTGACGGGTTGATTCAGCCCACAAAGATCCAGAAATAATGTCTCAAACTTAAAACCCTGGTCTGGGCATTGCAAATCTGGCAAAACTTACAAAATACCTGTTAATAACTTCAAAGATGGGAAACTGTTTATTGTTTTCATCTCACAGAGATCCCGAAAATTTGCCACGGCAGGGTGAAATTCCAGCGAGTGGGTTACATCCGGAAGCGGAAAACTGCTGGGTCACCGTCGTTCCGGGCATTGCGGAATTCCCTTGCACAGAAGAGTCGTTTCACTTCTGATACTACCGTCGATAATGCAAAACTGCGGAGTTGCCTTCATTCCGCAGAGTTTTACCGTACCTCTTCCCGGCATAGCGGGATTCTCTTTAACACGGGCTTCTTCACACCTCTGTTACAGCTTTTGATACTACCTCAGAAGACGTTAAACTGCCGGGTTGACTTAGTCCCAGAGAGATCCATCAAAATTGCCTCAGACTTCACAGTCGGACCTCCTTTGCTAAAACAGCTACCCATCAAAACTGCAGTAAACCTCACACCTCTGTCCCAGCACTTGAGAATTCCTTACACTAGGACTCTGACACCACCTTCGAAGACCAAAAACTGCCGGGTGGTCTTTAACCGACAGCGATCCAAGACAATTTCATCTAACTTCACACCCTGGTCCTGTCATTATAGAAGTCCCCTACACAGAGGAGTCACCCCACCCCTGACACTACACCCGAAGATGTAAAACTGATGGGTTGACATCATTTCAGAAATCCAACAAAGATTCCAGACTGATACTACTTCAGATGACAAAAAGTGTCAGAATTCCCTGACACACTGCTGCTCAGCAGTGCGTGTATTTCAAAAATGTTTTGCCTTGGATGTGGTGAGTGGATCTTACATCGTAATGCGTCTCACTACTCGCCCTAACGCCAGCTAGAACAGAGCACACTTAAGAGTGTCTCAGGCATGACGCCGTATCTGATCAAAAGCAGGAAAAAAAACAAAAAAAACTGTTTGTTGCCAGGCAGGAGGGAGATTAATCAAAGCATCTTTGAGGTAAAGAGATAAATCACAGCGTGACAGACTGTCAGCATGTTTTGTGCAGGGCAAATTAATTGTTTTCCACTTCAAAAAAATACCGACATTTCAAGTTAAAATTATTTTTATATACATTTACAATTAAAAATTGTGGTAATACACACGCGGCAGTAGACAATACTCAGAGGTATACGGTGGGTGGATATTAAAAGTCTATAGAAACATGTTCAAATGGCAGTTTTGGAGCTTTAACTTGACTGAAAGAAAAATGAGAAGGAAGACCGTAGCTTAGATTCGAACCCGAAAAGTCTATCAAGGAATTTTAGACAGCCAAAAAAAAGTCAGTTTTCAACGAAATGAAGTGCATTCGTTTTTGAGCGACGCTGCCCTCTAATTCCTTCCAGTTGACTGCCGCCGTCGTGTAAATGTCACAGCTGTTACGTAATGCAGGAAACACCGGCATTCATTTAAAAACAAGCAAAAAAAAAAAAAGCCTCCGTCGGCATGGTAACGAGCATCACGGGCGACCCCCGGCGTAACTTATGCTAAAAAGGCCAGGGGGGGTTGCCATGACAACTGGAAGAAGAAGAATTGAAGGTTGATGGGAAAGTTCTCACGGCAGGATGCAACAGCACATTTCTACACACGCTCGATTGTTGGCTTGGTTTTACGCAATATCTAAAAAAAAATTAATTAATTAAAAAAAAAAAAAAAAAGAGGGCGCCGGTGTGAACAGCATCCTGCCAGCAGATAACTCAAACATGAAGTCACGAGGAAACAAAGGGTACGAGTGTCTCAAATACGCAAACATAATTAAAGTATGTTGATAATCAGGCTGCAGTGGATACGTGGAATTTAGCGGGGATTAATCAATGCAAATTCATGAAAATTGTCTTTTGACGGCTTATCGGCCAAGCCAAGCCGGCGTGTAGTCCTTCCCCCTAATTAGCAGCAAGGCACACAAGACTGTCAGTCACAACAGTTCACACAGACACTCATCGGCACGGGTACAATAACACTGAACAACATGCTGCTTCACCGAGTCCAACACGTGGCGCGCAAGGACGCGAGGGCTTTTGGATAAAAAGTGATTTTGGAGGTGCAAAGATTACGCCCAACAACGGCGATATGAGGAGCTTTTTCCACATTATAATTATCCTCGAGCGGCAGCCATTTTACGTTTAACATGCTACACACACATACAAATAGTATGAACTTGTCCCTCTGGCTGGCGTGTGAAAAAAGAATCCAGCTGGCCTCATAACAATTGTACAATCAATAAAAAGTCTGTTCTCACATGCTGACGAACCACCCACGCACACACGCATCCGTGAACATGCGCGCACACACACACACTCAAGACTCCATTGATCCAAGTGCATGCGTCAAAATCACCAGGAGGAAATCAACAAAGGCATCCAAAACGTCACAATAGACGTCCACTATTGAATATAATAACCACGTAGAAATCAATCAGTGAGTGGCACGCGCGCACCCACCTGCGAGGCGAGCCATTTAAATGAGCTTCTGTGTAACATGGACACCTGATGCTATTTGCGATTCAAATTCGGGCATGGCTCTCCACAACATTCTCGGCAGTGTGTCAAATTGACAAGACTAACAACAACAACAAAAAAGTTTGGGTTTTCACATGGTGACGTCAATGACCTTTGTATGTTTGGTTCAACAACACGCACGCACGCACACACGGGCCTGCGCGGCTAATCTGCTTAGCAATCACAAGGGTGCAAAAGAACAAAGTTCACATCATCAGCAGGAGCAGCAACGACAAAGACACATTGAGATTAAGCGAGAGCACTGTGAATTGGATGAAAAAGGGAAAGGACAACAAGACAGGATGGCACTCAAATGACACCTTGCTGAGTTTAGAAGATCGTCATTGGAATGTTGTGACAGCAGCTGATACTTTACGTGAGTGTTTGAGGCTTCTTACTAACTTTTTACACTACACGTCACTGAAAATTCTGCTTCCTGCTCCATGTTCCTGGTGAACAAACGTCCTGCTTACAAACCGGTCGTTCACCCGCCTGGCCACTCGTTCAGTGGAAGGAGACCATTTTTGGGCAGAGAAGTCGAGACTTTGTTCAAGGCAGACGATAGGTGATGATGCGACCATCGTCTTCTGTTTGGAAATGGCTTTTCTGGTTTGATCTAGATGGATTTGACTTTCACACCGAATTGTTGTCCTCAAATCAATGTCGTTTCTTTTGGAGATGCAAATGAGCTGCTGACTGTGGACCCAAACAAACTGCACTCTGATGTCGTGCCATGTGTTTTTGGAAGGATTGCGCGGTCTCCTCTCCACAGCACTGAATTGACAATGCTGAGTTTGCTCATTTAGAAGTGAAGAAATGATTATGGAATAAAGGTGGAATGTCTTTGCGGAACATGAGTCACTATTGCTTTGTTCTTGCCAAGTTTTTTTGTTTTTTTGAAGTCTTTTCAGTGCTGCTGTCCTAACACTCCTTGTAAGAAGCAAAGCATCAGCGGTATCTTTCTTCCATCTGTTAAACTTGCCATGTTTCTTCAAGGATGGTGACTATTGAGGACAAATGTACAATTATAATTGCCTGAAAAAAAGGTTTTACCTTCTCAGTCCTTGTGTGTTGGTGTCTCCCAGGAGCGGGATGGAGGTCCTGAGCGGGCCGTGGGCCGGCCTGGCTCTGCTTCTGAGGCAGACAGTCACACAGACAGACAGAGAGATGGACAGCTTCATACCTCTGTGCCTGTTTGGCCTGTTCTTGTCTGTTTGCGTACTCTTCTTGCAACTGGTGGTCTATCTCCATTGGAAGCTCAACCAGGGTATGCATGGAATTATGTCCCAATATTTTGGTCCATAATAAGATGCCTTACTTTTGCTGATAACATATATTATCAATGATTATGACCATTTGTGGGTTATGTAAATATATACTTTTAATACGTTTATAACGGCCCACGTGACCTCTTGAGCGTTCAAAGTTCAACCAATTAGGTCCATAGACAAAGCGTTTACATTTGGTTCCAAGTCACCAATAAGCTCATTTAAAAAACACGTATCGATACTGTTTGGTGGATTTATTTCTGCGCTATAAAGTGTGTGCTGCGAGTCAGCTAGTCAACGCTGGCAAACGTAAATGTAAATTAAATACCTCATCACGACTCAGAAAAATGTTAAATTAAGCCCTTATGTAAACTGACTCAGTGTGGTCAGATATTATATTTTCGACGGCATAGTGAACATTTTGGGCAACTAGATACCATAAAGCAGTGCGGTTAAAATCTACTTGGGTAATTTGTAAACGAACTCACTGAACTGGAGATGGGTGTCGTCCAACGTCCCCAGTCGATGACGTATGTTGTTGAAACGGACGCCATGTTTGCTATTTTGAAATGTTAACAAATAGAAAGCCACAAACTCGTGCGACAAAATTTTTTTTAATACATTTTGTGTTAGGGCCATTATTATAAACGCATTAAAATATTTTTTGAAGGTATTTTAATTACATTTCCGTTTTAGAGACGGTGAAACGCGCATGCGCAGACGAACGTGCAATTCAGCGTTAAGATCAAATGCATACTTCTTACATGAAAAGCAGTTTATGTATAAATATACGATGTATGGATGCCATACTACAATATAATCGAATATTGTTGCTTTGTCCGCAGTGGAGGTTGATCTGGTTGGGTTTTCACACGACCGCAGCGCTATCTACAGGCCGGCTCACCACATTGACCAGAAGGGGGGGAGGCGGATGAGCATCGGCGCGCATGCGTACACCTGACAACTGGACTACAAATATGGCGCAAGAAAGAAACACACCTAAGAGAGTATTACAATCCTTTATTTAATGTGTTACACAAGGACTTGCTTTGTGTGTGTTTGGGGGGGAGGGGAGGTGATACAGGGCAATTAAGTGGCTAGAGAGAAATAATCTGGACTACTAGGAAGCAATGGGGCTGCTTGTTACCTTCCCAAATCCTTTTTTCCCTGTAATTTTTATCTATTTCTTTGTGGAAAATACAAAAGATGCCGCAGTTGGTTTGGATCAACGATGGCAAATAGGATTTAAAAAAACATATATATGTAAATAATTGCAGCCCCACTGCTCCTTTTATACTGCAGCCTGCAACTCAGAGTGAAACATGTCATTTGTAGTGGCGTTTAATCCCCCCTCATCCCAAAAAAACAGATAAAATAAAAATTCACTGGGAAACATTATTACAAATATGAAAAAAATGGACCACAGTTTCATAGAGCAAATCAAATGTGGGGAGAGTAAAAGTAGAGACAGAGTTGTGACATCATATGCATCAAAATAGACATGAATGAGAGGCGAAAATTCAATATTTTCCGGCTTTTTCCTCTGGTGGAATGTCATCACAATATATTGCAGTTAAGACCAGTGTTTTTAATAAGACTTCATTGTCTAAAATACATTTTTTTAATAAACAATGTATTAAAATATTTAACCTTTGAGATTTGACGTGTAAAGGTGTTTCAATTTGAACAAATTCCAATTAAAAAAAAAAATCCAGTCTAGACAGGTGGAATGTTTTTTTTTTTTAAACATTTATCAAACACAATGCCGCTGTTGTTTAAAACGTGTCCCATGCTTTTCCCATTCTGCGCTGCCCAAAAACGCAAACTGCAGAATCTGTCCAAAGCATATTCAAATTTGAGTCGAACTTACATAAACTGTATGTGTACGTCATTTTTATGCTTACAAACTCCGCTGTGATACTTTTATGTCCAAACGATGTGCTTTCACATTAAAACAACTTTAAAAAAAAATTAAAAATAAAAAAGCTACATAATTTTCTCCCATTCCAGCTTGCACCTCCTTCACAGGTACAAGAAAAGTTGTGGCTGCTTTCCGTTATCGCCATCATTTTCACGTTGTCTGCAGAGAAGTCAGTTTTAGCTTAAACGTGTTCACATTTAGTACAAAAACAACAAATTGAAAGCTTTTTATCAAGTGTATGTTCTTTTTCCGGCCTTTTTATTTTTAAAGTGAGGACTGTAAATCGGAAGGACGTTTGAGGAATGAAAAAAGACAAGTGGTTGCAATATGTTACCACTTGTTTGTACCATTAGTATGCGAGTGCTTTGGGTTATGTTTATTGATGTGAGGGAATGAGCTGCACTATTCACATTAGAGCAGGGGTGGAACAAATTATGTTAGGAGCATTTTGGGGGGTAAAAAAAAAAAAAAAAAAAAAAATCTTGTGAGATTGAATTTTTTTAGATTAGGTTGCTTTCCCACCACTGTGGGGGACACGCTGATAGCAGACCTTTCCCAAAAATGCAAAAACTTCAGTGTCTAGTTTTATGAATAATGAAGATCATCATCAGTACTCATTCCTTCAAAGCGGCCCCCTCTTTGTATTATTGTCTCGTTTATGTCAAAGAATAAAAGCACTACGGAAAAACAACAAAGACAAAGTAAAAACACGCTACATGTTAAGCTAACAATGTGGTTCTTTTGCTCCCGCGGAGTGTGTTATTATTTCCTTGATTGTTATTTTTTGGTGGGGGCGAGACTTGCGAGTTGGTTGTCTTCGTCAGTCAGTCAAAGTCAAAGACGGTGGTCGCTGGGGTGGTGAAGGTCATGACATCCCCGACGAGCCCTTCAGCTCTGCATGTAAGAGAGGAGATCATATTTTCTTGCTGTAGACCAGTGGTTCTCGACTGTTGTCACCCGGCGATGACCCATTTCAAGTCACGACCCACTTTTATACAGTCTGGCACTGAAAAACAACATTATGACGACTGATACCTGAGTTGCGTCAATCCTCCTCTTCGGCCAGTTCGGTCTCTTTATGAACCACCACTCTGGTGACAGACATGTCAGGATGTTGCTCTTTGGCCTCTTTAATGGCCTGGGCCAGAGCCTGCAGTAGCGGGTCGCGGCCACAAAGAGGCGGCGGCGAGCACCGAGCAGCCAAGGTGACAAAACAAAAAAGCGGGAGAGGGGGGTGGTTGACAACACAAAAACATAAAGAATAATGACAACGGAAGCCAGATGTGCCATCGCCGTTACGTGTGCCATTTCGCTTTGAAAATGGCCAGCGTGGACATCAGCTGGGAACATTTCAAAATAAAGCGCATTCCAAAGTAAAAAAAAAAAGAGCTGAATATGTTATATGTAGAAATGTAAGACTCCTGAAAGCGCTTACATTTAATAAAAGAATAACAAAGCAGTGGGGGGGACATGCAGATCTCAGCATACCGTATTTACGCAAGTGGTAACTTATACAACAATATAGTGTGCATATATTGTACAGTAGAATGACCTGCAATAGGTCAAAATTGACCTTATGAAAACCTTTTTGGTTTTTTTTAAATTATGGTTGGACTCCATACTTTATAAATCATCCAGGGTACTTTTTACATGCATAGGTGCTGCTGTTTTGGATGGCAACAAAGTCCTCAGTAGTTGATTTTTAACGCCTGTTTGCGTCTGTCAAGTGAGGTGACGACACATTTGCCACTGATGGGAAAAGGCAAGCGGAGAGCACAGCGCCCTAGTGGCGAGCATGCCCGCCTCGCCTCACACTTGTGAGGTTCTGGGTTTGAATCGAGGACTAGCCACCTTTTGAGCAAATACGGCATATTCTTGAGCTCGTAGCCCACGAGAATATGGAGTCGGACTCAAAGGTCATGGAAAGGAATGTGGTCACCGAGAGCAACATGCTCCACATGTCGCCAGAGGTGTCTCGTCTATCGAGCGCTCAGGTTTCCAATCGTTTCCCGTAATTTTGTTTCACCTGACTTTGACTGCATAACAATATCAAATAAGGCCGTTTGGGGGAAACAAAAGCCTCATCACTGACCTCGTCGTGGTCGATGTCGCAGTCGCCGGTAATGACGATGCGCTTCTCGATCCTGGTCTCCGACAGGCCGCCCTTTAACGTCTGCACAATTGCGTTCATAAGACACATTCATGCTGGTTGTAAAATGACATCATCTGCGCGCGCGTACCTTGGTGATGTGCGTGGTGGTGGTGGTGCATAAAGATTCCGAGGTGATTGTCTGAGCCGTCATCAGAACTCCGGGCTCTCCGTCGCCGCTTCCGTCCAGCTGCAACAAAACACAAGCGTGAGGAAAACAAACTAAACAAAACAAACAAAAAAAAACCGACATCATTTGTGTTGTTCCTGAACAACTTTTCTTCCTGCGGGAGAAGGAATGAATCTCTGTCATTTGCAGTCTGGAGGGAAGACTCAAGCCTTGCAACATGCACACAAGATTGATGATGATGATGATGATGATGATGTGCCTCTGTATGTGCACCTGTGCGGCCTCGTATGTGATGGTCTTGGTTTCCGTGTGCACGATGGGCACTTCCTTGGTCGCGATCTCGGTCTTCTGCGCCGCGAACGTGTCCGATATTGTCACCATTTCGGTCTTAACCACGGGCGGCTGGTTAAGGGACGACAGAGACATGGAAGGCGGGTTAATACATTAAAAAAAAAAAAAAAGCTTGTTAGGAAGAGCAAACACTGTTTGGGAGTTGGGGGGGCACTTCCTATTCAATATTTCCTCTTAACACACGCGCCGACCTACATTTGCAACCAAAACTTTGCTACGTCAAGTTGTATTCATTTATTCCAAACAGCGTACTCTACACTGCTTCCAGTATTTCTGTTTCCCTGTTTTTTTTTTTTGTCCAATCGGATTTCAGCCTCTTTGTGTTACCATGTCAACCTAATCTGGCCTTCAGTGCTTTATTAGCAATGGGACTTCTTTTAGTATTAGTTATTTGTGTTACCTTCTGACAGCAGCATTGATCTTATTGAAAGGGAAGTGAGGGAGCTTTTCCACAGCACACACACACACACACACACACACACACACAACTATACAAACATCACACGAGTCACAATTGTGGCACAGCCGAGCCGACCCAAGCCAACCAAACACCTGCTTAAAACCAACGGTCAAATTCAACAATGCTTGATCGATAGTCTGTCAGAAATCGAGGTCCCCAAAGTCACATTTCAGGGCGTGGGCCGGCTCGCCTGCAAGGCAACGACACGAAACACAACAGCGCAGAATTGAGAGCGGCAGATGAACGAGCAGCAAAATCTTTGGTGTCGTCATGCGGCGCCAGCCGAACACGCAACGGACACGCCAACACGTGGTCGACCACCACACAACTAGCGGCCTCAAAAGAAGCATCATGCACTGAACGTGCCCCGTTGGGACGTCACAACACGCAAATGCACGGCGGCGAGCGAGCCAGCATTTTTCTGCCCAATGGAGAACGGCGGAAAATGTCCAGCTTGGGCGATGGGATCAGCGCCGTAACAGAGGCGCGCTTCTTCTGTTTGTATGTGTTGGCAATTGTCAAGAAAGCAGCAATTGTCTGAAAGGTGAATGAATGAATGACAGTACTCATTTCAATTAGCCCGTCTATGGTGTTTCGCATTATATGTTAGCATTAAGCTAGCAGACTTTTATTCGACGGTGTTATATTCATCATTCAGTGTTTGAATCTGAAATGTTCAAATCATTTTGTTGGACGGGTGAGTTTGACAGTAAACTTCAAGAACTGAATTTTAGAAGTTTAAATATGTTGTGAGGGGGTAAAAAAGAATTTTCCTAAAATGTCCTTTTTCGTGGATTTGTAAAGGTATGTGTTGCTGCTGCATCTGTGTGGTAAAGTTGTTGTTTCTAATTACCGCTATATTGATGCTAATCTCTGTTAGCCTGCCTATTGAGTTTCACATTACGTGTTAGCATTGAGCTAACAGCCTTTTGGTTTAATGAAACACGTTGGTGCTTAAATGCACAACATATTAATTCCCTTTTGTTTTGTTTGTCAGTTTTTACAGCAAAGTTCAGCTGGGGGTGACAAACAGCTTGAAGCAAGCACACTTTGCCTCTTGTTTTAGTCTCCCAGAACAAGTGCTATTGAATAATTTTAAGAGTGTTTGAAGGTGTTTAAATGCCGGGCCTTCTGTTAGGGCTCTGACAAGGCAATTTTGTTAAAGAGACTATTTGTAGCAATAAAATACCTCAAATATGATACAGAACGTTTATGTCGTGACTCTTGAAAGACGCTTGCAGGACTTTTCATGTTGTCTTGGTAAAGATTTGAAGGAAGCACACAGGGCCTAAAAATATTGAGGCCGAAGCAGGAAGGAGAGCGACACCGGTGGGAAGCGGGAAGGAAGAGAGCGTGTTTCGGCGGGGTTCTGCTGAGCCGGCAAAGCTCGGCGGGTGGCGGCCCCCCCGACTTTACCTGAGAGCAACAAATAACCTGCGGACGCGCATCCACCACCGCGGCCTCGCCGTTCACTTTGGGCACTTCCGCTTGGTGCGCGGGAACCACCGGCCGGGCGTCGGCCTCTTGCTGCCGCGTTGGACCGTTGGGAGCTTCGGCGGGCGTGGCCGCGGGCGTGGCCTCTTCCGCTTCTTTCTTCTCTTGCTCCGCCTCTGCGGATCGGGCGGGCCGGCTCAGCTCTGCCAACTTCTCCTCCTGCTCCTCTTCTTCCTCTCCCTCCTCGGGGATTTGAGTGCGGGAGATGGACACGGGCACGTTGGGGTGATATTCCGCCTCCCCGTCGCTTTCGCTGTCTGACGAAACGCTCTGGCGCTGCTTCATCTTCTTCTGCGCACCTTCTTCCGCGTTCGCTGCCCGCGCGTGCTCCTCCGGCACGACGGCTTTGGCGGAAATCTCTCGCACCACAACCGTTTCTTCAATTTCAACTTCCGTCGTCTAAACACACACGCACGCACACACGAGTGTAACACGTAGCGCACAAAGACAAAATGAGGCGCGCACACACATACACAGCATGGGAGACAAAAACAAAAGCAAAATATGATCATTGGACATAAAAGTATGGAGGGAAAAAAAAAAAAAAGAAAGAAAAAAGGTCACAGGGAATGTGTTCCACTGTGGACACACACAGAGGTAAAAGAAAAAAAGAAGAGGACATTTTGATGGGCGTCGTGCAGATGGCAAGCTGCATGGGATGGAAAAAGAACGGGAGTGAAGGTTAGTGCACCTTGATGGCTTCTTTGGTGTCACTGTTATCTGCTGCCGAAGGTGCGGTTGCTGCTGCTGCTTCTGTTACGGACACCTGCGTCACACACACACACAGGGAGCCGGCGCACACGTCAATCACACGCCCAACTTTCACACGGTATTACTCGGTCGCTCCGGCGTCCGCAGGCTGTGTGAAATGCATCATCGCAGGAGCATTGAGATGCGGGAGGGGAGGGGGGGGATAAAGGCTGCTGGAAAGATTTCCACAACATATCCCAGACACTTCGAAAATGACCTTTGAGGTCAAAAATAAACGGTCTGCGTTATTTCGAAATAATTTTCGGAAAAAGCATATCGTCGCTGTGCTGTGAAAAAACACTTATCTCCAATTTTGGACGTTTTAAATTTTCACCTTAATTCGATGTCTGTAACACGGAAACACGATTCAGGTAAAAATAAGAAAATAATTAAAAAATGGAGATAAGAGTTTCTCACATGACAGCGACGATATATAAATCGCTACGCTAGTAATGTAGTGACGTCGCCACGTTGTCGACACCGCAGACGCAACACAAAATAACTTTCAAAATAAAAGCACCGCATATGTTTTACTTTGCGGGCCAGTCAGAAACTGTTTGCGGGCCTCATGTGGCCCCCTGGCGCCGTACTTTGCCCGCCTCGCCGCTCGAGTCTTAGTTAGGAGAAGCACAAAAAAATGTCATCTGATCCAGCTGGAGAAAAAAAAAAACAAACAAAAAAAACACTGTCCACTAAATACGAAAAGAATGGAAAGCGGCGCTTTGAGGGCGGCTTTCTTCGGTGTACGAAAGCAAAAGGTGGGCGGGGACGGCACGTACCGCTGCGGGCTGCTGAACGCGCGCGCTGCTGGCAGGAGAGGAGGTGATGCGCTTCTCCCACAGGTTGTGCGGCGGAGGCGAGGGAGGCGGCGCCTCCATAAAAGAGCGCTTGAGCTCGCTAACGCTAGCCTGGTGTTTGAGTACGTCCTCTTGGGTCTTATCGTGGTCCTGATGTGACGGGGGGAGGCAGAGGGTGGATGGAGGTTACGTTTGGATGGGGGAGGGGGATGTCGGGGTGAAGGCGGGGAGAGCAAAAGGACAGGAAGAAGGGCGGGAGAGAGAGGGACGGGAGAACATTTGGTCACGGGAACATTCGGCTGTCAAGACCGACGCCATATTTCACTGTGGCCGTGCACTGAGGGTCGCTTTGCTTGCCGCTGTGGCGACGGCGACGGTGTGCGCTGGCCAGAGTGGAACAGGGCGTCGGCCAGCTTCTTACATGGACTTTTCTTTTCTTTGCATTGGAGGTGATCTGTCCTGAAACGTCCGGGCCGGCACTTTGGACGCCGATACGCCAATAAAAAATGTATTCCCTCTTTTTATTTCTAATCTAATATTTCATCAAATCACTTTTACAAATACTCGGAAAATATTATTTGTGTAAACGTTGGGGCTCATATTTTCTTCATTTGATTTGTTACATTAAAAAAAAATTTTTTTTTCCAAAGCTAGTGTTATTTTATCTTATTCATAGCCACACGGGATTATGCAACAACTACCATCCAATTTCCGTCATTCTTTGATGCTAATGGGAAATATCAGAAAAGGTGTTTGGTATTTATTTATGTCGATTCAATTCAGGATTGCCATCGAGCGCTTCTACTTTTCCATGTCGCGTCGGCCTCACGATCACCTCCATGTTGCATAAGACGGTGTATTTCTGGTTGTTTTAGTTGGTTAGCAAACCGCAAATCACTTGACAATCAGCAGACAGCAGGAGGAGGGAGGTCTCCTCCTGTGTGTGTGGGGGGGGTTACTGAGGCAGGGTTAGTCGGGTTAGGCGGGCAGCACTCATCAAAACGCCCAAGTCAAAACACAACTGCAGACCGCGGCCTCGGTCGGAACAGCATTCCGCATGCACGGTTCACGCACAACGGCCTGTTCACAAAGCAGCCATTGTGAGGACTTAGCCTGCTTGGAGTGACGAATTTATTCAAAGTGGTGGTGGCAAAAAAAAAAAACAACAAAAAAAACGAAAAAATAAAAATAGATTTCTGAATTTTCCACTTTTACTCCCTAATTTTGAATAACATAAAAACATACAGCTAAGGGTGTATTTTTTCAGTTATCGTTAGCTAACGTATTTTCTAGTTAGCTCACAACGTGAGCAAAGCTATTGCTTTGATAGAAAAGCCAAAGCTAGCTAGCTAGCTCTTAAGAACAATGTGCGACGTGAGAGGATTTTTTTTTTGGTTCTTTTCAGTCCGAGCAAAGTTAATAAAAGTGGGACATGACTTTGTGCACAGAATTTTTTGTTTTCAGCGGGGATCCAACAGCTGATGCTTAAGCTAGGCGTCCGTGTTACCAAAACGTGCCATTACCGATTAATCAACTTAATGCTTTAACCGTCTTGCGGTGTGTTGAGTGGCGGAGCGAGAGGGGGGGAGCCGCAGGGGCACTGGCCCCCACAGATATATGCCTGGACCCCTCAGGTGCCTTACCAGATAACTGACTTTTGGGTATTTTCCCATTTTTTTCTGGGAATTTTTTTTCCACGTTTCCCTCCATCCCCCATAGGGACCATATAATGTTTTTTTAAATCAGCCTTTTCTGAATAATTTTGGGGGTGCATAAAAAAAATTGTTGTTGCGTAGATCCCTGAGATATCTTAGCCCCCTCCCAAGGAACGACTCCTATCCGCACCCCTACATGTTCTACTGCCACCACTTTGTCATTTCTACATCTCCAAGTGCAGCTGTCCAAAATGGCCATCGCGTGAATTTCAGACCATTGCACCCTGCGACGCTCTCGCAACGCAAACGTGTCGGACAACGGCCGTGGACAAAGACAGCGCACATGCAAATGACAGCCTGCGAGTGCGACTGCGAGAGGGAAGCGGTGCCAGTCCGGCGCAATCGAGCGCCGGGCAGAGCCGCCGAGGGGGGGGGGCGAGCACACAAGAAAACACCGCAGGCTCTGATTGTGGGTCGTCAATCGCACGGCGCAGAAGTACCAACCTCTAACATCAAATTACTGTGCCTCACATAAATATTATCCACACGCACTCTCATTGGACTCTGGAAGGTGGACATACAGCACAAATAGAAACCAAACATGATTAAAAAAAATGAATACCTTCAAAAGGAAATTGATAAACACTCCAATTCAACTGAATGCACGTTGAAATAAATGTGGAAAAGCAGCCATAAATAAACAAATGATAAAAAAAATATACGTTTTACATTTTGAGTAAATAAACATTTCATGTGAAAAAAATAACAGATAAAGTAAAAAGACACCACCTCAAACTGGGGTTGGATGAACGTACGCATGAAAACACATCGGTGGCAACAGAGCACACTAAGGCAGAATTTCGTCACCCACTCCAAGCATACGAGAAGGCGCAACATGCGACCCAAACGGAAGGGCAAAGTGCCCATCAGACTCATTCTGCAATAAAAACTAGTCGCACATTCACATGGACACACACACACACACATACCCAAAAAGCATTTGACTTTTGCTTTCTAGATTGCAGAAGCAGGTCTGGAATGCGAAAACGGATTCGCATGCCACCAAAAAGCTCCAATAGCAACGTCAAAACACAAAAAGAAGAAATCATTGGAATCAAGTCTGAAAACACACTCTGCAAAGCATGCTGGGTAGACACAGCCCCTCCCCCTACAGACCTGGGCGGGCGGGGCTTCCATACTGCCAGGGCTGGAGTCCGCCTCCTTAACCTGGGGCATCGTTGCCATGGCGATATGATCATGGAGCTTGGAGGGGGCGCCAAGAAAGTCCAAATCAAATGAAATGGATGATGGGGATTGTTTGCATTCATGAAGCGCAGCGAAGTGAGCTCGCTCGCCAAGAAGTACGGCGTGACATGTACCGAAAGGTCCGATTTGAGGGATATTTTACGGCACGCCACCATTTTATATGAAATATTTCTTTTTTACAAATATTTCCCCGCAAAATGAATACTTAATTCAAGCAACACGATATGCGACGTTTCATAATAGGATTAATGTTACGTCATTCGAATATTACTGGGTCACGTATGACAGCCGCCATGATGTAGTGATAGGTCCTTTTTGACGGACATTTGACTCTACGTGTTATGTCAGCTTTACAGATGCCACGTCCGTCCTGCAAGAGACACGGCTCCTGGTATTTGGGTCTACCGTCAGTCATAGGGAGGGAAAATCCGATAGAAGCTGGGGTGTTTATTTGCTCAAGGGGACGACCTGTTGGCTGATTAATTACACCGGTCAACACATTTTTACTCTTTTCTTTTTCAAGTAATCAGAGATTCAAGCCTTGTCCTTGTTTGTTTTCTAGCACAGCAGTTTTTCATGATGATACTACTAATAACTATATATAAATAATAAACTGTGTAATACGGAAGTACAAATGCACTGATAAAGTCCAAGGCATGGTCAAATCCGTATTGCGCAAGCTTTTCATCGGTCAAAGGCAAAAACCAAAAATGAAACATTTCAAAAGCCTGATGTGCCAGGAAAAAAGTCAAGGCATTTTTGAAACCGGCGTCAAAAATACATTTAGAGACACATAAAGTCTTCTCTGATTCCAATTTGCTATTTCGCAGTCTTATTAGAGTACGTTTGTGGACAAATGCTAATAGCGCCGCGTTAGTTACAATCCTTTGCTTCTGCATATACTGTTACTCTCCCTTTACTATTCTATCCTAGTGTCAAAAATTATCCTTTTAGATCTCCTATATTTTCTGTAGTATCAACTTGATGTGAAAAAGCGGAAAAAGAAGAGAGGGAAAACAAAAAGATAGCTTAGCGAGACAAAGTGAGCATCTAGGCGGCGGGATCGCACATCTCCTGCGTCCTGGTGTGGCGCCTGACGCACGGGGGCGTATCCGGGGGCGGGGGGGGCGCCCCGCTCGTCGGGACGCTCCCGGCCCGGGGCCCTCCGGCGGCCGGAGGCCAGCCTCTCCAAGTAGCACAGCGTCAGGCCCAGCGGCGCCGACAAGAGCAGGGCCAGCGCCAGCGAGCGGCTGGCCGTCAGCGTGACGGCCAGCAGGAAGGCCACCAAGAGGCCGGGCAGCAGCAGCGGGGAGGGCTTGGAGAGCCGACGGCCGAGCCACTGGCCCGCGGAGCGGGGGGGGAGCGCCGCCGGCGGGGCGGGGACCTCGCTTAAGGTCACCAGCGCAGGGGGCGGACGGTGAGGGAAGGAAACGAGAGGCAAGCACGGCCGCGCGCTGGAAAATCTGGCCTGTAGCTGAATCAACTCGGAGGCGAGGCTGTGCTTCAATTGACGTAATCTCGACACCGCGACGACGCTCCCGGCTCTCGCCGCGATAAAAATCTTGACTCCGTGAGCCGTCTCGCAAATCGCGGCGGCCAGCCTCCCCGTTACAGCCCCGACGCAAAACGGCTTCGTTTTGGCGCTCTTGTCCAGCAAGGAGCGGAAGCTGAGCACCAGAAAGACGCATCGAGCCGCGGCCCTCAGCGAGCGCCACCTGCAGCTTCCCTGGGCCCCGCCCCCTTCTGCCTCCCAGGCCGCGGCCTCCCAGGCCCGAGACTGAGGGCGGCGCGCGGGCGGCGACGAGGGAGGCGTCTGTCGGCGCGCGAGCGCTTCCACGTCCGGGGCGGCCGCCTCGTCGGCGAGGTCGCCGTCCTCGGAGATGTCGGACAGGCCGCGCTCCAGCTCGGAGATGGAGTCGAGCGACGGCGGGGTGGAGGAGAGGGAAGATAACGAGGAGAAAGAAAGAGGGAACATGAAGATGGACTGATGGAGGAGGAGCCCGCGTGGGAGGAAAAAGTCGATATTTGCAGGGAATTGTGCCCAACATACGCGTGCGAAAGTGACGACGAGAGTGAGTGGAGGGGGAAAAAAACAGAGAGGGGGGGGGAAAGAGACAACGTTAGTGAACAACAACGGCACAAAAAAAGGTTCAACATGAGCACGGCAGGGCAGATTCGTGCAGCGGTGGCCGGGCTTCCTTCCCAATATGCAAATGAGGGAGCACCCACTACGTGAAGATGAAAGCAGACGTTTCATGGAAAATTGATTTTGATATTGCTTCTATACAATCGGTCGGGTGTCTTGAGTGCCTGGCCGCTCATCAAGTGTGAAATTGCACAACCACGTTGACATTTTTCACAGCTGCCCATATCTGGAAATGTGTCTGTGAATTTGAATATTTGCTGAAGTGCAATTTTGTGAACAGAGCCCGAAAAAAAATTCAGATATGTTATTTATTTGGGCTGGGAAAAAATATCGAATCGCGATGTATCGTGATACTTTTTATGCAGTCGAAAAAAAAAAACGAGGCAGTGGGAAATTTGGGCGTGCCTAACTTTGCATGCTTGGACAGCAAAGAAACAAAATTGGGTGCGCCGGTGCCAAACGTTCGTCTCTTCGTCTACCGGTAATTTAAAATCTTACAAGGCTTACTTTGTGGGCAACTAAAGTGAAAATTTTGATACTGTTTGATCTCGTAGAACCAGGTGCATCTCAGTACATGGAGGGAAACCCGACTTCTGTCAAAAGGAGGCAACCACTAAACGACAACTGCTTGGAAAGAGCGTGTTGAGTGTGAAGGTTTGGAAGGGAGGAAAACCATACAAGTGAAAAGGGGCAAGTGGCAAGTGGGTGGTTAAATAGGGGGGCATGCAGAACCAATACGGACCACCGATTTACTGTGAATTTCTCTGGGCGCAAAAAAAAAAAAAAAAAAAAACGTGTGTGCAACCTGCCAAGCTGACAATGCCCACATTAGCTATGTATGGCAAACATTGGCTGAGAACATGAGGTCTTATTTGTCTCACACACACACACACACGCACACACACTCTTGGAGGCAAGAGTCCTGTCTCATGTTAAAGTCAACATAAGAACCCAGAAATACAAAAAAAAAAAAAAGTCTCAATCCTACAGTGTGGCAAAGTGGAGCCCGGCCAGCAACATCAATAAACGCACGTGTCACTGAACCTGTTGCGGAATATGAGGCCAAACACACCTTGGAGTCAGAGTGCAGCTCCAGGTGAGGTTCGCGCCCGTTCTCCGTGGCGTCGCGGCCGGCCTCTGTTATGCTGATCATCGGGGCTGAGGAGACACAAGCATCGGGAGATTCAGACAAAACACTAATCCCTGCACACTTTCATTCCAACACGGTCAAGTGCGGCAAACCTTTGGCCTACTACTCGTTTCGCAAACTGTTCCTACCCTTCGAGTTTGTCAAATTAAAGCTTTGCAGCGCCCGCAACTTTCCGTGCGAGTCAACTACTGAGCTGCGCTACTAAGCTCGTCCAGCTGGGGGCAACGTCGCACACGGCTTGTAAGCGCCAAGTCAGTCCTAACTGTCAAAGCCACACAAAAAAAAAACAGGTGCGTGATACTTTCCGAAGATAACTGTAACATTTTGCAGAGCAAATGATGCCCTGACCATGCAAGGTTTGCATCAAAGAGGAATTTGGCACGCTGCATTCATTTCCGCGTCGGGGCCCTCTTTCTTGGAGAATCTTTTTCATCTCTGTCGCCGTGTGACAGGAAACAGCTGCGGCTATTTCCTGTATCTGCTCAGACGGCGTAAAATATACTTCCAAACACAAGCCAGCCGCGCCTGCCACGGGCGCGCGCGGGTTACCTCCATCCAGACTGCGGCTGATGCGCTTCGAGGACGTGCGCTCAAAAGCGGGCGCGGGCCGGTCGATGAGGGTGCTGGCCAGGCGGGTTTGGGTCTGCGTGCGCCCGCTGTAACGGAACTTGGAGCCCAGAGTCAAGAAGCGCGGAGTGGTGGGCGGCTCTGGGGTGTTGAGCCTGCAAAATGGAAACGCAATTGACTCTCCTGACATTAGAGGAGTGTTTGGCTTTTTTTGTTGTCCTTTTTTTTTTTTTTTTTCCTACCTGAAGAAGCTGTGGTTCTCCACGCAGACTTTCCACAGCCGTTTGGCGGAGCGGTGATTCTGGAGTTTGAACCCCACGGTGCTCTCAAATTGCTCCGTCTGTCAGAATTTTTTTTTTTTTTTTTTTAAATGGGGTTAGCCTCAACGGCCGCAGAGTCAATGAATTGCGCTACTCGATGACAATGAGATTCTGAATTGTTTAAAGAGGAAATAAAACCGCACATATTTTTTTCAAGAATACGCTCCCAGCAGGCCCACTAGTTGAAACACGGCATTCTGATGAATATTGCGTTTCTGGAATATGAGTCAAGCAGCAAAACGCACCCCTTTTTAGCCGTCTCAGGGGCGGCCATTTTGTCACTTGTCTCGACTGAAAATGACATCACAACTGCCCAGGGCTCAGGTAATGACCAATCACGGCTCAGCTTCAGAAAACAGGTCAGCCGTGATTGGTCGTTACCTGAGCCCTGAGCAGTTTTGATGTCATTTTCAGTCAAGCAGTGACAAAATGGCCACCCCCAGAGATGGCTGAAAACGGGTGGATTAACTCATATTCCACAAACGCAATATTTTTCAGAGTGCCCAGTTTCAATTAGTAGGCTTCCATAGAACATATTCTTGAAAAAAAAATGTTTGGGTTGACACCTTTAAGCAATTGTTTTTCATTGATTTTCACAATACAAAGGCAAGTCTGAGTTCAACTTGGCAGCACCAAGGTCTCACCCAGCTTGTCTGTCAAATTCAGGTTTGTAAACCACTGTAGTGACAAACATATCCCTATAGGTGGCCCCGTTGCTTGGCTTTGGATTTGAGATCAGCACAGCTTTTGAGTAGATGATCAAGACTAGGAGGTGAATCTTGTCTTGTCACGATTATGAGGATAAGAAATGCCCAAACTTGAAAGTTGGACGGGTTTATGCACCTCACATATACATCGAGTATGTGAAAGTATCGTATGAACACGGTATGTGTCGCCATAGTGAGAAAAGCACTTTGATGACTTTCAACTGGAGCCAGGCAGTGAGTCAGCGCTGCTCACAGCGTCTTTTCATACCTCTCCAGGTCTGATCTTGATGTAGAAGTTGTTCCTCTTGTAGGAAATTTTGAGGATTTTGGGCCAAGCAAAGCGATTTATCCGAAGCCGGTCCTTGTAGACCAAGAGTCCGTTGGCGCACACTCCCAGCATGATGTCCACGCCCTCCGAATCCTGCAACGGGATACATTCGAAATGACGTTTGATACCTCGAGTGTCCCAATTTGTGAGTGTCCCTATGAGAACACTTGCAAGAATGCCCGTCAACCTGATACACCGGTATAAATGCTCAACTGCCCCCCCCCCTTTCTTACTCTTTCTGGTTTCTCTGCGTGACATGCAAGCACTCGGGGACGACAACGAGGCGCTCCAAAGAGGCTAAAGCAGCAGACCATCCCAGGGCTAGCTAGCGAAGTGCAGAATTAGGTAACTGCTAAAACTATCAAATGCGCCCAAGTTCAAAAGTAGTTGGGCTGCTTCGTTCTCACTTTTTCCAGGAATGAGCTTGAAACATGTCGAATGTGTTTCGAAAGGAAAGTTCTGAGTTCATTTCAACTGGAAAGTCAATGTACCAGTGTACGTAAACGTGGAAGAGTATCCTCTTGTGATTTTGTTAGCAGCAGTCTGGACGCAAACTTCATTATTCGACGCTAACGTGGTTAGCTTGGCAGGCTAACGCGGTGCAAAGCTTTTAAGTCGGAAGCCATCTGGTAATGGTCAATGGGGTATTGACTTAACACGGGGGGGTCTGTTGCTAATGGAGGGAGTTTGCAATAGGTAGATAATGGACACACACGCACACACACACACACACACACACTTGCAGGTCCCAGAGCCTTTCCAAACCGTCAGTAGCTCATCGATCTCTCGCTTTAACTACAGAGTCATTTTTGTGTTTCATCTGTGGCCATGGCAACACAAGGCAAAACAGACTTCCTGTCTGCTGCTTTGGAATATTTGGACAGTGGAATGCCGCACAAAAACAAAAAAAAAACTCCCATCCATGCTACTAATGGGAGCGTGCCCTTTTTTTTTGAAGAGCGCCCGCCTTTTTCTCTCTTTCAAGGCCTCACTCACCCCAGCGACTTGTCCTCCATCTCACATCCTCTCTTTTCTATTTTAAGCCTGCCATCTCCCTCTCTCGTGAATATTTTCCCCCTCTGTTTTTCCGGCACAAAGGCAAACGTGATGGCGATGGCGACACACGTGGGAACGCGCCGGCTGTTGCCCCTGCTAGCCCGGACGGGGAGGTGGGCAAATTCCCCAATCTCCCATGGCCTTCTTTCAAGTGTTTGCACAGCTGAGACACACACATCGATGAAGAAAGTCGCGAGGGTTTGTTTTTTTTTGTACCTTTGCGTGGTGCAGGTCCACCCCGTACATGGACAACTTCTTGGCGTTTTCCAGAAACTGTGCGTCGGCCTGCGCCGGTGTCATTCCCCTGAAAGTCGGCGAAATTTAGCAATCCGCGACCGTGCCTGCACATGAACGTAACGATGCTTTCATCTTACTTGTGCGACTTGTGCAGCTCCAAAATCTTCTCTTCCATCTCTTTGCTCTGATTGGGGGCAAACGTCAGCTGGCTGATGTAGTCCAGAGGCCGAGGCTGCTCGGGTTCGTAGTCGCCAAATTCGGCCTGTGGAATCGAATGACAAGATTGCACAATTTCCATTTCATGAGTACAATGAACTGATACCACCGATTTGTTTGTATATTCACAGCGGATGTTTTTTAATGAATTAATGATAAGATTTAGGCTGCGCTGGCTTTGGCAGACGTTGCATTGTCTTTTTATTTATTTGGACAAAGCCTGATTCCGTGTCCACATTATTTATATTGATGCTGCTCTGCTTGCGCCATTTGAGAGCAAAACATTGGAATTGCGTCACTTCATGCACGCCGTCATCAACTTTACCTGCAGTGTGTACGAGCCCAGGAGAGCGTGAGTGACAAACGAGCAAGGCAGGCGACCGGTTGCCACGTCTTCGCGGAGCTGCAGACACAACAGGTACCTTGACAAGAGAAACACCGTCAGTTAGTAGTTTGGACTTGGGCAGAGTTGGTGGATTCACGACGAAAATGCACGGCTACTTTGGGACAGGTACGGCCTAATAGTTTGCCTTTTTTTTTTTTTTTAATCCAACACAACCACATTTTAAGAGCCCAAAAAATAGGTGAAAACTAAAAAAAAACTGTTCTGCGGCACTGCGTCAGCCAAACGGAGAACGCGGGTGAGGATTAAACATTAGCAGGGGGCGCTTTGTTTGTTTGTATAATTTTCAGAGTATGACGACTGGTCGGGATAACCTCGCTGCTTAATCCTCCACGGCGGCGTGCCGAAAGTCAGTTGCGTAACGTTCGCTAAACTTGCCGTCGCTGAATTGTTGTTGTGGATGCTGGACAGCCTTAAGTGGAGCGACTCATTATCCAAATGGAGCTTTGAAAGTGAGTGACAGAATTCAAACGGCACAGGGGGGAGTCATCGGGAAGGAGCCGGTTCTGGATCCTGGTTATGATAAAAGGGCAAAGTCTTTCCTAAAAGGCAATAAAGCGCTTAAGTGGCAACCATCCGCTCACTCGGGTTCTCTTCAGTGGGCAAACACAGTGCTGCTTTCAATTTCTTTTCAGACTTGGAAGAATGCAGTTTAAAGAGAACTCCAAATGTTGTGTCTAAACACCTTCTACATGTTTGAAGATAATTGCCAGAGGCCACTATAAAACAATTTCAGCAAACTTAGCTTCGGGGCTGGCGTGACCGATTTAGAGCGCCTCGTTGTTGGCCGCGAGTGTGCGCACGTCGCAGAGAGGAAGCCGAAGTGCAAAGAAACTTTGACTCGACCGCTTAACTGGAGCCGATCCCAGGCGTCCCCCGTCCCCCGGACTGTTTGTTTGCATTGAGTGTGGATGTGGAATCCGTTTTCACGCAGCGTTCATGTGAAGCGCTCACCTTGTGATATCTTCAGTGAGCAGCGAGGGGTCAGGTGGGTAGAACTTGACGTTGAATGCAAACTGCCAGTTGTTACCTAAGGACACATGTGAAAGAGTTAACAAGACATCAAGAAACGGGGGACGGAAATCGGAGATTTTTTTTGGTGGACGGGGTCGTCTGCGGTTCCATCTGGCCTGCCTCCTCCCATCTGTGTGAGTGTGTGTGTGTGTGTGTGTTTCGGACAGGGGAGAGCGAGGCGGGTTGGAGCGAGGGCAAAGAGCAGCTTTTGGACGTCGCTAAGCCCGATGCATCTCGCACGCGAGCGTCAACACAAACACAAACGAAACGGCCGGTATTGTATAACGCTCTTCTGGCTTCATCCAATAGCAACGCGTCATCGTCCACCAAGGCACAAATGGTGGAAATCATTTCAGCACAACTTAACACAAGTCCTTTTCATTCTGTCTTTTTGTTTTGGGAAAAAAAAGAGGAAAAAAAACAAGATTATTTTGCGCATATGAAATAAGTTTTGGGTCAACAAAGCCCATTTTGACTTTGCTCCGTTGTGCATGACAAGCCGATTTTTAGCTGAGCTTCAAAATCACCGTTTCCAAAACAATTCAAACTTCTGGATGCCGATCGTGTTGTGACGCTCAGGCATTAAAGCGGAGGTCAACCCAAACATATTTTTTTTCCAAGAATATGTTCCCAGCAGGCCCACTAGTTGAAACACGGCTTTCTGATTAATTTTGCGTGTGTGGAAGATAAGTTAAGCGACCAATCGACCAATCACGGCTCAGATTCAAAACACAGAACCGTGATTGGTTGTTGTGAGCAGTTGTGATGTCATTTTCAGTCGACGGAAGACAAAATGGCCGCCCAGAGAGATGGTTAAAAACGAGTGCATTTTGCTGCTTAATTTATATTCCACAAAGTGGGCCTGCTGGCAACATATTGTTGAAAAAAAAATCTTTGGTTGACTTCGGCTTTAACTGACTGTAATTCAGCGCACGACTGTATCAAACCTGCCATTTTGGCGCTGCTGACTTTTACGCAAGGACACACCCACATGCGGCAACATCCCCAAAATGTCTGTCAAAGTACATTCTTTTCAAATAAAAAGTGAGGGCTTGAAAAATGGAACTTACTGCGGATTTGTCTCTTGATTTCCTTGGTGGGGTCCAACCAGCACTGTGGGCAAAGACAAAGATGTGTGAGACACTTTCGAGTTACACACCGGGCCCGACTGACTGAAAATTTGCTCGCTCACGCCGACGGTCGTGACGGCCTTCGCCGCAAGTAAACTGCTCGAGTGAGTGAACGGGCGACTCGGCGCCCACTGTTCTGGATCATACATAGCAAGCCAATTTTGTGTGTGGCCGTCAAGGTGAAAAGTACCTTGTGTTCGTGGTGGTCCGTGTACGTCAGACCAAAGTAGTCCTTCTCCAGCAGATTCAGGTGCTCGCACACCTTGAAGAACAGGAAGAGACCCTTGGCGCGTTTCTGTCGGAAGAAAGAAGGAACAACAAAATACAACTCTCCAGATAAATTCACATATCTATCACTTTTATTATTTGTCTACTTTTTTTTTTTTTTAATTTGTAGTTGAATCTCCTGTTGTGTTTAGAACGCCTCGTTGTTGGCCTCGAGGCGTTACTTATATTTCTAATACTTAGAAATATTTTAGAGCACCAAAATCTGTTTTCAAAAAAGCCCCTCAAAAAATGTATCAAAAAAAAAAAAAAAGGATGATGGATTTAGTTTGCCTTTCTTGACACCATTTAAGACCGTTGATACGTTTTGGTATGTGCGGTTCCCTTCCTGAGGAGCGTCTGCATCAATGCACCTCTGTCTCCTCAACATGTGCTCCGGGTCGCATTCCACCGAGAGGACTGTAAAATCCTCCACACTGAGCAATGACAATGACATTTAGCCACACATCCGCCAAAAATGCACTCACACACACACAACCATAGGCTACAGTGACCTTTACACAGGCAGAAGGTCAGACAGAAAGCAAGCGGGTGGGGGGGGGGGGGGGGGGGGGCGGGGGGTGAAGGACAAAGAATGAAATGATGAAAATAATGTGTGTGCGTGTTGAGCGCTTGCATTCCATCGAGACTTTCAAGACGGGCAGTGCAGCGCGAGGAAAGAGGAGGCAATGTGGAATGAAAGGCCGCTTCTCTTTTTCTTCCAGCAGAAAACATCTGCGGTATGTTCTTCTATTCGGTCCGGCGCGCAAGCCAATGACATCGCTCTGTCACACTGCAGTGCGCGCGCTGCACCTTCAAGCAGCATTTAGCAAAATTTGGAGGTTCGTCTCCAGAATGCACCGGGCATCTTTCTGCCTCGCCATGCCAGCGTGTGGATGGATGCCTGCGTGTGCGTGCGTGAGTGTGCGCGCGTGCGTGTGTGTGTGTGTGTTTGGGACAATAGCAGTTGTTGCGGTATCAGCATCATCTGTTGCAGGACAAAGCGCCTTGTGTTGAAGCAACAGTAGACGCTGGGCGTTGGCACACTGTACATTTTGCGGATACTATTTTGATTATTTTGTCTGGTTTGTGTCATTTGGGCTCTTTGGCTCAAATTGCTGATGAGCATTTTTCAGCACCGTCACAAGCTACCAATCCACCGTCTGTGTTTAGGAGTAAGCCGCAAATGCCGGAAACTAATCTAGTGGGGGGGGGGGGGGGTCCCTTGCATCCCCTCACATAATCTGCTAAATGTGTGTGTGTGTGTGTGTGTGTGTGTGTGTGCACGCTCCTCCCACAGCCCACCCCAGCAGCACCAAACTCTGCTTTAGTCTGGATTGATCCCCCAGCCCGCACCCAAACAATGCGAGCGGCCGCTCCGAAAGTCGATAGAGCCCCCACTCGGCGATGACATCATCGACGGCTGAGAAAAGAAAAGCGTGGCCACCTTGCCTCACCTCCACCTCGCAGGCGAAGTCGGAGCCGTCCAGGAGGGTGACGTGACACACCACCAGCTTCATCTTGCTCTTCCTCACCAAGCGCAGCGGCGACTGGAAAATGGAGGTCTGGCCCCGGCCTGCCTGCGCCGGCTCCTTCTCCTCCTCCTTCCGCTCCTCCTCGGCTGCTCCCTCACCTGCGGCTTTGGTGGCCTGCACGCTTTTCTCCTCGCCGTTCTCTTCCCCGGCAGGCTGGAAAAACAGAGGAGGGGAAAGATGGTGGCAAGGCCTCTGGAGCGCTTCGTCCTCGCGCGCGCTCGCAGAAAAGTGCGGGGCGGGCGGCGCTTTTTGGCTCGCCGACTGAGGCTGATGTCACAGGGTGGGCCCGGGTGGCTCATTGGGACCACTGAGCGGGAGGGTGGGCTTGAGCGCTCGTGAGTTTATTTGATATTTATGGCAAATCTCCAAAAATAAAAAAAATAAAATAAAATAACAGTTCCCCATGCCTGGCTGTGGTCGAAAGCACCTCGGCAAAACAAAATTGCCGGCTGACTCTTATGACAACTTCCCCCTGATTATCTCACTTGTGGTTTCGACTGTGTGGGCTGCTGCAAACTGCAGGCCTGGCGCAGCAGTAATTACCAGCACTTAAACCCACAGACGTGTTTTTTTTTTTTTTTTCCATCTTCACTTTTTATATTGTAATGGAGATCATCCGGGTTAATTGCTGAGCCGTTAAAGAGATTTGAAACCTTTCAACACGGCCCATTCGTCAAACTGAACCGCCACCGAACCAAACAAAGCCAATAAAGTCGTACTCATGTTTACATGTATTAAACGTGTTTGGTGATTCTGGAATTGCTGAAAACATCCAGAAATGAGAACAACGTATTTCTCAAATGTGGAGATGTGTCATTTATTAACCGTTTATCACCTTACCCTGACTTCTGTGCGGCATAACGTCTTAGGCAAGGGAGAGCAAGTGAAAGCGACTTGAATGCATCTGTAAAAAGTGCACACTGTAAAAAAAACGAGTCACGCGCGTCGGGCAGTACGTCCCCACTACAATACAGAATTTATTTCATGGGTAGTAGGAAAAAAAAAAGATGTTAATACTTGACAAGCGCAAATGACTTTGACTACATTATCCCAAATTGTAAGAGAGCCAATTAAAATAAATAAATACAGAAATAAACAACTACTGCATTTTTCTGACTATAAGTCACACACACCTGCAACTTATACTCAGTTGTCCTTATTAAAATGTGAGCTTGGAACACAAAATTACCCCCCAAAAACATACTCATACCCCAACATTTTTTTCCTTCTTCATGATGCATTTTTTTTTGTGTGCTGCAACTTATCCTCCGGTGAGACTTATAGTCCGAAAAACACGGTATTTGTATTTCCACTTGATATGGTAGCCTTTCAAATTGTGAGGGAATTTAATATTCTCAAGTTATTTTCAACACTTCGCAATGTATGAAACGAACAGACTAAGCAACGTAGTGACACGGGAGCAGAATTAATTTTGAAAAATGTGAACTTGAATGTATTTGGACCGGGGAAGGGGCTTCCTTGCGCCTAACGGCCACGATATGTGTGCTTACCTCTGTGTCTGCGCTGGCGTTGGAACGGGACTCGGCTTCCTTTTCTTCCTTTTCTTGTCTTTGCTCCTGGACCGGACTGAGCGCCTCCTTGTCTTCCACTTCCTCGGCGTGTCCGTTCACTTCCGGGACCTCCTCCTGGTTGCTCGCGGCCTTCTCTGGCGACGGCACCTCCTGCACAAAGCGTCCCGTTGATTTGGGCGCTCAAAACAGCAGCACCGTGTCCCGTGTGGCCGTACCTGGCTTTGAGACTTCTGCTTCTTCAACCACGTGGGCAGGTAGCGCGATATGCCCTTGCCCTCTTTCTCCTTGTCCCTCTCCGCCTCTCCCTCGGCGGCGGGCACTTCCTGGCTCTCGGGCACTTCCTGGCTCTCGGGCGCTTCCTGGCTCTCGGCGGTGGCCTCCTCCGACTGGTCGAGCCGGTCGGCGGCCTTCTCCGCTTTCTCCTTCACCTCTGTCTCGGAGCCTGCCTCTGTTGTCATGGCGACACGTCGCGACCTGAGTATAGATGATGTAATCATTAAAAATTCGTAATAAAAGTACACAAGATTTATTTACAGTATGCGCGTTTGTGTGCATTTGTGTCCCTTATATTGACGGTATGCTTTGATGAATAGATTTTTTTTTTTTGGCGTGTGAACGTATTATTATTAGATTATAATAAATACAAAAAAAAGCCTTGAAATTTAATCAACATTTTTTATTACAATTTTTTTTATTAATCATAATGTTCATTCCACTGTACTGCCAAAAAAAAAAAAAAAAAACGTAAAAAGTCAAATACTCCTGCTGCCATTATGCTTAGGTGATCTAGTTAGTAGGTCACACCACTGGGAGTTTTTGCTCTCAGCATACATTTTTCACAGAGCCACCACCTCCGATTTTAATTTGCAGAATCATCTTTTATAAATGAGCCCCGTGGCTGCTGCACGCTTTTCAGGCCAGTTAATCTTTTTTAACCGAGTCAGTAAGTCGGTCAAGTTTCTCTGAAAAGAAGAAAAGAAAGTCATAAATATTTGGGTTCGTAAAGAAGGGTAACTCAACCTTTGGCTCACTTCACAGCCGCTTACGCGCTGAGTGGGAATTGTTGCGTAACCATCACGCAGCAAACAGGGGGAAGAATTCCTGAAAATTGAACTTGGCGTCATTGGGGTTTTTTTTTTTTTTCAGCCCGCTTTTGTGGCTAACACAAGCGCGCGCGCACACACACTTATCAAGCTAAACATCTCTGGCAGCGCCGTCGACAACGGACAACATTTGGACGGCCCCGTACACAAGCTCAATGTTCTTAAAAGCTGTGGAGGAGGGCACGGAAGGGCTAAGTGTGATGATAACCGAACAGCGGCGGTTCAGCGGCCAAAACACTTTTAATGGTGGCCACAGATTGACCCAGGAGCAGATGATTTCTATTTCCATTATTTCCTATGGGAGGGGGGGAAAACAAAAAAAACATGGAACGTCATGGAACAGATTGCGTTGGACTTGCACTGCATTATTATGCGTGTGCGTGACCGTGTGTGCAAACAAACAGCTTCGGGCCGGGGATTAACGCGTGATTCATTTCCGATTAAGGCATTGTCATCACCCAGAGTCCTTTCAAAGTCGTCGAAATCTTAGCGGGCGGTCTGGCTACGCCTTCTGTACTCTCATTTGTCGTCACCTTGCTGCCATTTTGACCGTCCCTTTTTTTTTTTTTTTCCTGCCAGCACAGCATCAACGTAAGGCAGCAGGGAGGACGCGGGAATAAAAATAGAACAGGTCTCCTTACGCATGGTCGGCTAATGAGGGAGGAAAAGACGGATGGATGGAGAAGGGAGGCGCGAGTGCTATAAGGGCCTGGGCAAACTCGCAGTAGATAAGGAGGGCAAAAGATAAATAATGTACAAGATGTGCTCGAGAAGACAGTTAACAGTTGCACTTGAGCATAAAGGCCAGATTTTGAAACACAATCGAAATTGTATTTTTTTCCCCCCCTACTCAATAATACGATTGCGATTTAATATGTGATTATTTTTTTTAAAGGTCTTCCTTCCGTATATTTTTTTTTAGCAAACACAAGCAATAAATGAATGTGTATCGCAATAAACAATATCAGATTCATTTCGTGATAGGCCGATATTTTTTCAGGGCCAATACCAACACCGATTATTGATGGCCAAGGGGGCCGATAAGCGATATTTGGAGCCGAACCCTCGCAGATTACCATGAGTGCAGATTTTTTTCCTGAACATTTTTTTTCAATATTTATTGGGGGGGGGGGGCCTTCAGATTTAAAATAAAAATGCTGTAAAAATGACGAATATCAGCGCCGATAATCAGCCCGACTGATAATCGTTTTTGCTTAGATTCACAATACTACAATATGTGAAAGGTTCTAGTTCTAACTCCTTTGAAAAACGTGAGCGCATGTTTGTTTTTGCAAGATGTCGGTCACGCCCATTTTCCTGCTCGACTACTTTTAAAAGAGCGACGACCTTGATCTACCCTGCTCGTAACTTTGTAGCTCAACTTTCTCCCTCTCTCAGGCTGCCTCTCTCTCTTTTTTTTTCCCAGCTGCACTCATCTCCCTGTGCTGACAATCCCTCTCTTCCGGGCTCTCTTTTCAGTCCCTCACATTATCTTGCCCCCCGTTCCGGGTTCACTCGTCTTCCCACAGTCTGTATAAACAATGGCGGTGACACCATTACGGCCTCTCGGCATACACACGCACACACACACGTTGAATGTTTTATGGCGGGAGATTGTGAGCCGAGATGGGCTGTTAGGAGAGTGGGGAAAAGTTTGCCCGTGGATGGTTACAGCATCTGTTGGGAGTGCGAACGAGCTGGTCATTTCACAGCCAATTAACACTCTTAATGGAGGCTAAATGTGGAAAAAAAAAACATAAAAAATACATTGTGAGACCCCGCCAGGTGTTGCGAATAGGTCAGCTAATTTATAATCAGATAAAGATTTTTCTATTATACTTTTTTTTTTTTAATTTAACTCATTCACTGCCGGCAGTTTCCAAAGCAGACGTCGACATATTGCCAGCCGTTTTTGAGCTTTTTAACTGAGATTTACGGAATTCACCAAATATTGTGTTCGTTGACAATGAAGGCATCAAAAAAAAAAAAGGAATAGACTCTCTTCTATCACAGGCAAAAGGAACGTTTGTTTTTGTCTTTTTTTGTTCTCTAATAAGAAGCAGCAGAATACTTTCACCCCAAAACACCGGTTTCTGACCCAAAAGTGGAGAAAACAAGTTGGTGTTTGTGATACCTCAAACTTTAAAACAACTGAGGAAGGGATTTTCACTGCAAAATGTATTGTTAAATACTACGGCGAAACACGCAGTGAATTCAATCATCGGTGGCTTTTTTACATGGAGTCCCTCATTCACGCCATGACCAGCGTCGAAAAAAAAAAAAAAAAAAAAAGTTCTGAGGCATTTTCTTTATTTTTTTCATACTAAAACATTTAGTTATTAAAAGTGGAATTTAAAATAATTTTTGTGGTTGACAGCAAGGAGTGTAAAGTGAATGAACCTAAGTTGTTGGGCATGTTATCAATAACAGAAATCACTTATCACATGTGACTAATAAAAACAATGAATTTAAAATCAAACTTTGTGTGAACATCCAACTAAAACAAAATTAGCGTGAGCTGAGGCGCTTCACTTATTCTTACACTTGCATGCCAGTTCAGAATTTGAAAACACGGGAAAATAACAAAGCAGCGACGGCTGCAGCAATACATTCAGAGCTTCGGGTCACATGACCAGCTCGACGAAATCACCAGCGTTTAACGACAAAACATTCTTCGAAAAGAGCTGTCGCCTTAACGCACGTCCTTACCTACTGTTGCTTTTCTTTCCCTTTGCGAGCAAGCTCCTGTCCTCCTTTTAGCCTCTTGCCCCCCGACCCCCCTCCCCCGACTTCTTTTTTTGCTCCCTTTCTCAAAGCTTTTCTTATTCCTGCCTACCGTCTTGTGCTGCTTCACTTTGGTCTCCCACCTACAAAGCTGTCAGTGCCATTTTGCTCTCCCTCATCCCGTCGGCTCTCCCGCCGAGCTGAGCGCCTGCCTCCCGCGGGACTTTCACCCGCGGAAACGAGGGCAGAAAATTTCAGAGAGTGGAGGGGAGTCGAGAGAGGCGAAAAAGGGGGAGAGAGAGGGCGAGAGAGCGAGCATGTCTACTAATGGGCTGTCACTTCAGCTCCAACGGGCCGATTGGAGCCTGCACTTGGGCGAAGGCAGTGTTTCCCCAATTGAAAATATATACAGTATAGAACGAATACAATAACTCACTTTCAGGTCTCTTAAGAATATGAATTATACTGGAAGAACATTTGACAGTTGATCAATACTTTCCCCATTAGTATTTGTGCAACATTTCGCCAATTTTTGCTGATTTTTGCAAAACCTGCAGATTGTTTTTGACAAATCTTTTTTTGTGGGGGAAGAGGGAATGCCTGCCTTGTAATGTGGTAATGTGTAAAACAAAAAATAAATAAATAAATAAAAAAGGGAAGAGAATTGGCTGGCTAATTTTAGGTTCCGCCTAAAATCTCAGCCAAATATTGTGAACTTTTTGTTCGTTACAGTGTAAACATTTATTTCCACCAGGATACACACGCTTGCAAAAATTGGTGATTTTTCTAGCATGTTGAGGCCCCCGAAAGAATAATAATAAACACGGCGATTCCGAGGGTGCTGAATGAATGAGCCACTAGTACGACCGACGTGTCTCTCAGACAATCCCACTCCAGACCCACCCACTCACACACGTACAACTTTATGGCTGTCTGTCTGGATTTAAGGGGCCGTCGGCATGGCGATGACTTCCTGATCCTGCAATGTATAATTTTATGGGCGACATCAGTCCGAGGGGGGGTGGCAACCAAGACGTCAAGGCCGCTTTCATTTGCGTTTGTTCTTTTCCCAATTATCTGTCCGCGCATGTGTGACGAAGCCCAATAAAGTATAGAAAAAGCCGCCCGACCCTTTGCGTCCGTGCTCGGGGCAGTTTGAGGGCAAAGGGAGGAGGGGGCCGGGGGAGGAACAGGTTACCACGGCAACAGCATTCATGGACACCAAGCATAAATCCCCATGGAGACAAGAGATTACTGCAGCAAAAATAAAGATTATTGAGCAGGCGTACAAGTGACAAAAGAGATTATGCTCATGCCCAACCTCCGTTTTAGACCCGGAGCAGATTTACAGCCGGCTGATGTTACAAACCGGAACCTACGGGAAGTGCTCCTTTCCCCTTCTTTATGCCTTTTTTTTTTTTATGATCCCAAACTGAGGTCTGCCAACACTCAAAAAACTCAACTGCAGGAAACACAACCTGGAAGCGTCATCGTCAACAAGTAAAACCCGTGAAATCCAACGCGCAGTGTGTTTTAAATTGAATGTATTTGCACTGTATTCAAAGTTCAGTGAACTTGATCAACTCACACACAAACTGGTGGTGTGAAAACATGGCCGGTCCTGTCACACTGCATACTGATCCTCAAACTGAGGATTACACTGGGGATAATCTGTGTGTGCGTGTTTCTGTCTGCCGGCGTGTCCGTCGGTCCGGCCGGGCCTCCATCTTACTGTCGGCCTGCCGCATGCGCTGGTCTTTTTGTTCTTCACAAACGTTCGTTCGGATCAATAGTTCAAAGATCAGTCTGTTTGTTCTACTCATTTGCTAGCTTGTGCATTTAATATTACCGTTACGCAACAGAGATGCTAGCACGTGCATTTAATATTAGCGTTATGCGACGGAGATGCTAGCTTGTGCATTTAATATTCGCGTTACACGACAGAGATGCTAGCACGGAGATGATAGCTTGTGCATTTAATATTTGCGTTACAAGACGGAGATGCTAGCATGGAGATGCCAGCTTGTGCGCGACGGAGACAACTTGCCTCCTCGGGCGGTCCGGGTTGCCGCGGCCCGGTGGTTGGGGACCGCTGATCTAGAGGAGTCAAAAAAATACACGAAGCAAATTTGAAGCGCCGCTTCATTTTCCCATCACTGCTGCAAGTTATGTCGTCAAAAACAAGGCACTACAACAAAGTTGTTGAATCAGGGAAGGCTTGCTTAGGTAACAGTTTGAACTGGTCTCAAATGATAATAAAGCTATAAAACACCGAGCCCGGTCCGAGTATTTCAAAGCAACGACCTACGGACATTTTCAAGAAACAGAACTCGGAGAGAAAAATGTGTAAATGTTGAAATGATGTCAACCTCAACTCATGTTTGCCAAAATCTCTCTTTGGCTGCGTGAGTGAGAAGAATGGACGGGCTCATATGTGCCATTGTTGCCCACTAAACTCTCCCATTCAGCGATTAGTGAGGTGAGGCGCGAGCGGCGTCTGTGAGAACGTGCGAGCCGGCCGGGATGGGCGGAACCCGCGAGGGGGGGTTGACGGACTGAGTTGGCCATGCGTGCCAGAGGGACTGAAGAACAAATATCAGCCGGCGGGCAAAACTCGTGATCAAACTGCAAACAGCAGACGACACACTTGGGAGTCTCCAGTCGGGAGCCTGTGGGTGTGGTGTCGCTATGGAGACCCACATCCCATAGAAGGTGGTGGCAACAGGTGCCAAACAACCGACTTGGCTGGAGAAGTGAGAGGAGAAACAAGATCCAGGTGGAGAGAAGACAATCCTCCATTTCCAGCTGAAACTAAAAGTCTTGAAAATGACACGGTGTCGCCGTGCTAAAACTACTACACGACACAAAACACTAGTGAAAGGTCGCGCGAGTCCTTGGCCGGCTAACGGTGTCAAGGTATATTGCAGGTTTGAAAAAGTCATGGTTATAAAACAGCTACAACTTCGGCTCCAGCTGGGGGTTTTTTTTCGCCATTGTTGAAGAATCAATTGACTTTTCCACTTATTGAAAAAGACTGCTTGTTTGAGAATTTTTCGAGCACCGCGGCTAGGTGGACTCACTCTTAGACAAACTCAATGTAATGTTACCCAATTAGTTCTTGAAATGAACATTTACAAGCGCCTACTAAGATTGGTTTCGAAAAGATGATAGACTCGCGACCGAGGCCGACGACTAGCTATCAAGCTAACTAGCGTGGCTAACGTCAGTCGGTTTCCACTCTGACGTCGTTACCTCACAAAGCGGAGAAGCTTGCTACGCATTTTATGGAATTACTGCTGTACTACATTTTGATTTCAGCGAGGAAAGTTCAAATATATTCCGTTTGAAAATCAATTTTTAAAACAGCACTTACTCAAACAGCGCAATATTTTCGCTCCCATTTTCCATGCTTAATGCCAACATTCAAAGGTGACGAACGGAGCAGCAGACGAAGACGCTTCTCCATCCGTGTGGTCAGTGTACGTTGAAATCATCAGCGCACAATATTTCCGCTTGCCCAGCGAGTGGCCTTTCAAGCCGCATCTCGACGTGACCTCTGTTCAGTCCCTCTGTGAGAATGTGACCCGATGCTGATTATTAATCTCTTTTTAACCATGTTTGGACTCCTGCCAAAGCCACAGGCCCACTCGCCTTTTTTTTTTTCTTTCCCTTTTTCTGGTATTCATTGTTGCTTTCAGTCAGACACTTGCTGGAGGAAGTCAGTTTGCGCTCTTCTAAAGTGGTTTGTTGCTGGGCTTAATAGAGCTATTCAACGCGCAAACAATTGCACCTTTCTAATCCTCATGGTTTCAAAAGAAAAAAAAAAACACTTAAAAGGCCACAGTCAGTTCTCCTGACATCACACTTTTTTTAATACACTCAGCTTTTGCCGTCAAACTGAACCTTTCCCCTTTGCCCCATTCCTTCCCACGTGTTCTTTCTAGCTCCAACACTCGACGCCTCCTCCACTGTTCCCGTGGCGATAGAATCGAGATGAACATTGCATTACGGCGCCCTTTCATCGGCGCCTCTCTGATCTTCCCTCGCCCGACTTTGATTCCCGCCGTGCCCGCCGGCGCGGAACGCCTGGAAAGGGCCGCCGGGAGCTCACGGCCCGCCGCTTAACCACACAACATGTCCACTTGGCCGGAGATGAACGCGTTTACCTGCGATTTGGGCGCACAAAAGCACCGAGGCACAAAGACTTGCCTTTTAAAGTTTGGCTTGTGCCGGTTAGCAACGAGGTGAACTTGAAATTGCTTTGGCGCTTTTGTGATGACCACGGAAGCAGAAATTCTGCATCGCATCCATTTGGGTGTGATGCAGCCATTTTGGGCCGATTCCAGGCCTTGTATTTTGATGAAATGCAACTACGGAATTCAGCAAAATGAGCCACAATCAGAAGCGGGCATCCAAGATATTTATTGAGCATGTCGTCATCATTTCAAGAATGGGCCCTTGAAAAAGGGGGTCCGAGGGTCCAATCGTTACGAAATAAACCACAGCTCAGGAAAGTTTTGTGTGACAGTGGGGGCTGCCTGCAAGTGCGATTTGATGTGCTCCCGTTGAACCCACAGGGCAAAAACGCGCACACACATGCACAACGCACACACCAGGGACGTTCCAATCGCCTTTTCCGAATGGTTAAGCAATATCTGTCACTCTCTCCTTCACTCTCACTCACTCCAGCCTCCTTCTCACTTCCAGCCATCCCTTTGCACTTCCTCGCCTTCGCTATTTTTCTCTTCCTGGTGTCTCCTCAACTTCACCTCCTCCTCCTCCTCCTGGTGGTGGTCCTGACAGGAGCGAGTACTAGCCACAGGCAAAACTTAATGTACACTACGTTACCACCTATTGGACATCACTACTGGAATATCGTAAAAAGACATGTCAAATTTTTTTCAAGCTGAAGCTCCTTTCAACAAGCGGAGGAATCTCTCGGCACAGCGACCAATTAAGGCCTCTCATTAGCGAGCGGGACAGAGCCGCCACTGTTCCTGAACATGAGTTATAGATGAACTATACACACACACACACACACACACACACACACACACACGCACGCACGCACCCCCCCAAACACACGCACACACACAGAGGATGGGGCTGTGAGATGCATTCACTTTTGCTTTACTGTCATTTTGATCACTTTTTCTGCATGTGACCAACACACACATAAATAATACAACAGCTGAAACGGTACACGCATCGATTTTTGACATCGTAACCATGTTTTGTAAATGTGCAAGAATCCACATGACGAGGGGGGGAAAAAAAATCCCCATAACCATTTCATGTTTGTAAACAGTAGACTTCTGTATATTTCCAGGTGTCAGAAAAACAACCCCGCTTGCCTGAACTGAAACGACACTGAAATGACAAAAACTTGCTGTTGCCTCCGCCTCAGTGACAAGTCCACACTGCCGAGCTGCAGCCTATTTCACGTTCAAACCAGCAGGAAAAGGCACCGGGCTACTTCCTGTTAGGTTGCCTAGCAATCAAGGCCGTGTCTTGATCATCTGTACCTCACAGTTGGCTTCTCGAAAGCCCATAAGTGACTTTAGCGTTAGACATTAGCCACAAAAAGCGCAGGTTATGAATTAGGGAAGGGTATTAGGATTAGAGTTTATGGGTAAAGTTAGGGTTATACCAAAATTAAAATAATAAATAAAGTATTAATGTGGGAGTCTTGAAGCAGTTTGTCATAAAATGATGTATATTTCTTTATTGACTGTAGCACAACTACTTATCTTGTCTTGTCTTATCGTGTGATAACTTTTTCGGTTGAAAAGAGGACAACGCACACAAGCTAGGTGACTCGGGACGTCATTTCCCACAAACCCTTGCGAAAAAACACGTTCGGCACGTCGAGTAACCGTTAAAACAGCATTGGGCCAACACTTTACGGCTACTCCACACACATGCATAGTGACACAGTTTGAAAAAAAACAAACGACTTTTAAAACGTAAAAGCACCAAGAACGACAAAGTGTTTATTTACGTCTAGCCCCGAGAGCGGGACGGATGAATGGTCCCTGCAGAGGGACTGGAGGAGTCACAGAGGCGGATGTTTGACGACACTAGCGAGGGGCCGACAGCCAGCGGTAACGCAATCGACATGTCCAAGCGGAACAGGGGAGATATAGTTGAAAAGCGGTCCTTTTAACGCCAACGTTACAGCGATATGACCATGAAATGTCACCGTCGATGCTAGCAGTACGTGCACGCGCTCCAGCGTGGGTAGTTTAGGTGACCACGATAGAAAGAAAAAAGCGTCCACCCCCCCCAAAAAAACAAACACGCTAAATCATGAATAATTCTAAAGCATTAGGAACGTTTTCTAAAGCATGTGGCATACCTACAGATGGATCATAAACCCCCGAGACCATTTCAATGAGTCGACGGTGACTCATCACGTGATTTAAATGAGAGCCCAAACAAACATTACCTGTGTTTTTGTTTTTGTTTTAAATCCCAGTTGAAATATATGTAGACGTTCCAAACCGGTGCAGGCCTCTCGGCGTGTTTCCCCCCTCAAGAATTAATTCCTGTATGGCGAGCCTCCTGCAAACCAAAATCTCCAGCGGACGAGTCCTCACTGAAAATCTGGCTTAGGCGCAGTGGCAAGGCGTGTCAATCATCCTCAATTCCCGCCCCATACAGTTAAAAAAATAACTGTTTCGCTTCGCCATTGGTCGAAAGGTTTTACTGTATTGGGTTCTGCGCCGTGATTGGTCAATCACGTTGGAGGGAGCATTCAACGCGGATGTGGAGTTGCGAGTGTGGCGGTCTATCACCCTCTAACGGAGATGGTTAGTCACTGCAACGTGTTGACGAGTATTCCACAGCAATGGCGATGTAAGATGCATTTTTAAGTGAGGAGTCGTTGTCTGTCACAAAAGTACTAGCAGTAAATAATTTTCACTTTTTAGGAATTAAAAATACACAAACAATTGCAACCAACCAAAGAAGTCAACCATATTGTTACGGATGGGTGGGAATTAATTTTGTGAATTCATCTTTTGCAGACCCACAAAAAACACTTTTTTTTGGTTTTAAATTTAGGAAATTATACAACTACTGGATAAACATTATAAACTAGATGACAAAGAAATAAACTGGATCTACAGTGTAATTATTGTATAAACATTGGAGTGTGCTCTTGTGAGCAGTGGCGTGCAAGGAGGGGTGTGACGGGGCATCCACCTGAGAGGGTCATCCACAGCGCTTCCATCGACAGAAAAAAAAAACCTCAAAATGTCTTTTGCTGGGCAGTAAACATGCATGTGGGCAAAATCTTCCCATTCGTACCAAGTCTGGATCTACAGTGTAATTATTGTATAAACATTGGAGTGTGCTCTTGTGAGCAGTGGCGTGCAAGGAGGGGTGTGACGGGGCATCCACCTGAGAGGGTCATCCACAGCGCTTCCATCGACAGAAAAAAAAACCTCAAAATGTCTTTTGCTGGGCAGTAAACATGCATGTGGGCAAAATCTTCCCATTCGTACCAAGTCACACCACTTTTCTAATTGTACCATCAAAGGCTGAGCATCATTTGGTATTTTTGTGTGTGTGTGTGCCTCCTTCCTCCCTCACACGCGCATACCTCACATGTACCCACATCCAGATTACAGGAGCTCACGTAATTGGCTTATAGTGGAAGGCAAGTTTACATCCACGAAAGATGAGCAAACAAACAAGTAAAAAGACTACATCACTATTACCAAGATAAGAAAATGTGTGTTGATGAGCCACAGCAGAAAACTGCACTCATTTTCCATATTTACCACATTTGACATATACAACAACAACAAAAAATGTTGTTTTTTTGGTTTTTTTTTAAGTGGACTCACCATTGCCGAGCAGCATGGATCCAGTAAGCACATGCAAACATAAGTGAAAGAAAAACACAGACAATCAGACATCAGCAGTTTGAAATGTTAAAAAAAAAAAAAAAAAAAAAAAGTGATTACTAGTGTGCAATGTTTGGGTTGAAATGTAAAATTAGCAGTTATGTTCTGTGTCCAGAGTTAGGAGTTGGGTGAGCAATCGGAGTTAGGGTTGGGGATAGAGGTTCTCCAAGTTTTAGTAACATTCCACCTGCTGCATATTTAAGTTCTCAAATAGATGAGCCCTAAACTATATAGACGTCAGCAAAACACAAACCTCAGTCTTTTTTTTATGCGTCTCTACAAAACATACCTGCTTGTCAGAGGTCCCACATAGCAAGAATAGTTCCCACACAGAGATTAAGACACAGCACTTAATAAGCCTGACTTGATCTGAAGGCAGTCCAAGCCGCCTCTCCTCCTTGCTGACGACAACACCCACAGCAGTCGCTAACGATACGGTCAAACGGACAAGATTTGGGCTGCAATTGACACCCCAAACTGCGTCGTCCCAGCCAAGGAAGCTCCCTCCAGTCAGTCATGCAGGCACCAGATCAAGATTTTCTCTTGAGGGGGGATTAGAGTTGAGTTCTGCTGCGGGGAATTACCCCGACGCTGCCATCTGGACAGCCAAGCATCGGCCCTGCTCGTCCGAGTTTGTCGCTCGGCCCTCCGCGGAGGAATTTTGCTCTTTTGGAAGGCTTCAAAAGGCCGTAAATGAAGTGACGGCAAGCAGAATGGATTGGCTCAAGATGGACGATGCACTGATGCTGCTGAGACATGCTGGTGCCTCCAGCTGCCTTCTTGCATGAAAGGGGGCTCTTCACACCAGAATTTACTCGATTCACTCCACAAGAAGCAGTAATTTGGCAGATAATGAACATTTTTTTCCCCCAAAAAAGAGGCTTCAAGCTGTTTAATGCTACTCCCAAGTTTAGTGTCAAACTAAACATAAAACAAAGAAAATTACACATCTATTTAAAACAACCAAACAGCTCTGACACGGGAATGCTCCCGGCACATTAACACATAATGGAAAGCGCCATCGTTTTCCGAAGCCTTGGCATCGATAGTCGTGCTATTATAACCCTTTAATGGATATTTGAACACAAACTGTGGAGCAACATATATAGACAGATAATAATGTATAGCAATCCTCACAGGGATATATTCTTTATCCTCTGCCAAAAGAATCTTCAGATGAAGTCAACCAAGTCAAGCATTGGGAGTCATGACTAGGAACCGACCTAAATGGATTTTTTGAGGCTGATGCCAAGTCCATTAGGTGGCAGATAAAATTCCGATCACTGATTAATTGACCGAATCATTGTGTAAATGGTCACTTAACACTTACAACAACGCAGATATGTATTACTGGCAGAACATTTTTGTGAAATCTCTCAAATTAAATCGGAAAGTTGACACTTCAATCACACATTGATTGTTGTATTTTTTTTTTTCAAATCTCATCGTGGTGGTTGATAAATGCAAAAATCTAAAATAGTAGTTTTACCTGCCGACAGGTGCTCCAGCGATGACTGTGGAGTACCTTGCGCTGTGTTTTTCTGTGTGTGCGTGTAGGTGCGTGTGTGTCTGTGTGTGGAACACACAGAAAACAATGCTGTTTGCTCCAGGTCAAGTCGAGCACCGTCTCACGCCTTTTTGTGTGTGCAGGTAACCCTACACGTGAGTGTCAGGTGACACGTAAGGAAGACTGAAGAAGGCCAGAAATGCAAAGAAAAGAAAAACACACATCGATGAGCGTTCATGTAAAGACATCATACAGTACAGTATAAACCTTGAAGACTCATTTGATATAATTTGTGATTTTTTTTTTTTCGTTAGTCAAATTCGTCAGGGTTGTTAACAACACTTATCTGTGGCGTGCACTTCCGCACACAAGCACTCCCTGTACTACAAAGACCAGCATTCCTTGCAGTGCCTTGAACATGCGCAGAGTGCCTCGATCTGTGCCTTTTTCGACTTTTTCTCCGTCCTCTCCTCCTCCTCCATCCACTTCTCAGCAGTAATGCTACGTACAGCATCTTGTGCTCTTTATTATATATATAATGTATTTTCGTTTTTCATGCCAAGCATTTTGATGTAAATTTCTACTTTAACGGTGAAATCCGACATACGCGGAAATTCAGGTTACACCGCCAGTGTAGGAACGGAACTCGTTCGTAAAATGAGGACTCCCTGTATTTAGAAATATACTTACTGGCCGCTAGATAGCAGCAGCGACTATTTGCAGATTGAACTCCAGCCACCCCAGCCCAAGTGAAACCTCTCTCTGTCATATTGTACATTTACTTCCACTACTATTAAATGTCCTACCTACATGCCTTTAGTTTGTATGGGGTTTTTTTCTTACTCAACTCTTCCAACGACTTCGGTGTATTTATAATAAAAGCACTCGGAAGAAAACTTTGACCCAGATTGACCCCAAAACTTAATAAGGATTTTTTTAGACTGTATGTTTGGAATGTTTCAGATGTTGTCACATAAATTGAGTCAAAACGTCTCCATTTGGACATCTTTGTATGTTTGAAAAGGAAGGGTTTGCTTTGAACACAATGTTAAGAGTGCAGTTGGAGATGACGACATGTGTTACGTGATGGAGTATTTGAGCAGTTCCCCCTTTTTTCCTGGCTATTTTTCAGATCAGGTTTCACTTCGGAAACAGCGTAACATGGACACTTCCTCCATTTCGAACGTAAAAGTAAAAGTAAAGTTTGAATACACACAACAAAAACAGGTTGTCAAAAATGCAACGAGCCTGAGTGACGCAGTAGGCATATTGATTATTGTCTTCACTGTAAAAAACACAACTTGTATTTTTTTGAATGGTAATTTAAGTTGGGACAACTTTAAAATATGAATTATTGACATTTATGGCAACAGTTTACTCCAAAACAATGAGCTGTGTTGTTATTCCTTATACAATATCTTTTCGGTTGGGACGACATAACAAGGGACAAAAGTTCTGTAAAGTCATATTTCTTTGCTGTGATGCAAATTTTTGAATTGCCCAACTTAAAATCGAGGTTTGTTGCCTTGAACTTTTGAGTCCACCCAACTTTTTTTTTAAACAGTGTACAATTACTTATCAAACAAAGGCCCAAACAATGCTAACTTTCTTAATAGTTAATAGTTAATAGTTAATCATTTGTTGTTTGTTATGTGGTGGTTTTCTCCAACCACACAATTATAAGCTTCCGATACTGCCATCTGCTCGTTGAAGTTTCAATCTTTATGTTCGCGGTGTTGGGTCAACTGCTTTAAGGGAGCCGGTCGGATGTCCCGCCAGCTTTCCGGTTCCCCGGCTAGTCCATGGGGATGGTGGCGTCTTGCCCTCAAGGCGAATGCAACTATTCTTCCATTTTCCTTTTCACAAGGAAGTTGCTGCCTGCCTTAAGGGCCAAAAGGTGTGGCGCCTCCTGGGCTTGACGGTTTGTCAATCACAAGACGCTCCACAATGGAGACACGATTCACACGCACTTGCACACCAACAGGCATGCGCTCAATGAAGCCATCATACGTGCTTTTGTAAACAGCATGTAGGATAGGATTGTGAAGCTCATATACTTTTTGGTGATCTGTACATGTTTTTGTAAATACTCAAGTCAGTTGAGAGTCCTCTGTGAACCTACCATAGGCGTGCATGCTTTTGTAAACATCAGAGATGATTTGGGAATCTGATGAAAGCAAAATGGGAGTTCACGTAAACATCAAAATAAGGTTTTGAGTCTTGAACAAAGCTACATGTTTTATATAAGCACAATAGATGACTGGGTTTTCAATGAATTGCACAACATGTTCAACAATGACTAATGGAAATGATTCTTCCGCAGGTTCAGTAACCATGTTGTGACTTTTGTTTCCACCCTGTACAAAACCAAACAACTTTATAATCGTTGATACCTTACAGTATTATATTCAAGTGTCTGTCTGCGTGTGCTGCTACGCCTTTTGCGTTCATTATTGTGTAGTTGGGTCACTTCAGGAAAAGTAATCAAATTTCAGGTTAAAAAAAGTTATTTAGTGTACAATGGACCCCACACACTTGCGGGTCGGCCTATTTGTGGACTTGTTTGGGAGAAGCTCTTTTTATTCAGAAAAACAAACAAACAAAAACAGTGGCAATCAATGCATAATGATGGCCGTCAGTTATTTGCGGATTTTCGCTCTTCATGGTCGGTCCCAAATGTATTTGTAACGCTGTCGAATATGACGCGCAAAGTATTCAAGGGTTAACACACAGCATGTTCTGAACTGTGGAAGCAAGCGCTACCCGTCGTGTTCCTCATTCCAGATGGAAAGCTCAATCAGGATTCAAACTCAGAACCGACGCTGCTAACCGCTCTTCCTCCCGGTTCAGCAGGTGATGTAAGTATTTGTTGTTGACAATGATTCCTTTGCAATTAAACTTGATTTGTATGACGATCTATTGACCAACTTCACTAATGGTGAGAGCCAGAGGGCGTGGCCAAAATGCTGCCATCGTCACTTCATTTGATCAAACTCGTTCCAATTAATGACGCGGCCGTGAGCGCGCAGGAGGGTGAACGTTTGTGCGTAAAGTACGTGTGCGCGCACGTGCCAGTGTTGTTGTGAGCATTTGCGCGCGCGCGCGCGCGTCTCTCTCCCGGTCACTTCCGGCTTGGCGGGGCGGATGGAGGTCGTCCACACAGCGGGCGGCTGACTTGACTTTGTTGTAGATGGAGCTGGCGAGCGACTCACATTGCGCCGGACACCTCCCGCGGGCCGGGCCTCACCTCGGCTGGCTTGTAGCGAGACCAGCGTGGGGACGCCAGTCGGGGAAACGACGCCTCTTGTAGTTTTTTGCGCGGCAGCTTTTTCACGTTGCGAGCGTTACCAAGTTAAGACGCCCCCCCCCCCACACCCACACACCTTCCCCTCCCCATATGAAACAGCGCCGTGTTGACATCGACAATATCTTTTACTGAGTCGAATTAACTCAGTAAATTCGTACCGGAGGAGTCTTTGAGAGAGAGTTCGTAAGGTAAGACATTTTAATGCAGTAATAATAACCTAATTATGAGCAAAATGCTGTTTTCCTTAATATGAAACAACAGCATCCTTCAGTGCATTTGTCATTACAGTATTTTCAGTTGGAGTCATTAAGCATGTTATCACCTCAAACAATGCTTAGTTCTCCACACCACTAGAATGACCGAGATTAAAATACAGTCATTTAAGTGTTCATCAGAAGAGTACCTATGTTTATTTTTGTAAGACATCGCACGATTATGCACAGTTTGAACATAGCAAAGAAAAAAAAATTGAATAATGATTGAATAAATGTTTGATGATAAACGGCTCCTAAAGATTGAACGCAAGTGTATTAAAACTGTATTAAAAAGTTAAACACAACTGAACTGTACTTATAAAAAAGCCTGTACTGGATCAGAATATGTATAAACAGACTAAATCCATTGCCACAGCTACATTCTAAAACTTTTAATAATTGGATTTAATAGGGATGTCCCGATTCAATCACGTGATCGGAAATCGGGCACCTGGTTTTCAATTGAATGGTATCGGCTGAAAAAGATTTTGAAATTTAGGTACAACAATATTGCTAAATGGAAAAGGGCTAGCTTAGCTTTATGTTGCACAATGTCACGTTCTCGCTTCGTGCGGTGGCGTAAAAAAGGCAAGCGGCACTAAAAAAAAAACAAAAAAAAATCCACAATTGAAAGAGTTTGGATGTGCTTTTTGTCTGCAGTTTCTGCTTAATGACAAGGTATCGCAGGTATCAGGACTCTCTCAGCGCATACTCAAAACCAAGTGTCTCGGACTCGAACTCGGGTGCAACAAAATGTGATCGTAACATCCCCAGTCTTTAATGTTGTCAGCGTGTTGTGATTCAGTGATCCTGTCGCGTGCCACACACAATAAGGAGCCCCGCATCCCACTAGTGGCGCACTTTGAGAATCCAAACACTTTTAATCGGACAATTTTGTCTCAAAATGATCTTTCTCTTCCACTGACATTATTATGAACGTAACAATGGCAACTTCCTAATACTTTGAAATACTTTCAGTGTCACTCGTTTGACTCCAAATAATAACGACTTTTCTACCTTCCAAAAGTCACTTTTACAGTACTACTTGTATTGACACAAGTTTCCAACAAAACGGAGAATTTGAAATAGTTCCCCTCTCACTGGTCTGGAGATGGCAACTGCAAATAAAGACACCTAATATTTGTTTTTCATGTAATTAAAACTTAAGTCAACGGAAAGCCTTTGGTGAAATGACAGTCAATATTTGGCGATGCAATATTGCGCTGCCTTCAAGGCGTCTGAAGGGCAACGACAGGAGGGCCTCCCCCTAAGGCAGAATATTTATTTCGTGATAAATTGCAAGCTAATTTGTTTGCGTCCCTCCAGCTCATTGCTTGTAAACGTTCCAGGATCCGGCAAAATGATCAGTCTCGTGTTTGGGACTGAAGGCAAACCAAAAGCAAACAAGCAGGACTGTAAGATTCTGAAACGCTTGCAGCCAAGAAGGCTTGTAAACACTTGCGCATTCCACTTATTTCTCTCTCTCTGTCTCCCTTCTCGCTAATCAAAACGCTGCACCGGGATCATTTCCATAATCCTGCTATGAATCACTGAGATATTTCCCTGAAAGTGTGTCGGACCCCTAAAGGAGGAACACCCGGCGTGTTTATTCGGCGTCTCGAAACGGAAGAACGTCCCGAGGCGCTTTTTGGGCTGCACATGACATGATGAGAATGCCGGCGGGATTGAAATGAGGCTTTTAAAAGGCTTCTTCACATGCTGATGGCTCCAAGTGATTAGTTACTGTTGGGGGGAGGGGGTGGGGGGGTTGTTTCTGACACACGTGGACCTTCGCAGTACCGAAATTCCAGTTGGAACCTTTCGCAGAATTGCTTAACATATTTGAGAGACTGCGATGTTTCATTTGACCACATAACAAACAGTATTTAGTCAAATGCCGGAGGCTCACTGCACATGACTAAACTGAATAAATAAGATTAGCTTTGACAAGAATAATGAAGCTAAACGTGGAGAGCCTCTGTCGCTGAACTTCGCCGGAGCTCTCGCCACCAAAATGATATACGTACGGTACAGTAGGGCTGGGATGGCCGATTGGACGTGTATTCTGTATTTATTTACACCGCACGGTTCAAGTAGCACAATGAGACTTTTTTTTTTTTTTTGCTCTCAATTGGCAAAATTGGGTTATGCATTACGACAGCGTCGACGGAAACGAGATAATTATCCATTTATCAAGGGACACTCTCCACTTCATCTAATCTCAAGAAATGTCAGCAGCAAGCGACATTTGTGACCTTGGTCGACTTTCAAGCGGTTCTCGCTTCAAAACGCTTTTCGCCATTGGAAATCATGCAAACTGTACGGGTCAAGTTTTACGGAACATTCCCAACTGTCACGCATGTGTCAATCAAGGTGATTATAATTAACGAAAACGAACAAAGTAGCTCAAGCTAAAACTGTAAAAACAAATTAAAAGCAACTCAATTCAAAAAACCAAAGTTAAAATGAATCATCTCAAATGAATCTCCATGATTCCAGAGATACCATTTTGTATGCGTAAAGGTCCGACCAGTTTGAAAAAGCGTTAAAATGCCGCTCAGAGCATTTGGGAAATGATTGCTGGCTATTTGTTGGCCTCTTTGGAAGGTGAAGCGTCGTGTTTGGATTCCAAGCAGCCAACTGCAAATCTCATATTTTTGGGGAAGAGTTTGAAAGCTGTTTCCTCGCCTTCCTTGTCGCCGACATCCCTCATCCTCGTCTCGTGTTATTTTTCCCTCCCCCCGTCAGAACAATGCTATCTTTTATTTTAGGGCTCAGGGCTCCAGGAATAATCTCCGCCCGTGACGCACTTAGCAATGGACGGAAAGTCTCGGCGTCTCTGTTGTTTAGGGAACATTTGAATTTGTTCCCGGCTCCAGTTCATTGCCTGTCATTTCTCTGAACTTGTTGGTTTTGTTTGTTTGTTAACAGGCATGATTTCTACCTCGACTGACTCCGGAAGCCGTTCGCCTCTCTGCGTTTTTAGGGCAACCAGTCTGATGTCCGCCCAGCCTTCAGGGCCCTTGGCCTGGCCGCGGGGATGGCAGCATCTGCCTTAAACCGGAACGCCGTCGCAGTCATGAACGGGTGAGTGGGCGTCTCCCAGTTGGAAGGAAAACTTCAATCCCGTAATAGTTAGCATTTTTTTGCCACAGTGTGAAAGAACATGTCTGTGACAAAATACTCAAAGGATCAAGAATTGTATTTGAGTATTTAACACACGACACATCGACATAGTGCATGACAGTGTTTCAGAAAGTGGAGCTTGAAAGTGGCTCTGGATGTTCACCCGACCTTGGAATCATATCATGTGCAGGGCAACTCGTTTTTTTTTTCTAGAAATCTTAGCTCCATCTCGGCTTTACGCAGATCTGATGGGCTGAATCGGATCGACATTTGACAACATGTTTCTTCTCCCAACAGCGGTAATCAGTTCCACGTCCAACAAGGTTCCACCGGTACGAGTTCCCGAGATAGCGGCAGCAGCACGAGCGGCCGAGCGGTCCTGCAAGTCCCGGATCGAGGCACCTACTGCCATCTGCTGGGTGGAGCGGCCTTCAGCCCAGACGGCCCTCAGGTAGCCCTGCTCGAAAACGGACGAGCGAGAGTGCTGGTGTACCTAATGAAATGGCCCGCGTGTCAACTTGCCAGACGGGCCCCGCCAGGACGCCGGGTCGGGCTTTTGTCTTCCCGCTCGCCCCCGGCCCCACCCCTCGCGCTCGCTCTCCGTCGCCTCGCTGCCGGGAGCTCCTCGGGGTCAACGTGGGCCAGCGGGTCCGACGGCTCAGCTCACCCGGCGCCGGCCAGGAAGAGGAGTTGCCGGGAGGCGGCGGCGCAGGGGGAGGAGAGAAACAAGAGGAGCGGAGACGCCAGGCGCAGCTGCTGCAGATTCATAAAGAGCTGCAGAACGTGGAGGTGAGGCGAGGCTTAACTTTCACGACGCGTTTGCTCCGTCCGTCCGCTTTCTATAGCCCTCATGAAGGTAAATTGCGGCTGAGCTAGAGCCCATCCCAGCCGAATTTGCGCGAGAGGCACTTTGCACCCTGGACTGGTCTCCTGTCCATCACAAGGTTGAGACTTTGGTCTGCCCGCTTAATGCTAATGCTAACACATAATGGGAAAGGCCAGAAGCAGGGCTCGCAATTAGCTATGTCTATGTGGCCGTTTTAAGCAAGGGATATTTGAACACAAACGGCGCATCAACACCTGTAGACAGACAATACGACAATACTCACAGGCATTTTTTCTTTTATTACAGCAATTTCACTTACAGTAATTGTGTTGTCATGACTGTATGAGCGTTATGACCTGCTGGCCAAGGAACAGATGAATAAACTTTACAATATGCCAAATGTTACTGCTTTACAGCTTTATTGCTGTAGTTGATGAAATGATGATTTTGTCTAGGGCCCGACCGATGATGGATTATTTTTTGGGGGGCAGTTCCCATATTTGGCAGAGTAACTTTCAGACAACTGATTAATCAGCCGATTAATTAAGGAAGAAAATAACTTATTTTTGGGTCCCTTTACGCTTATAAGACAATAAAGATATGAATTACGGGCTGAACATTGGACTGTTTTAAAGTACATTTTCTTTTAGTATTTGTTTAATGTTACAACAGAGAGAAAAATCGACCCACTTTTTTTGCTGACTTTTGTGTTTGTGTGTCATTAGGGTTGTAATGTGTTAAAGAATGTCCAAAAATGTGTCCGTTTTTGCGTGTTTTAAAAGAGCTAGTCTGAGCTGTCCTAGTTATGTCTACCAGTGATGTTTTGTGGAATAAAAGCGCACAAATAAAGTCATGCTTTCTTTCCTGTGTGTGTGTGTGAGTTGCAGGTCAAGGGCAAAGTGGGCATTTTCGAAGCGCACATCTCTGGCATTCGCGCCCAGGTGCTCACCGGCGAGCTCCAGCGCAGCCCTCGGTCTCCGAGACGAGCGGCGGGCCAAGTCCCGCCCCCTCCCGGCCGCGGCAGGGCAGCCCTCGAATGCTCAATGACCCAGGCCCGCCAGAGTCAAGTTGCTCCCGTTCTCCAAAATGGGAGAGAAGGCGAGGATAAAGCAGCGCACGCAGACAGCTCTTCCACGACTCAAACAAGCGGCGACGCGCACACGCCGTTTGTTGAGAACGGCTGCCGCTCAGAAACAATAGAAGCTCCCCGTTCGGACCCAGCGCTCCTCGTGCGGCGTCCGCCGGAGACCTTGCCAGCGCCTTCAGCCAAAGATGGAGGGATAAACGAGCACGGCGGGGTGAAGGAAAACAAACAAACAGCGGGAGATGACGGAGATTCAAAGGAGGGCCAAGTGAGCGCCGGACAGCAGTCGGGTCGCGAGGAGGGCGACATGTTGGGCGCCCACCCCGCCGCCGACACCGCCGCCGCGCCAAAGCCTCAGGGCCTCCCTGGTCGGAGCGACACGCCCCCCGCCGTCCTTCCCTCCATCCCCGCCGTCATCATCACCGACCACGGCGCGGAAAGCTCCGGAGGCTCCGCCTCGGAGCGGGCGGGCACCCCGAGCCCCGCTTTGAGCCCGGCGCCCCCGTCCAACGCCTCGGCACGCTCCCTCAGGAAGCTGTCTTCGTCCTCCGCCTCCTCGGCCGGCTTCTCCTCGTCTTGGGAAGAGTCGGAAGAGGATATTTCCGACACGGAGAGAGGGGGGCACCTTCTCACCCCGGCGCAGCTCAGCTCGCGACAGAAAGCAGTAAGTATGACAAGGCGAGTACAAATACCACATGTTGCCGTAGCGACGTAGAAAATAATGTCAACCATTACAAATAACCACAAGAAAGTGCGCATCATTTTACTACAGGACCGTTGGCGACTCAAATATTAAGTTTGGGGGAAAGGATTGGGAAATGTGCCATGTCAGATGCTTCGTTTTCTTTTCACCAGACTGAAAAGAAAAAAATGCTCTCATTTTCTCAGCAGGAATATTTTCAATTTTCACTGCCGCATCATGTGAGGTGCTCCTGGGGCTTGACATTCACAGGAACAAAGCTAGCACTGTGCCTGGCCTCCGTGTGTGTGTGTGTGCGCGCCAAGCTTCTTAAAGGCAAGGGCAAAGTCAAAAAGTACAAATCCAGTCGTCACACTCACTCTGGGCTTTGTCTGCCCTTGGAAGCGTTTCAAAGATGAGACGCCGGCGTTGTTGTCGCGAGTGAGTGGCGGACGGATGCAGTTGCATATTTTAATTCATAACACAGCGCTACCTTGACCTCCGACTTGAATTTCTTCCCTGGCCAAGGTCAAATCAGTCATATCTCAAATCAACCTTCCTCGCTGCAAAGCCAATAATTCGTTCGAGCCCCCCGGAAAACACTTAAAGGTGTTTTCAAAAGAACAGTGGCACCCTACAGTAAAAAATGAAGTTGCTATAGTCACTGTATTTTTCTTAATTAATCGGCCATCTGAGTTTGACTCTGCTAAATATCGGCCTCGGCATTGGTCTCCAAAAATCCAAATCGGTCAGGCCCTACACATGGTGTGAAATAAAAAGCAATACACTGCCAAACAACTGTCTCCTTGACACACAATAGCAGCAACATACAAACAAGACATACGACATTACTCGCGAGCATAAAGCACTGCCATTATGGCCCAAATATGCCAATTTGCCAGGGAGGGAGTGTGAGTAATGCAAAGACAAATTGATTGGTAATTAACGGCCCATTATTTCCTCATAGCTTCGTAGCTTGCGCAACACGGAAACAAGAAGAAAGTGACGCTCAACCTGGTTGGAATACGATGTTCCACTCCGGGCCTGTAGGCGGCGATGATGCCGATTACAAAGTGCTTGCTAGCCAAGCGATTGAATAAAGATGGTGGTGTTCGATTAAAGAAATCGTGAAATACTGCTAGACCTCGACCTAAATCGTTGTTGGTATTTGCGACAAAGCGCCTACTGCACAATAGCGTGACACCAAGTCAAAGTGGGTGTCGAATATCGTCGTGTCCCCAAACAGATGTCCCGATGGTCGCAGGTGTCTTGGGTTGCAATTTGTTTATTTTGCCGGATGAATTTGAATGGAGGCTGAGTGCTTCTCTTTGCATATTTCCACTGCCAATAAAAAAACAAAACAAACGAAGACAACTTCTGCAGTTGTTGTGCGGAAAACATTTTCAAACTCCATCTTTGGATTCTCCCCCACCGTCGGTGGCGAGATTCCGATCGTTGCGTGCCCACCTGTAGCGCGCCGGCTTTTGTCTGATGAAACCTGCAACGGCCGCGCCGACATGCAGCGACATATTAGGCATGCTTGATCGTGCGAGAGGTATGCGGCGCGAGGCCGAAGCCGAGGAGCTGAGATCCGACGAGAGACGAGCGTGACGCCGGCCCGGAAGCGCCGCGCTTGCGTTTCTTGCGGCGCAATGAACAATTGACGAAATAATCCTCCCGCTTTCCACGTTCCTTTGGCTTTTCACATGACGTCAACTTTCAGGCCTGACTGGCCCAGGGTGAAATGTAGAACAGAGCCTTATTTAGACACATCCTGGCTCATCTTTGGACTCGTCCGGGCATGGATCCAAGACGGGAAGGCACACGTGTGCTGCCAATGTTATTGCAGTCGGAGCACAATTGGCAGCCGCGCGGCGCACCTGAGCGACTTGGTCGTCTGCGATCACATCGCATTGCATCAGCAGCGTGTTTATGTTTCTGACGCGCCTGAAGGCACCCCCTTCACATATATCTTCTTGTCGTCCAACGGAATGTTTGTACACAAGCGCTTCGTAAGAATGAAGGAAGTCTCCGTGCGCACGGCACAACGTCAAAAATGCCAGTTCACGCGCATCTGCTCCACTGGATAAAGTTGCCATTTGCATGCCAGACCAGTAGTTGGCAATGTCATTTCAGGCTTATCCGAAACTGTCTTTGGAATACACTTGGGCAGGGGTAGCTACGCGATTGTAGAAGTTGACATGCAACGCAAGGCAGTCCCTTTTCAGTTTGAAACTTTTTCAGTTTGGAATCTGAACACTTTTTAGATCAAATACAAAGTAATCTCAAGCTTTCAAATGTTAGCATCCTTGGGCTATAAAACAGCTACAGCGTGTTTTTTGTGTAATCGTGTAAAAGTGGCGATGCGGGAACTGTCCTTTTTTGACGATAAAGACAGTATTAAAAAAATACATGGAAATAGTGGAATAAAAAGTCAGCCCAAAAAGAAGAAATGAGGAAGACATTTATATCACAGATTGAAAATATACACAAATGGTTATACCAAAATCACATGTGTAAACTGCAAAAAGCTAAAAAGAAGGTATTTTCTTCATGACATATATTTTTGAAAATAATTGTCAGATTAATCGGTTATGGCAGTTTTATTCCGCAAAGTCATCAGAATCGGCAAGAAATCCCGATCAGTCGGGCCCTCGTAACCATGCAACTTTTTTCATGTAAATGACGTTAGTCATAAAGACTGCACCCAAAGATTCTACCCCGTAAAACAAACACGCACCCTGACACACCATCTTGCAGACGCGACAAAAGTGGGACACACACACAGCAAAATAAAACACACGCTGCACTGTGTGCGCCGCAGTGGAAAAAGTTCACTACCACAGCGGCCCGTCGCTTGGCAACCCAGTGACGTCAAACCGAGTTTCCCTCTTACAGCTGTGTGTGCGTGTGTGTGCGCACGCATGAGTGTGTGTAACTCTGAACTGTGCCTGCGACGCACAGAGGGAAACACCAGGCAATAACAATAACGCCGCCCGTGTCTCAGTGTCAAAATGTGCATCCACTTGGCAGGGGAACGTCTATTTTGACAAAAGAAGAGCCATTCTTCTTGTGGAGGCTGGACCACACACATACACACGCATTCTAATTTTAACCGTGCGCGTGTGTGTGAGAAGTAGTCGTAGTGTGTGTGTTCCTCCCCACTCGAAACTTTGCAGACTTTGTTTGTCTCCTTGCAAGCAGAGCTGGTGGCGAGCGATAGCAGCCTTGTTGTTTCCTCCCGTGTGAAAACATCACCGTGCACAAGTGTGTGTGTGTGGGTGTGCGTGTTTGCGTGTGTCCCCCCCCCCTCCCTTTTTTTACATTACAACATCAAGCAATTGTCACCTGCGGTTAACCTTTTTGTGCGTTTTTTTTTTCACCGTTTCCACCAGGGACGAACATTTAATCAGATTCAAATCGACATGGCAATGCGATAGAAGGCAATTTTCAAATGGCACACCAGTTGTGCCGTGGTCGAGGGTGTTTTTTCAAATATGTTGATACACATTAGCATAATAATGCATTTAATGATTCCGAGCATTCGACGCATGTTGTCGTCATGTGTATGAATGGAATGCGATGACATCCGCGAGTCATTTCAGCAGATTTGTGTCTCCCTGCGCGTTACGCCACCTGCGCCACAACTTAGGCCTGCTTTTAGCTGGTCTAAAGTCGAGTCGGCTTTATGTGCAAGAATATTTCAAAAATAAAAAAATCTGTGAAAAACGGAGGGAGGGGGGAAACCCCCCAAAACAAAAATAATGCAAAAGAATTTTAAGAAGAAAATATGCAATCGAGCAGATGCCGAACCGCGAGCATGCACGATTCCACTGTGTACGTTCAAATATGAAGCCTAGCGATGATTGAAATGCTTTTTTTTTTTTCCCGCCAAATTACGGCCTTTGCAATTTCAAAATGGCATTGTCCTCTATTGCAAGGTGGGTTTGAATTGGATTCATTGTTAATTGATCACATCATCTCTTGATGTTAATATTGTGAAAATGCCAATTTTGGACACGACTGCATCTGAATCAATGAATATATATATATATATATATGGTCTTGCCTTGTTTTTTGGGGTTTTTTTATCTTTCCGATTTCACTTTTGCTCTTTGTGTTGTTTACAGAGGGCAAGGCCTCTCTCGCTTTTTTATTTGTTTGTAGACCTCGGCGGATGTGGAAAATACTGCGGCTGAGGCAAAGCGGCATCCCCTCCTCTCTCCTCCCCCCCTTCACTTCCTGTCGGCAAGAAGTTCCTCTGCTTGCCATTCACACATAACTCCCCCCCACCACACACACACACACACACACACACTCGCTCGCTCACTCGCTCTCAATACAAACGCCGATGTCTTTTCTGGTTCGTCACGCAGCCGTTGCGGTGATGGCGCTAGCAGCCGCTCCCGCGCTTGATGTGGAGAGGCTGGAGCCCTCAATTGCCCCTCGCTCTTGATTGCTTATCTTAGCCAGACATTTTGGACAAATGTACGCATCCAACTTTGGCAAAGGTCCGCAAAAGCACACGTGGAGTTGGGGTGGGTGGAAGGACACGATGAATCATCCTCGGGATGATCTCGAATGGAGATGCCGACCTTGCAAGTTGGCCTAAATGTCATTTCCTGGAGATTGGCCAAGTTATTTTCACACTCATTATAGCTCATTATGGAATTATGATATAGATACCATAGTTACCTGCATTGTCAGCATTTTGGCTGAACTTTGGAGACTCCCAGAATATTGTGTTTTGTGACAATGTAAGAACAGTTGGGTTCAAAATAACACAATTTGGGGTCAGAAATGGACCGATCCACAATTTTCTGGGTTAGGGTTATAGAAAACAACCCCAAAAATGGGTAGTTTTGTACAAAACAATATGAGAAGGACCTGTCATGTGACAGGTCACTGCTTTACACACTGAATGTGTGTGTGTGAATGCAGTCCATAGATAGTCATGTTTCGCCCAATAAATTTGGGCGCACGTCGTGCGTCTTCCTTCTTTGGTCCTGGTGCCCTCGACCGAATGTCGAGGCTCGGCCTCTCCGTGTCGGTCAAATTAACGAGGCAGAACCCGAGGTACGGTGAATCACTTTGTTTATAAGATGGCTGTGCGCGCTGAAAAGGGGGGAGCCCTCGGAGAGACGTCACAAGTGGGGTTTTTTTGCCGGTTGCCAAGGGAAACCTGGGACCCTCTGGGCCGGGGGTCAACGTGTTCCGGGAGATGGAAGAAAACTCTCTCGTGGTCAGGGACTCCCAGCTGTGTGTGCGTGCGTGTGTAACGTTGTGTTTTGCCAGTCATTCCAGAAAGATTAAAAGTCGGGGAAAAAAGCACTAAAGCCTGAGAGGTCTGTCTCCCTGGAGATCCACTAAAGTTGCGGTTTAACTGGCTGTTGGAGCATTAAGACTGGATGAATAAGCATGACAGGTCGTAGTATTTGCAAAATATTCGCTCCTAGTTGGTCAATTCTTTTTGGGTTTAAAATGAATTACACGTAATTTTTGTTTTTCCGTGGGTGTCAATTATACTCATCTTTTGGCTATTCGCGGGCCAGCCCAGTCCCCCGCTTGCATTTGAATGAGTTTGTCTAACGGTGGGCTTTCCTTCTAGCACAAGTCATGGAAGAAGATCAAGAACATGGTCCACTGGTCACCATTTGTCATGTCCTTCAAGAAGAAATATCCCTGGATACAACTGGCAGGACATGCTGGTATGCACGCACGTTGATCTGGATTGGAATCCTTATTTGTGCTACATACGATTGGGGGAATGATTTACCCAATCGTATGTAGCGCAAATAAGCTATATCAGACGTGAAGTCATTCACTTGCAGCCCAGCTCAAATGTGTCTTTGACGTCGATAGCCGTCAGTGGCAGCGAGTGACTTTCAAAAGACTCTAATGTCGTTCCGTATCGCGCTGGAAACTACAACTACAATATTTCAAAGTACATTTGACACATGTCCACTTTAAACGCACAATAGTAGATCAAATGGACCTTTTATAGCATTCGTCCAGGAGGCCATGTTGACGGTGGTTCCTGACGGGTGGCCGTCGTCCGCGTCAGGGCCCTAAAAGGAAGCGAGCGGCTGGGGCAAAAAAAAAAAAAAAAAAAAGTCGAGCCGGACGGATGTCACCAGCGTCTGTCGGGATCAGCTCGACCTGGCGTGACTGTCGTCTAACGGCGTGTCTGTGTTAACAGGGAGCTTCAAGGCGGGAGCCAACGGTCGCATCTTAAAAGTAAGTTGAATGCGCGGCCGACGTCGGCCGCCATCGGCCGCCATCGGCCGACTTGCTGACCGCCATCTCCCTTTAGAAACACTGCGAGTGCGAGCAGCGCTGCCTGTCCCTCCTGATGCGGGACGTGCTGTGTCCGTACGTACCCGGTTACCATGGCGACGTGGAGAAGGATGGCCAGAAGTACAATCAGATGGAGGATCTGCTGGCTGAGTTTGACTGCCCGTGTGTGATGGACTGCAAGATGGGCGTGAGGTCAGTTGAAAATGGGCAAGAGGCGGCATGTCCGCCGTTGCCGTTGACGACGCGGACTTCCGTTTCCTCTTCCTCTTCCTCTTTGGCTGATTTCGCCGCTATGATGTCATGCTAGTGCACCGAGCGCCATCTCTTCCTGCGGCCGAAACTAGGGACCAGCGATTCGGACAAATAATTGACTTCCGAATAAGTTGATTATGATCTTTCACAATTTGAATAGTAAATATAAACAAATCAATAACTGATTTTAATCGATACTTTTAAGAGGGGAGCAGCCTGCTAAGTGCCGTGCACAAGGTGTCTTCTTCTGATTAGCAGAGAGGAGACTCGCGTTGAATAAAAAAAAAAAAAGTTTACAGTTTGGGAGAACGTTGTGGACAGGAATGGCCTTGGGCGATCACCAGGCTTTAAGACAAACACGTTTTTATTTAATCACATGCAGCGGGTCTGTGAGGGTAACTTTCCATTGCAATTAATATTAATGGTGTACCTGTCCCGCCTAGTTGTTGACTATTTTATAAGAATCCTTTCTTTGATGATACATTGGCAATCATCACATGGCTTGAGGTCACATGCGAGCATTTCAACTTAAGCAAACATTCAAGGGTTACATTTGCACAGACTATTGCTTTTATGAAATCTCATCAGTCATTCTTAGGATTTTTGATTTTTATTCTTTTTCCCAAGCCACAAATACGGCGGACGTAAGAAAATACACAAATGACATTTCCCGAGTGGTTTCCGATTTATGGGCGAGCTTTGCAAACCCGCGGGACTCAAATGGCAATTTCACACATTCATTCATTCGTGCGACGCCCTCTTTGCCCTCATCCACCTCAGGACGTATCTGGAGGAGGAGCTGACCAAGGCCCGCAAGAAGCCCACCCCGCGGCCGGACATGTACCAGAAGATGGTGGAGGTGGACCCCGAGGCGCCGTCGGCCGAGGAGAACGAGCAGAAGGCGGTCACCAAGCCCCGCTACATGCAGTGGCGGGAGACCATCAGCTCCACCGCCACGCTGGGCTTCCGCATAGAAGGAGTCAAGGTTAGCGCTCACAAAAGCCAAGGATGGCTGTGTGTGTGTGCGCGTGTGTGTTGGATGTCCTTCAGGGCGATGATCCAACTTCCTGTTTTTCTGCACAGAAACTTCCACTCGAGTGTAAATGGTGGAGTCTTTCTTTGTGGTGTGAGAGGTCTGTTGGTGGCAGCTTGGTCGGACTTGAGCATCTGGCCTTGACACACATACGCGCGCGTACACACACGGTTGTGGCTATATAAGGACATTCATGGCTTCCCGGCGGTCCGTTGCCATGACTCTGAGGGTTATCCCCAGAAGCAGAGGTGTGTGTTTGTGTGTGTGTGTGCGTGCTCCCAGACCTGAACTGTAAAGGCGGGGGTGATGTTGTCCCTACAAATAGTACCTCGTTGCTCGGCAGCCGCGGGAACACAGCGAATGAGTCGCCGCCGCTGCTAAATTCTGCTAATCCGCAGCGCTCCGGTGTGAGCCGCTGTGTCGGAGCTCGTCACGTGACATGGGGGCGCGGATGTTCATAAGTCTGGAAAAATGTCAAATCTTCAAAATAACCTCCCCTCCACCACCACCTTCCTCCACCATTGTCCATTTGTTCTTGGGCTCCTACTCTGTCCTCCCTTTCCTTCCTCTCCAGTGTGAACACGTACCCCATCCCCTTCCGCAAAACAAGCCGGGAAATTGTGGCTCCATGTGTGTCGCAAACAATGTGGACGGTCTCACAAATGGCCTCAGTGCGTTGCGACATAGCGCTCGGGAGTCGGGCGGAAGAGTTGGCGGTCCAGGAGTTCCACAGGGAACCATCCTAGATCCCTTTCTCTGAAACCTTTTTCAAATGTGGAGACATCTCCTAAAGAAAGAAATGAAAGAAATTACGCCTTTTTTAGTCAAAGTCAAATTTATTTATAGCCCTTCATCACAGAAGAGTCTCAAAGGCCTCGCCATTTTAGCGACATCCCCTGATCCAACCCCTCAAACGTGCAAGGAAAAACATAAAAAAATAAAAGATATGTAATTGTTCAAGCAATGTAATTCCCTGCAGAGAACTCCCGGTCATGTTATGCAACATCAATGAGACATTGAGTTGAGCGCAAGAAAACTTTTATCAGACTGCGCTAAAGTGCTAACATGCCAACAGCTGGTGTGCTAATATAGCATAGCAGCCTGAGTACAAAAAGAGCAAAAGCAAATTGATAGGGATTTGACATTGTGTACTATTTGCAACGAGAATCGCTAAAACGCTAACATGCTAACTGTTGGTACGTTATTGTCTCTTTGGGACTGGACCCGTTCACAAGTTGTGATGCAGATTGTGTCCTGTGTTCCCACAGAAGGAGGACGGCACCGTCAACAGAGACTTTAAGAGGACAAAGACGCGTGAGCAAGTCACGGCGGCCTTCCTCGATTTCGTCAAAGGCAACAAGGACGTACTGGTAAGCGGGGCTGGGAATCGAAAAGCGACGCCGCAGAAAATGACCGAGCTGTCGCACGTGTGCGGGGTTCAGCGGCCAATTTTGATGACGTTAAAGCATGCACAACACGCCCGTGTTTACAGAGTAGCTACGTAGCTAGGCTGAAGGAAATCAGAAGCACCCTGGAGATGTCGCCCTTCTTTAAAACTCACGAGGTAGGCCTATTGCCTCGACATGTAATATTCTTCAGGACTCTGGTGAACAATTGGCGCGTGTTGGCACGCAGGTGATCGGCAGCTCCCTGCTGTTCGTCCACGACAGCAAAGGCAGAGCCAAAGTGTGGATGATCGACTTCGGCAAGACCACGGCGCTCCCCGTGGGCGAGGAGCTCGACCACCGAGCGTCCTGGCAGGAGGGCAACCGGGAGGACGGCTACCTTTTCGGACTGGACTGTCTGGTGGACATTATTTCTGGCGTGCTGGACTCTCAAACATGAGCGCATTTATTCATATTATTATTATTATTATTATTATTGTTATTATTATTATTTAATCCACAGTGGAAACATTTGGAAACACACACACTCGTCTTCGGACGTCCGATTTGCAGACGTCAGTCCCCTTATGAGGGGGAAAAAAACACTCAATTCCACTCTTGCATATGCAGCTTTAAAAGATACAGCAGCACATCTTTTCATTTCAAATAGCAGTAGCAGAATTAATCAGAATTCATGTCAAGGAGTATTAGGGAAACACTGAAAAGAAAACAAAAATTACACTACATCAATGTGCTTAATCTCACAAGAGTAAAGTTATTTTCGGAAAAAGGTAAATAAGTTAAATCATTTTACCTTATCATTTCAATGACCGCCGTCCTTTTCCCTGTAAATGTATGACTTTAGTCTAGTAATATTATGACCTTGAGTTTTTATCTAAAAACAAATTTAACTTTATTCTCATAAAATTACGCCTTAAATCTCCAAAATGTATGTTTTTGTGAAAATATACAACTTTTTGTCTAAAAAAAAAAAAATACACAATTTTATTCTAATAATAATAACTTGAAAAAAAAACGGTACTTCTCATCTGGTAATTATACTATTTTTTTATATATAAAAATTAGCCTTTAATCTCAAAATTATCCAATTTTATTCTCGCAAAATTCAACTTTCATCCAAAAAATTTGAGCTTTTTTCACAATGAAAATATACATTTTATTAGAAAATTTTTAATTTTTAAATTTTTTTATCCCCCCCGAGTATTTTTTATTTCAAAATTATAAGACTTTACAAATATTTGGCATTTCTAAATTTAAATCTTTCCTCAAAATTCTTGTAAAATTACAACTTTTATCCTGAAATATAACTCAGTTTGCAAAAATTACAAATTTATTCACATAAGATTCTGTCTTTGATTTCATAGTGTATTTTTTTTAGTGTGCCTCTTATACTTCGTAATAATCAACTTAACTCTTCTTCAACATCCAATTTTAAGAAAGCCACTGCTATTCACCGGGAATATACAACGTTAGCGCCCTCCAGTGGAAGCGTGAGGGAAGACAGGTAATTCAGGTTCATTAAAAAAGAAAAATGAAAATAGTGCCTTAAAAACACAAAATGAAGCCTCAAAATGTCTTTGGTTGCCAAGTAAAATTTCCAGTGAAATTACAGTAGACTTTTTGCTATTATAGTTTCATCATATTTGTTACTTAACATGTCTGCACCTCATTTAATTTCCCAATTTTTAGAAATACTATTCTTTCCACATTTGGAGGTTTTGTTGAATGCGTTTGGTTTGGATCCGATATCTAAAATGTAGTGGTTAAATGACCAATCTTGCTAAATGCTGTGCTTCCCCCTCCTGTTCATTGTATGGCCGACACCATTTTAGTGCCTGTTGAATACTCTTACTGAGCAACCTTATTTCAACTACAGTGCCTTTACTGTCTCCACCATCTGCCCTCACCTCATGTCTTATTTTCCTCTGTAGTCTTAAATGAGTGCATGTTTATTAGTGCCTTGCTTGTTTGTCTCTATTTATAATACATTATATTTTGTTTTAGCTGAAGCCTTGGCCCTGTGGGATGTTTTTATTGGACGTTTTCTTCGTCTCATTTGAACCTGAGCTTCAGTGTTGCAGCACGTGCTCGAACAAAAATACACCGCCATGATAAAAGTGGGTGATTTTAAAGAGGCCTTCAAAACAGCAAAATGACATACTAATGTGCAGGTTACCCACAACAAAAGCTTATTTCTAAACAAACAAAAAGTATTTTTATCTTAATTGGTGTTCGTAAAAGGGCTTGTAAGCCTAACTTAATTAAGATGCTCTTAAAATGGAAAATCTTTCACATTCATGATCTGTCCCCTCCTTACCCAAAAGTGCACTCAAAGCAATTTCTTAGAATTTAGTACACTAGCTCTAGTTTTGTTGGTTTGTATATTTATTATTTTCATTATTATTTGAATGGTTTATTTTTTTAAAAAGTGAGAAAGAACTTGTTTCCTTGCATTTCCTGTCAATATGTCATACTATATTTTAATAACTATGTAATACAATTTAATCGTTTAGAGATGCTATCCTTTTTTTTAATTAATACAAATAATATATATAAAAGATATAATTTAGCACTCTATACTGTAATTTTTAGATGCATTCTGACCTGATTCAAGGCATATTAATTACACAGTATATTATGCTAATTTATTGTTTAATAATAAAAAATGTGATATTACTTTTAGTTTTTTTGTTCATAGTATAATACGAATGAATGTTTTTTTAAATGTCAAAGTCAATGCTAATTTATACACTTTAAAACAGTACAGTATTATATATCACTTTCAGACACAAGTCTGACCCCAAATTGATGGGTGGCAGAGGAACATTTTACTTGTGTGCAATATATATTACTTATGTGATGTTATGTAGGTATTGTTTCACAATTTAAATGAAAACACAGATATTAATTATTCATTTTTCTTAAAGATAAATTAGGCCTGCAGTTTAATATAGTTTAAATGTTGAATTTAATATTTAATAGTGATCTTGATCTCAGTGAGACCGACTCGTAAAATATATATATTTTTTAATGTATTTTAAAAAAAAAAATACATTACATTCACCCGTATCCTGACCACAAAGTGATGAAAGAAATATTTACATGCAATATAACGGTAAAAATAAAAACAATTCATTTCCAATCTCACCTTTATTGTATGCATTGCTTCATAATAAGCTAAACAAAATACAAATGCACAACCCTACATGTTTGAAAATATGTAAATATTTTGTATACAGTTTGGAAAAACAAACGGCAATAATTGTGTACTTCTATTTGATAAATATACACCATTTTAATGTTATCAGTTTAATGTTGTATTAAGTATAATATCCAATATTTACCATATTACGCAATAACTGTGATAATTAGGTCACATGAGGAAAAAAAACGTAAACAAACCACTTCCGCATTATTTCCTTGACGCACCAATGAAAAACCTCGATAGGTCCTCCACCTCCTGACAACATCCAATGACAAGCGAACAGGGGCGGGGCGACGGTGCCAAACTGCAAGAAACTAAAACGAGTTCACGCGGATTTGGACGAGCTCGCCCACGTGCACCAGGGGCCCAGAGGGGGGCGTGCGTGTCCGCGTATACGTCAAGTGGTTTGCAGTGCTGCCTGCGTGGAGTTTGGTAAATAAGGAGTTTTGACCTCATGGCACAGAGACGCGCGTTGACTGGATCCCAACCACGAGCCACGCAGCCTGCAAACGCTCTCCAATATGAACCTTTATCCTTCATATTCATAATATAAATTTGATTAATCGGTGCCAGTCGAGTTTGACCTCGTGGGAGTCGAAAACGAACCACGCCTGCTGGTGAGTGAGCACAGATTATCACGCATTATCGGACGTGTTTAATCCCTGTGATTTAGCCACATTGCAAACCTCATCAATTTGCACACGTTTGTTTCAAAGTGCACATTTTGCCACTCCGATCTGTGCTAGCTAGCTAACATCAACAACAACGTGGCTTGTTCATAGCGAGCGAAAGTGACCCCGTTGAACATTTAAATTCGACTATTTATGCCTAAATTCAACAATGGGATTAATGTGCAATTAGTGCATTTGGTAGTTGAATGAAAGTGACGTCACTTTCGTTTGCTAACTAATCTTGTTTTGAACTTGTCAATAAAGTTGCTGGGTTATATTGTGTTTCTTTTAATGGCAGCACACGAACTTAAAAAGATAAATAGATCCAGTTTATACTTTGATGTTGCCACTGATGTCGTCATAAATTCATAAATAGGATTTATATGCTCTGAAAGTGACAAGAGGTTTGTTTATAGGGTAACTTTGTCGGTAGTGTTTTGTCAATAAAGTTGTAGGATTCTATTGTTTTATGTAAGCACACTAGCTTAAAAGTTAAATAGACGAATTTAACAATTTGATGTTGCCACTGATGTCGTCATAAATATAATTTATATGAACTGAAAGTGACAAGATGTTGGTTTGAAAAGACAACTTTCCCGTTAGTGTCTTGTTAATAAAGTTGTAGAAAATATTTCTTTAAACGGTAACACACGAAGTTAAATATAATTAGGAATGCAATGATTCACACAAGTCCCGATTCGATTCGATTTTCAGTTCCCGATTTTCGATTTGATTCTTTTTTTTAACTTATTTATTTATTTATTTTAAATCGCTACCATGCTTGTCTTTGTGCACTATTGTGGTTCTTCAGCCATCCACAAACACTATACACAATGATGTTTGGCGCAAAAGCATAATTTGATCTACACATTCAAAATGCACGCACCTGGAATGAAAAAAAACGTTTCAAGACATTTTCTAGATGTACTTGGTTCATAATTCATGGACGATAAGTGGACATTTTAAAAATGGTTACACGCAAAGTTTACCGTTAAACATATTTAACACTTTTAAGTTATCTACTTATTATGCCCTAGGTCATAACTCAGTAGCCGAATGAAATTAATGTTTGTTTTGAATTAGCAGCTTTCATGGTAATGCTGAAACTATCCAAATTTTGTCAATAAAATTAAAATTCTGCTTAGTTTTTAAAATGACTACACACTGAGTCTCAAGTTAAATATAGAGTCTTGTTTGACCGATATGCTTTGTATATGACCTTCTTTTTATCCATAAGCCCGTTCACTAATCACCGTTGTGCTAATGTTTGTTTTATCTTATCATTTGTTGTTGTTTATTGCCATAGTTTATTGAGCAACCACGACGGAGACGTACTTTATGTCCAAATACAACAACAAATGATGACATTCAAAAACATTTTGAACATTATAGAGAGCTTTAAAGGAAGACTACATTATGGTGACATTGTATAATTGCAATGATAATAAAGTAATGCCAATAAAATACAAAATATATCCGAATAGAAAAATACATTTGCTTATTGTTTACTCAGGTATGATTCTGCCTGCCCTTAATTTAGAATGTGACTGTAACACTTCCAGTCCAATATGTTCACCCATGTAGACTGTGTCCTATTTTTATTGCTGTGACCGAACTGAGTGTCCGTGTGTGAGTGTGTGTGTGTGTTTGGGGGGGGGGGGGGGTGTATAGAGCTTGTAGTGCAAAAGAGTCCAAACATGCTCTGAGTCTTACCCGCGTGTTTTGGTGTACGTTGTGTTTTGTGTGCACGCACGTGCACACGCACACAAAATAGTACAGTTAAGCCAGTTCAGTCAGTGCTTGTTTTGGATCCTCAGTTTTTATTTCTCCAATTATTGTTCTCTATTTTAGGGCATGCGTTTTGTTTAATGCTGGAAGTGACACACGGGAAGTTCGTTCATATTTTGCAACAGTGGTTCCTCATTAGCGGTGATGTTTTTTTTAAATTCATTTTTGGGGGGAGTGAGTGAACGTGTTTTTGTGGAAAACTTGGTACTTTTTCACCAATGTGAATTACACTACCCAACTCTCGGGAGAGCCAGGGAAAATGAAAATGAACTGGCCGTATTTCTTACTGTGACTTTAAGGTATTTTTATACAACCATGAATTAAAAAAACAGCGTTTTTGCTAAACCTTGTTATACGCATGCCAGGCCAGTAGGTGGCGATGTCACATCGTAAAGAAACACACTACTACATCAAGATACTTCCTGGTTAGTCTCCTCGATTCACCAATGAGAAGCCACTTTTCTACCGCCTCATGAGAAGAGGGAGGGAGATGAAGGAGGCTACTTTTGGTTAGCCTTGACACCCAAAAAAATTCCATGTTACAAATGTAAACAAAGAAGCATCACGGTCCTCCGTTATTGTTTTGGTCACGAGGTGACAGCACATGACTACACTTGACACGCTTGTCCTCCATTTTGACGCACCGCTGTTGTATTTAGCACGGAGCTTTAAATTAGGCCACCATGTTAACACAAGGCCACAGCTACATCATTTGGAGTTCGCTTGAGGGTTTACAAGTTGTTTTGTTGTTGCTGTCGCGGGTTTGGCCCATTTTGCAATCTTTTGCTGTTGCGCAATAACAAGTTGGTACCAATCCATTTAGTCAGTAAAAAAAATGTGTGTGCGCGTGTGCGTGTGTGTGTGTGTGTGTGTGTGTGTGTAGTCTCAATTACTGTGCATGCGTGTGCGCACACATGATTCGTAATCCCAACAGAGCCAAGTTTCAGCACGTCGTCACACCTGAAACACAAACGCACACACACAGAGTAGCAGGGGAATGTTGGTATTACCCAGGCTTTTAGGTGTGTCCACAAGAGATAAAAACATCTCCATGAGTCCAGATTTGATCTTAATGTTGAACAAATAGCTTATAAATGTTTCCGTAGTAATAAAACTACAATTAATAATACCTTTGCATTGATTTGAATAGGGAAAGATTTTTGTTCTTTCTGAAAGTGTTTTAAGTTAAAAGTATGGTTATGTTCATATTCAAATATCTCAATGTGTGCAGTTCTCTACTGGCAAGTTGATTTGGTCTATAACAATTTCCAACCAATCAGAGGACAGAAACAAATGCTGAGGTTTTTGTGGGCCAGCGCGATGAATCTGATTGACTAAGATAGTATAATATAAGTTATTAGCCAGCACTATTGATGCTGAAGGCCATGGGCAGATTCCATTGATATGGCAACACAACAACCACAAAATGAAGACAATTGAATGTTGGGAATAAATGAATACAATTTAAGGAACCAATATTGTCGGTCAACGCTAGCGATGGTTTTCACGTCAACAGAGAAGGCCCTGACAGCTAAGCACTGCTATTTAGAACATGAACACAGGGGGGAACCGTGCGCTATGTTTAGCGGTCGGGCCTCGATCGGGAAAACAATGTGGCCGTCCGACTTTCAACAGCATTCCTTCCATCTCTTGTCAAATGTGTGGGTGAGGGTACAGTCAGCGAGTATTTTAAGCAGTGAAGTGGTCGCCTGAAGAGGCAGAAGCAAGCGCACATTTGTTGCCAGGGTTTCTTCCTCCTAACGTCTGCTTTTAACGCACACTTTGTTGTTGTTGTTGTTTTTGTAGCGGGTCCGTCATGGCGGGCGACATGATGATGCTGATGCGAGGCTTGGCTAAGCTGAGCCAGGCCGTCGTGGAGACGCAGGGTGCTGCCCTGCGCGGAGGCACAGGTGAGTGGACACAAAATGGAGCTCCAGCTCCAACTTTAATTGTTGCTAAGTGCATTAGCCAGAATGAATACAAAAAGGAGAGCATGAAATATCTTACCTTTCATAGTTTGTAATCCACCATAAACCAAAGTTCTTACAAAATGGAGTTCCATGTAGCTGCTGATTGTGCTAACATTAGTATTTAATTGTTGCCAAGTACGCTTTTAGTAAGTGAACGTTCAATCTTTAGGTCTTAAACTAATAATTATAATGCATTTACTATTCAGTTCATGTTTTGTATCATTTTATTTGGAATTCAAACATAATCAATGTTTGGATTGAGACCCCCCCATCCCCCCGATGGTCACATGTAGTGAGTGAACAGGGCGGCCTAAATGTCTTTAACAGTCTATAATGAATACATGAAATGTTAGCCAAAGTGTGCAATCATTTTATATACAAATAAAAATGTTTTGCGTTCATTCGGAGGCCTTCCTGGTGTCGGCGCTGCTGTCCAAAACTTCCAATCGGCCGCCGAGCAAGGCATCGCCATGGTGGTGACGAAAGCACAGGTAAGAGCTTTGTCTCAACCTTCCAAAATGGAGTCCAAAATGTTTCAGAGTAAGGAGTCCAAAATGTTTCAAAATAAGGAGCTGAGTCAGCAGCAAGCCTCCTCCTCGTCGTCCGAGTTTCCTCAGGACGACTTCCCCTCATCCGAGTTCAACGAATACGACGAATTTGTGGCCGAGAAGCAGGCAGGCGCTAACGAGGGAGCGTCCGATCAGAGCTCGGCGAGCGGGCCCAAGAGCTCGCCGTTCGCTGGCTACAGGGATCCTTCGCGAGAGTTCGGCAACAGGTGGTACCACAGCGATGTCCGCCATCAGCACCTGCTGACGGGCAGAGGCGCGTGGCTCCAGGCGTGCGGGCGGCGGGGCTACCACCAGGAGCCGTCGTCGTCGGTGAGCGGTCTGACGGCTGAAGACCTGGAGAAGGCCCGGCAGAGCAAGCGGGCCGACGCCAAGCCGCACAAGCAGATGGTCAGATTTGTTTCTCAACATGCCCTCTATCACTATAGTATTATTATTAGAATTTGTCGTACTAGTGTTTTATTTTGTACTTTCTGTTTAGCATTATTTAGTATATTTTGTTTTTCAATGTATCAATCATTTATTTATTCTTTATTATATTGTATTTATTCAATAATTCTTTAGTGTTTTTTTACTGTAGTCTTTCTATTGTTACTTTATTTTGTATTTTTTATTTTGTGGACTTTTTTAGCATTTTTTATTGACTGCAGTATTTCTTTACTATTTTGTGTTATTGATTGACTTGTATTTTTGTATTCTTAACTATAATGCATTTAGTAGTTTTTGTATTATTTTTCATGATGTTGTGTTTATTAATCTTGTTAGTATATAGTATCATTATTGTTTTGATTATTTGATATTTTTCAGTTCTCCTTTATATTTGTTCTTTATCGTTGTTTGCATTTTTTGTGTTACTTTTAGTTGAGCGAGAGAGCCCGCGAGAGGAAGGTGCCCGTGACCCGCCTGAGCAGGCTCGCCAACTTTGGAGGTAACGCTTCTTTTTCATGACACTCTTGTTGATGTGCCAGTGTTGGATTCTATCTGGATATCCACTCTGATTAAAAATGTGTCCGTTTTCGAAGTCACTTCAAGAGCCACTGACCGTAGCCTAGCTAGATTTGACACTTTAGTGACTGGACTTGTTTCGAATCAGGGTTCAGGTTTCAAGCCAGGGATAAGGTTTATTTTATTGTCATCGTTATTTCATAATTATTTTTTTTAAGTAGCATCAAACACCAATAGATGTAGCTGTAGTTGTAAAGTTTCAGCTTGTAACCTTAAACCCATTCCCCACAACTCAACCCACTCACTTTCTGTCGCAGGGTCACAGAGTTCACGGCTGGAGAAAATGTGTGACACTTGCGCCGTGCATGTATTCCATGTCTGATGAATGACTTTCCATGCAACAAAATATGAACATGACTGCACGTATCTCTCTCTTTGCACGGTAGTCCAAAGCTGTACGCTCCTTTTGAGACACGCAGTCAGGTGGAAAAGCTCCACAGGAGAGATAACAATGCGCACATCGGACATGTGAGTCAGACTGGAGGGCGGAGCAAAGCCAAATTTAGCCAGAACAAAACAAGCGAGACCTTCAGCCGGAGTATAGAGACACCGCCAAAGGCAAAATAAGGGAAGTGCAGCTCATCGGGTGAAGGGTCAAACGGCAGAGATGGTCTAATTCACACGAATCACTTCACAATTTAACACCGTTAACTGGTAAAAGTATCAAATTAACTTTGAACTCTGAAGCACCTGTTCACATACTGGCTGCCAAGTCAGTATTGGTGAAAAAAAACAAACAAAAAAACATCTCCCTTCCTTGCTCTTCCGCCAGTCTCTACATGACATGCGCACACTCACAGCTGACAATGAGGCGCTCTAAATCAGCCATGCCTGCAGGCAAAGAGATTTTTCGGGATGTAGGCATAGCTAGCTAGCGAAATGGCTGTCACGATTGCGCAGGCCAACCCACGGCGGACCCCGAAGTGCATCATGAGGCATTCTTTTAGACACGCACCCCCAAAATAAGGTACTTAGCTAGTGTGCTAAAGTCTTCCCGATTCGACCGTGACAACTTCCACTTGACTTAAAAAAGGCGACATTGGTTGATGACGTCGTGGGTAAGTCAACAAGAATGTACATTGTGGCGCATAAATTGTGTTTTATGGTGGCACGGCGCCCTTGTCGGCCTTTCTTCTTCCTCTTCCTCCTGCTGTTTGTTGCCTTGCAGATTTGTGCTGCGATGATGTAACCGTGCTGTTATGTAACCGAGAGCAGCCTTGGATGAGTGCGACAGCCCCCAAGTTCTCTCTCAAATCGAGGTTATCGCAGCTCACCACAGCAAATATTGCAACGCTAAAAAACAAACAAACTCTCAGGAGGAACTCTTATTAAAAAGAAGGCCAGAACGTTGTTTGAAAATATTTTCCCCGATACGGATTAAGTCATTGTTGTTGTACAAGGTTGAGCCCATGTGTGTGTTGATGACATTTTCTTTTACAGAAAATGTTATTTAAAAAAAAAAAAATACAAAAAGCTCAGCTGACATGATTGAAAATGAGTAGGACAAAGTAAAACTTCAATATTTTGTAGTATGAAAACATTTGAAATATGTACGTTATGTTCTTATTACATTCTTTTTTTTTTTAAAGAAAAATGTGGTTTTACACTTTCCAGGTATATGAGCCATTATAAAATATCAAATTTTTGTATTTTAAATTATTTTTTATAGTTAGTATTATTTAAGAGTAGGACCTATTAAGTCGCCGTTTTTGAAATTATGAAATATTGATTTTTCTTTTTTCTTTAATGTTTACCGGTTTTTGTGTTTAAATTATTATACAAAAATGATATATATATTTTGTATTTGTTTACCGTAATTTTCTTTATTACACATTGTGAAAAAATGACATATTTAATACATTTTATTTTGTATTGTCATTTTTGGTATTTCACTTAATTCGCTAAATACTCAAATGTGTTTTAATGTTCACCAGGTTTGGCTGTGGGTTTGGGTATTGGAGCCTTGGCGGAGGTCGCCAAGAAGACCATGCGACATAACGACGCGGCAGGTATTGCACACGCGCACGCTTTTTTTTTAAGTCCTTCGTTCCGAGTGGAAAATGTTTGTATTTAAATGTCTTGAATGGGTGAAAGCTGGGTTGGTTTATGTAGCAGAAGAAGAAGTGTACCGGACATTCCTTCATTCCTGTTATTGTTTGCAGACAGGCAGGCACACGCTGCTACTACACTCCCCAAATAAACAGACGCTCCCTCTCGGCACAGTGATCCGCTTAATCTCACGCACGCACACACCCACGCACGCACGCACACACACACACCCACACACACACACACTCGTCTTTGTTGGTAATCCAGTCAGGCTACTTGCGTTAAACCCCCTCGTGACACTACACACCCTGTTGACCCAGTGACATGTTAATAAACACCCATGTTATATATTTATATACAGTATATCGTATATCTTGGGTGGTTTTAAATCCTTTTTCTGTGTGTATGCGCAGGAGAGAATAAAAAGTCGGTGCTGGAGTCCAGTCCCTTCTTGTCGGAGGCCAACGCCGAACGCATCGTCCGGACTTTATGCAAAGTGCGAGGGGCCGCGCTCAAGCTGGGCCAGATGCTCAGTATTCAAGGTGAACGTGCACCAATGAAAACTCGAGGACCAATAATAAGATGTGTCAATTTTATTGTCAATATTGCGATTAAATATATGATTATTTTTTTGAAGGTCCTGTTCTTTTGTATTTGAACAAACAATAGCAATTAACACATTTGTATTGCAATAAACAATGTCGTATCCAGCCAGGTTTTTAAAACAGGGTTAGGGTTTCAAGTCAGGGCTCTGTTTTTAAATGAGGATTTCAAACAAGAATTTGTGTTTCAAGTTAGGATTGCAGGACATGGGTAGCGTTTCAAAATAGGGTTTCAAGTCACTGTTAGGGTTTCAAACAAGTGTCTCAATGTCGGGTTGTCAGACAGGGTTAAGGTTTTCAAGTAGGGTTTTTCTAGCCGCTGCTCTTTAAAACATCGAGCATCTTTCTTATGCCTTCACATAAGAACATGTTTGAACCACCAAAAATCGGACGTTCATTTTTTGTCTCCCTCTCTGTGATGTGCGCACGCTCATTGCGATGAGGCGCTCTAAAAAATCTAGAAACAAATGTCCCAATTCCCTTTCCATGGTCTTTCAAGCTGCCGGCATGTCAACCACGCATTGATATTTTGAATTCCTAACCAATGTTTTGCCGTTTGAATTGCCAGTGCGAGCGCGTCCAAGTGTGCACGTCCTGAGTCACGGTGTTGAGTTGTGCTGGCGCCGCGGCAGGCACATATCACCGTTGTGTCACGTTACACAACAGGTGGAGGTAGGACGTGCGAGCTGTAAACAAGCCGTCGGCGGGATCCGGTTGCATTTCGCAGGGCGTCATTCTTTTTATTGATGTTGCTCGCAAACCCTCGACCGTGACCTTCTTTCTGTCTTCCCCGCAAAGTAGTAAAGGTTTACGGGACAAGAGGGAGGCATTCGATCGGGTATCGGCGCGGTTCGTCCCCTTAAGGTGACCGCGTGTCATAAATCAAGACAAATACGAGGAAGGTGTGATGACAACGCAAGTGACTTAAATGTCATGAGATAAAATAAAAAAAATGCTGAAAGGGCGTGAGTCTATTTTCAAAGTGACAAAATGCGCCGCTGGGCTACTTTTAGGCCATCTTGATGTTTGCGCTTCAAGGCCACACCTGCCGTCTTATCTTTATGGTGTTGTTGTGTAATTGGCACCAAATGGAATGGCGCACTTTTATGATGTCATCACATGACCGGCCATTTCTTAATGGTGATTGATTATTGTTTTCATAACTATATGAATTCAAGTAGCCTTTTAGTACTGCGTTACAGTTTTATTCGTATTTATGTTGGATTATTTTTTTTATTTGTGTTGTTTGTCGTTTTTGTAATTATATTTATATAAATGTTTATTTTTTCATTTATGAATTTTGCTAAGCACCTGTGCTTTTTGTGTGTTTAGATTTTATATTGATTAAGGTTTTTTAAATGTTTTTTTTACACAGTACCGACTGTAATCAAAACATTTTTTTAAATTAAGTCATGTTTCATATACATTCATAGTTTTACATTTATGTATTTTATGTACTATTTGTTCTTTTATTTAGATTTTACGTTGATCTGTTTTAATTTTAAAAAAATGCATTTTATGACTTTTACTTTATTAATTTGTCTTATTTTTTATTCATGCATTCAGATTTTTTGAATTATGGACATAATTATATTACATTTTTGGGCTTTTGTATTAACATCTTTATGTATTTAAAATAGAATCAATGGAATATTCCTGTGTGTTTTTATTATTTTATACATATATATGTTTTTATCAACATGTTTGAAATGCTTTTATTTATTCAAATTTGTTAGTGTTTTATTTCACTTTATCGTAATGGCACCCTTATTAAGATTTTATAACTGAATACATTATTAATTGGCTTGGTCGTGAGTAATTGAACGTGTCATTTCATAATGACAGTGACCTGCTGCTTGCCAAATAATGAGCCCACATTTACTCTCCCATGTTAGCAAGAAATGCTAATTAATTGAGACAATATGCTCCCCCAAAATAAAATGTCTGTTCCTGTCATATTATTTCAGACGACGCCTTCATCAACCCGCAGCTAGCCAAGATATTTGAGCGCGTGCGGCAGAGCGCCGACTTCATGCCCATCAAGCAGATGACGGTAACAACCTGACTTGAGATGCGTAGCGTGGCTTTGTCGGAAACTACCGGAGGACGCCGGCCGTAAGCAGCAGCGCGTCTGCTTGTGTTCAGAAAGCGCTTAACAGCGACCTGGGTCCAAACTGGAGAGATAAGCTGGAGTCCTTCGAGGAGCGTCCGTTCGCCGCCGCCTCCATCGGGCAAGTTCACTTGGCCAAGCTCAAGGACGGCAGGGAGGTGGCCATGAAAATACAGGTGTGTCTGCGTGTTACTTGGTGGGAAAAAAAAAAAATCACACACAAATGTCTTTACTTTGTGTCGGCATTTGGTGATTATTTGTATTGCATTTGTATAATATTATGAAACAAGAATTGTGCCCCTTTAATGTTTCATCGTCAGCTGCTATAAATACTTGTCTTTTGTGCGTGTGTTTAATTACAATTCCCGTCCTGCTTAGTATCCCGGTGTGGCACAAAGTATCAACAGTGATGTCAACAATCTGATGACCGTGCTGAGTATGAGCAACGCGCTGCCTGACGGTAGACACACACACACACACAGCGACCTACAAAGCAGTTGCCTACAAAGTCATACAGTTGACATTGTGTGTTTTGTTGTGTTTTCCAGGTCTGTTTCCAGAGCACATGATCGACGTGATGAGGAGGGAGTTGGCGCTGGAGTGCGACTATCTTAGAGAGGCTCAGTGTGCCAAGAAGTTTAGGTCAGCCTTTTTGCATGTCCCCTTTGAATTGGATATCACACGCCGTCAAAACCACAACTTACTTTATCCTACTGACTTTACCTTACTTTTTTTCTTAGTTTTTTCCACTGTATAGAGCTCGCTTTATTATAATTTATAATCCAAAACCTTATAGACGGGATACCGGAAATTAGCATAGATGTCACTATAAATCTAACAGCTGCTACGTTAAAACACATGGAAGCACCAGCACATACAAACACATCTGACAACAATATACACTCGCATATATTCTCTCTGTGGGAATGACAACTATTACCGGAGCTCAGTTGGGGACCTTCTCTGCCTCTATGTCTTGCTGTTATTTACACCTCATCTCTTTCAGTAGACCTCAGTCAGGCTAAAATTCAGACCTAAATATTAGACTTTTAATACAGGAAGTGTTTGTATGTACATAAGCAGTATTTTAAATGTGATATAGTGCGGTAAAGCTGTGTATGATTTTTGTTGTTGTTGTGTGTGTGTGTGTTAATGGCAAAGGGAGCTGCTGAAGGACCACCCTTTCTTCTACGTCCCGGAGGTGATCGAGGAGCTGAGCAGCAGCCACGTGCTGACCACGGAGCTGGTGGCGGGCTTCCCCCTGGACCAGGCCGAGGGCCTCTCGCAGGAGCTCAAGAACACGGTAGGGAGGAAGGATAGGAGGCCCTCTGGTGGAAAGGCAAGGAACTGCTACTTCTCACTTGCTCAGATGGGTCATGTATTGTTTGGTTTTTGTTCAGATCTGTGAGAACATCCTGAAGCTGTGCCTTAGAGAGTTGTTTGAATTCCGCTTCATGCAGACCGACCCAAACTGGTCCAACTTCCTGTACGATCCGCAGACGCACAAGGTGAGTCCATCTAGAAAGAAAAACAAAAACACCACCTTCCGGGACTACGGTGAATAAAAATACACCGTTCGTGTCCACAGGTGGCGCTGCTGGACTTCGGAGCCACCAGAGGATTTGATCTGTGTTTCACAGACGTCTACATTGAAGTAAGTCTCGTCGGATGTGTGTGAGGAATTTCAAAGATGGCGTCATCGGTGACGTCATCGTTCGTGACGGCAGGTGATCCGTTCCGCCGCTGAGGGCGACCGAGAAGGAGTTCTGAAGAAATCCATCGAGATGAAGTTCCTCACCGGTTATGAGTCCAAGGTGAAACGCGCACACATGCACGCTTTGTTTCGATATTTGGCTTTATTTTTTTTATGGATGGATTTAAGATGAAATAGAATTAAATAAATATGCATAGACAACATTTTTAAAAAAAACACAGCAAACTTTACATTTTTATGATAATAAATGTTGTAATTTGAAAATTAAATCACCATTAGAAATTAGATACAGTTGGTGTTTAATCTGGCAATTTAATTTATCATTAAAATTGAAAAAAAAATAGGTCACATTTTAAAATTCAATTAGACACAAACAAGCCCTTTATTTCTACTATTTTACATTATTGTTTAACATTTTTTTGTATGGTTGACATGCAACAACCACATAATTGCAGCACAGTTATGTCAATGAATTTAAAACTCAATTTAGAACTACTTAGTTGGAGGAGGGGTGTAAGTGGCAGCAAAACAGACCAAAATCCAGATAGTAGTAGTTTCTCACTAGATGTGATTTAACCAGCGGGCGTGTTTAAATTTCAAATAAAAACGTCTGTCAGACTCAATCAATATTTTTCTGTGGGTGTCCCGGTCTGCTGAACCAGTCCATGTGTCTGTGCACCCAGGCTATGGAGAACGCCCACGTGGACGCGGTGATGATCTTGGGCGAGGCCTTCGCGTCGCCGGACAGGTTCGACTTTGGCGCGCAGTCGACCACGGAGCGCATCCACAACCTGATCCCCGTTATGCTGCGCCACCGCCTGACGCCGCCGCCCGAGGAGACGTACTCGCTGCACCGCAAGATGGGCGGCTCCTTCCTCATCTGCTCGCGCCTCAACGCCAAGCTGCCGTGCAAGGACATGTTCCAGGAGGCCTACCAGCACTACTGGGAGGGCCGCACGCCGCCCGTTTGACGCACGGGTCCCGGGACCAATCAGAAAAGAACCAACGGATGAGATTTGAAACCGTACCGGCGTCGTCTTGGAGGCCATAGTGGGGACAAAAAGTGCTGAAAGTGAATGTAACACAGCTGGTGTTTTCGGGGTTTTTTCTCTCCTTTTTGGGGGGGGGATTTTACAAGAGGATCAGGGTGAAAGGAATATCAGGAGGAGGATGGTGATGATGTAGTCATGTACGGTCAATCAGTGTGGACCAGGACCGTAAGTGTCTTCTTCAAGGCCCTCCATGTTTCTGCTTCAGATTGAGACCAGCTTGCGTCACAAAAACAAAAAAAAACACAAAAAAGAAATAAAGAGGCTTTAAAGTGATTGAATAATGTAATAATTCAAGTTCACTTAGTTTATTTCCTTATTTTTGTCCTTGATGCTGTTGATTGCGATTTAGTTTAGTCGGGAGACTTTTCTTGGTTTCTGGTGGTCACATTTAATGAAGCTCAGGGTGATTTTACCACATTACCGTCAACATGAAATCTACCAAAATCTCCTTTTTGTGTCCTGCTTGATTTGTGTCTATGTATGTGGATTCCAGTTGATTAAAAGCAAAACGAGTTTGCTGTGAGGCTCGTCGTTTCTTTTCCTTTGCAACCAAGTGGTCGTACTGCATCAGGTCTCGAGCGTGTCCTCTGCTGCCTGTGGACCGGCTCAGTCACATGCTGAGGCCGAACATTTCCACGGATTGCCTTGCAATAGTCGCTGTCCACCAGCAGGTGGCAGTGCGCTCTTTCCAAGCAGAGCCTTTGATTGCTCCTCATCACTTCAGTATTAAGCTATAGTAAATCATTTCAGTTCAATCAATTCGGTGCAACACATGTAAATAAACAATAGGACGTCTTTGCTGCTTTTATTTGAAAGTGTATTACTATGTCAGGCGCTTTAGGCCGTTTATCGCATTCACTGCTATTTATTTACTTGTGCTCCAAAAAGCAGTTCAGAAACTATAAAAAGTGGGCCCTGGCTTTGGGGGTCATGTCAATCTATTTGTGATGTTTCCTTGTTTTATTTTATTTTTAATGAAGAGCTCAAGATGGTGGGAAAGCATTTCTAGAGAGTCGCAATGCGCCTTCGCAAATGTTTTGACATCTCAGGGCTCAGCTCTCCTGTGTTTACTTTTGTGCATCGTGCAGCAGTTGCACGACAATGTCCTTATTTGGTTATATATTATGCCACAGGATCATTCATATATATTTGCGAGGAAAAAATGGCCCTCATCCCCACTGGCACAGAGGAAACCATTTGTGACCTGAGTGTGTGTTTATAAGCAGAAAATCAAGTCAAGTAGGCCAAGTGAAATTCAGGAAAGAAGCAGGAAACACTCCTCTCCATTTCTTGAGGCATTTTGGGGTCAGCACTTGATTCGATTTAGATGTCAAAGAAATGACATGAAAACCAAAATGAAGACAACCAATGATTCCAATGTGTATTTTTAATGTCAAGATTTAGTGTCACAAAATTCAGCTACATAGCTATCATAACTTATCCTTGTCTACAGTAAAAAAGAACAACAAAACCTGCATGCCAGAACACTTTTGTACATTCATTCTTCCACCAGCAAAACAACAGCACCGGCAAGTATACAGGACAGGATGCATTTTTGTAAAGTTTGATGTTTTTTTTGGGGGGGGGGGGGGGGGGGGACTTGGTTAAACTTTGTCGTGCCATGCGCTGCCCACACGCAATGGCAAAAACTCTATTTGTTCTCAATTTAGTGTCGACCATCTGTCAAGTGTTTTGTAGCAACTGGACAAAATCTTTAGAGTCCTGACTCCTTATTTATTTTATAGCACGGCAAAAAGACGTTTTTGTGGGCGTACTCATGGCTTACATGCTTACCAAATTTGTGAAACAGAAAAAGAAACCTTTAAACCAAAATGGCAGACTTACTGTCTTATTGGCCAAGAAACACAAATTCATGATGCTAAGAGAACCTGTACAGCTGAGCTAACATTATTTAACAATACTGTATTACAAAAATGTGTTCAGGGTGAATAAAAGCCTCCCACATCTGCAGTTAGATAAATTACGTGGAAGCTACTAAAAAAAACATGGTTGCAAATCCAACAAAGTGTTAAATGTGTCATTTAATAAGCGCAATGCACCATTTACAGCAATATTGTAAAAACAGCCACTGTGTTTTACTTTCTTTTTTTGTAAACAAAATTCACTAACCAAAAAACAACACAAAGGCAAGAATTGGCAAGAATCCCTCAATGTACAGCAGTGATTCACAACCCAATAATCACATTTCACTTATTCTTTTGCAAATTAGTGATTTACTCCCAAAAAATATATCTCTGCTCATCTATCAATGGCAGCGATATAATGACAGGCGTTGTGAGTAAATTGAGACAAAATCAACATTGCTTGTCAGTTTAATAAATTCGACGACCACGCTCGTGACTGAAAAATCTTCTCTAATTGAAATGAATGGTATTACCATTTATCCGTTCTGGCCTCCTAAAAATAAAATTGAATAAAAAATGCAACATGTTTTTCAATAAGGAAAGTCACACTCTATAATATTGTGCTTGATAAAAACATATAGCATTGACAATTAAATACAATGCAAAGATATAGACATAGTATGTCGTGCATCATTCCTAATTAATTCCTTGCTGCTTCTTGTGTTGTACACGACTTGGCCACCAGCAGGCAGTAGAATACAGTCATGCGAACACAAACGAAGAAGAATAGTTCCACAACTGTTAAGTAACGCAGTAAGCTATCTCGAGGCACTACATTATATTTTTTGTTTGGTGGTTTGTCATGAGAAGGTTGAGAAACGTTGGTGTAGATGATATGCTTAAAAAAAAATGAAGAAACTACCACCACTACCTGTTCCCTCTTAGCCTCACGGCTAGGCTAACATGTCGCGGCTAGCTCGCAAGCTTGCAAACATTTCGGCAGATGATTCCTGTCCTTTCTTTCAATCCAACTAGTAGACGCCTCTCGGGGTCTTCTGTTGTGTTTAAAAGAGAAAGGTTTGCCGAGGTGTTTCGGGCTAGGGGTGTCCAGGTGCCCCCCCCCGCGAGCCCACACTGGTGAGTCCTCTCAGACGTCCTGAGGAACGCCCTGATCTCTGTAGCCTGGATGTGGACGGGAAAAAAGAGTGGGACGTTTCTCGCTTAAGGTACGAAACAAAGTCATCAGTGGTGCCGCAAGATTATAAATGTGTATTGAATTTACTCAATTAATTTCGCCAAGTTGGATTTGGACACCATTTTTTCCCAGTGTGGCCTGTTAGGAGTTACTGCGCCACCTGCTGCTTTGGTGGACATGTAACAAACTGCATTTCTTTTAGAAAGACAATTTGGGTGAAGCATTGGCTTCTAGCTACGATTTGTGTGCCAGGAATTCCCCTGGGAAGCGTTGTTTGTGAGCGAATGGAAATATGGGAGGGGACGAATTAATAACCTACCGTCAGAAACTTCGGGAAGAAGACGTGGAAGAGAAAAAGACAGTTAGTACTTGAACATCACCAACATGTCATGCTGAAACATCACCTGACTGACACATACAACCTGCATTTGTCGGATCACGGCCGGTAAAAAAAAAAAAAAAAAACAATTGTGGATGAAAAAGGCACGTAGGCGGAAATAATGCGAGGGGAAAAGATACAGCAAAAAGGATGCGGGAGAAACGGCGGGCGACTGTGTGGGAGGCGGGGAATGGTGCTCATTAGGCGGATGGGTGGGGTGGAGAGAAAAAGAAGAATGGATTGATTACATGCGACGCGGGAAGATCAGTAGGGAGGAAAGGCGGCACATCAACTTATTACGGCAGAAAAGTGGGAATATGTGCATTCTGCGCTCTTTGACGGCATGATCCTGCATGGGAACATGTTAGCTTCTCTGCATAAATATTCAAGAAAAGCCAGGGGCTACACACACACACACACACACACAAAACACACACTGTGCATGGCGGCAATGAACTCAACTCAGCAGTTTGGCAGATAGACAACAGATAAAAAAAGAGAGAGACTTCAAAATGTCTATTGCCACTCCCATCTTAAATGTGCTGTCAAACTCAACATAAAACCAAGAGAACAACACGAAAAATAATTTTCATCCACTTTATTGTTTCATGTGAATGTCCAAATAAAGCTGAGCGGTGCGGCGGAGGCGTGCCATGCGACTGACTTGCCAGGATGACCATGTCCATGCCCCAGAAGATGCTCATGATCCAGCCCACCATGATGACAGCCGTCACAATCTGGATGAGGGCGGCCGCCACGTTGAGCCAAAAGACGCAGCATACGCCGCGCTCGGCCACCAGCTCGCTGCGAGCGCCGCACAGCACCGTGAAGGCCGAGATGAAGGTACCTGCGATGCAAACGTTGTCGTCATCATTTAAATTACACTTCATACTGCCCAGCTGGAAAGCCGACGTGGAGAGAAAAAAAAAGGTATCGCGGGTATCGCCAAAAATCAGCAGGATATGACCCGGCAAAGGCTAAGAAAGGTGTGGACTCACTTATGTCACAATAATTCACTTAGCCTTTATGTACAGTATGTTAAGTGCTTTAACCAAATTGGTTAAATAACATTGCTTGCTAACTTACTCTAAAACTGCTCGGCTGACTCGATGTGGTTTATTGTTGCCTGCAGAGCCCGACAGACACAGACAGTACAGTTTCCTACTGCCTATACCGTGTAACTGATCAACATCATCATAATGATAATAGTTTTTTTTTTTTTCACCCCCCCATCGGTATTGATTATGTAATCTGTAACCAGTCGTGTGGATCATTGAGGGATTTTGTAAGGTGACAAAAGTAAAGCGTGCCAGCGTGAGGCATGCATGGTGGGCGTTTGTGGCTTTTTTTTCTTGTCAAGCTGGTGGAACCCAACAGTCGGAGCAGGTGGGACGTGTCCGTGCATTGCGACACACAGTAGATATCCTCATTTCACACTTTATTCACTACAAGTTGTTTGCTTTGTTTTACAGAACGTTTTTAGATATATAATAATAATAATATATAATTTATATGTATATAAAAAATATTTAAAAAAATATATATATATAATAACACAAAAATTGTTATCTGGCTGATCTTTGAAAGGACAAACTGTTACATATTGTTCTTAAAAGCCGTTTAATAGGCAAATGTAAGTGAGGCTGGGTTGCTGCTTTGGAGCGCCTCGTTGTCTGCTGTGAGTACACGCACGTGCTTTAAGAGGATATATTTTGGCAGCCCAAAGTAAAAACGGACCGAACGAGCCTTCTAAGATCATTTTTAGTTAGGTTCCGTTAGTGAATGAAACACACTGACGAGAAATCTTTCACTGACGTGAGCTCAAGAGAGCCCATCGCCGTGCGCTGAGGAATATGAACACCAGCGTGAGCGCCACAATTATTGAGCGTAGCAATAAAAAGAAAATGAATAAATCTCAAATTGTAATAATGATCTTCACTGCGCGAAAGACTAAGCGAGCATGTGGGAGATGTCGTGCGTGTGTGTGTGTGTGTGTGTGTGTGTGTGCGTGCGTGTGTGTGTGCGTGCGTGCGTGTGTGCGGCGCGTGCACTTGTCCAGATATTAGCCGGACTAATGACTATAATTACACAAAGAAGTCTCCGATGCGCCCACTTGTCGTGTGGGAGGTTAATGACGGAGTGTGAACAAGACAGAAAGAGACGAGCGGGAGAAGTAAAGGCAGACAATAGAAGGAAAGGCTTTCAAAGAGTAGAGTGGGATCACTTTGGAAGCGACTACCCGCAATGCATTGTGTGATTTTCTTTTCGTGGAAAGTGATTGCGTTCTTTCCAAAAGTACAATTCGGCATATGATCAGTTTTGCTCTGTAAGCTTTGATTTCGGACTGTCCCAAATAAGAGATGGCGAGACGTATAAATAGACAATGTAACAATATTCTTAGGCATATATTCTTTATCCTCTGTGACGAACAACTAATATTACTGCGATTTACGGAAGAGTAACTTGTGACCATCTCTATATGCGTATATTAGTACGTATGTATTCTACTGCCCCCAGGTGGCCAAGGTGCGACTTTTAATTTAAATTTTTTTTTTTTATTAAAAGACACATTATTGCACATTGATTTAGTTTTTTGGGCGGGTCTGGAACAGATTAATGTCATTGTCAAGGCACCTTGTATTGGCAGCAACCCAGCATGATACGCAAATGACACAAATTGTCATTTTAATAACGGTGACGACTGACAGGAGATGATGCTGGGCTGCAAATGTAATTACCCACAATCAAATTTGACGATTTTATTTTGGCCTCCAGGTGGGATAGAACAAAACATGCTTCGTTCACTCGCGCGCCCGTCTGAATTGTGTTCGTTTTCAAACAGCGTTGTCATGGCAACTGGTCGCGGCCATTCATTGAAATGTCAAGGCATTCAGGGAAACACACAAGCGCCGCGCAGCGTTCAGGTGCTGGGGACAATTTAGTCGAGACGACATGTCAAGCCAACATGGCTGCCAAAAGCAGGGGAAGTGAACGTGGGGGGTGAGTTGGCCGCCTCGGATGACTTTGATTGATTTGGTAGCCGCGCGTCTGTTGGTGACATTTTCCAGCAGATGCTACAGCCGAGGGAAAAGTTTCTGTTTGGTTTCTTTTCACAGTCAAGTTGTGACTTCACGACTGTCCTCTGCCGCGTAGCCTGCTTGCTCGGTATTGCGTCAGTGTGTCCACATAGCGGAGACACTTCAGGGAAACTCATCTTCCTGCTCGTTATATTACCCACAATTCCATGGGGGGGGGGGCTATGCTCCAGACCACTCCCACAATAAGTGAAAGCTGCGATATAGAAATAATCGAGTGAAACACACAAAAATATTGTACAGACAGAGTACTGATCCCTCTGTGTTTAAGTGAAACAAATCCTATTGTTCCCAAAATAACGATTCTATCATCTCACAATATACATCAATAATCATGCTCAAAGATGTAGTTTAGAAACTGAATCTACAAACGTCACTTTTTTGCAGGTGTAAAAAACAGGATTACAGAGGATGACATTCAAACTTTTTCAACGTAAACAAGGCTGTGCCGAAATACTTCCTGTTTTTGTTCTTCTCAAACGGAATATTCTGCCGCCATCTAGTGGTCGACAGTGGAATTACACCCATAAAATGAGCATTAGAGCAAAAATCCTGGAACCTGCGACGGAGGGGGGTTTACTGTACATAATCATTTTAAATAACATCGTGCTGTGCCGTAAATTATGGCATCCAGGGGAGATGCGTTTTCATGATGTAGGCATAGCCTGCGTCCCGCTTTAGCCACACCCAAAAATCATCAGGAAAACTGAAATAGTGAAAAACATTTGACACACTAAAACGCCAAACTTTATGACGACATAGTTCTCAGCAATTAACTTCAATTTTTTTAATTAAGTAGACTGTCTATGCTACAAAAAAAAAAAAAGTCTCGAAATAATTGACGTAAAACTCACCTAGTCCAGGTATGAAGGTGTTGAGGAAGAGGCATATGACCGCCAGAGGGAAAGGCATTGTGGGTATGGCGGCCCTCAGGGGTCCCTTCTTCTCGCGGACCTCCACCACCACGCCGCCACCGCTCCCCGGCGCGGGGCCCATCGGGACGGCTTTGACCCCCAAGCCGTCCCCAACCACGCTCCCCTCCTTCTGTGCCATCGTATTTGCTTAACAACTCAAAGTCAACACGATCCAAAATGCTACAGCCTGAAAAAGTCTCTCATCAGTGAAGTTGCTCATCGGGCTCCGGATGCTCCGAAAAATGTGATATTAATAATGATAAGAATAGAAATTCCTGGAAAGGATGAGTATAGTTTCCTGGGTGTTTCTTTCTTTTGGTCAAATGGGTTCTCAGCATTCACAGACTGAGAGAAAGCGCTCACTACAAATGCCCCCCTTTTTTCGACTCATGCTACCCCCCCCCAGCGCCTTGATACCATTTAAAGGTACAGCGCACTCCTCAAAGCGCTCATCCTGATTTGTGAGTGCTCAGAGTCCAGGCTTTACATTTGTGCCATCGTGGATCACAGATGTATTTTGTCCGCCCCGATGCAATTTGTGCCTGAAAATGCCTGAACGCGAAGTATTCTCTCCTACCCCCAAAATAAATTTTAGCGTCAATGCTGGGAGATGGGCATTGTCACCAATGCTGCTGTTCATGGAAAAATGTGATGCCGTGAGAAAATCGTTGCTATTGTGCAAAACAGTATGCATGCTGAGGAACAAGTGTTATACTAATGCGGCGGTGCATCAAAACTTTGCGAATGCTGAGAGAACATTTTTGATGCACAATAACATTAGCACCAATGCATCGAAAATGTTTTTGTAGATGCCGAGCGACAAGCATTCGCATTTTGTGCATCAGGATTGCGCATCAAGAATTGGTGAATGCCTTTAAACAAACAGTATCGATCAACAAAATAATTATTTTTGTGTACATACGGAGAGACGAGCATTATCACTATTGTTGTGTGTAAAAAAAAAAAAAAAAAAGTGTTCAATTTGAGGGCCAAGTATTGCATACCGCTCTAAAATGCAATTTGATTAACTCTGTAAAAATGTTTTCATCTGTTACCACTGAGACATTCACTGTAATTATGTATTAAAAAAAAAAAAAGACTTTGAATGCTTAGAACGCAAGTGTACGATTCTTCCGAAAATAATCTCATATTAAATCGCAATCACGATATTGAGGCAAAAATTTTTTTTTCAAATCGTTGACCCACTGACTCGTATCTCAAGGAGCCACTGTTCTTCCTCGGTCTCTCCTCCATCTGCAGCTTGTCCCATTGTTCATTTACGTTGAGAGTTTGATCATCAACAGATCATGAACAAAGAACACAATTTATATCCCTCACCAACAATTTAATGATTCTAAATGGTCGTCTTGCCTCTCGCGCTCTCTCCCGCCTTGGCTGTCATCTCCTAGCAACCCGACAAGCTGCGGGTAATTACTCGGGGCCCGATATTGATCTCCCGCCTTTTTGGCTCCGTCTCCAATTTTAATTTCCTCTTAAGTCCTTGCATTAAAAAAAAAAAAAAAAAAAAAAAAAAAATACAAGGATGTCAGTGTCATTTTGTCACGCAAATCAAAGCAAAGCTGAGGCAGGTTTCGTCTCAAAGGGGCAACGTGAACTCATGATAAGATGCTGCCTGTTATTGCCATGGCAACATGAGAGGGTTTGCCAGGGCAGGGGAGGTCAATGAGGCAAGCTTAAAGTTGACTTTTTTGTTCAGTGATTATGGAAAATGTTTTTTTTAATGAGCTGCATTAGCATGATGATTTGCTGCTATGGATTAGGTAAGGATTTGTAATTACAGTGTGTGCGTGTATAAGGCTGCCAGCAACCTTTAAAAGCGTTCATTAAAACGTTCAGCCCCTAAAGCCATTTTCATTTAGTAATATGAAAATATTATGTATATTATTACATTGTTATATATTATTATATTCATATATATTTGGTAGTCGCAAGAACCGATGCCTAAAAAGACATAAAAAGTCCGCCATTTTGTTTTGAATAGGCCATCTTCGTATCATTTTGCCCTTTTTTTTTTTTTGAAAATGTGGACATTTTCACTTGGAAATCTACTCATTTTTGTTGCCAGCAGTTGAGATATGAACGGTTGTTGGGTCTTGAGGCACTTTACGGGGATAGGAAATGTACACCGTAATGCAAGTTGTACACTGACTACTATACATTGTTGCATAGGGCCATTTTTTTCACTCTTGTCCCACGAATAAGAGAATAGATTATTTACAAACATGTGCGGGCTGTGCTATAATCTATACTTGTGGTGTGTATCAAAAGAATCAGGCCAAGAAACCACAGAAGTTCTGCATCAATGTCTCTCGAAGTGGACAAAGAGCGCCATCTGCTGGCTATACATTAAACACACATTTAGGCAATTTGAGATCTGCATAATTATGTACAAATTATTCCAATGGGAGTGAAACAGTATTTAGAAATGAATTATTTAGTCATTTTGACCCAATTCACGTTTTCTCTTTTGTTATCTCTATACTAAGGAATTGATATTTCAAATTCAATTACAACACTGAAAAAGAGAAAATAAATCCATCCCTAATGATTGCCCATCTTCTTATAAATATTACCGATTAGTACATTTGTCATAATGATTAAAAACATGAATCATAAAAAGTCTTTGAGGGACCTCTAGGTGGCAGCAGAGCCTCAGAGCGCAAAGACTCAATCACCTGCTTGATGTGAAACATTACAAACTAACAAATAACATAAATACTACAATGAATACTTGTATAGCAATAAAAAGTGCACTTTTTTTTTGCTGGGGAAGCTAACAGGATGGTTCAATTAAAACCTCTTGAAGTAGCATGGCAACAGTTAACAATTAACCTTTCAAGAAGTACGTTTGTCACAGTTTCTCCATGACGGCTGCCATTAATTAACATCCCCGTGTCGCCACTCCCTTCTTGTGACTTGTGACTCCACACTCTCGTCCCTGCACACACACGCATACATACGCACACATGCGCACACACACCAAATCTAGTCTCCCCAAAGAGCATGGATTGCTGTATCTTAGGAATCCCAAGAATGTACTTTATCATGTTCCTCCTTTATTAGTATATTTATGAGGTTGGGGAAAATGAAGCCCCCAAAGCTAGTTTCATTTAGCAACAGGAAATTTGGTAAGCATGTCTGTCTGTCTTGAGTGGACCCACAAAAAACGTCTCAAAAAGCCATGCCTGAAAAGACCCCAAAACGTGGTCATTTTGGTTTGAAGCAGAGCCTTCTTTTCTTCATTCTAACATCAGACCGAGAAACCAATTTCACTGAGAACATTGAAATTTGGTTGGCGTGTCTAGCACGAGGAGACCCACGAAAAAAGTCTTAAGAGACCATGCCTAAAAGATACATGAAGTCAGACATTTGAGTCAGAATCGTCTACTTTAGTTTCATTTTGGTCACTTTTCCTTCATTGAAAATTCAGCCCCTGAACCCTGTTTCACTTAACATCATGAAGTTTGGTAGATATGTTGCTCAAGATTAGACCCACAAAAAAAGTCTCAAGAACCCATGCAAAAAAACAAAACAAAACAAAACACAGGAACTCAGCCATTCTGGCATTCTGGCATTTTTTTTTTCTTCACGAAAATTCAATTTCACTTAGCAGCTTAAATTTTGGTAGACTCACCTTTCAAGAGTGGGGAAAAACATCTCAAGAACTCATGCCCGAAAAGACACAGGAAGTCAGACATTTTTGCTTGAAATGGCCATTTTGACCCTGGAACAGATTATTTCTATTTCCATGACTTCTCATGGGGGGAAAAGTGTGTGTTTACATGTTTAACAGTGATGTATAGCTTCCTCGTACAGACAAACACGCACATTCATCACTCGTTCATGCGTCACTGTCAATTTTACACCACTGACAAATCAGTTACTTATTATATGTCCAGTATACTTTTATTTTTTCCTCATGGAACAGATAAGATATCTCCGTCTCACTGTCTCCTTTTTCCGGGAAATACACACGTCCTGAAAATAACCTTGCGCTAACCATTTGTCTCCATTTGTCCACTGCATGTTCCACAGGGACACGCAGTACACTGATTCGAACACACCCCCTATTGAGTTACGGTGTGTGTGTGTGTGTGTGTGTGTGTGTGTGTGTGTGTGTGTCAGGGTCAAGGTGAGACAGGGAGTGCCTGCAAGAGGAGAAGTTTACGTGCAAGAGGTCAGTGTCACATCTTCTGAAGAATGAGAACCAAAAAAAAAAAAAACTGTTGCGAGGCATTTCTCAAAATTCTGGTACAGTGAATTGAATTCGTAAAAAGAATTCTAAAGGACAAATCTGCTATTTAGTGTTTTTTTTTTTTTTTTTATCAAAATACAATTACATTTGGAAACGTGATGTAGTCATTGACACACTTTACATGCTAAAACCTTTTCCATTATGTTTCATTTCCCAATAGTTGTATATATTTTACAGTCATTAAGTATATTATACCCCATACGCACAGATTTTTTTTTTTTTTAATTTAATTGAAACAAATGTGTAGAAAAAAACATGACCATTTCAGACATGGTTCTTGTTCATGATGAGGTTTATTGTGCTGATCGGAAGCAAGACATTCAGTATAAACGTGTATGGATTGGAATGCAAGCATTGCATTCACAATATAGGCGACAGACACGCACGTACGGTTATTGTGTTGCGAGAACAGTTTTAGTAGTTTAGGTGTCAATTCAAAGTGGAGTGAAGAAGGCTATACTGGCATATTGCGACAGTCATGGAACATCAGTGATAATGGCTACAGCTATAATAAATGTGAAGTGTCAATTAGTGTAAATGATCCTCATAAAAATAAAGTGTGTTGCCGCTAAGGGAAGTTAGAAGAGAGTTAGCATAATACGTAATTGTCTCATACAATAATACAGCACGCCAGCAGCACACGTAGTAAGTCACAGTATAAACATCGGAATATTGAAGACGACATCATTTCCCTGCAATCCTCGTTTTGAAAACTTTGAGGGTTTTTTTTTTTTTTTTTTTTTTTTTGTATTTCAGTCTAGTCTACTTTTTATTTTACTTTTTTTGTTTGTTTTTGACCAACCCTTGGGACTCTTTTCCCGAAATGACCAACCAGGAAGAAAGAACAAAGGGCAGAACACTCAAAAAACAAGACACATTTTTTAAGTTTTACCAGGCTAAACTACATTTAAATTTTTTTCGCCAACCCCCCAAAAATTCTTCTGCGTCAAAATGTCCGAAAGTGTTCACATTGTTGAGTCATTCCCATTGTGTCCCAGTGTTTCTTGCTTTTAAAGACCCTATAAAGTAAATACAGAGATTTGTTTCTAAATACCTTATACATGTGTGAAGATAATTGCGGAAAGCATATGCAAAGACTCAGAACTCGATTATTTGGGCGCGGCTAAAAGGATCGCTTTAGAGTGCCTCGTTGTCAGCTGTGAGTGCGCGCGCTTGTAAGTGGATATACTTGGGCGGCTCAAACATGCAGTTAGTGTAGTCATAAGAAAGATGCTAGTACAGTAGCGTCCCTTTTCCAGCTCGTAGCAGCGGTATGTAATTGACATGTGAGTAAGGCATGGTTTCTACGCATTCCGCGGACACGCCCACAGCGATTGAGAGTAGGGACAACGGCTTGATTGTTCACAACTTTGAAGCATTGCTTTCTATACTTGAAGATTTTTTTTTAATCATTAAAATTTGTCAGGTGAACAAAACTCTACTGTTTTCACTTTACAGGGACTTTAAAATTAGGCTAAAAAGCTAAATTCTCTTTTCATGGTTCAGCTACATATGTTTTTTAAAAAAAAAAATGTTTTTATATTTTTTTTAATTCAATTGACCGCTCAGTACTGAACCAGTCTTCGGCACCCAATCAACCGAAAGTCATCCACCACCTGCGACTTTGTTTACTCTGTCACATGGCTATGGTGTCACACATTTCAAGCAGTTAACGTCGCTGATGCCATCCGGCCGACACGCCACGATCAAACCGTACTTATCCTGCCTATAAAGCACAAGCACAATATGGATTTTGAACGGAACTGAAATGAGGGATGAAGTTTCAGCGAAATATCTTTCATTGATTGTTGATTTTTTTTTTTTTTAATTATTATACAGTGAACCTCCGGTTGATAATTTGTACCCTTCAGAGAGTTTTTACAAATTAAATTGCTGCCCTTAAAAAATATATATTGAAATCCGCTTCACAGAAATAAAGATATGAAGTGCAGAACATTTGAGTATTTTACAATACTGGGGTGGGTCGAGGTTGAATGTTTGAATGTCATTACCTTTGTTTTATGTTGCAATGCGTTGCAGTGTGTCATTTTTTCCCCCCACGTTTATAAAAAAGCTGATATTGGCCAATTAAATCAGCTGACGGATTATTCGGTCGGGCCCTACTTTCAACCGTGTGTTCCACAAATTTGAATATGTTTTAAAGCATCTGGAATTGGTAAAACTATTTTTAAAAATGTATATCGTCTATATCTGAGATTTTTAAGCTATCGCAGGTGGAACTGGAAGTTATCCTCCACGATAAACTGAGGTTCACTGTATAATGCATCGATCCTTAGAGTTGTTCCTTAAATTCAACTTGCCATAGTTGACATCATATTGACCTCCTTTGCTTCAAGACATGATCAATCAATTCGATTCAATGACTGGATTATAAAGTCCATTCCTAGTTGGAAACTAGTTGTTTATCTTCTCTGTTTTTGAATGATCCGCGACATCAGGCGTGTTGCTCAGCCGCCTTTACTCTGGTATTTTCCTCTTGGAAGGCGGCAGCAGATGCGCCGGCAGCTCGGTGGGCAGCTCGTGTCCCTCCAGCTTGACTTTAATGAGGTGGTTGGCCAGCGCAAACTCCTCGTCGTCCAGCATGCCGTCCTTGTCAATGTCGGCCAGCTTCCAGATCTTCCCCAGCACCGTGTTGGGCAGCTTGGACTTGACCATCTCCCGCTTGGCGTTGGCGCCCGTCACCTTGCCGTTGACGGGCGACAGCGTGTAGAAGATCTCGTCGTAGGCCGGCTTGTCGCGCGCCACCACCCACTCGGCCTCGTCGATGCCCTCGCCGGCGCCCTCTCCGTAGCCGTGGCCGAAAGGGCCGTTGAGCGTGCCGTCAAAGGCGCCGCCCTTGACCACGGGGTTGGGTCGTTGCGTCTCCTCCTGGCGCACCAGCACCATCAGGCCGGCAATGTCGTGGGCCAGCATGTCGTCCACCGCCTCCAGCAGCTTGGACTTGAGGGGCTGGAACTTGGTGAGGTCCTGAGCTTGGAGTTGGTCCTGGAAGTGAGGCAGAAATGTCAAAAGTAGTCAAACTCTGTACTTGTAAAGTGAAAACGCTTCTAAAATGTGCACACCACAGAGAAGAGAAGCCAAATTTGAAAATTAAAAAAAAAAAATCCGAAAGCTAATAACTTCAAAATCATGAAAAAAAATCACACAGAAACACACTATCTTTTAAGTTGGACTTAAAAAAAAAAAAAAAATCTCCCTCCCTGCTCTTCCGTCTTCCTCTCCATGTCGTGTGTGCATTCATGGCGAACAACGAGGCGCTCTAATGCAGCCACGCCCAGCGCAGAGCCCAGATCCCCACTCTGCCCTTCTTTACCACCCTTCTCACATTCCCGCCTTTCTCGGCGGGGTCGTGTGCACACTCACGGCATCGCAGTCCAATACGGGAACTGTACCGTACAGGACAAGAAGGCTCTCCAGCGAGTCATTAAAACTGCACAGCACTTGTGTGGCGTAGCCTTCTCACCACTACGTCATATTTATGACAGCCGTGCCACAAAGGGCTCCGAGCATTATCAGAGACGGTGCACATCCTCAACACACACTTGACACACTTCTTCCATCTGGCTGACGCCACATGCCACCACACTGACTTTTGACTTTACCTCTCGCTAGTTACGCATTTGCGGCGTCGTGTCGTCATCCCTGGAGGCTGAAAAAAGTCTATATTGACAAACTAAGGTCTTAAAGGTACAGATACCTGATTTAATTAAACTGATACTCGAACAATCTATTAAAGCACAGCAACAAAGTATTTGTACTTTGTTACTTCCCACCACAAAAGGTAGTTAAAAAAACACGTTGCGTAACAGTTGCTCTTCCTAGATGCTTACCTGCATCCTCTTTAGATTTGGAAAATCTCCAGGCGATATCTGATGTTCCCTCTCGATGCGCTTGTAGATGTCTCCCAGGCTGGCGATAAGCTCCTTCTTCTTGTTCTCCCTGCCAAACACGGCCGGCATCTCCTTCTTCAGGGAGCTGATGATGTACGCGTGAACCTGCGTGACGGGATTCAAAGATGCAATCAGGACGAGGCGGAAAGCGACAACATAAAAGCTAATTAAACCCAACTACATTTTAAAAAACAGTCAAAGCTAGATAAAAACTAACTTGAATGAAAAATCCCAAACTACTAGCCCTGCTTAGGACGCGGGCTAGGAAGTTAGCATGTCGGCTTGCGAAGTTAGCTCTCAGGTTGATCATTCGATCAGGGAACTTCTGCGTCCTTAGCAACATAAAAGTGTTTCCTCAAAGTCTGTTTCGTGACCTTGAAGCTCGACACAGACTCACGCACATCAGCTGCGAAACAGGAAAAGTGCATTCAAATGTTTCCGACAAGTCGTTGAGTGCCTGTCCTCAGACAGGAAAGGGGAAATCATTAACATGTGATGCCAATTGTTCTAACAGCTGGATGCTGACAGGAGACACTTCGATCCTAAAAATACACAAAATGTACACATGGCACTACTTTTTTTTCTTCTTTTTTTCGTTAGCGAGAGGTCCTTTCGCTCCATGCGGGCACAAGCATTGGGACAGCGAGCTTTACCTTTGCTAACCTCGCCCGCTTGATCAGATCGTTGAGCTTCCTCAGCGCCGCGTTCCGCGGCAGCGACTGGATGTCCTTGAATAAATCCTGCTCCTCGGCCTCGAACAGCTTCCTGTTGTCGGGAATCAGCAGCGGGTGCGACCAAAAGGAGCCGATGTACACGCGAATCACCTGCCGAAAACAAAAAAAAAAAGGAGATTTTTTTCTTTGCTATTTTGCACAGATAGCCTTGCTTCACCGTTACGACTTTAAATAAGAAAAGCGTAAGCGAGCTAGAAATGCAGCGGTGCCGCCAGAAAGCGGCAAAGTGGCCAAACGCTTGTCCGTGTGAAGTTTTAACAGTTTTTTGTTTTTTTTCCACATTTGAATTTAGGTTGTAACTGCAAGTCGCCGTTACTGTCCCGCCTACGGTTGCAGATGTTTTACCTCAGGTGTGTTGACTATTTTTCCCAGTGACCACATGAGCGCACCGTACACTCGCATCAGCTGTTGAGTCTCGATCTGGTCAGCTTTGTTCAACACCACCCTGCGGGCAAAACAAAACAGCAATTGTGGTTTCGTTTGACGCGCAGGTGCAAAGGTCCCGTCTTGAAGTACCTTATTTTATCCTCGTGGTTCTTCAGCGCCTTGATCACCTCGGAAAACTCGTCGGAAATGTCCAGTTTGTGAGCGTCGAAGAGCAGGATGATGCGGTCCACGCGCTCGGCAAACCACTCCAGGACGGCGGCAAAGTCGTAGCCTGTAATACGTTTTTTTTTTTTTAAAAACACGTACATGTGCGTGTACAAAAAATGGATAAAATATTAGCAGACTAAGCCTGACAAACCATGCAAAGTCAAATCAAATTCATTAGAATGTTTAATACAAAGGGACTGCAACCAAGTGTCAGCTGAGTAGTAGTCGTTGCAGTAGCAGCAGTAGCGGCAGCGACCTTTTTAATGTTAAGGTGCGGCTTCTTGCGCAAAACCGTCAGGAGATGACTCGATGGTTTGCTCAAGAACGTGAATTTGGTGGAGCAAATCTGTACATGGTATTGCAATTTCATTTTTTTTTTTTTTTTTTTTTTTTGAACAAAAATGTGTCCTTGCAACACATGTGACAAGATTCTGAAAAACCAGAGCGAGAAATGAGTCCACAAATTCCTCAAAGCCTAAAAGAGTATCATATTGTTAACCACTGTTTTTTTTTTTTAGCAGCATGTTGCCATCTTACAGCCGATACCTCCATAAGGACATCTACGGAGGCAGCTATAGCCTGATAACGCCTCCTCTGGACACACGTAGAGTGTACACATACACCAGCAGGGGTGCGTCGACACGAAACAAATAGTAAGACAAATAGAGAGACGGACAGGAGTGTAAAATGAAACATGGACAGAAATTGTATGCGTGAGAAACAGTGGGCGAATGTGCAAACGGGAGAAATAGTGGCGTCCGAGGTTATCCGGCTTCTTTTGTCCGTGTTGGCCGTTGGTATGGCAATGCCGCCGTTAAGCGTCGGGAATGCCGCTCGGTGGCGCCACAGCAGCAGACTGAAAAGGATTCCGTGGATTGCTGTTTGCCTTTATGTCTCTGTGATGCGGTCGTGGTATGTGTAACGTTGGGTTGCTAGCTGAATCCCCCAAAAATCTTTGACACCAAAGCAACAATGCGGAATGACTTGGATTACGATTATGCGTTGTTGTTAGCCTCGGCGCTAATGTTACTCCTCGGATTTTGAACACTAAAATCGAGGATGGCACTTCATGATCATTTAAAAAAAAACTTGATTTTCAACTGACAGGAGACATTCATTCAAGCGCATCTCGTCCACGTAGGCTCATTAGATTAGCATCTTTAGCATCTTCCACAATAAAATAATAGACAATATTTCAAGTGAATTCTATTAGCATGTACATTAGCTTAGCATTTGTAGCTTCATACCAGGTGTTGTGTGAGACAAAATGTAAAACATGAACAAGTTGTGCTCGCTTGCGTTTTGTTTGGATCATATTGTGTGTGCGTGCGAGAATGCGAGAACGCAAGCACGTGCCCAATCAAAGCTCATTTTGGCCGCTACTTCCTGTTCTTTGAAACCAAAAGGGACATAATCCTCCTGAAATGCTGACATTGTTGGATTCGACGGGACTGGTCGGGTGTTGGGTCGCTGAACGGGTTTGGTGAATGTGCGCAATTATACACACGCGCACGAGCATCAACAGCCGGAGGTCAAGGGTCACGATAGTGTGTTTTACCTCGACTGATTCTCTGTTTCTCTCCTGACAGGATCCCCGGGGTGTCAATCACACTGATGCTCTCCAACACTGGGTTAGTCAGCTGGGCGCACACAAATCTGCGCACGCACACACACGCACACACGATCAAGACGGTCAAGACAAACCCAGCAATCGGCTGTGCAAATGTACAGTAAATGCATGACCTGCATGTTCCCTTTGAGAGAGAACACGAGCCTTGAAATTGTTATGAACCACATTGAAAAAAGGGGATGCGCTTTTTGTCCGGTAAGGAGATCCCAAGTAAACACAAAACATGCTCCAAGAAAAACAGCGCCCTCTGTTTCGCGCGCACACAAAAATCTCTTCAATTCTCTCTTTGCAATTTAAAGGGAGGACGACGCAAGGACGACATGAGAATTTTTCCAGTTTCGTTTCGCTTTGGCATGGCCGACATACGTCTGCGACACACAGGACACCTTCAGGTGGAACAAAGACCAACCGGTGAGCGCAAGGAAATTCAATCGCCGAGGAATGTAGCGCCGCGCTGCGGATTCTCACTTGGGCTCGCTTGCCACTTTGCATACTTAGCGGGGCCAAGCGCAAACCTGTTGAGGAAGGCGTTCCCGAAGGCGTTGAGCTTCCTGAAGGGCTTCTTGGGGTCCACCACGAGGGCGTTGCCGGGGATCACGCCCTCCGTGTCGCCGTGCATCACCGCGATGAAGGAATCCGTGGTGGGCTCGGGGCCGATGCGCATGCCGGGAAAATCCTGCTCCAGCAGGTAGCTGTGGGACAAGTGAGGCATTCAGTGACCAGATGCGGACAGATAAGATGAGGACAGAGTTGAAAAGCGACGAAAGCAGTGCAATGGAAAATGGCAAACGACAGCATTGAGCTAGCATTCCTTCACAACTGATAGGAATTCCATTTTTTAATTTGAAATGCATACAGAGCCGCACGTGTTGAATGTCCTTTTATAGGCCGACATTTCATTTGTCATACTTTGTAAATTTCAGACTTTCCCCCGTCAACCTTGGGGCAGATGGCTGGACACGGCTTTAGCGGCTACAACGGCTTAATGCCCGGCCGATCCTCCCAACGTGAGCTTAGGCGCTTTTAGAGCGACAACAAGGTGACCTTTGAGAACATCATTTTCCTTGGTGGCACCTGACAAACCAGTCTGAGTCATTATTAAACCACAAACCGTGGCGGTGCCTGAGTCAGTAGCACCGGGGAATTCAGAGCGGCACCAATTTAGCCAGATTGATCTACTGTTTGCAACGTGAGCGTTTGGAGTTAGGACTTTGTCACGTGCGCGTTGGTGAGTGGTACAAAATGTCAAAAGCAGGAATCTCAATCTTGTCAAGATTTGAAATGACTCTCGAGCCATTTGTTACTATGGCGACATTGCTGTACTTGAACCTTTCTATTGGCCAACACTGCAAGGCGTTCTCCACTAAAATGTGACTGTATTTTAAAAAAAAAAAAACCTGCATATTAAGAGAAAATATTTATGATGACTTGTTCAATACTAGTCGAGCAGGACATGTATTTGATGTAAATAAGCATTATGACTTATGGAACTGACATCTTGGACATTTTTGGCAATCAAGTCATACACATTTGAGAAGTTGTTTTTTTTAGGGAGGGGGTGGGTGGGGGCGGAATGATCTTACCATGTTGTGTCTTGTAAACACAGGCCGGCACGTGACTTACAGCCCTTGAAGGCGACTATTCATTTTCCTGTCGGTGTTTTAAGTGTTAACAGATGTAAGTATGGCTTCCACACCCATCCCTCCACTTTTTTTTTTAACATCCCTACAATGAACACACATGCACTATAGATACACGTATACACGCACACACCTTGCTGAGGAGCAAGCAGTGCCTGGTGGAGCCATCTCTGCTAACAGGTTGTGCAATTCCCGCGTACATCCGCGTACCGGTGTTTGATAGCACCTCATGCAACACACGTATTCTCCTTTTGTGTTTCGCGACATATTCTATCTTTAAAATCACATTTAAAAAAACAACAACATTTTGGTCTGGAAACTATAACAATCACATTTGGCGAAGGTATTCAAGAATTAGAATGAGTTATTCCGGTTTAAATATTGAAATGAATCATTCATGAAGTATGACTGCAGGCGGGTCTGACCGAAGGTTACTGAGCATTTTGGACATTCCTCGTCGTCGTGTTAAAATGTCACCGGTCAGTGGTCCGGCTGCTGACTGGGGAAGTGGGCGGGTTGGGGTGGCCACAGTTGTCATCAGCAAATGACTGATGAAGAGGCAAAGAGAGGAAGAGGGAGATGGGACGTCTGCAGGAAGTTGCTAAAGAGCATCCTCGCTGGCTTCAAAGGACTAATTAAACGGTGTGTCAGAGGCATTCATGATCTTAATTCATACTGTAATTACAGTCTTGCTAATGGCAGTCTTGGTTAAAAAAAATCTCAGCAGAAAAGGAGAGAACATAATGAAATTCGAACCCCTAACCTGGTCCTAACCACTCTTCCACTGTGCTGCCCTAGTTTACATTAATGTCATTGAAAACATGCCGCTTAATAAGGAAACCAAAATGTTGTGTTTTCACACTTTCGCTCATTTTAAATGGCCACGGCGGAGGGGGAACAGTCAGTTGGGTGTGTCTTCATCTAATGACCTTTTAATGTCTCCATTTGATCCAAATTGTGTATGTGTTGTGTTCTTCTCACCGTATGAAGCTGGTCTTGCCTGTGGAGTACTGGCCCACCAGCAGCACCATGGGCTTGTTGTCAAAGTCAGCATCCTCCAATGCCGGCGAGTGGAACTCGTGGAACTTGTAGCTCTCTTCCAGCGGCAGCAGCTTGGTCTTGTAGAGCTTCTTCAGACCGTCGCTGACCGTCTGGAAGACCTCGGGCTCCTTCTTCCTGCGGTCGTCGCCTCCCAGCCAGCTGAACATGACGGCTGCGCTTCTTTTTGCTGCTGCTTTTTCTTCTGCTGAGTGGTTCTTGCGGTCTTCAGGCTGGTGAGTCCTAGATCTTTAAGGGCGCACAGAGGGTGGATGGCTTCTTCAAATATAAGCCATCATTTGAAACTGTCAAAAATAAAGTTAGCACAAGGGTGTCCAACTGGGGCCACTAAGCACAACACAACTACAGATGTCTATTCTGTGTGTTGCTTTGCAAAAGAAAATCAATTTGAATGACAAATACCTGGAATAGAATACAAAGTAGAGAAATGTATGTTCCAAATAAATGTTGGGTGTGGTTATAAGATGATAATTTGATGCTTTTAAAAGAGGAAAAAAGTCAATACCCAAGCTGTCAAGATGGTTTGTGTTATGCCAATTACAGATGACACTCTAATTGCATTCTCTTCATCCGGGTTCTTCCAGCGTCTTGCAAGCCCGTGATGTTCCGAATAGGACAAAAACAGCTTTGTCTAGCCGATTTGATACAATATATTGCAATATTGTCCCAAAAAATTATAGCGTCCCAGCGCAATAATGCAGCTACGGGGACGTGGGCGAGCACAGGAATCCCATCAATGATGCGCTGAGCTGACGCGATGCTGTCAATCGCTGTGATCCGTCCTTCCACCACCACCGTTAGCTGTCAAAACACGCTCATAAAAGTGGATTTGTGTCGTTTGTAATTAGAAATTAAAGTCAACCAACGATAACGAGGTGAGCTTTAGTGTTTCGGAGTGGAATGGGGCTGCAGCCGGTCACTCTCTCTCTCCTCCTACGGAGCTCGTATTTAAATGCCGACTCGCTGGGAAACCCGAGCCCACCGGAAGTGGCACACAGGCGGCCTTGTGGCCCCGCCCAGTGATGCAGCAGCCCAAGCGCCCAAGCCAGACCGTGTGGAGCCCAGAAATCTTGCGCCACCTACAGGCGGAAAGCGGTAGGCGAGGAAACAGCGCTGCTGTCTGTGCAAAAGAAATACGTACTTAAGTAGGAACGCGCCGTCAACCACCGCTAATACACCACTAAAGTCATCATTACAGACTTAATATTTGTATGGCAAGCACATCTAAAGCCATATATAAACAAAACAATCACAAAACACTAAATTCGGAGGGACGTGCACATTCTGTCGCTCAACCACACTAACACAGTAGCAAAGTCATAATTACAGTAAACACTATTCAAGACCATAAATGTAAAACAATTAATAAAAAACAGTAATTAATAATTATAGCAGTAACTAGGTGTGCCACGCAGTAGTAAAATCATAGTAAAAAAATAGTTATCGGTATATAAAAACACGTCTAGGCCATAAATATAGAACAAACCAAAAAGAAATAGTCACAAGTAATTACGGCTTTAACTGGGCATGCCTTCTTGTGTTAATACTGCTACTAGTTTATTGCTTGCTGTTTGGAACTTGGAAAAAACTGTCATAAACCAAAAGCCTTCTTTATATAAGGAATATTTTTGAAGTAGAGGAACCACTTGTGTTACAAATAAATTATTAATATTTTGGGAAATTCCAAAATATATCAAAGCTGCACAGGTGATACTGCACATTTTCCATATTTTGAAACAGCCTTTAATCATACAAACACTATGAGGTTAGGACACTTTGAATCAACTGGGTGGAGTGAGTTTAGTGCCAAAATACCTCAGTGACTTCCTTATCACTACTTATTGCTTTTGGATAAAAAAACCATTAAAAAAAGAAGCAAAAAACCTTTAATGAATACTAGTTGGACAAGCAAACAATGAGCCAATTATTCTTGAAAGGTACATGAGGACAGCAGATAAGCTTTTATTCTGTCGTCCGTGTAGTCAAAAAAGGAAGATGACGCAGCAGAAAAAAGCCGTCTGGGGACTGTAATTGGTGCTGTTGTGGAACGCCACACATAGTTTGGCTATAAGATAACAACAAGGGCGTGCTATGCTACGAAAACTTTCCGGCCAAATTGATTGCTGACACTCAGGCAGTTATAAACTCCATTATCTTTACATGAATGAGAATGAGCAGGCTGATGCAAACAAAAGCAAGTTACAATTCAACTTTGTCCAGATATGAATAAAGAGGGAATATCATATAACCAGAACAGAGGTGTAAAATGTAACTTTCCAACTTGAATTATCCCACCCTGTTCTGTCCACGACTACTTTATACACCATGTGGAGCTGTTGCAATTATTCAAAATAGGCAACTCAAAATCAATTACAAAAAAGAAGCGCCGCAGGAATCATTTTTCCACAAGGTCTAATGTTACTGCAGTTGCATGCACCTTTCTGTGAAGAATAAGTTGGCGTGGTATCGACAAGACAGGAAAAAAAGAGTGGGTAAATGTCCAGTTTTGGTTCATTTCACACTTAAAGCGGAAGTCAACGGAAATGTTTTTTTTTCAAGAATATGTTCTATGCAAGCCCACTAATTGAAACAGGGCATTCTGATCAATTTTGCGTTTGTGGAACATAAATTACGCAACAAAATGCACTCGTTTTTAGTCATCTCTGGGGGAGGCCATTTTGTTTTCCGTCGACTGAAATTGACATCACAACTGTTCATACCGATCAATCACGGCTCAGAATCAGAAAACAGGTCAGCCGTGATTGGTCGTTGTGAGCAGTTGTGATGTCATTTTCAGTCGACAGAAGACAAAATGGCCGCCCCCAGAGATGGCTAAAAACGAGTGCATTTTGCTGCTTAATTTATGTTCCACAAACGCAAAATTAATCAGAATGCTGTGTTTCAACTAGTGGGCCTGCTGGGAACATATTCTTGAAAAAGATATGTATGGGTTGACTTCCGCTTTAAATAAGATAAAGTGCAACGTGTACCACAACAGCACGCCTACAATCGCCAACACAGATAGATACCTTAGCGATGCTAGCCATTTCAATATGGCCTACCATCGCTATAACGTAGCGTAGCGCACCAGCAAGTGTTCAAGGATAGACACAGCCGCTGATGCACTCTCAATCGCTTGATTGAACAAACGGAAAGAAAACAAACACGCATTATGCGCATTCATTCTCGAGCAGCCGATGGCCACAACTCACGGCGGTCGGCAGGTTAGCCGGTGAACAACCAGGCAACTCGACAAGGTCATTCGCTAACGCCCACGTCACTCACCAGGCCCGCCTTTTATAGCCATACAAATACAGATAGTACCGTAGAATGTGAGGATGGCGACAAGTCCAAGTGGACAAAAATAAGTGACATTTGGCTTTCATGACCAAAAACATCATCCAAATTACTTGAACAATCAATGGTCCATTCTAAAAATATTGAATATCTGCAACCCTAACACCCCGCATCTAATTACCCGCTTGCCGGGAGCCAACGTAGGTTAATTGCCGAGTAAAAGGTTTCCGTTATAGCCGCGATGCCCCAATTCTGCAAAAAAATCCACGTGAAGCGGGCACTTCAAAGTCTAAGAACGTCATCATGCAACAGGTTCATGTGTGAGGGCCGTGCTACTCATTCATGATGACCAAGTCCCATTTTCTTACAATGTCATCCACTTCCCAGCCTGCAGTAGCCCCCTGCAGAGGCCCTGCCTCTTCCCCTGACGCTTGCCCGACTGTCACTTTCTCCAACCTCAGATCACCCTTTGCCACCTGCTTTCCGCTTGCTTCCCCCTCGTCCTGGCTCGATGCCATCTCCAGCCCTGGCATCAGCAGTTCCCGCTTTTCAGGGTCCCATTCGACGCAGAGCGGTCCTCCCTCCTCATCTTGCTCCGCTCCGGCCGGCATGAGCACGCTATAGCTCTCGGCGTCGTCCCCATGTTTCCAGTATGGGCTCCCAGTCAGCTCCTTCCCCTCCGTCACGGGCATTCTTAGGCCGTTTGGAACTGTATTGGCCAAATACATCGTTGGAAAGTCCGCCTGACTTTGGGTGACACGTTGTCGGGGGAAGGAGTGCTGAGTGTCATTCTTAATGCGCAACTCTTTCGGGCGGGCGTGGCACTGTCCACCGGCATCCTTGGTAGCCACTCCGACCTCGCCGTAGCTCAACGAGTCATCGCGAGGTTGTTCGGGCTCCGGTGGCAGCCGTGGACACCGGTCGGCACTGGAACCTGCGCAGTCTGACGCGTTCTTGCCGTCGTCGTCCGAGGGACGGTGGCTTTTCAAGGGGGCGATGGTCTCGGGCGGCGAGGTTACGTTGGGTTGAAGGCGCAAAGAAGCCACATCCTTAAAGGCAAAAAGACGGCGGTATGAGAAGATAGAGCCACCGATTTTCAAAAATGTTTAAGGTAATCATCGGCTAGGCATGTATAGCGCCAAGAGAGGATGTCATAGATGAACAAATGGCCAAGGCTCAAGTTGTGACACAGAAACATTGTACAAAGTAGGGAGCGATCTGCCTTCTTTACTCAAGACAGACTTTTATAGCAAGTGTGTCAACGGCAGTTGGCCTTGTCATTACCATGACGAGGTTACGGGGTATTTTCTGTCCATTCCCCATCAGGTAGTGATAGAGAATGTAGCCGACCACTAGAAGAACACAGATGCACAGTGACGGAGCCACAACGGCAGCAACCACCATCCGCACCTGGTCGGTGACGGGATCTGGGGGAAATAATGTGCACGTCACACAGCAATAGTTTTAGACGCACGCTCTTCAAAGAAAGAAACACGATTAGTTTGTACCTTTGCCCGTGGTGATGCAGTGCATCTCGGATTGGTGGCAATTGTAGTGCAGGGAGAGGAATCTGGCCTTGGCCGAGAAGCAGTATTCCGTCTCGAAATCCATCAGTCTGTATTTGTACGGGCTGGATGTGACGGGGAAGTGGTGCTGTCAAGTAGCAATGTGAGTTTTTGTTGTTGATAAAAGAAGCTTTTAAGGGCAGTACCCGTGAGGTGCGTCGGAAAAAAAAAAAAAAAAAAAAAATCCAAGACTGGTGTCATAAAAGATATTTCAAACCCAAACTATGAGGTTGTCTCCCTCCTTCAATGTTTTCACCATGTGATGGAACTAATGGAACCAGACTTGCTTGGAAGAGTCATCACCGATGATGCGTCTCGGATCTTCAAGTACGTCCCGGAGACCGAACATCAGAGCCTTCAGCGGAAGAGTCTGACGTCCAAAGTCAAAGTCATGTTGATCACATTCGTCGTGAAGGGCACAAAACGTGAAGGGAAGAATTACTTGTACTTCTTGAAACTTTGGATTTGAAATCAATCTTTTGTGACACCAGCTCTCGAACTTCTTGAATACACCTTGTAATCCTTTCGACGGCCACTCACCACTCGCCCTTGGCGGGTGTTATGGACCGATAGGTTGTAGGTCATCTGCGGATAGAGTCGTGCCATGGAAATGGCCGGGGCGCGGTCGTCCGGCTGATATCTGATTGGACCTGACACGTATATGTCGGCGTTGTTGTCCTTCACTTCAACCAACACCTGAGGTTTCCCAAAGCTTGCTGTCGACGAAGGATACGTAGTATTGGGTCTTGCACAATATAAATAAACACAATGACAAAAATAATCCAGAGTCACAACACACAGGCACATAAACGTGCAATGTGTGATTCATGCAATCAGTCCTCTGTCACACAAAAATAAATAAATAAATAAAACATTGAGTGTCACTTACTGTCAGCCTTTGGAACAAAGCGCATGTGCGTCACGACCCACTCTGAAAGGCTTGAGCCCACCGCGCGCACTCGCCCGTAGTAGCCCTGTTCCGCATCCCACGTTTCGCGGCTGAGATCGCACCACGTCCTCTTTGTCCGTTTGCACCATGGCACCGGCCTCCAGTTCACCCGCGTGCTTCCCTCCACGCTGTCGCCGTAGCTGCGGAGAAGAGGTGATGAATGATGAAGGCAAATTGGTTCGTTTACTTTGTGAATGTAGAGTATGTAAAGGATTAAAGTTGCTTACAAGGCGAACTGCACGGTGTAACGGGTGCCGTCCGGAGTTTCATTTCCTGGGAGCCATTGAAGCACGTTTCTCAGGTTCAGAGAGAAGAATGTGACATTAACAGGCCTCGGAGGAACGGATGGGCCTGTCGTGGTGGAAACAATGTTTAAATGGGCATTGGGCTTAATTGTGAGCTCACAATCATCATTTTGTACTTGGAGTATTTCCGCCACTATTTTGGGGTTCAAGAAAAGCAAAAATGTACAGTAATACAAAAATCTAGGTCTATATATACAGTCAACTTTACACACATCTCACACCCTGCATTTCCAAACATCAATTTGGATAATGACAGTACACCGCATCCCATTCAACAAAGGAAGTAAACACTTAAGTCTCAAACTTGTCTTCCTCTGAAATCGAAAACGAATTGAATTAAATTAAATACAGTAGCGTGTTGCGTTCAATGACCAGCATTATTTATTGTAAAGCAAAGTGTTTCTAAGCGTAATTAAGGTTACATAAAAGAAAGCTGACGGGACCCACGTGCCCGCACGCATACCTGTACAGGACTCCAAAACCACGAAGAATAAAAAACAAAACACAGTCTTCATGACTCATGAGTAAAACGAGCGCTCGTTTCCATCAAGGTGCCTGTCGGTGGTTCTTCACCTGCCGCCGATTTCGGCCGCATTGGAAAACGTGCAGTGAAGTCGCAACAAAAGTGGAAAGAAGACAAGTGACTTGATTGTGGAACGATGCCGTCTTAAATAAAATACTCGCACAAAAAAAAAAGCACGTTACCTGAAGAATGTGACCTCACTGGTTTGCGCGCAATGAGTGTCCACGCATGCGCGAAAGAAAGCCACCCATCACTACTCTTATTTATTTATATATATATATATATATAAAACATCATAGTCTATCAGCAGAGTGTTGTATTTAGGTAAATAAAATAATGGGAGAAAATATGAAGACCTTGGGCAAATACGACGGCCGAGTCAACATAAGCAAGTCAAAACAAAGCAAAAGTAATTTGACTTTTAGTGGTATACAAACGACACCAAAAGGGAACAGACTAAAATAGCCGCTCCTTTATAGTAACAAATTAAACGCAGTATTATTATAGACTTAATTTAAATACAGTAGTGTTCTTCAAAAGAGGTCGGAACCTTATACGTCCGTGTATGTAGTTTGACCTCGGACCGTTTTAGCTGTAGCGCCCGCCTCCCTCGCTTGTGCGCTTTTGTTAGCATCCGAGTTAACCTCGGGAGAGGCGAAAACTGGCCGATTTATGTGACTTTTTGCAACAAAGGGAGGCGCTTTCTGCTGCAAACATGGCGCTAACGATGGAAACGCAGCTTCAGAGCATCTTTGAGGATGTTGTGGTAATATTGCTCGTTTAGCATCTTTACGCGTGTGCGCCAGGCACCGGTGATGTTCTTATACACACACACACACACATTCATTCTATTGTTGGTAGACCTGTTTCAATTTGTCACCATTTATCGGTTACCAATGTTCAATTTCACCAACGACACTTTCCTTAGAAGACAATATTAATATTGTGCATATTAGCATAGCAGTAATTCTAAAACTGTTATTTAGCGACATATTATTATTGTTGTTTGTTACAGTACTGCCTCATTGCAGGTGTCTCCAGTAATATGCGTGGATTCTTATCTACTGAACATGAGTAAATCAAGTGTTACATAACTATGTTGCCTTAAAAGATGAGCATTGTTACATGCTTTGTGTAATATTTATGGGTTCTCTCATTCCTTGCCTGACTGTTATGTCATTTTGTGGGTCAATTTTCTCAGAAAACGGAGATGGTGGAGGAGGCCTTTGCCGGGTAATGTCGCTCTCTCCCTCACGCATTTCATTTTTCAGAATACATCTCTCCATACATGTATAAAACAACAAAGGCTTTGAACAATCAAAATGTAAACACATACTGTGTTTTTTTTTTGTCTTCTTCCCAGAGCAAATGGCTCTTGTGTATAACATTTATGCAATTCAAGGAGGGCACAAGGGAGTAGAGGGGGGAATTAATCAAGAGGCCACTCTAAGAGGGCAGTCACCAGTTGCCAATGCCTGACGTATAGTATGAGTGTAGGGTATGCTCAAAACAATGCTTTAGTGACACGCTGTCTTTTCAGGATGTGCATGGACAGTCCAGAGGATGAAAGGACAAAGTTGGTCAGTTGTCTTGGAGCCTTCCGGCAATACTGGGGAACTCTGCCTCAGGTTTGCACACACACACACGCATAATGCATATGACTTCAGAATCAGATCAATCACCTTCTTGTCTTCCCGCAGGAGTCTCATGAGCAGTGTGTGCAGTGGATTGTGCGATTCACACATAGCCAGCACAGTCCCAAAAGAATATCCTTCCTCTACGACTGTCTAGCCATGGCTGTCGAGACTAATCTCTTGCCCCCAAGGTGCACACAGACAAACATACATGGATTTGCATGATAAAAGTAACATCCAAATCAATAATTTTTAATGTTCTGTTTTTTATTTTTTTGAAATAATGCTCACCTTTTTAACGACACTATCTGGTGTTCATTCAACACGATGTATTTGTGTGTCAGGATGGTTTGCGCCGCTCTGATCAGCTCGGACAACTTGGAGTGGGAAAGGACTCAACTGTGGGCCCTGACCTTTGGACTCATCCGAAAGATCATCGGAGGGGTAGACTACAAGGTTTGTAAATGCGCAAACCTCTTTTTATCCTTGTGTGGAATTTTGAAAAATAAAATGTTTCAATTATTAAAGGTAGAATCAATTTTTTTTTGTCCTAGTTATTAAATCAATTCAGTATTTGTGAGGGTGCTCCTAATATTTTGTCATCCGAGACATTTCACGATGGAGCTTTTCCATGCGACAGCTCAGCATCTCACCTCATCTTCTTCTTCTTCTTCTAATTGTTGTTGGCATTTCAGGGCGTTCGAGACCTGCTGAAGGCCGTGCTGGATAAAATCCAGACCATTCCCATCACTGTCAGCTCAGCCATCGTGCGGCAGCTGCTGACAGCCAGAGAGGTGTGCGCCCCCCACATATGGTCTTCTTCCGGTTAACATTGCGTTTCCTTAGCAAAAGAATGTGATGGAAATGATGGATGATGTGTTCCAGGTGGTCAAGTACATCTTGGACAGGAACGCCTGCCTACTGCCTGCTTACTTTGCCATCACAGAGATCCGAAAACTGTACCCGGAGGGGCAGCTGTCGCACTGGGTGATTGTGTACCTTGTGCCGTGCCCATTTCCGCAAAGTGTTTTTCTAAACGCGCCTCTTGTGCTCGTAGCTTCTCGGCAGCCTGATATCCGACTTTGTGGACAGTTTTCGACCCACTGCCAGAATCAACTCCATCTGTGGTAAGAAAATCGTCACTTTAAATAGGAAGGTAGATAGAAAGATGGAGCTAAAATGATGTGGCCCGCCACAGGTCGCTGTAGCCTGTTGCCGGTGGTGAACAACAGTGGCGCCATCTGCAACTCCTGGAAGCTGGACCCCACCACGCTCCGCTTCCCACTCAAAGGCATGCTGCCCTTCGATAAGGTACGTCCCCGCGCGCGCAGGCGAGCAGCACTGTACTAATGTTTTTTCTTTTTTGCTTTTGCTTTTGCTTTTGCTTGCGCAGGACCTGTTTGAGCCGCAGACAGGCCTGCTGCGCTATGTGCTGGAGCAGCCCTACTCAAGGGAAATGGTGTGCAACATGTTGGGACTCAGCAAACAGGTAGCGTTGCCCACAGTTACCCGTCCTGCTCTCAGTGTCCCGACTTCGGCTTAATCGAACCAAATTCGGGTAGGATAGTTTTCGCACAGACGTACTCCTCTTTTGTTGTCACGCTTTTCCTGTCTTCCTTTCCTTGCTTTTTCCAATTTGCAGCCTCAGTGTTTCCCCACACATGAAAAATGAAATGAAATTATGACCCTTTTATGTGTAATATTACGATTTTCTCAATGTAAGATTAACACTTTTCACTGAAATATTATTACTATAAGGACTTTTTTTCTTACTATAATATTCTGACTTTACTTCTTGTAAAATGACACTTTTCTTTACCCAAATATGTATTTTCCCCAAAATGATTAATTTGTTGTTGTGAAATTTTAAGCTAGGCTTTATTCCAATATAAATATTACGTTTTTTTCCCCCCAACCTAGATATATATATATATTTTTTACCCTAATATTATGACAATGTAATTGTAAAATAATGACTTCTTTTTTCCTCCCTGCGTATGACTTTATTCTCATCGAATGAGAACTTTTTACTGTGATATGGGTCAGGATGCCACGTTGGATTCGCTATAACGCTCATTTTAGATGGTCGCACAACAAAAAGGTGAGCCTTTGCATGGGAAACACTGACGTTGACTTGTTTCTCTCCTTTGACGGTCTTCTCCTCCCGTCTGCAAACAAACCTGCAACCGTACATGCCTAGCGAGCCCGTTTTGACCCACATTGCGCTGGTGCTTGCTTGACCTGTCCATGCAGTCGCAGCACAAGTGTCCAAATGTGAACAATTAGGCCCTCCTTTACTCCGCCCCGCCCTCCCCGCTCGCATGCTTTTCCTTTTTTTAATTGGCGGCCAACAACCTCCTCGCTCGTGAGTCACCACTCTTCTCTTTCTCTGTGTGTCTCCCTCTTTTCTTTTGTTTCCTCCCTCTATCTGTTTCTCTCCTGCGCTCATCTCGGTAAGACTCTGAACATTGCTCAGGTATGTCCTCCTTGCTCCTCCTTCCTCCTAATCGTCGGCGAATGCGCCCCACCGGGCTATATTTATTTATTTTTTTGCGGACTCAACTCGGCCACGTTCTCGCCTCGGCCCCTCCGTCCTTTTGACGTCCCTCCGTCGTTCCGCTCGGCAGCAAAAGCAGCGCTGTCCCGTGTTGGAGGAGCAGCTGGTGGACCTGGTGGTGTACGCCATGGAGCGCTCTGAGACCGAGGAGCACTTTGACGCCGACGTGGGCGGCACCAGCCAGCTGCTGTGGCAGCACCTCTCGTCGCAGCTCATCTTCTTTGTCCTGTTCCAGTTCGCCAGCTTCCCTCACATGGTGCTCTCGCTGCACCAGAAGGTGAGCCAGGATTTTCCCCACCAAGCGCCGCGCTTTGGGGCACATATCAGAAGTATTTGTCGTGTCCTCCAGCTTGCAGGAAGGGGGCTTATCAAAGGGAGGGACCACCTGATGTGGGTCCTGCTGCAGTTCATATCAGGAAGCATCCAGAAGAACGCCTTGGGCGACTTCCTGCCTGTCATGAAGCTATTTGACCTGCTGTATCCCGAAAAAGAGGTCCGTTGTTTTTTTTTTTTGGGTGACGGACGTGATCCATCGGTTGCCTTATCATCAATTCACACATGGGAATATTCTCTCCTCGGCGTTTCCCAGTGCATTCCCGTTCCGGACATTAACAAGCCGCAGTCCACCCACGCCTTCGCCATGACCTGCATCTGGATCCACCTCAACCGCAAGGCTCAAGGCGACTCCAACCTGCAAATTCCCATCCCGCACTCTCTCAAACTGCACCATGAGTAAGCAAATTTGATGTGAATTTTGATGCAGTGGAAGGTCGACACAATACAAATTATGCAATACAATTTTTTGATTTGAATGCCCAAAGGCAAATCCAAATAAATTTGAGTATATTAATGGACTCTTTTCTTAAAGCGACACTGTCCTATGTCAGTTTTTGTTGATTATGGCGGCGCCCTGTGGACAAAAGCGGTAGTGTTCATGGATGACTACAGACTACATTTAGTGTGGAGAGGCTGAAATCCCAAGGATTTGGGCAATTTTAATTTAAACGAGGTCTCTAAATGATTCGATTATCAAAAATAATTTTTGATTAATTTGATAATGCACCAGTTGCCGATTAATCGTCTCACCGCTGCCCCACTGTAAATTCAGATCTTACCCTGACACATTTCCGCTACTTTGCATCTTTCAGGTTCTTGCAGCAGTCATTGCGCAATAAATCTCTGGGCATGTCGGACTACAAAATCGCGCTGCTGTGCAACGCCTACAGCACCAACTCGGACTGCTTCGGAGTGCCGATGGGCGCCCTGGTGGAGACCATCTACGGCAATCAGTCCATGAGGATCAACCTGCCGGGCACCAACTGCATGGCGCTGGGCTCCTTCACGCCGCTGCCCATGAACCTGCTGGACTCGGTCACCGTGCACGCCAAGATGAGGTGCGTCACGCCATTTGGACACCCCGCAAAAAAGCAAATCCTTCGCGGCGCTCGGGTGGTTCGCTCTCACTCGTCCACGTGCAGTCTCATCCACAGCATCGCCACGCGGGTCATCAAGCTGGCGCACGCCAAGTCCAGCCTTGCCCTGGCGCCCGCTTTGGTGGAGACGTACAGCCGGCTGTTGGTCTACATGGAGATCGAGTCGCTGGGCATCAAAGGCTTCATCAGTGAGTTTCACAGACTGATAATGACATCATAACTGCTAGCAACGGCCAATCACGGGCTCAGATTCAGAAAAAAAGGTCAGCTGTGATTGGTCGTTGTAAGCAGTTGTGATGTCATTTTCAGAAGACAAAATGGCCGCCACCAGAGATGGCCAAAAACGAGTGCATTTTATATTCCTACAAACGCAATATTAATCAGAATGCCGTGTTTCAACTAGTGGGCCTGCTAAGAACATCTTCTAGGAAAAAAAATATGTTTGGGTTGACTTCCGCTTTAAATATCCAAATATTGCATTTTACCTCATAATTGCATGAAATTAACGGCAATTTTCTATTCTTCCAATTTCTAGCTCCTGATTGTAAAATGGCCACAAAGCTGTCACGAGTACCACTAACTTCAAATGAGGCTGGGCATCGGCCTGATACCTGGAATTTGATTTCCTTTTGGCCCAAACATTGCATTGTTGAACAACACATTCTTTAGTAGTTGCTCAGACGTTGTTATTAAAAATGTGTAATCATTCATATGTTCAAGTCGGCCCCCATAAATCATTTGGCTCATTTGTAGCGTCGTATTAGCGTTGGCCTTGCCTTTGTGTGTTCAGGCCAGCTGCTGCCCAACGTGTTCAAGTCCCACGCGTGGGGAATCCTCCACACTCTGCTGGAGATGTTCAGCTACCGCATGCACCACATCCAGCCGCACTACCGCGTCCAGTTGCTCAGTCACCTGCACAGCCTGGCTGCCGTGCCGCAGACCAACCAGAACCAGCTGCATCTCTGGTAAGCTCCCCCCCCCCCCCCCCCCCCCCAAAAAAAAAAAAATACCGTGGAACCTCCATTTCAAACAAGTTCTTCAATTTGACGGACAGTCTGTTTTATTAACGGATGAGTGAGCCCTTCCCCGACCACGAGTTTGTTAAATGGAGCTTCCGCTTGCTCGTAGCGTGGAGAGCACGGCCCTGCGCTTGATCACGGCGCTGGGCAGCTCGGAGGTGCAGCCGCAGTTCACCCGCTTCCTCAACGACCCCAAGACGGTTCTGTCGGTGGAATCGGAGGAGCTGAATCGAGCGCTCATCCTCACCCTGGCCAGAGCCACGCACGTCACGGGTATTCCTCCAAGTCACAGGCGTCAAGCGTGAAAACCCCCGTGTCCCTCTGCCATTCTAATCAGGCCCCCCCCCCCCCCCGCCCCCGTGCGTGCAGATTTCTTCACAGGCTCGGACTCCATCCACGGCACGTGGTGCAAGGACATCCTCCAGACCATCATGAACTTCACCCCCCACAACTGGGCCGCGCACACGCTCTCCTGCTTCCCGGCGCCGCTGCAGGTGCGGGCTCGGGCCGGGATGGCACGTCGCCGCGCTTCGCCGCTTTGACCCCGTCCGTCTTTGCCCCCCCCCCCCCCCACCCCCCCAGGCCTTCTTCAAGCAGAACAACGTTCCTCAGGAGCCGCGCTTCAACCTGAAGAAGAACGTGGAGGAGGAGTACCGCAAGTGGAAGTCCATGACCAACGAAGAGGACATCATCACGCACTTCTCCATGCAGGGCTCGCCGCCGTTCTTCCTCTGCCTGCTGTGGAAAATGCTGCTGGAGACCGACCACATCAACCAGATTGGCTACAAGTCAGTACGACCGCATGTGCTGTGGAGAGAGAAAGTCGACACGCCCCTGTTCGGATGACAGGTTTTTGTGATGTGTATATATATTAAAAAAAAAAACACAAAAAAAAAAACACAGCTCATGATCAAGCATTTCTGAAGCTTTTCCACCATTTATTTGACCTCCCATAATTTCCTGTGAATGATACGCAATTTTGTTTAATGCATTTCCCCCCACCCCCAAAAAAGAATCAAAATCCAGAGGGGGCAGTATTTTACAAGGGTCCAGTGAAAAAAATGAAACTCTGTATAGGGGTTTACCAGTGCTTAAACGGAAGTCAATCCAAACATATTTTTTGAAGAATATGTTCCTAGCAGGCCCACTAGTTGAAACATGGCATTCTGATTAATTTTGCATTTGTGGAGTGAGTGTTAATCCACTCGTTTTTAGCAATCTCTGGGGGCGGCCATTTTGTCTTCTGTGGACTGAAAATGACATCACAACTGCTCACAACGACCAATCACGGCTCAGATTGAGAAAACAGGTCAGCCGCGATTGGTCTTTGTAAGCAGTTGTGATGTCATTTTCAGTCGACAGAAGTTGAAATGGCCGCCCCGGACATGGCTAAAAACAAGTGCGTTTTGCTGCTTAATTTATATTCATTAATTTATATTCCACAAAAGCAATTAATCAGAAAGCCATGTTTCAACTAGTGGGCCTGCTAGGAACATATTCTTAAAAATATGTTTGGCTCGCCTTCCGCTTTAAGTGCAAGTTAAGTCCGTGTGGTTGTGGATCAGTTAGCCACATTAGCCCGCTAGCATTAATAACAGCCGTTCACAGCACTTATGTGCACGAAGGGCATGTTAGCTATTTATCATATTGTACAGTCACCCAACATTGTCAAGATTGTTTGTCAAGATTATTTCATCTGTATAAGGTTCCAGTTTCACTTACTAAATGAACATTTCCTGTGAATTTTTTGAGTTGCTGCAGCATGTCTTCCCTCATTGAGATTTCCCATTGAGTTTTTTGTGGGGTTTTTTTTTCCTCCCTTCCACAGCGTCCTAGAGCGAATCGGGGCTCGTGCTCTCGTGGCCCACATGCGCACGTTCGCCGACTTCCTGGTCTACGAGTTCTCCACGTCGCCCGGCGGCCCGCAGCTCAACAAGTGCATCGAGATCCTCAACGACATGGTGTGGAAATACAACATCGTCACGCTGGACCGAGTCATCCTGTGTCTGGTGAGCAGCCGGCGCTTCCGAGCACCCCGTTCCCACGGCGACCCGCCGCTCACGCTCCGCCTTTGTCCCGACGCGGCCCGCCAGGCCATGCGGAGCCACGAGCGCAACGAGGCGCAGGTGTGCTACTTCATCATCCAGCTGCTGTTGCTCAAGTCGGACGACTTCCGCAACAGGGTCAACGACTTTGTCAAGGAGAACGCGCCCGAGCACTGGCTGCAAAGCGACTGGCACAACAAGCACATGAGCTACCACAAGGTGCGCACGCGCGGCGCAGCACACTTGCTGCATCTTGGAGCAAATCCATGCATTTATTTATTTATTAATTTTTTTTTGCAAACCCTCACCCTATTTTGAAGCCCTAACACAAAAAAACTAGCCCTAGTTTGGAACAATAATTTGAAACCCTAGCCCTGTTTTGAAACCCTAATTTGACAGATAAACCCTAGTTTGGAACCTTACATTGAAACTGAAACCCAAGTTCAACACCCAAGTTAAAACCCTATCCCCAGTTTGAAACCCTAACCCTGGTTTAAAACCTTACTTTGAAAGCCTAATTTGAAACCCTAACTCGTAGTTTGAACGGCTAAAGTCTAATCCCCTACTGCGAAACCCTAACCGTATTTCGAAACACTACTTCTAAACCCTAAGCCTCACGTGGAACCCAACTTCTATCGTCTAATTTGTTGTGTCGCCGCGCCAGAAATACCCGGAGAAGCTTTACTTTGAGGGCGTGGCGGAGCAGCTCAGCCCGCCCATGCAGGTGCAGCACCAGTACATGCCCATCTACTTCGGCAACGTGTGCCTGCGCTTCCTGCCCGTCTTCGACATCGTCATCCACCGCTTCCTGGAGCTCATCCCCGTCTCCAAGTCGCTGGAGACCTTGCTGGACCACCTGGGCGGCCTCTACAAGTTCCACGGTCGCTAGCCCGCAACGTCAAATTTATTTATTTTTATTTTTTTGGGGGGCAATCTCATAACCGTGACGTTTGCTTGTTCGTGCGCGCAGACCGGCCGGTGACTTACCTGTACAACACCTTGCACTACTACGAGCGCCACCTGAGGGACAGAACCAGCCTGAAGAGGAAGCTGGTGCACGCCATCATGTTGTCACTCAAGGTAGGCCGAGCAGTACTTCCAGAAACACCCCAAGCCCCATTTTCGCCCAAAGATCGCCAGGGTGCACTTTGGAACTTTTCGACCTTGACCTGGCCTGCACGTTGGCGTATTGTAAGCGCAGACCGTCGGCAAGGCCGCACAATCGAAAACAGCGCAACAAAAAAATGAATTTGAGGACTATTGTGGGTGGCCTTGATTAAATGGGTGCCGTCGCAAGGGCCGACTGGCAGCTTGACTTTGGCCCAAGTGCCAGCTCAAAATCTAACAAAATAACAAATCGAGTCAGATAATTAAAAAAAAAAAAAAAGAAGGGAAAACTAATCAAATGAAAATACTTAGTGTCAGTTAAATTCGTTAAATATAAAAGATATAAAGCCTTTAAATGAACAGAAAATGTATCACCTCACAAATTAAAAGTAGTGTATTTGAAATGTGGATATTGTCTGATTAATGTCCAAACTTGAAAATGTTCCATTGGTTCAGTTCATTGACAATAAATACATTACATGTGATCCTAATGATCAATTCAATGACGGGCCGCTGCGGTCACAAAGCAAAGCCAAAGACGAAGGAGAATTGGCGCCACCTTGTGTTAATCTTTATAATCCAACTCCTAATTTGAGTTTGACAGCAGAAGTAACTTGCCCATTTGTTGATGGGTCAGGACAACCGAACGCCCGGCTGGTGCCTGAGCGAGACCTACCTGAAGTTTGGCATGAACCAAAGAGACGACAACGTTTGGACGCCCGACGACACCTACTACTGCAAGCTGATTGGACGCCTGGTGGACAATATCCTTCGCTTTGCCCTCCCCTTTCATCAAACACACGTGCAGCCCCCAGGGCCTCTTTTAAGCCATTTTTTTTTTTTTTTTTTTGAATGAAATTGAAGACGACAAGACTCTGTTTCCACTTTAGCGGCTTGTGTTGCGCGTCCTTAACTGCAGCCCACCCATGGCGGGCAAGTCGCCCGGCCCGTTCCCCAATTGCGACTGGAGGTTCAACGAGTTCCCCAACCCGGCGGCTCACGCCCTGCACGTCACCTGCGTGGAGCTGATGGCCCTCGCCGTGCCCGGCAAGGACGTGGGCAACGCTCTCCTCAACGTCGTCCTCAAGAGGTGAGAGAGACACTCCCGAAAAGTTAACCTGAATACTGCTAGATCTGATGACGTTTTCCAAGTACTCTTTAGTTTACAAAATACTCCCTAAAAGATACTTAAATTATTTTAAATATGGGAAAAACACTCCCTAAAAGTTAACCTAAATAGTAAATACTCTTAAATCTGTAAAATACTCCCTGAATGTCCCTAAAGACTCTTCAATCTAGAAACTACCGGTACTCCCTAAAAGTGAACTCAATAGTAAATACTCTTAAATCTATCAAAATACTCCCTAAAAGTAACCTAAATGCTGTTAAATCTATGAAATACTACATAAAAGTTACCTGAATACTCCCTAAAAGTAACTCCTAGATGAACTCAAATACCTCTTAGTAGTTACTGAAATTCTCATCCAAATATAGGAAAATAAACACTCTATTTGAATAATGATTTAAAGTGTATTGCGGATAAAAATGAAATACTAATTGTACCTGACGAAATGTGTTAAAACAAACATTCCTAAATGATTATTGAACTTGCAAGTTAAATATGACTGTACTCTATTTTTTTTTTTTTAGCCACTTGAGCATGCCGCACCTTTTGGAGCTTGAATTCAGCAATTTGTTGGCATACCACTAGAGGGAGCCTCAGTGCGCTGTTGTTGTGTTTCAGTCAACCTCTGGTCCCCCGCGAGAACATCACAGCCTGGATGAACGCCATCGGCCTGGTCATCACCGCGTTGCCGGTAGGTTCCGCCGCTCGGCGACCCGATTTCGCCGGACGTGGAGTCACGCGGTGCCACCTCCCGCCAGGAACCGTACTGGATCGTGCTGCACGACCGCATCGTGACGGTGATGGGCTCGCCGGCGCTGACGTCGGAGA